>NW_027256881.1:231170554-231770554 GCF_029215685.1 Pituophis catenifer annectens
TTATCTCCTCAATGAGCAAACATGAAACTATTTACCCTATTTACAAATCCAAAGGTAGGCTATAGAGTCAACACAGGATGGAGTTGCGTATACAGAAAGTCTCTGGGGTTTCCCTGGTATGCACACTCAGAGGGCACTGTTCAAAATGTGTCGCACTCTCTGCTTTGGAGCAATAGAGCTACAATCCAAAGAGGAGAGCTTTCCCCATTTACAGAGGTGGTTAGGTTAGGTCAGTGATGGCTAACCTTTTTGCCATCGTGTGCCAAAAGCGGGGGGAGTGCGGGGTGGTTGCGCGCGTGCATGCCCACACCCATAATTCTATGCGCCCTGCCCCCCCGCGCATACGTGCATGACCCCCCCATGGTCCCCCCGCTTTTGGCATGTGATGGCATGGTGGGCTCAGTAGGCCCATTTTTCGTCCTCCCCAGGCTCCAGAGGCTTTCTAGGAGCCTGGGAAGGGTGAAAACAGCCTTCCCCACCACCCCCGGAGGCCCTCCAGAGGCCAGAAACAGCCCATTTGCTGACTTCCGGTGGGCCCAGAAGGCCCGAAAAATCAGCTGGCCAGCATGCTGGAGCTGAGCTAGGGCAACGCTCGCATGTCCACCAATATGGCTCCGCGTGCCACCTGTGGCAAGCGTGCCATAGGTTCGCCATCACGGTCTTGGTCTTGGTCACAGGACCCAGACTGCCTGGTTTTCTGCCTAAGATTTTTAAAAAAAAAATGCTCAGGAAGATGCTCGGCTGTGTGACATTTTTCTCAGAGAAAATGTTTAATTAGGGGAAGAATCTGAGAAGAGGCAAAGGGCTACAGATCCTGCAACTTCAGGATGCCATACAGGATCATGAAAGATAAAATAGAACTGCCGTATCTAAGGGAATTTCAGGGCAATCTAGTATCTGAGAAACTGGCTCAGTGTTTTACCTAAATAATCAGGTTAGGCTATATATCTATTTCCCTCCTAATTTGGCACCTTCCTGATGCCAAAGACTACATTTTCCACAGATTCTAAGGTTTGAGCCAGTCTTGCCCAATCTGATATATTATCTAAATGCATTGAACAGCCTGAGAGTCATACAGTACTCCAACACATGTAGAAGTGCCAAGTTAGAAGACTGGCACAGATCCATGTGACAGCATGTAAACAAATATTATGTAATTAGTCCACCAAGCACAAGTTGACACCAGAATATTGGTCCAGACTTAACTTCCTTTTCCTAGCAATGAATCCATGTCAAAATATATTTAATTCAAATCTATTTTTATCCTTCCTTTGGTTTAAGCTCTGACAGAGGAAAAACAGTAATTTGGGGCAAGTATGCAAGGTACTTAATTTCCTACTTCTTATCTTCCCCAGGGAGCTTCTTCTCCCCCAGTGCCAGAACATGGGTTTTTGTGTATGTGTTTTCTAGCATTTTCTCAGGTTAAAAAAGAAATGACACACTTTAACAAAGTAGATAATGAACAGGTAAAAGTGTGAAGATTCTTATGGTTCTAAGAAGAAAGTTATACAATTTTTGCTTTGAGAAAACTAGGAAGGAGTTCCTGCTGAGTTGTAGCTGAGAAGAAGGAAATTATTACATGTATGCAGAATAATTGCATTAATTTATTTTAATTGCATGTACAGTTAAAATCTATATATTTCAATAGGCAAATCTAGAAGTTCAACTCAGGGATTTTGTCTCTGACATATAACAGTGGCTACTGTTGTCCAGAGTCTCCAAAAGTTCCATGCTTCTGCTTTAAAGAACATTTAAAAAGAGAGAGAGAATTGCTTGGGTTATCTGTAGCTATAGGAAGAAGAAAAGACACTGTATTGTTGCACTAAAGAAGTGTTGTCAGCTGTAAAACCAGTAGACCCACATCAACTGTCACATTCATTGCAAATAATCTTGGTGTACTCAACATTTTATCTCAGAACTGCATACTCATTCTAACAGTAGCTGTGTTAATCATGTCACAACAGTTCCCCAGGCACATCATGAAGTTTTGAAAGAGGACAGAACAATTAACATCACTCTGTGGCAGAAACCCAGAAGGGGGAGGGAGAGGAAGGCCAGGGTGCAACCACATTCCAAAAAGTGAGTGAGTACAGCAACTAAACCTGCCATTCCCATCGTCATGCCTTTCTTTGTACTGCAGCTCTCAGCAATGACTACAGTAGCTGGGGCATTCTGAGCACTGAAGTCTATACCACTGTGTTGTGGACTGTTGGTCCCTCCAGCAGCCGAATCAGAGGAGGAGGAGGAGGCATGGGAGTCAGAGTCAGCATCAAGGCAACCTGGGAGCTCCGAGGGGGAACAGGGAATGAAGCTGGCAGAGAGAGAAACAGAGGTGGAGCCTGGGCCATCCGTCATCCCTCAGATGGAAAGTCAACAGCCCCCAGATCTGGAGATGGCTGATTAGGAAGAGAAGGAACAGCTGGGTCCAGTGCCCGATGTGCAGATGCGCAGAAGGCAGAGGAGAGGAGAGCACTGGAAATCTGTGGGCCAATCCTTGGGAAGGAAGAGCCACCACTAGCGAAGCCCCACCCTAGCTCTGGGGATAAAAGGCAGGGGGCGGAGATAAATAGATGTGGCAGACAATTATTCATCTCTCTGCTGGATGGACTTGTTAGCCTGCAGTGAGAGAGAAACTTTTTGCCGGGACTGCTGGCGCTCCTAATAAAGGAATCTTTGAGTTAACTTCAGAGGGTTTGTCATGTTTGGGGAGCTGGGTCAGAACACACTGCTCCATCTTACCCTGAATAAAATCCCTTTGTGTAACTTGGTGCATTTTATGTTACTATTTCATGACACTATATTGTTGAAGTCCTAAGCAAACATAACTGAGACCCAGTTTGGCACAGCGGTGAAACTAGGAGACTGTGAGTTCTAGTCCTGCTTTAGAAATGAAAGCCAACTGATTTACTTTGAGTCAGTTACCCTCACTCAGCCTAACCCACCTGACATGATTGTTGTGGAGAAAATAGGAAGAGGAAGGAGTATTGTGCATTTTTTCCATCGAGTTATTTACAAAAATAATAAGGGTGGGATAACAATCCCCAAAACACTAAGTTTCACCAGGGCTGATATCTGAAGCCCAGTGATTCCTGCCACCTTCTTTTCCTGCAACACCATCCTTTTCAAAAGTTCTGTTGTCCATTCCAGGTTAGTCTATTACAAGCTGCCCTTTCTCTTCCTCTTGAGGCAACCATTGTTTCCAGAAACAAAGCATGGTTTCAACTCACAGTCATGCTTCTGGCAGAAGAAGATAACAGAGTACTTGTTAGGGTGAAACAAAGCAAAATGCCACCTCTACATCTATGTGTAGCATCTCTCTCCTTCTGTACTCCAGACTGTGTTCCAACCACTATAATTTCTGAAGCTCCTAATCAACAATTGTTTACTTTTCATGAATTATGTCAACAGACCCTGGATTCAGAGAACGGTTCAGTTAACACTTTAGCACTAATGTTACAAAGCTGAAAACCAAAGTGCTTTTAGAGAAACCTCTCCGTATCTAACAATGTGTCAGCTCAATCTTTCCAGATCAATCAATGATGCCATGGAGTTATGGGAAATGACAACCAACCCATCACGAGAGTATAATACTGGAGAAGGTTGTGTTGAATTGCAATGCTTAATCATCTCCAATCAATAATCTTGCTGATTAAGTATTCTAGTCCAAAACATCTGAAGGGTGCTAATTTTAAGAAGTTTCACTCACAGCAACTTTAATCTGATGGGCAATATTCACTGGCTCTTCAGCACATACTGCTAGCTACTCTCTTCTGAAAAAATTATCTTGCATTTTTCCAAAAATTGTTAAACTCCCCATTGGTCATGCCTCCTGGATCTTATGGAAGCTGTAATTTTGCAGTGTGTTTAGAAGATAAAGGTTCTCCACATCTACTGTCCTCTATTTATATGTTTTTAAGAAGATAATTCCTCTTCACTCTCCCAAAAATTCTGCAGTATGTAGCAACAACACCCCAAGGTATTCTTTTAAAAACGAAAGATGGCTGGGCTCCATGGCATTGTTTGTCTTCTGATATTTGGTTATTTTGTGATTGGCTATATCCACAATGGCAACTATTTTATGAGAACACTCAGAATAACATGCTCTCAAAATTCCAAGTGTGCCCACCAGTCCAAAAAAGTCAGGGACCACTGACTTTTTATTCTCCGTGAGTTTTAACAACCTGGCAAATCGATTATCCCAAACAACTTACTACGTTCATGGTAAAAGTGAAATTTTGAACTCAAATCCAACACTGTATTCACTGACCAAAATAACTTGGCTTAATTATAGTCTATGAGAATATTGCATCTCAGTTCAAAACAGCAACTCAGAATGCAGGATGATTATTGTGCTTGTTGAAGCACTCATTACAAAGGCTACTTGTAGCAACAAGAATGACTGAGTCTGCACTGACCATGGGCAATCAGTCACAGCTGAAAGTCATTGGTTAACCAATAAACTAATTCATCCATAGAGTACAGTACAGGGGTGCAGGGAACTGGAAACTAACCGCTACCTTAATCCTATGCAAATAACGATTGGCAATAGATTCAAGTCAACTGAATTTTAATTAGATAAAATGCATACTGTACAGTCAAACATCTGATTGTGCTATTTGTTGAATATACAGTTGTTTTAAATTATTCATCATGTGCGGCCACATTCTACCACCATAACTGTTTCATCTGTTCTCCAGTAAATAAAGTCCTGATAGTTAAGTGTGATACATGCATCTACATACTTTGGGGGGGGGGGACACCACAGGCACAGATGAACAGAGACTAATTATAGAAACAAAAGCAAAGTAGGAAAAATGTTGATAAGAAACCATTTAGGAAATATTTATTATAAATGTCTTCTGGTTTCATATGTCAGCTGGTTTCCTTATCAAAGCTAAATCAAGAGCTGGAAATAGATTATGTTTCAGGTTATGAATTGGACACAATAACAAAGAAGTTAACCATTGCTAACAGTTGACGTTGATGCCTAGAAACTGAATCATTCTCAAATAAAGGTGGGGCAACATTCACTGAACTCACTGAATGTTGTCATTCTTTCCAAGTCATGGGATTCCATTAATACAAATACTATTCCAAACCCAAGAAGAAAAAAGAATATCTACAGAACATTAGTGTCTTTTACAAAGATTTCATGTGCTCAGCTTGCTTAAGTATTAGTCATTCTCTTGTTTATACAATTAAAAACAGCAACTCATTAGAGCAAAGATGGGCAATTAATTTTCCAAAGAAACCACATGAGAAACTGGGAGTGTTGTGGAAGGCCACCGACACTGCCCTGCCCCTGCCAACACAGTGCCCCCACCAATGCCCCTGCAATACTCATGATGACATCCCACCCATCACTGTGGGCCAGAGAGGGACAGCTGAAGAGCTGGACATGGCCCATGGAATATAAAATGCCCAGGTCTGCCTTAGAAGAATCCCATAGACTGCAGATGGACAACATTTTAGAAGAGAATTCATCCAGTCTGGTCACCACAATAAATTTTTTAAAAAAAGATGCTGAGGCCCTAGAAAGAATGCAGAGAAGAACAACAAAAATGATAAGGGGTCTGAAGGCTAAATTGCATGAAGAATGGCTGAGGGAACTAGATAGCATGTTTAGCCTAATGAAGAAAAGACTTAGGGGAGACCTGAGAGCTGTCTTCCAATACTTAAAGGGCTGCCACAGAGAAGAGGGCATCAATGTTTTCTCCATAGCACCTGAGGGCAGGATATAAAGTAGTGGATGGAAACTTGTCAGAAGGCGTTCCAATCTGAAAATAAGGAGGAATTTCCTGACAGAGAAAATGATTATCAATGGAACAGCTTGCCTCCCAGAATTGTGGGTGTTCCACAATCTTATGAATTCTAGAGGGAGCCCACAAAATAGCCCAATGACAACTTAGCATATAAAGTGGCCACAAAATTGAACGCTGTTGATGGACTGCCGAACAACTTCATTCCATACTGCAACCTTTTGTTGCAAGCCCCTCTCTTAATACCATCCTTCTCTTATTACACAATCCTATATTCAGAAGTAGGCCGTATTGAATCCATTGGAGCTTACTTGAAAGTAGGTGACCCATAGGATTCCATAGGCATTTGTACCTGCCCCATTTCATTGGTGCCATTGTTCAATCTGCTGAGATTCCTTTTTCTACTGAATATCATAGGTGCAGAAGCCAAGTCATCCAACTTACAGGTAGCTGAGCTTAGGATAATAGACTCGGTCATATGTCCACACACAACCATTGGATAACAAATCCAGATGTTGCTGAATGAGATCATTGTTGGCCATTCTGCAGCCACATTTCTTCTACTCCTCCCTATAATAGCACATAGCACTTAGACTTATATACCACTTTACAGTGCTTTACAGCCCTCTCTAAGCGGTTTACAGAGTCAGCATATTTCCCCCAACAATCTGGATCCTCATTTTACCCACCTCAGAAGGATGGAAGGCTGAGTCAACCTTTGAGCCTGGTGAGATTTGAACTACCAAACTGCAGGCAGCCAGCAGTCAACAGAAGTAGCCTGCAGTACTGCATTCTAACCACTGCCCCACTACGAGTCAAGTTGTACATCGTGAGAGAGAGCTATGATATTTCCTTCTGGTTTTTTTTTCTTTTCCTTTAGTTTGGCAATAGAAAATGATAACTCTAAATCAGAACAAAGAAGTGCTAAAGAAAGGGTTTTAATTATCTTCTCTTCCTACTTCTTCAGATGAACCTATCTTTGCTCCTAGAGCAGGAAGCAATTTCCAAAGGGGTTATGGAAAAGAAAAAAAAATCTCTCAAAAATGCACTTTTCTTAATATTTGGAGGACAATGTAGTTGAAATAAAAATGTCACGAAAGTGGATCACTCATTTATGTGTATGTTATCACAAACCAAAATTACATAGTTCCATCAGTTATGACTGTCTTATAAAATAAATCCAAGCCCCTCCAAACAGTGCTATATTTTTTCTATATATTTTTTCTTCTTTAATGGTGTAGAGGTCATACTGATGCAAGGAATTCCTGTACGAAAAGAACAGGTAGAGCTGGGAGGGGCGGAGTTAAGTAAGTCATCAGCTTAGAGTCATTTTCTTCCCACAAATGGTCTAAATCCAATCGCTCCTGAATTCTGTTGACCTTTATCTACCTATCCCCAAATTACCATTGAATGGTTAGTTGACTAGATACTTGTGTATAGGCTTCCTTCAGCAATACATCTTCTTGACTGCAATCTAATGTATGATCCTGATTCTTTACACCTGACAGTTCCATTGCTAGATTCCAATCACATTTTTTAACATTTGAAAACCAATGACAGAACAGGAAAAACAGGATTAGGAACAGGCTCCGAACATTCCTAGCAGGAGACTCCAGTACTATTGCATCTCAGTTCCACTATTCAGTCATTACAAGTGCCAGATTGTGAATTGTTCTAGAAGTGACAGAACCATTGAAAATTGAAATTGGAAAAAAAAATTGAAACAGCAGATAGCAATCTGTAAAATAAGGCTTAGCTTGCAAGCCTTTTATAGGCTATACATCTCATTTTTTTCCCCATAAGATTTTTAGGTTTACCAAAGTCTAGACCTATTTTTATTATTTTAGCTTTCTCAGTTTGAGGATATTATATACAACCCATTTGGGTTCAGTGATCAATAGAGAATCCATTATAATATTCCATTTTTTAAATGAATGCATTTCTTTAAAATATGTATAACCATGCTAGGCTGATTTTCATTAAAAGTGGTCCCAATAATTATCCAAAGGTTACCTCTAATATTTAAGAATGGAAGGAACCTCTGGTGGCATCTATCCCCGACGAGAATGGACGTTGTCTTACCTGAACGTCCCTTTTCTGGGCGCTGCGTACACTATCCATGCATGGGTTAATCCTTCAGTGCTTGGCAACAACTGAGTGAAACAAAAGGCTTTTGTTCCCCCCTTTCCGGCTCCCAAGCCACGCCTCTGGTCCCATGATCCCCCAGTCTGAACGAAGGCGCAGCAGACAGGAATCCACACTATAGGTAACTTATAAACTCAACTTTATTAACTCAAATCAACGTAAGGAAACTAACGTAAATTCAGCCATAACGGTGGCAGGCAGCCCTAACGGGCGGGATATGGATAGTGTACGCAGCGCCCAGAAAAGGGACGTTCAGGTAAGACAACGTCCATTTTCCTGTGCACTGCTCCCACTATCCATGCATGGGATATACCCAAGCTTAAACTCCCTGGGTGGGGGGCTGACTGCCTCCAGAGTCCTCTTCCGTCAGAACTTTTTGCAGAATTCTGCGGCCAAAGGATGCCTCCGCCGAGTTGTATGCATCGATCTTGTAGTGGCGGATGAACGGAGTGAGGGATGACCACGTCGCCGCTCTGCAGATGTCCACGACTGAGGCTTGGGTGGCCCAGGCCACCGTGGTGGCCGCGCTGCGAGTCGAGTGCGGTAGGATCTTGCCGGGGGTCGCTGTGGCATTCAGGTCATACGCCAGGGCGATGCAGGCCTTGATCCATCTGCTGACTGTGGCTGCTGATATCTTCTGACCCATGGATTTCGGGTTGAAGGAAACCAGGAGTCCCTCCGTACGGCGGAAAGGAGCAGTCCGTCGGATGTAAGTGCGGATGGCGCGTCGCACGTCTAGGGTGTGCCACCTCTTTTCTCTGGGGTCGCGAGGTGAAGGGCAGAAGTCCGGCAGGATGAGCTCCTGAGCTCGGTGGAACCACGAGTTGACCTTCGGGATAAAGGCAGGATCTAGGCGTAGGGTCACCGTGGAGTCGTGGAAGATACACAAGTCTTTGCGGACTGACAGAGCCGCTAGCTCTGAGACCCTCCTTGCTGAGGTGATTGCCAGCAGGAAGGTCACCTTAAACGATAGGTACTTGAGAGATGTCGAGTCTAGGGGCTCGAAAGGGGGTCCGGTCAGTGCCCGCAACACCAGTGGTAGATCCCATGAGGGGTAGCGGTGAACTGTGGGGGGTCGCAGGTTGGTGGCCCCATGCAGAAACCCCTTGATGCGCGGGTGATGCACGAGGGATTGGTACGGCGAGCACGCGATGACTGTTGACAACGCCGCTGTCTGTCTCCTTAGGGTTGCGGGAGCCAGGCCCTTGTCTAGGCCAGCTTGTAGGAACCGCAGAATGTCCCGAATGGCGGCTGACGTGGGGTCGATGTGCTGGTGGGCGCTCCAGCGACAGAACGCCTGCCATGATGACTCGTAGATGCGGGTCGTAGCCGGACGTCTGGCCGCCTGGACAGTGGCAACCACCTCGTCTGGTAGGCTATCCTTCTTCAGGATGACCCGTTCAAGTGCCAGACGGCTAATTGCAGCCACTGGGGCTCTGGGTGCGTGACTGCTCCTTGGCACAGGACGAGCTGCTGCGGTGGGATCACCCATGGCTGTTCTACAGACAGTGCTACCAGGTCGGCGAACCATGGTCTCCGGGGCCAGTTCGGGGCTACCAGGAGTAGGTCGGCTTTTTCTGCCAGTAGCTTCCGAATGAGTCGCGGGAGCAGCGGGACTGGTGGGAATGCGTACAGGAGACCTTCGGGCCACCTGCAACGCAGCGCATCGTGGTCCTCCGCTTGTGGTGTCGGGTAGCGGGACACGAAGCGGGGAAGCTGAGCGTTGGTCGGGGTTGCGAAGAGATCTACGACCGGGTTTCCGAAGCGTGAAGCGAGTTCTTGAAACAGCTGTGGGTGGAGCTGCCATTCCGCTTGATCTATCGTTTCGCGGCTGAGCCAGTCCGCCCTCACATTGGTTGCCCCGGAGATGTGATCTGCTCTGATCGAGATCAGGTGTCTCTCTGCCCAGCTGAATAGCTCCGCAGCCTCGTTCATCAGTGTACGGGACCTCGTGCCCCCCTCCCTGTTGACGTGCGCCTTGGCCGAGATGTTGTCGGTCAGGATTAAGATATGATGCCCCTGCACCGTCGGCTGGAAGTTGCGCAGTGCCAGTCTGATCGCCCGAAGCTCTAGGAGGTTGATGCTGCATTGCTGTTCTTCTTGCGACCACTGTCCTTGCGTGACTAGGTTGTGGAGATGGGCTCCCCACCCCCGAAGACTGGCGTCGGTGGTGAGTATCAGGCGGTCTGGCTCTAGAAAGCTGGAACCCTTTAGGAGCGACGGCGATGTCCACCACCTGAGGGACCTGCGGACCTGCAAGGTGAGGCGTACCTCCTTCTTGGAGTTGGCCCTTCCCGTTCGCTGGAAGGGGAGGAGGAACCACTGCAGAGGTCTCGAATGTCTGCGTGCCCACGGTACGATGCCGAAGCAGGATACCATCTTCCCGAGGAGGGTTGAGAGGTGGATCAGGGCGACTCTCCTCCTCGTCAGGGTCTGCAGAGTTGAAGTTCGGATGCTTTGGACTCTGTCCGGAGACAGAAATACCTGGCCGCTGGCCGAATCTATCAGTGCCCCCAGGTGAAGAAGCCTGGTGGTGGGCAGGAGCTGACTCTTTGCGAAGTTTATGGTGAAGCCATGCTCCTGGAAGACCTTGATCACCATCTTCATGTCTCTGTAAGCTTGGTCGGGCGTGGACGACAGGACCAGGATGTCGTCCAGATAACATAGCACCCGGATCGGGACGGCCCGGAGCCTGGCCGCCACCACCGCTACCAGTTTGGTAAAGGTGCGGGGAGCCGAGGAAAGTCCGAATGGCATCGCGCGATATTGGTAGTGACGGCCCGCGTATTCGAACCTCAGGTACTGACGGTGATGCGGGTGAATCGGCACGTGCAGATAAGCCTCCCGGAGGTCGACTGATTGAAGGAAGTCGCCCTGTCTCACTCCCGCTAAGATGGACTTGAGGGAGTGCATCTTGAACCTGCGGTATTGTACCGACAGGTTCAGGCGCTTTAGATTCAGTATGCCCCTCCAGCCCCCGGAATTCTTGGGGACCAAGAAGAGGGTCGAGTAGAATCCTGAGCCCCGCTGGCTGTGCGGGACCGGCTCTATGGCCTCGACCTCCAGGAGGTGGGCAATCTCCTGCGACATCAGGTCCTGAAGTTCCGAGGATCAAGGGGTTGGACAACGGACAAACCGGTGGGGCGGCTGGCCGGAGAATTCGATAGACAGACCGGAAGAGGTCGTACGCCTTACCCAGGAGTCCGAAGTCGAACTGGCCCATTGTTGATGGAAGAGGATGAGGCGTCCCCCTATGGGCCCTATGGGCCCGGAGTCATTTCCCCCTTCTGGCGGGCTTAGGGCCGGCTCCTCGGAAATTGCGTTTAGGCTGCTGGTGTCTTCCTCGGTCTCGGAACTGTTGTCTGTCGTTAAATCTGTCTCCTCCCTGGTAATGGGAGCGGTGCGAGGAGGACCCCCTGGGTCCGGCGCCTGCACGAAAGGGCTGCTGGAGCGGGTAAGGCGTGTACCTGCGTTCCTGGCGCCTGTAGGTTGATGGGAGGATCTTCCTCTTGTCCTTCCCTTCAATCAGTAGGGGTTCCAGCGAAGCGCCGAACAGATCTGGTGCTTTATATGGGGAAGCCGCCAACTTCCATTTGGCCTTGAAGTCGGCTTTCCAAGGCCGAAGCCAGAATAGCCTCCTAGCAGTAAGAGTAGAAGCCAGCGCCCTTGAGGCGAACTTGGCTGAGTTCAGGGAGCTGTCGACAGTGTATTCGGTGGCAGCTATTATCTTATTTAGATCTTGATGCAGTCTAGTGTCCTCAGGCGGGAGCCTGTTCTGCAGGTGACGGAGCCAAATGAGCGAGGCTCTGTTGAAGAAGGACGAAGCTGTGGCGGATCTGATTGCCCAGCCCACGGCCTGGTGCGCTTTGCGGAAGGCCCATTCCATCCTCTTTTCTTCCGCCTTGAGCGTGTCTAGAGGGTCAGTAGAGATCAGGGAGTTGGAAGATAAGGTTGCCACTGGCTGGTCTACTGAGGGGAGCACCAGGAGGTCCTCTAGCTCTGGGGCTGAGCAGTAGAGTTTCTTATCGAGGCTGCTGGGTGTTGCCATGGAGGCCGGCTGCACCCAGGGGTTCTGAATCACGTCTGTAAATAGCTGCGGGCAAGGGATGTAGTCCTTCTGCGGCTTTGACGACTTGAAAAGGGCGTCATGAGGGCCCGCCATTGACGTGGAGGGCGTTGCGACATCTCCTGGCACTCCAAGGTTGGTTGTGAGTCGTGCCTTGTGGAGGAGCGACTTGAATAGGGCCGGGCGGAAGAGGCCTGTAAAGGCCGGGGTGTCTGGTGCTAGACCTTCATCCTCCGATAGCTCCATCTCCTCTGGGGCGTCCTCCGCTTGGTCCGATTCATCTGATGAAGAGTCCCGACCTCGCTCTGGGAGGGGGTGGGGCTGGGGTGGGAACGGCCGCGCCTGGCCGGGTGCGGTTTGTACGGGAGCCTGGGACGCCTGCTGCATTGTTGCCGTGAAGAAAGATGACAGGGCCGCGGAGAACATGGCCTGGAAGTCCACTGGGGGGGGGCAAGCCCAGTCCGCCCTGACCCTGTGGGTCTACCCTTGAGGGTGTGGCACTTGCCTCCCTAGCCCGGCGATGCTGGTTTGGTGGCGGAGAAGTTGGAGCTTCCAGTCCGGGCCTTGATGCTGTCTCGATGCGAGGTGTTGTGCGAGTGGGCCCAATCCCCTCAGGGGTACTGGGGGTGACTGTGATGTCGGCCACAGATGTAAGTCCCCTTTCCGCCTCTCTTGGGGAGATGGGGGTAGGCTCCCCAGGTGCAGGATCCCTGGGCAGGATTCCTGAGACCGCCTTGTGCGCCTTCTCCCACTGTCGCTCTAGGGCGTTGTGCCTTCTCAGGGCGTCCCTATCCTGGAAGGGTAGGGAACCTTCTGAGGCAGCCCTGCTGGCCGAGCTCACGTGCCTCTTTTTTGATTTCTTTTTCCCCCTTTTTTCGCTTATGCGTGGGGGGCTTAGTTCCAGCTCCATGTCTGATGATGGGGGGGAATGAGACATGGCTGAGGCGGCTGGGAACTTGAATTAGGACCTTGCCCTGCGACTCACGGGTGATCTGTTGAGTGAGCGCCCCGGGGCCTCCCCCAAACCTCTTCAGACGGTGGTGGTGGGGGTGGTTTGATGCCCCCTCCGGCAGTGGGGGGGGGTGGTGCAGGTCTGCAGCTGGCTCCCTGATGGATAAGGGAGGCGCAAGCTTGAAAATCTCGCCCAAAATGGCGGCCCAAAGGTCCGCCAATATGGCGCTGCCACGTGGTGCTCTTCTCCACGAGGGCAGACCTGGCAGCAGACTTACAATGGCGGCCCGAGGGTCCGACCAGACGCCGCGCAATCCCCTTAACGAGGGGTTATTCCGTAGTGCAGGGAGGGCTGTCTCCTTCTTCTGGCGCTTGTCCTGCCTTGCGCCCTCGCTCCGGAGCAGCCCTGCGAAGCTCAGCCTTCAAGCGAGCTTCGGCTCTTCGCCGCGTGGGCGGCCGGCGCTTCCGGCTCCGCCGGCCAGCTGATGGGCGCGCCGCCGCTATTTGAACTTCGCCGCGTGGGCGGCCGGCGCTTGTGGCTCCGCCGGCCAGCTGAGGAGCGCGCCGCTGCTAATTGCTGGCTCCGGCGTGGGGCAATGAGCTATGGGCTCCTTGCTGGCTGAAGAGGGAGCGGATCGCCCGGTAGCGCTTGCAGCGAGCCAGCTGGTGTGAGCGGAGAGGCTGGCGAGCGAGCGTGTGAGCGCTCTGCTCCACTCCCCCTACTCTGCTCAAATCGCCCTGCACAGCAGTTAAAAGAAAGAAAAATCGCGAAGGGGAGCTACTCAAAAATAACACAAAAAACCTAACGCTCAAAGGAAAGGGGAAAGCCAATACTTAGAGAATTAAAGAGAAAAAACAGAGAAGAAAACCCCCACAGACTCACAATACCTTAGCAATCTGTGGAGCTCCAAAAATCACTACAGTGTTTGCCAGCAACTGAGTGAAGACTGGGGGATCATGGGACCAGAGGCGTGGCTTGGGAGCCGGAAAGGGGGGAGCAAAAGCCTTTTGTTTCACTCAGTTGTTGCCAAGCACTGAAGGATTAACCCATGCATGGATAGTGGGAGCAGCGCACAGGAAAATAGCCAGCATGTTCAAGAACAAATCGGAGAAATGTTGGAAATGTCATCAGACTCCAGGATCATATTACCATATGTGGTGGAAATGTGTAGAAGCTAAAAGATATTGGACTAAAATCCACACATGGTTGGAAAAAATGACAAAGAAACACATTGATTTCAAACCTGAGATATTTTTATTAGGTATTTTACCAGAAGTGTATAATACAGAACTGAGATATTTAATTGTGAATGTTTTAACAGCAGGTAGAATTGTATTTGCTAAAAATTGGAAAAAAGAGAAAATACCTACTGAAGATGAAGTTATTAAGAAAATTATGGAATGTGCTGAAATGAGTAAATTGACATTTGAAATTAGAGAACAGAAAGACAAACAATATTATTTGATATGGAATTTATTTTATCAACGGCTTGATAATAAGGCATGGAAATGAAGTATGAAATATGAAATTAATGTAATGATAAAATATATGAAGTAATTTCTTATGGGAGTCAAGCCTTTGTTAAATAATTGTTAAATGAGAATAATAACATAAAGGGATATATAAAATTGTCAAATAAGAGAAATTAAATAACTTGTAAATTTTGGATATGGGATTAAGCACAAAAGAATTTTAACCGATCGACACACTTTCTGTGATTGTAATGGATGATGGTTGTTTTATGTTTTGTTATGTTTAAAAATAAAAAAATATTTTAAAAAAAAGAATGGAAGGCACCTCATTTGGAGTTACTTATGTAACAAATTGAACTTTTAAAGAAGTCCAGGAGTGCTGGACTGCAGTCTCCACCATCCTCAGCCAGTACAGTCTAAGACAGTGGTCCCCAACCTTTTTATCGCCGCAGACCAATCAGCCTTTGATAATTTTACCGTGGCCCGCTGAGCGTGCGCAGGGGTGGGGGCTTTGGGCCACACGTGCGTACCTGCGCGGGGCTCTCTTCCCTGGAGCCTTTGCGCACGGCCCAGGAGCTTTTGCGCACGGCCCAGGAGCTTTTGCGCACG
This sequence comes from Pituophis catenifer annectens, assembly GCF_029215685.1. Taxonomy (NCBI): domain Eukaryota; kingdom Metazoa; phylum Chordata; class Lepidosauria; order Squamata; family Colubridae; genus Pituophis; species Pituophis catenifer. The sequence goes on from NW_027256881.1 coordinate 231,185,558, forward strand.
GCCCAGGAGCTTTTGCGCACGGCCCAGGAGCCTTTGCGCTGCAGCGTTCATGTCCCCCGGCCGCTGCGCGGCCCGGTGCCAGGTACTCCACGGCCCGGCACCGGTCCGTGGACCGGGGGTTGGGGACCACTGGTCTAAGATGCTGAGAGCTGTTATCCAATATACTGCACTTGGAAAGCAACAGACTGTGGAAGAAAAGATCCATGCCAATTCTGTGACATTTATGAAATAAGGAGATGGCTAAGGAGAAATTAGGCAAAGAATGTGGAACTGCTAAATTAGCTTGACTCAAGTTATTTCCCTCATGGAAATTGCAAGAAGAGTTGGATTACAATTCCCACTCAAATTAGCTAAGATTGACAGAATTTATAATCCATCATATTGGAGACCTTTCAGTGGGGGGAAAGTGCCTCAAGCTAAGCTTCACTTCTATATGGTCTAGAACAGTGGCCTCCAATCTTTTGGGCACCAGGAACCAGTTCCATGGAGAAAGGTTTTCCACAGACCGGAGGGTGCGTGGTTTTGCATGCACAGATGGGGCTTCAGTTGCTTCTGCGGCCTGCTGCAGAAGCAACGTTGCTGGCATGCTGAGGACCAGTGCCGGTCCACAGACAGGGGGTTGGGGCCTAAAAGACAAAATATAAACTGGAATCCCAATTCTTCTTTCCCCAGGCAAACCTCTGTGACTTTTTTAAAGAGATGAAATTCAAGAAGGAAAACTACACAGCATTTTGGAGACATTTTGGCCCAAGAGCTGTGGCACATGATACTGAGATCCCTTCCAACTCTGTTATTCTACATTCTGACTTGTAGGCAGCGACTCAGATTAAACAATTGCAGGGATTGTTGAAATGCACCTACATGTGATAGCCATGTTGCAATTATTTGTCCAAAAGAAGTCCATGCAAAATTGGGCCTTTTCATAATGGAATGATTTTTTTAATCCATCTTGCTTTTCTTTAAGTTTGTAAGTCACTAAAAAAAATGTGCATAGCTAAAAAGAATTGAAGGATAATCCTCTTCAGCTGTATTCTGCTGCTCTGTTTGGAAGCCACACCATGCAAACTGTTTTTCCCCTCAAAGAATGCCAGACCTTCTTATATAACTACAAGGAGTCTGCAGTTCCTTTGAGTCATATAAACAACTAAACGTTTACAGACTTAGTGAATGCATCCAATTCATCTGTTTTGAAACGGCCACAAACTAGTTAGTAGCTGGTAGTTATTTAACGGCTATTAAAATTCACAAGGTTGAATGTATTCCCCTTAAACGTCTTATGGTACAATCATCATATCCAATGAGCTAAAAAAAGAAAAAGGGTTCCAAAATGCTGACATCATTTTTTAAAAAGTGGTTTTCTGCCCTAAGAAATGCTCTCATAAGAATTTGTCTGAAAGAAAAGTCTTTCTGCTGTATCTCAACATGGTTTTCTGCTCTGACATGGCATCTTTCACTTCCATTAGTGAATGTTATTCACTCCAATCTCCACACGTGTTGTGACTGAAACAATCAAGCATTCTTCAAAGAAAGCTTTGGAGGGGACACTGGTTGCATTTCTTCACGAGTCCCTGTTTCAAGACTGTTCCCTTCTTATCCGAGAACAGCAGGAGAAGAGAGATATCTAAAAACAAGGTATGCTTGCAAATTTGTATTGCTTTTGATTGGCTATAAAAGTAGCATGCACTTTAAAATTTAACTCATGGAAAACATGTAACAAGTATCAGAAACAGCTAAAAGCTGGACTCTTTATTGATTCATTCCTCTCTCATTAAGCCTTGGTCCTTTGAATTTCACTCCTCATTCATTCAGCCACCTGCTTCTTATCACTTTCAAATATGGAGCACCATGTGGTATAACTATATTCTTTTTAAATAATTAATTTAAAAAACAGTGTGTGACTGAGATGTAAAGTAGTGGGTATATTCAGTTCTGTCTGAACAGCTTCCTCTCATGTACACCCAAACCAGTGGATGCAAAACCTTATTTAGATGCAGCTTATGGCCTATTATTATATACTTGTGTTTGTATGCGTATTTCCATCTACATTCATTAGATTCATGTGAATTTATAAAATGCTGATTTCCTCTCTCCTTGCTAATTGCTGCTTAAAGTCATGTCTGATCACTACTATGTTTAGGCATAAAATATTTTTTAAATTCTGACTGAACATGTTGCGTGAACCAGAAAGTTCTACTTTAATAAACCAGTTTAGCATACTAAGAGTTTAGTTGACATGTGAAATTGATTAAACGCTCATCTACCACAGAGAAAGAGACAGAAAGGGCAATTCATCTGCCCTTAAAAATCTTAAATTAAAAAAAAAGACCAAATTCTGGCCTATTTAATAATAATCATCTAGGGACTAGGGTGTCAAGCCGGGACAAGGTTCTCATTAAAAGGGCCAGAATTTGATCTTTCCCTGCCTTTTTTTTTTAATGAAGATTTTTAAAAATCAAGCAAGTCAATACTTGAAGTCGTAAAGGAAAACTTCTGCATAAGGTGTGGCTCCACATTGACTCTTTCAGGAGCAAGAAATAATAGCACACCTTCTGCTTTTAAGTGCGGTATGGATATGGCATTCTTACAGAAACTGGGAGAGTTAATTGTTTTCTATGTTCCCTTCTGAAGTTCTTAGAATCAGGAAAGCGTTCAATCCTTCAGTCCTGCTCCATAGCTGAGTTTAATTACAAAGCCCTTGGAGGGAAACCAGTATTCTGATTGCCAGGCAAGGTGGAGTAAATCAGAATGGAAAAGTCTGGTCATATTTCCGCCTTTCTTATTTTGCCTCCTTTTCTTCTTATTCAGGAGGTGGCCAGAGAGAAGAGAAGCACCACTTCCATGAAGAAATTCTGGGCTGCAGAAACTTCTCATCTGGAAAAGGCTGGTCCAATCTGATCCCCTCCCGGGCTTCAAATTGAGAAGGTGGCCAGCTGGGCTTTGCATTAAAATCATATCATGTATTAATCATGTTTTCCACTGTGTTTTGACTTCTTTCAATGATGTTGTCATAATACATTCTAAAGGGACGAAGGAAGCTAATTGTCTGGATCCCTCCCAGTCGGGTTTCAAGTCTGGACACAGACCTGAGCCAGCAGTGATTATGCTTGGGGATAATTTATGGCAGGATAGCCACAGGTCATCTACAAGGATGGATTCTATCCTGACTCTCTTTAATTTCTTGGAAACTTTTAAAAAACATCAGTCACAGTATTCTTCTGCTCAGGTAATGGAAACTGAAGGCATGGTGGTGTAGTGATTAATTCCCAGTTCTAGGAGTGGTTCCAGTCATATTGGGGGCAGGGAGATGCATTTGCTTTGTGGGGTAACACAGGATAGCAATAGCAATAGCAATAGCACTTAGACTTATATACCACTTCACAGTGCTTTACAGCCCTCTCTAAGCAGTTTACAGAGTCAGCATATTGTCCCCAACAATCTGGGTCCTCATTTTACCCACCTCAGAGGGATGGAAGGCTGAATCAACCTTGAGCCTGGTGAGACTCAAGCTGTCAAACTGCTGGCAGTCGGCAGTCAGCAGAAGTAGCCTGCAGTACTGCACTCTAACCACTGCGCCACCTCGCTCATGTCTTATGTCCTTGCTTTGTAGGGTGCTCTAGGCTTTTCTACTTAACATCTGTCTGAAGATGCTGAATAGAATCATCCATCATCCTGCACTTAAGTAACATCAGTATGCTGATAAGGCCCAGTTATGTATCCTAGGCCAGCTGGGTTCTGTATGCATCTGAAGGTTGTAGAAATCGTGATATGGAAGAATGATTTAAGATAAATCCTAGAAAGAATAGATGATTGTTGATTTTCAGGCTACCTAAATCAGATGATCATCCATATTTGGTTTTTTTGGATGGGTTCACATTATCCCAGAAAAACCTATTTCACATTTTTGAATTCCTTTAGACTCAGAATGTCTGCTTGAAAAGTGGCACCCATGGCTAGACTGCCTTTGCACAAATTCAATGTATGCCAATTGCATGCATTGGGTCCATTCTTGTGGTCATTCATGCCTTAGTCACCTCTTATTTGGGCTACTGCAATATGGTCTACATAGGACTGCCCTTGAAAATCTGTTGGAAACTACTACTGGTCCAGGACACAGTGACACAAGTAGTTATGATCTTACTGTGCATGCTGCACTGGTTTAGCACCATGGTGTGCTATTCAAGATGTTAATAACCACTTATAAACCCTTCATGGCACTTGAGCTGTCTTCTTATAGAACTGCTTAACTCCAAATTCTTATCCTGTAAGTTTTGATAAGGTTAACATGTCCTGGGTCCCATCACTCAAGTAGTTATCATTTTATAAGGTCAGATGACATGCCTTCTTTCTCACCACACCTGCTCCTTAAGGTCAGATGGCCCTAATCTACCTGCCTTTTGAAAGGCTTTGAAGACCTAGCTTTGCCCCCAGGCATTGAATCAAAAATTCTGAGATCACCTTTAAATTGTTTCACTGTGTCTTCCCTGTGATGTGTTTTACATTTTTGGTTTATTACTTGTTTGTTGCTGATTTTGATAATCACCTTGAGCCACATGGGGAGTAGGTAGCCATATAAATTGACATAATAAAATAAGTAAATAAATAAATACATTCTTCAACTTATCAGTCTTCCCCAACCAGATACCCTCTATATATTTTTGGACTATAATGTTCATCATCCTTGGACAGCATCCTCCTTAGTTGGGGTGAATGGAAGTTGTAGACCAGCAAAGCTAGAAGAGTCATTACATTCTTGTAGTAGGAGATGCAAGTGCACAAATGATGCTCCTCAACTTAAGCTACAAACATCATTGTAAGCAAACATTGTTTATCTAAATCTCAACTTTTAGATCAGGAAGCATAGTCTGAAGCTGGTGCTGAATTGCCAATTCCTTATTCAAATTTTAAAAAGTTATCTGCATACGTAGGTGATATCAAAATTCAGGAGACAGAAAACAAGCTGAGGTAAGCACAAGCTAAGGGTGTTTGGCAAGCACTGCATGTTCATCCTGTCCATGGGGAGGGAGAGGGCATTACAATCCCGTCAATGAAAACAGTCTGAAAATATGGAGGGCTCGAGCTTACTGGTAGAGCCTTTTCATTCAAGGGGACTGTTGTCAGTCAGCAGAGAAGATGATGTCAAGTTAAAGGAGACTTGGGATCAGTGATGGGTTGCTCCCCATTCGGATCAGTTCACAAGAACTGGTAGTAAAACCGGTGGGAGGCCCCGCCCAGTGCCCTGGATGTCATCATCAGCAATCTGCGCATGCGCAGAAGTTGCACACGCGAGCAAAGCAAGCACGTACCCGCGATCCCGTTGTGAACCAGTAGTAAGTAGAACCCACCCCTGCTTGGGATGGCTTGGGATTCTGGGACTTGTAGATGAACTTATCTGGGCAGTGTTATGTCAGGAAGACTGGAGTAACTCTTGATCTGTTGCACACAGGTTATATTTTTTGAACCCTGTGATTCTGAAGGAGCTGAAGCCCACTTAATTTAATTGATGGTTAAACAAAAATGGTTGGAGCTAAGAAGGGGCACATAAAAAAGAAAGAATCATACCCTTCAGAGATGGGATGAGACCTATTTCATACTTTCAGTTTTTTCCCCACAAAGAGATTTGGTCATTTCTGTATTATTTTTTTGCTATGCCTGCACTTTCAAAAGCAGTTTTGTTTGCAGACATTAGCAAACGAGACAGGTGTGGTCTGAAAGTACAATTTGCAATGTGAAGCACTGCGGAATTAAAATGCTACTTATCCAGCTACATTTTCTTTCAAGGATATTCCCCCTTCTTGGCCCCTACTTTTCTGTTTATTTTTTTATGGCACTGCATTAGCCACAATCAAGGGATTACATTGGGAGAGAAGGGAAATCACTATTGTAGCTCACTTCCTAAATTCACTACGCGTTGTACGTAAGATACAATTACACCTGCCGATGTCTATGAACAGTATAAGAACAAGACAAATGCTTTATGTAGGAGAGCTGACCTGGGCATCCATATTCTCAACATTGCCAGGACCCATTGTGCTAGTTTCTTAAAATCCACGATGAAGCAATTTCAGCCTCAAAACATTACAGGTAGTCCTCGATTTACAACCCACAAATGGGCCTGGAATGTTCGTCGCTAAGCAATGCGGTCCTTGCATTGCACCCAGTCTAATGACTTTTTTTTACCCTGGTCTTTAAGTTCACAGTTCATGGTTAATAAACAAATAGAAATACTTCCTCCATTGACTTTGCTTGTCGGAAGTTCCCTAAGTTTTATTTATTTAGCATATGTTAATAATTGTTACAAAAGATATCACAATGACATTCCCAATGAGCAAATATGAAGCGATTTACTTTATTTACAAATTCAAAGGTAGACTATTTACAGTCAATACATGATGGAGAAAGTCTGAGGGTTTTCTCCTGATATGTGCTTATATGGGGACAGGGAAGAAGCCTCCCCAAAGAATGTAAGAATCGTACACTTGGGCGTCCCCTGAGTAATGACATAGAGTCAGTCAATTCTTCCACAACAGCAGCCAGACGATCCTTGTGAACTCATGACTTAAAGCACATCACTGTGAGAAGTCCTCTGAGAAAATTGAAAATGATGATCACATGACCCTGGGATGCTGCAACTGGAATAAATACATGCTGGTTGCCAAGTGCTCAGATTTTGATCATGTGACTGCAGGCACACAGCAACAGTTTTAAGTGCAAGGGCCTATCATAAGTAATTTTTTTCCACTGCCATCATAACTTACATGTCATTAAACAAATGGTCTTAAGTTGAGAATTACTTGTAGTTCCATGTTTCCCCAGACAATTTTGGCTGGTTTCATAACTTCCAGCTACGCTGTTGTGTAACGGACTAAAAAAGAAACCCAAAATTACCAATCTTAGGATTGGGTTGGATAAGACAGAAACCTCACTGCTCTTGCTGGTGTCTGGCAAGATTAAGGATTAGGCAATGCTGGCCAATAAAAGTCAGAGAAGAACCTGTTCCACCCATTACATCATTCTTAATGGTCACCAAGTTTGGGGTGGCTTCTCCTATCACTAATTACTAGATATTTCTGAGATATTCAGGCTCAGTCTAGTTTGGAAGCTCCAAGAGCCATGGTGCCGCAGTGGTTAGAATGTAATACTGCAGGCTACTTCTGCTGACTGCCGGCTGCCAGTAGTTCAACAGTTCAATTCTTACCAGCTCAAGATTGACTCAGCCTTCCATCTTTCCGAGGTCGGTAAAATGAGGACCCAGATTGTTGGGGGCAATATGCTGTAATATTCTGTAAACCGCTTAGAGAGAGCTATAAAGCACTGTGAAGCGGTATATAAGTCTTATTGCTATTGCTCCTTGAGCTTTCCATAGAGGAAATGCAGATTCCTTCTCCCTCCGTTTTCCAATCAACACCTTTTGCTGCATAAAGGAGCCTCCCCCCAACTGGAAAACCCAAGGATGTTATTAGAAACTAAGCCTTCCATCATGCCTATCAGCCACCCTGACTCAGGATGAAAGTTCCCTGACTTGAAGAACGGATACTCGCCCTTCAATAAATTATTTAGGCAGCAATCAACATTAGAACCTCCACATATAAATACATATGCTCACAAACTACTGTAAAACATGCAAGTTAAATGTGGTCAGATAGGTATACATGTGCCATCCAATTCTGTTAGTTGCCTTTGGAATTTATACTGTATTTACAAAGCCAGAATAAAAGTCAGGCAATTAGACAATGGAGCCCTAAGTATAAATGTTTCCCTGGGCCCAAGCCATATCACAATAGGAAGCAGGTGAGTCTCCCTAGGGAAAGCATTGCAGTTAGAATTGCTGCCTCTCCCCTCTAGCCATACCCTGGATAGTGAGGGAGCCTTGTGATAAATGCCGACTAAAGGCGATAGGGAGAACACGGAGGCAGGCCTTTATATAGCCACCGCACCAGGGGTGAAATGCTCCCGGTTCAGACCAGATCGCCCGATCCGGTAGCGATGGCGGCGGGTGGTTCGGAGAACCGGTAGCAAAAATCCCTGCGCCATCCCCCCCCCACATGGCCAGCTGAGCTGTGTGATCATCAGAGGCTGTTTTTTTTAACTCTTAAAAGCATTTTTTCTACAACCTCTTCGGCCGAAAAAATGTTTTTAAAAGTAAAAAAAAAAAAGCCTCTGATGATCACGCAGCTCAGCTGGGATCGTCAGAGGCTTTTAAAAGCATTTTTTTTTACAACCAAGAGGTTGTAGAAAAAATGCTTTTAAAAGTAAAAAAAAAAAAGTTGGCCACGCCCACCCAGTCACATTACCCCCCACCACCAAGCCACGCCCACAGAACCGGTAGTAAGAAATTTTACATTTCACCACTGCACCACACCCATCATAAGGAAAGCCAGAGAAAGCCAAATTAAAAGAAAGAAAGAAAGCCAAATTAAAATAAAAGCAACTGCCCAATATCTCAAACAAACCATGAAACATTTCCATAGCAGCAAGCAAACAGAGAACCTCCCATTCCTATTAACGGTTACAGTTTCTTATACAAGAGATCATTGAAATCACTTAGGCCTATGGTTCTCAAACCGTGGTCTACGGACCCCTGGGTAGGGGGAGGCACGATATCGTTATGATTTAAATCTTAAGTCTTGGTGGTCAATGCCCACAAAATGTATTTAAAGGGGGTCCGTGGTGAGGAAAAGGTTGACCACCACTGAGCTAGGCTTATTCTGGACAAAGTCTGTGTCACAAGTCACAGAATCTCATAATTATGTCGACTAAACAGTTAACACCAGAGAACCTCTGAGCATATGCAGAAGGCTTGTCAGCAGAAATAATCGCTCACACCCTGCTTCCTCGTATAGACCTCGTATAGAAGTACAGGTAATCCTCGACTTACAACCGTTCAATTAGTGACCATTTAAAATCACAAGGCCCCCGGGAAAAAGTGACCGATGACCATTTTTTACACTTACGAGCTCATGTGATCGATATTTGGACGCTTAGCAACTGACTCATATTGATGATGGTCGCCAGTATCCCAGGAGTCACGTGATCCCCTTTTGCGACCTCTTGACAAGCAAAATCAATGGGGAAGCCTGGTTCCCTTAACAACTGAGTTCCTAACTCATCAACTGCAGCGATTCACTGAACGACCGTGGCAAGAAAGGTCGTAAAATGGGGCAAAACTCCCTTAACACGTGTCTCGTTTAAACAACAGAAATTGTATTTATTTTTATTAAATTTATATGCCGCCCTCTTCCCGTAGGACTCGGGGTGGCTACATAATTAAAATATATAACAATAAAAACCCTAAAAGCAGCCAATATAAAACCCCATCAGAATAAACTCTCGTAGCAGATCAGGGAATTCGCTGAAACATTCGCTGAATGAAGAAATGTTGGCCTGGATGACGGTCGTAACTACGTACTACGTTTTACAAGAGCGCAGAAGTTCCTACGCCCCAGCTGTTGAAAGAGTCTACATTCCCATCAGCCAAGTCAAAGCTCCAGGCTTTGTGGCACCCGCTGAACGCCGGTTTTGCTTTTGCCCCGCCGCCGCGCTGGCTTTCGGAACGAAAGCAAACACCAAGCGGCACAAAACCCCTTCTGAAAGCGAACTGCGCACCTTTAGTTTTGTTATCCGGATTAAAGCGAAACGCCCTGAGAAGTTTCTGCAGGGCTCGGCTGAAGCCAGGACGAAAGAAAAACAAATACATAAATCCGAAGCCCGTAGGACTCAGTCCCAGCGGACCAAACGACCCCCGATAAAAGCCCACCGACGACTCTAAACCACTTTTTTCCACACTTACCTCCGCAACCGGCTCGCGGTTTCGCCCCACCAAAGAACTTTCGCGGCTGCTCCCACCCCTCGCGTCGCCTCGAAGTTCGCGACGGTCTGACGGCCTTGGGAGAAGGAGGCAGGGCGGGGCGGGCCAAGGAAAAAGCAGAGGCGGGTCCCTCGCTGGCCTAAAGTAACCCGCGGCGGACGAAGCGCGCACGGAGGCGCCCCCAAGAGGTGTGGTCAGGAAAGTGCAGACGGAAAGTTTGTTACGAGACGGAGGCGCTGATAATGAAACCGGAAAGTCCTTTGGAAGCGGAAGTTTCCGCTCCGACGACCTGAAAATGGGCAGCATTACTGCTATCTATCTATCTATCTATCTATCTATCTATCTATCTATCTATCTATCTATCTATCTATCTATCTATCTATCTATCTATCTATCTATCTATCTATCTGACTGCTATGGCTCAGACACTGTAACTGGTGCTCTTGGAGGTGGTGGGCTACATGCCTATCCCTAGGTATTCTGGCTGGGGATGATTTTAATAGTAACAGAGTTGGAAGGGACCTTGGAGGTCATCTAGTCCAACCCCCTGCTCACTCAGGAGACCTGTATTAGGGATTCGAACCGCCAAACTGCCGACCTTTCTGATGATGTTGAGTTGTAACCCACCCAGAGAGCCTCAGGAAAAGGAGGAATGTTTTGGTCGTCAGAAATGGTATAGGGTCCCCTGCTTGAGCAGGGGGTTGGATTGGATGACCTACAAGGTACCGTCCAACTCTTGTTATTTTATTCTGTTCTATCTTGGCAGCAACTTGCACTGGAAACAAATGAAGAAGAATTGAACGGAATTGAAGAAGAATAAATGAACCGAATGGGGACCTTAGCGTTGCATTCCTGATGATCAGCTTTCAGAATAAGTGATTATGGCAGTGCATAGTTGTATTTTTCCCCCAAAAAAATATCCCATACACGAGAATTTTGTTTGCGGGTGAGGGAGGGGGAAACAGTGTAGGATGCAATTATAATTTGTGCATGCAGAGTGCATTGCTACAATGTAGCTGTCTTTCTTATGCCTATCTGCTTTGAATAAAAACGTGAAACTGGTTTGTATTGGCTCACACTGTGCTTTACATAGTTCATAACTGACTGCATCAAACTGTAACTAATTCTCCTGGGTTTCTTTCCCAGCACTAACAGGAGAGGCTGGGGCCTAAATAGGAAATCTGCATGCAAAGCTCATGTGCCACTCCAGAGCTCCAACCCTTCACTTTGTCTTGGGGCTCATTTGCTCACGCTGTGCTTGGCACCACAAAGACACCCCAAAACTAACTGCTTAATGAGGACATTGATGCCCAGTGTCATCCTTAACTTACTCTTCGCCCAACACGAAGGCAGTATCTGCTTGTCTTTTCTTGCTGCACTTCAGAAGCTGGGTTTTGAGCGTTTTCCCAGCACAAGCTGCTACTATCTGGTCTGTCTCACATGTAATCATAATGACATAAGAGGTGAGGGCCTGGCTTTCACCCATTGACTATCTGAGGTGAGTGCGGACGCATGGTTCCTAGTTCAGGGCCCTTTGCATTTTGGCAGGAGGAGAAACAGGACTCTCCCACAATGCCAGAAAGCCATCACTCCTACTTCTCTTGCCAACTCATGGGTGGCAGGCAAAACAAGGAAACCAGGATGAGAAGTGAATCTTTTGGTACCAGTATTTTCCAGCACCAAAATATCCTGATTTTTTTTTACCATAGAAAACAAAAGGAAGTAGGTCTCCTATGTCAGTCTCTGATGCTATCTTGATGCTGGTAGTGAAGGAGCTGTTCTGCTTCATTTCTCTGCTCCCATGAAAAACAGTAAGGTGGGAGGGAGAACAGCTCCTCTGGTATCTGTCCTTTGTTCCAGTCTCAAGAGAAATAACTTTTGTGGGAGTGTAAAAAGAAATGGATATATAGATGGGTAAGTGAACTCCAAGGGACACGGTGGCTCAGTGGCCAAGGCTGAGCTTGTCAATCGAAAGATCAGCAGTTCAGCGGTTCGAGGCCCTAGTGCCGCATAACGGGGTGAGCTCCCGTTACTTGTCCCAGGGCTTGCCAATCTAGCAGTTTGAAAGCATGTTAAAAAATGCAAGTAGAAAAATAGGGACCACCTTTGGTGGAAAGGTAACGGAGTTCCGTGCACCTTTGGCGTTTAGTCATGCCGGCCACATGACCACAGAGACGTCTTTGGACAGTGCTGGCTCTTCGGCTTTGTAACGGAGATGAGCAGCGCCCCCTAGAGTCAGGAACGACTAGCACAGATGTGTGAGGGGAACCTTTACCTTTACCTTTACATGAAGGTCTCTACTGTTGATACTGTGTCTAGTATTGTAGACAATACTATTGTAGACATGGCTTAGGTCTGGGATATTTGTTGGCCCCCCTGCAGCCAGCAACAATCTCCAATCGCCCAGTGCGTTCCCACAGACAGGGCCTCCTTATGGTGCCGTTGGCCAGACAATGTCGGCTGGCAACCCCCAGGGGGAGAGCTTTCTCTGTGGGCGCACCCACCCTTTGGAACCAACTTCCTTTGGAGCTCCGGATGGCCCCTGACCTTCGCTCGTTTCGCCATGATTTGAAGACTTGGTTATTTCGTAGCCTGGACTGATGGGGGGGGGGTTCTTAATAGTTTTTAAACTGATTTTAAACTGTTTTAATTCGAACTTTTAATTTTATATTGATGTCATTATGTATTTTACTGTTGTGAGCCGCCCTGAGTCCATTGGAGATAGGGTGGCATATAAATCGCAGTATTAAACTAAATATTAAATTAAATTAAATTGTAAGAGGTGGAAGTATGGGAGGGTTTCTCCTAAAGTCTACCACCATTTCTATGGTTTGAGTATGTTCAGTTCCAGATTGTTCCGGTCGCACCACGAGGCCAGTTGTTCAACCTCCCGTCTGTATGCAGATTCATCATTGTCTCGAATGAGACCGATCACTGTTGTGTCATCTACAAACTTCAGTAGTTTAACAGATGGATCGTTAGAAATGCAGTCATTGGTATAGAGAGAGAAGAGAAGTCGAGAAAGCACACAGCCTTGTGGGGTCCCTGTGTATAGTTATCTGATGTGATTCTGCTTAGTTTCACCTGCTGCTTCCTGTCTGCTAGGAAGCTTATGATCCACTTACAAGTGTGTTCAGGTACCTTTAGCTGGTTTAGCTTAGTTAGAAGAGTGTCTGGAATGATGATATTGAATGCTGAACTGGAGTCTACAAAGAGGACCTTTGTGTAGGTCTTTGGAGATTCAAGATGTTGTAGGATGCAATGCAGAGCCATATTAACAGCATCATCTGTTGATCTGTTTGCTCAGTATGCAAATTGCAAGGGGTCTAACAGCGGATCCATGATGGTTTTCAAGTGGGACAGCACTAGCCTTTTAAAGGTTTTCATGACTACAGATTTTAGAGCAACTGGTCTGTAGTCATTCAGTTCCTTGATGGTGGGCTTCTTCAGCACTGGGATGATAGTAGAGTGTTTGAAGCAAGAAGGAACATAGCACATCTCTAGCGACTTATTGAAGATTCAGGTGAAGATGGGGGCCAATTGGACAGCACAGACTTTTAAGCAAGAAGGAATTATCTTGTCTGGGCCTGGAGCTTTTCCTGGCTTTTGTCTGTGAAATAGGTCTTGCACTTCCTTTTCTGTGATCACTAGGGGTTGTGAACCCAATGGGATGGGGTCAGTTGTAGGAGGCTTGGCTGTTGTTAGTGTGTCTGAGATGGGGGTTGTGGAGATAGGTGGCTGTACTTTCCTTTCAAACCTGCAGTAAAACATGTTCAGGTCATTTGCCAATTGTTGATTTCATTTAGCCTGGGAAGGAGGTTTGCCGTAGCCGGTGATATTTTTAAGAGTTTTCCACATGTTTGCTGGTTCATTTGTTGAGAATTGATATGGTGTTAAAGTCTGATGTTTTAATTTAAAGAAAGAGATCTTCCTATTTCATTTTTTAAATGCAAAAATAGTCTTTAAAAAAGTCAGATAGGGCAGGAAATCTGCTGTGATCATGTTGTCTAATTCCTGTTCTACAAAATTAGGTTCTAGATGCTGCTGAAGCCAGCCTCTTATCATATTTTCACACACCAAGTAATGTAGCTCCCAAGAACTTGTTTTCATATTGTAGAAAAATTGAGCTAATAGTTTTCTTATGATTGCAATTGGAAAAAGCTATTGCCAGAGGGAGCTATTGAGCTAAATGAGAATACTTTTCAAAACTCCTTCAGGTAAGATCAAACTAGTCATTATGTATCAGTTCTATAAATAGGCCGTCAGCATTTTTTGCTGAAGATTAAAACAGTGCAGAGATATCTGAATTAAAGCAAGGTTATGGATTGGAAGGGATGTAGTCTTTTATCTCCTACTCTTTATTCAGTTGAAATCTCTTCCAGGCTAGCTCTTCTCAAATCCTATTTGTCCTGTGAATCATGTCATGCAATTAACTGTATAAGCTGTCATATAAGCCATGATCACAATCTGTCAGGCATAATTGTTTAATTTAATAATAATCCTGGAAGAGCAATCATAAACATATCTGAAATCTTGAGAAGCAGAGTTTGTTAGCTTTATCTGATTGCTTTGGTTCACCATTTTCTTTTACTATGAATTTCAAACATAAATTTATTTAAGCTCACTCAGTGTGTCAAAATATTAGAACCAATCTTAGTATAATATGGAAAGCACAGAAGAAATAACAGGAAACAAAATTGTTTATATTTATATGCGTTTGTGATGATGGGGATGTACTTGAACATATACTGACACACTGACACGCATACAAGATTGAATAATTTTATATTCAAGAACATAGATTTTAACAAAAATTATAATTCAGATTAAAATTACCATACATTACCATACCTTTTCCCATCAACAGGAGGCTCTGCCCCTTTGGCAGGTGTTGCTGGAGTGTGTTTGCAGTAGCACCTCTTGGTTTTACCCCACTTCAGCAATAATTATAGGGGGGGTCTTAAACGCTAGGATGGACCCAAACGATCAAGCATTATTTAATCAATTTAAGATCCATTATGATGAGATTGTACCAGGAGAACCCCTGCATTCCAGACAATTTAAAGACCCTAAAGCAAATCGGGCAGGTTTGTGTGTAAGACAGATGACTGTACGTTTGGACTTTTGTATCCTTAATGGTTCCACATGGGGCAACTACCCAGCAGAATATATTTATCGGGGAGCAGGAAGAAAATCCATAGTTGATTACTGGATAATATAATACGACCGCCTGAAGTTCTTATAGGAAATGGAGGTAGACTCACAACTGGAAAGCAATCACAATTCAGTAATCCTTACTCTTACATTACACCAGAAATTTCTAAGGGCTGGCTCAATCTACCTACCCAGGTTAGAGAGCCAAAATAACCAAGTAAAAATTAAATGGACCGAGAAGTAACTAAATGGATGTTAGTTCCAGAAACCATAGAACTACGTACATCTCTACTAAGAAATAAGTTTGAAGGATCATACTCAGAGTGGTTTGAAACTTTAATTTCAAATTTGAAATCGGTTCTCACTAACAGAATAGTAGCTCACTCCAAAAGTTTTAAAGAATAAAAAATGGTTTGAAAGAAATTGCGTGCAACTGAAAAGGATATATAACAAGGGAGTACAGAAAAAGTAAAAACATCCCTTCTGAGGATTACACTTACTACTTAAAGCAGTTAAAGGCACGATATAAGACCCTTCTAAAAGAAAAGAAAAGTGTAGCTCTGAAGGAGTCTTGGCATAAATGAATTGTATCAGTCAAGACAAAAAATGCATCCCTTTTTTGGTACATCACCTGAGGATTGGGGAAATCCCCCATGCCCTGCCCCCAACTAATCAGGTAATGATTCATGCCTGGGAAGAATATTTTAGAGAGCTATATACAGACCCCGACTATGTAACTAAGGAGAGCCAAATTAGTATGGATCAAACTCCTTACTGGCCCCCTGTTACACCAGAAAAGATATCCCAGTTAATCAGAGCCCTCAAGGCTAATAAGGTACCTGGTGCTGATAATGTCCTGCCAGAAATAATCAAAGAGAACACCAGTTGGTGGGCTCTACTTTTAGCATCTCTGTTTACATTTATAGATAAAATGGGCCGTATGCCAAGAGATTGGGGATTAGCAATTATTATGCCAATTTATAAAAATGGTAATAGAAATGACCCAGGCAATTATAGACCCATTAGTCTTCTAAGTATTATTAGTGAATTGTATGCCAAACACTAAACTATAAACTTCAAGATTGGCTAATTTCAGGGGAGATAATCAAAGACAAACAAGCTGGTTTTAGAGAAGGAAGATCAATGGTGGATCATATCTTGGTACGTTACCATCTGGTTCAAAAATACACGTATAAAAAAAAATACTCTGTTTTCATAGCCTTCCTTGATTTTAAGCAGGCCTTTGATTTGATATCCAGGAACACCCTCTGGGAGAAATTAAAATGCACTATCAATAAACACCTCTTTTTCCTCATACAAAAATTGTATGCTAATTCCACCTTGAAAGTGAGATGTAATCCTCAAGGGACTTTAACCAGCCCAGTAAGGGTACAAAAAGGGATACGGCAGGATTGCATCCTGTCTCCCTCCCTTTTTAACTTCTATATTAATCCCCTGATCAATCTCTTACAGAACCCTGATCTACATCCTCCTAACCTAGCACAACGCAAAATTCTGATTCTCCTTTATGCTGACGATGCTGCTATTATTTTACAAACTCCCATAGGACTGAAGAGAGCAATTACAGCAACACTTGGGTATTGTAGACAGAATAAGTTGGTCCTTAACTTTGATAAATCAAAAATTTTAGTTTTTGCTAAAAGACCTAGCCAATACTCCTGGAAAATAGAAGGACATAGTTTAGAACAGGATAGGACATTTAGATATCTTGGGGTGGTTTTTCACTCACAAGGGACATGGAAAGCACACTTGGATCATACATTGCAAGCAGCCTATAGGTCCTCAAATGCAATTAAACATTTCTTTTACACAGGTGGAGGTCAATTAGTACCTGCTGCCTTAAAACTTTTTGAGACCAAAACATTGGCGCAAATGCTATATGGGGCACAAACAGGAATCCTTGCAAAGAAAGACTTCCTAGAAACCATACAAACCAAATTCCTGCGAGCCATCTTAGCTGCACCCAAAGGAATTTCAAATACCCAGTTAAGAATTGAGGCATGCCTCAAATTCAGGTAAGAGCCTGGAAGATGATGATCATTCATTGGCTATAAATGCATTTCTTTCCAGAGGGACTGTCCCCGCTATTGTTGACTGATAACTTCCCCTCCGCCTGGAAACAGGCAATAGACCACAAACTGGGCTCTTTTGAGCTCTCACTGATATTCTTAATGTCCCTAGGCTTTGACCAAGCAAAACAAGTAGTAATCAATAGAATGAAGGACATGAAGTTCCAAAAAGAACTAAATAGGTTTCTTCTCCACAGTAGGGACAGAATCAAACCGGGTGTGTGGGAATAGGCAAGATATCTAAATGATCTGATCTTCCCAAAACAAAGAACAGCTTTCTTCAGAGCCAGATTTAACATTCTCCCCTCAGCACTCCTCCAAGGCAGGTATAAGAGAATACCAATAGCAGAAAGGTTATGTCTATGTGGTAAAGGAGAAGTCGAAGATATCTCACATGTTTTATTGTACTGTGAGTTATACAGAGTTTATAGGTCAGTGTATATTCTCCACTTATTAGAGAGATTGCCAGGGAGGGCAGACAATTTTTACATAGGCTTTCTCCTCCAGGACTCAAACCACGCGTGTAGTGGCAAAATTCGGTGTTGCTGCAATGTCCACAAGAAAAAAATTGATTGCAGAATTATAGCTGTCAACTTGTGCCAATTTTCTGGAGATATCTCTAACAATTTTTGGAAAATTATATTTACTCACATACTTATCGGGTCTCCATTCAGGTAAACTAGGGAGTGACCCTAACTGTTTGAGAACACGTATTTTCTTAACAGGGATGTTATTATCCACTATTAATGTCAGTACTATTTTTTAATATATTGTAAACAGTGCTGTATGTTTTTATTGATTTATTTTTATTTATTTATTTCATCAAGCATGTATTAGATAACAGATATAAGTATAAATGTAATTATGAATACATAAGATGGATACGAATAAAAGGGAACATTAGGACAGGGACGGTAGGCACCCTGGTGTGCTTATGCATGCCCTTAAAGACCTCTTAGGAATGGGGTGAGGTCGACAGTAGACAGTCTAAGATTAAAGTTTTGGGGGTTCTGGGAAGAAACCACAGAGTCAGGTAGTGCATTCCAGGCACTGACCACTCTGTTGCTGAAGTCATATTTTCTGCAATCGAATTTGGAGCAGTGTATCTTAAGTTTGTATCTATTGTTTGCTCATGTATTGTTGTGGTTGAAGCTGAAGAAGTCATTGACAAGTAGGACATTGTAGCAGATAATTTTGTGTGCTATGCTTAGGTCAGACCAAAGGCGGCATAGTTCTAAGTTGTCTAAGCCCAAAATTTCAAGTCTGGTGGCATAAGGTATTACATTGCGGGTAGATTGTAATAAAGTTATTCTCTTCTCTTCTCTTCTCTTCTCTTCTCTTCTCTTCTCTTCTCTTCTCTTCTCTTCTCTTCTCTTCTCTTCTCTTCTCTTCTCCTCCCCTCCCCTCCCCTCCCCTCCCCTCCCCTCCCCTCCCCTCCCCTCCTCTTCTCTTCTCTTCTCTTCTCTTCTCTTCTCTTCTCTTCTCTTCTCTTCTCTTCTCTTCTCTTCTCTCCTCTCCTCTCCTCTCCTCTCCTCTTCTCTTCCCATCAACATAATAGATAATTTGCAAATATATAGATACATTAGTGTGATTAAGTCCGTTCACACAGTGGAACGGCCAACATAAACTTGAGAATAGCCTGAGATTAGACAGAAGCCTGGTTCACATAGCAAGCTAAACTATGGGTGGTGTTAAAAGGTCTGTCAGGTTTCTTTGGTGGATTAACTGAATTACACGCTGTTTCATTTTATCCCCAACTCTCAACAGCAATGGCCCCATAATCCAGGTCTGTGTCTGGCTCAGACTGTGGTTCTTGTATCACTTCACTGCTAGTTTTTGTTTAACCAAGATGGGAAACCATGAAACCATGACAAAATGTCTTGTATGGGCCCACTAGCTTTGGCTTATTGAATAAGCCCCAGTTAAGTAAAACACAGATTTGTGTGTTTGTGCCAATTCAATTCAAAGAGGAAGTGGCCATATAGTATTGTCAGAAGAATAATTTGGGGTTGCAACTGGAGCCAGAGTTATGCAATAATAAATTAAAAAATGAAATCCAGACAGTTGTGAGGCAAGGAGAATTATTTTATTCCCAAAAGCAAAGAGGTTTGCCTATGGGGGTAGATACCTAGAAAACGAGGTACAGAAGGGCTGTTTTATAGGGGAGCTTGTCCTAAGTGTGGAAATGTGTACGTACTAATTCTAGGATGACACTTGAGGGGCATGGGCATGTGTATATGTTGAGCTGGAGAAAGGGTTGATTAGATCAAGTGATTTGGGTTGATTCTGTTCATTTGAACTGTGAGCATTATAACTGTGTTTACATTGTGTTAATTGAGTTTTGTGTGTTTGCTTGTGTATATTTATAACTTGAAATAAGTGTTTAATTCTTACGTTTGTGTTTAAAGGATTTCAGAAGCTGTTGATCAGTAACTCTGTGAAGTCCTGGGTTAGTTAACCTATGATTCCCTATATATTTCTACAAGTTATACAAATTTATAAATTCTTCCCACGGTATATCTTTAACAGGAGAACAAATATTTAGAGTACTTTAGAGGGGCGGTGGAGGAAATATTTTCATTTTATGCAATCGGGAACAGACAGAGCATCAGCAGTAATCTTGATAACTTGTCAGTTTACTCCATAAATAAACAAAACCACTTGGCGGTGCTTTGCAAGTCCAGAACATTGCATTATGATCTTTACAAAGTTATTTACCCATTGAGTAAGAAATGAATTTCCCTTTCTGTTAAAACACAGATTATTGCAGAATAAGGGATTGGAGGAGAGGAGAAAGCACCTCTTTCTCTCTATATATATATATACTTGCAGTTGTACCACCAGGCACCAAACCATAGCTCGCTTTTACCTCAGCTGTATCAAAGGTAAGAGTCAGCTTTTCTTACACATATTTTTTATTCATTATGTGCTATTTATACAAGAAATATACAGGAAAGAATTCTTACTTATATATCTTATATTCTAAATTAGAGGCTTAAGCTTACTATGCAGAAGAAAACAAGGTTTCAATGTTATTGCTGTGTTATAACTATTATGATGATGATTATTTTGAATTATTTCATATTTCTTAGCCTGAATATATTAGAGAAAAATTCTATAGCAAGAATTAGGGAGGGCAGTTGCACTGTTTCCAGATGATAGTGGGCCACACATTCCAGCATCTACAGTATTAACATTGGCTAGGCTGGAGACTTTCCTATCTTTAATATGGAAAAAACAGGATCTTTTTATGAGGAGCATTTCCCATTATAAATATAGAGAATTCTTAAAACATAATGTAACAAAGAGTGTAAAGCACAGTTAAGATAATGGTATTGCTAGGATATACATTTTAATTGATCTTAACATATCAAATACCTTGGAATATTAAATAGTGTTATGTATTTTGGTGGGTCTTCCAGGTTCATTGAACACAGAACCTTTTGTGAAAATTTTTTTAAAAAATTCTCTGAACAGCTAGTGACCCAGATTTCCAACTCTTGATTGCAGGCAATCCATTTCCAGAAAAACAATGAGAAAAATAATTTTGTGCGTTCTTGCTGTAATGCTTTGGTCACAAGGTAAGTTATCAGTCATGATCACAGACCCAGTCCCTTCCTTTTAAAACTGAGAGGTCCTAGATTGGAGGTCCTACATGCAGAAGCTAGCAGAAGCATGCTTGAGATCAAAGGGAGATTTGGTAGTACTTTGGGCACAATGGCCAGCACTGGCCAATTCTGCCCACTCCTAGGCTATTCTTCCCAATAATAAGCTAGTGTACTCTCTCCTCCTTTTCCTCAGAGTACAATTGAAGTGCTTTACTGCAATTCCAAGAACCAGTTGTTAAAGGCAGGGGTGAAATCCAGCAGGTTCTGACAGGTTCTGGAGAACTGGTAGCGGAAATTTTGAGCAGTTCGGAGAACCGGTAGCGGAAATTTTGAGTAGTTTGGAAAACCGGCAAATAACACCTCTGGCTGGCCCCAGAGTGAAGTGGGAATGGAGATTTTGCAATATCCTTCCCCCAGGAGTGGGATCGGAATGGAGATTTTGCAGTATCCTTCTCCTGTCACGCCCACCAAGCCACACCATGCCCACCAAGCCACGCCCACAGAACCGGTAGTAAAAATATTTGGATTTCACCACTGGTTAAAGTGTTGTGTAAAATAGAGCTAAGTCAAAGATGAATCTTTTTCCTGCATTGCCTAAAACAATATGGACTTGACTTTTTAAACTTTCATGATCAAAGAATGTCAAAGAACTCAAAGCATATTATTTAAATATGACAGTTTCCTTATCTTTTAATATTTTTGGCCCCTGCTTCTGACTATAAACTGTGCTTTAGGCTATGTATTGGCTCCACCTAGTATTGGTCCATAGGTCATCTGTCTAAAATCCCTTCTCTATTTCTTAAAAGATATCAGAAATAACAAGAATGTAATTTTTAATCTGCTAGGAAGGAAAGTTGTAAATGTACAATTCTGATTCCAATCCGTGTTTCCCCCCTCTCCTCATCAGCATATTTGGCACATACACTTGTGTATGTATAAACTGCCTTCCTGGCCCCCTTTGTGAATATTGTATGACATGTAACACATTGAGAAGAATGTGTAACAAAAGAAAATATACATTGTTTTTTTAAATTATCAACTTCCTAAAGAGAAGCTTCATAGCTGAAATTTCTAATATTATCAAAAATTTATATTTTCAATGATAATACAATGTCAGAAGAAAATATATATATTTAAAATTGTTAAATTCTTGAAGAGGAAGCTTCATATTTGAATTTTCTTATAGTAATTTTAATTAAAATTTATACTATCAATGATAAAATAACATACAAAGTAAAAAAAAAAGAATAGCTAGAAAATGAAAATGCAGGAAAAAAAGAAAACGGAAAAAATAAAAATAAGAGGGAATAGTAAGGCAAAAGAAAAGAAATATATAAAGAAATGACTTCCCTCTTTTCAACAAATATAAACAATTTTAATAACTAACCAGTTTTTCTTAAAGTACAACAACGATCCCAACTTTCCATATCCCACCTCACACAGTCTATCTATATCAGTACTAACTCTTAAAATTAACATCTGGGTCCATTGTTCCAAAATATTCTTCAACATGTTCAATGTTAAAATATTTTACTCCGCTCTGAAAAAGCAAGTCAAATTTAAGTGTTCTTCTCTTTAATTGTAACCTTTAGTTTGTTCTACTTACCCCTACTGCCCAAGCTTCAAAGTCTCATCCTATCAAAAGAATTCAAAGCAAAAGCATTTTCCCACAGGAAGAATTCTTACAATTAATTCCAAACTCTTATTTCAAATCAGTATGGACCTTTATTTCATTTATAAGTTTCCAAATCAAAATTGTAACCATTCTTCTTATTTATTTTATTTTATTTATTGATTTGATTTGATTTCTATACCGCCCTTCTCCAGCAGGACTCAGGGTGGTGAACAGCCAAGATAAAACAGAGCATACAAAATTTAAAAAACAGTTTAAAAGGTAATTAAATAATTTTGGCCCACAATTTAAAACAATCCAGTTAAAACCAATTTCAAATTAAAACCTAACGGATGGGATTAAGCCAGCCCGGCTAGATGAAATAAATGAGTTTTCAGGGCCCGACAAAAAATCCGGAGGTCTGGTATTCTGTGTTTCTCTGGGGGTAGGTCATTCCAGAGGGCGGGTGCCGCCACAGAGAAGGCTCTCCCCCTGGGGGTCGCCAGCTGACATTGTCTGGCGGACGGCACCCTGAGGAGGCCCTCTCTGTGCGAGCGTACTGGCCACTGGAAGGCTATTGGCGGCAGAAGGCGGTCTCATAGATACCCCGGCCCTAAGCCATGGAGCGCTTTAAAGGTGGTCACCAACATCTTGAAGTGCACCCAGAAGACCACCAGGAGCCAGTGTAGCTCACGCAGTGGCAGTTCTGCTGTTTGTTAATTTTTTTAAAAAAAATCTTAAACTTGTATTTAACAGTTCTTTCATGAGGGGTAGAAGACTCATCTGGTGTTTTTAGACTTGTTGATCCCAAAATTCCAAAGCAGTTAACAATTTTTAAATATGTTTTGAAAAGAAAATATGCAAACGTTCTAATACTTTGAGCAAGATGGCTATTCCCTCTTCTCCTGGAGCCATAAACATGCCAGAGAACACTGTTTTGTGATTCTCTTGTAAGCAGGAACTGTCTGGAGTTGTTGTGGGCGATCTCAAGCCCTTTGTTTTTCTGGGGTTTACAAAGAATCATCTACTCTCTGGCTTTTTCATTCTGCCATGGTCAGCAGTTCCACTTTTAGCAGAGCTGTCTTCAGTTTGCCATTTTTTTCCCCCACAGAGGTCTGAATTCTCAAATCTTACTGAATTTGAAACTGAGATATTGAAATTTCCAAAATCTTTGATGCAAATAATTTCCAGCTTTTTTACTCGCAAATCCCATTCATGCAATATGTTAGCTAAAAATAGCTGATGGAAATTAGAAATTGAGTTGCTGTTTTGCCTCCTCTCTTTCAGCTGTGGATGCTCTGGAATGTTATCATTGTCCCAATGGAGGAAGGTGTTTTAGCACAACTACGTGCTCTGGTAATCAAGAACAATGTATGACCATATTCTTTACAGGAATTGGTAAGTATAATAGTGTGAAAAAAATAATTATATTTAGTTTTTTAATTTGGGAGGGGGACTTCAATGAGCTTTGAAAAAAGGCTATGGAGAATCATTAATGGATTGGAATCAGTTGGGAAAAAATTCCAAGTTTCCAAATTGCACAAACCTTACAAAAAATGCAGTTCTACGAAGGATACTATTTTCCATTTCAGTTGCAAAGCACCTCTTTCAAAAGCTGTATACAGCCTTATTCAGTAATAGATGGATGGAATGCACATAGTCACCTTCTGGAAGGTCCCACACATAAATGAGTCAAATCAATGATCTTCAAACATGGAACATAATGACCCTTGGCTAGAATCTGAAATGAACTCAGTATGTTAACCCATTTCCCAAATTCAAAAGAAAATGTTTTTTCCCCACCAATATGATGACTGGATTTTCTCCTGGAAGTGGTTGCGGGGTATATTGTTTTCCAAGTCCTGATCTTTACTAGCTCTATCAAGGCAAGGGCTCAAGAGGTCCAGGAGTCACCTCACCCTTCACCTCAAGAGCCAGGAGTCCTGGGGTGGATTTTATTTCTATTTCTCTGTGAACCTGGGCAATAGGTTGTTATCATTGTTATTGAGCCAGCCATTGTCCAGGAATCGTTTGGCCCAA
The DNA here is from genome assembly GCF_029215685.1 of Pituophis catenifer annectens. Lineage (NCBI taxonomy): Eukaryota > Metazoa > Chordata > Lepidosauria > Squamata > Colubridae > Pituophis > Pituophis catenifer. The sequence continues at coordinate 231,209,867 of NW_027256881.1, forward strand.
GATGCACCTTTCAGGACTGAAAAAATCCTAGGATACCTAGCTTCCACTGCCCATCAAAATTTACATTAGTGTCTCAGGTATCCAAACAAACAGAACTGACTAGATTAATCTGGACCCTGGAACAAAGGTATTGCTCAAGAAGAACAATGAGGGACAATTCTTTATCAACAGTTTATGCAATGTTACTCATTACTTCAAGTTCAGGCTGCTCTACAAGACTTAGATGATAGTGCAAGCAAAATGCTTAATAGTGGGATTGCCAATGCATTACCAGACAGCCTGCTGATTTTTTGGGATATCAGGGTTGTTTTCAGGGGAGCAGATAGGTCACTTTCAGATCTCACCACCTTGCCTCAGTCTCAGTCTTGCTATTCATGTGAAACACATTTTTCACATGAAAGAAGCAAGAATTTGGAATAATGTGGATGTGCCACATGCCTGACCCAGCTTCCTGTCGAAATGAAGAAAGGGTAATCTATCTAGGAGCTTCCATTGTTAACAAGGGACAATGTTGGTGAAGTGGAAAATTAGATTTATTTTTTCCATAAGCAATCACAAGTTCTTTTTTTTTTCCCTGTAGGATTCCAGCCACCAAGATATGCCAAGAGGTGTGGCTCTCAGTATGAGTGTCAACTTCTGAATTCAGTACAGGGAGTTAGTGCCACTTGTTGTGGCTATGACAGATGCAACCGTTAGCGTTCACTTTAAACTGGAGACCTTCTCAATGATATCATTGGCCTCAACTGATTGTACTGGATGTGAATTGTCTGAAATTGAAGAGCGATTTGGAATGTGCTGCCCAGTAATATTCTCATTCCGTCCTATATGAATGGGAAAATAAATAAAACATGACATCTTTCATTGTGTACTGTGAAAAAGTGCTTGTTTGGTCTATCTCGTGTCTACACTAAATCAATGTTTTTGGAGTTTCCTCAGGTATCGTATTGATAATGTTGCATAAAAGCTAACACAAGTGTACATAATATCCCTAAACATCACAACACTATGCCAATTATCAAAACTCAAGACAAAAAGGAAAAGAAGAGCCTTAACACTATTTCACAGCAATATCTCCATCATTTTCCTTACTCTTTACCAACTTCAATAGCTGGTTAGCAGATTTTTGGGGAAGCCCTGGTCTTCAGATGCTGCCTTTAAATGTCAACTTGGTCTACAATAAATTGTCTCCTGCCCACCATTTTAGTGGGGTTGTGGAGCCACCCTGGCATATAGAACCAATCTCTGGGTGTGCCGAGAAGGGGATGTTCCCCTAACAGAACTATGCCCTTCTAGGAATCAACGAAGGATGACTCCAACCAGACACAACATAGAGGTGCTATTAAGGCCCACCTGGTAAGAGTGGGAAACAGCTTTTGATTCCTCGCTCATTTTGTCCTCAGAGTGTCACCCGGTGGCCCTGTTCCAGATCATCTGGCCCCTCCTGGGATGGGGGGGGGCAGGGTGTGCTCAGGTGATCATCTTCAGGGCTGTGCAGAAGAATTTGTTCAACCTCTGACAAAGTCACTCAGATTCATTCCCATGTGTGGAGCAAGTTCATGCAACATGCCTGAGGAGTAGTCTTGGCCAGTTATCTGGGAACAGTTTGACACTGTTGAACCTGAGAAAATGGACAAGGTCCTCAATAGTGTCAGCACCACCACCTGTCGTAAGATCCTTGTCCCCCTTGGATGGTGAAAACCTCCAAGACAGTGACTGGCAGGTGAATTCAGGCAGTGATTAACACATCATTACAGGAGGGGACATTTCCAGACCTTTTAAAGAGACCCTGGCTCACCCCTTCCTTAAAAAGCCATCACTTGAACCCACCTGCTTGGACAATTTTCATCCTGTTTCCAATCATCCCTTTTTAGGGAAGGTGGTGAAAAAGGTGGTTGCCTGGCAGCTTTAGAGGGTCTTGAATAAAATAGATTATCTGGACTCCTTTCAATCAGGATTCAGGGTTGGTTATGTTCTGCCCCAGCTATGGACCCCAAAGAATGCAGCACACACAAAGTCCGTTCAAACCTTAGTTTACTAAATAAACCAGTTTTTTACCACAACGAATGTTAATTAACTGCATTAATTAACATTAATTAACATTAATTAACATTAATTAACATTAATTAATCACATTAACATTAATTAATTAACATTAATTAATCACATGGCGCTCCCATGTGATACCTCTCCTGCGCGAGCTGCACTGGCTCCCGGTGGTCTTCCGGGTGCGCTTCAAGGTGTTGGTGACCACCTTTAAAGCGCTCCATGGCTTAGGGCCGGGGTACTTACGAGACCGCCTTCTGCCACCAATAGCCTCCCACCGGCCAGTACGCTAGCACAGAGTGGGCCTTCTCAGGGTGCCGTCCGCCAGACAATGTCGGCTGGCGACCCCCAGGGGGAGAGCCTTCTCTGTGGCGGCGCCCACCCTCTGGAACAACCTCCCCCCAGAGATACGTACAATAACAGACCTCCGGATTTTTCGTCGGGTCCTGAAAACCTATTTATTTCAACTAGCTGGGCTGGCTTGAGTTAAATTTTAAATTGATTTTAAATTGGGTTGTTTTAATTTACGGCCAAAATATTTAATTATTTTAAACTGTTTTTAAATTTTGTATGTTCTGTTTTTTACTTTGGCTGCTCACCGCCCTGAGTCCTATTTGGAGAAGGGCGGTATAGAAATGGAAACAAATAAATAAAATAAATAAATAAATTAACAGCCACCAAGAATTCAAAGAATAATACTGAAAGCTTACTGAGGTTGGCAGAATGCCCAGAAGCAATTTACAGGAAGCTGATAAGATAAGCAAGACAAGACACGAAGGTATGTGAACGGAGTTGTTTCAGTCCACGTTCCTCCTTAAATAGGCTAAGGGAGTGGCCAATTAGCCCCAAGCCTTACTCTCGAGGAGACCTCCTCCTGAGGAGCCACTCCTGCCTTTTGGCAGCTCTGTACACCTGTGCATCAAGAAGAGGCTCATCCTCTTCATCCTCTTCACTAAAGGGAGCTTCTGGAGGTTCTGAAGGCCCTGGCTGAATCCCCGCCTCTGGCACCAAATCTTCTCCAGCCTCCTCATTGTCCGACTCAAGTGCCAGCTGCACAGGCTGCTTGCGCAGCACCACACCAGCCTCCTCACTGTCTGAATCAGCTATTAGTTGCACAGGCCGCATACGGGCCACAACAGGTTATTGGACCGAAATGGCATTGGTCATGCTTGTTGATGATCTCTGGCGAGAGTGGGATTGGAATAATGCAACCACTTTCGCTCTCTTTGACTCTTTGGCAATGGATGCAGATGTGCATATCTTCATCATTTTCCTTAATGTTTGTAGTTTATATAGAGTTCATATCACTCTGTGTAACTGCATCCTTGCAAGTGCCCAGAATCTTGGGAGCTTTGGATTCTTGGATTCTTAGTTGGTACTTTGGTTTATCAAGGAGTTCTGGGAGATTAAAATACTGGGGTGCCCCTGGAAGAATAATGAAGAGAACATCTGATCAGACAAGGGTAAAAGCTCATATCTAGGATTAAAGTAAAGGTAAAAGTTCCCCTCGCACATACTGTATGTGCTAGTTTTCCCTGACTCTAGGGGGTGGTGCTCATCTCCGTTTCAAAGCCAAAGAGCCAGCACTGTCTGAAGATGTCTCCGTGGTCATGTGGCAGGCATGACTAAATGCCAAAGCCGCACGGAACACTGTTACCTTCCAACCAAAGGAGGTCTCTATTTTTCTACTTACATTTTTTACGTGCTTTTAAACTGCTAGGTTGGCAGAAGCTGGGACAAGTAACGGGAGCTCACCCCATTATGTGGTGCTAGGGATTCGAACTGCTGAACTGCCGACCTTTCGATCGACAAGCTCAGCGTCTTAGCCACTGAGCCATCATGTCCCTTTGAGCTACCGCGTCCACATGTCTAGGATTATCTCATGGCAATAGGGCTGAAGAAATGTCAGCCTTTCTTCAGCCTTATTGCATCTGCCAATCATCATTCAGCAGCTTTGTTTACGATAATAAGATAACCCAATCCCTACTGGGGAAAGAATATGCTACAGGAACTTCAGCAGAAATTGTTAATGGTAAGGAAACTGTTGATTATTTGGAACACACACACCAAAAAAATCTGGGTGACTCCAGAAATAATGAAAAATTTAAGAAAATATTGGAAAATGCGCATTCCTCTCTTTGGAAGCAGGAATGGAAACTCAATTTAAAAGTAATGCTATTAAGGAGGAACAAAAGCCAATCTCATACGAAGGGGCAGGTGAAACTATATCAGACCCCCAGCAAAATTTGAACATCAATTTTTATTTCCCTAGATTTGATACTGCCATTAGTTCTGTAGATGAGAGATTTGTCCAGATGCAGACCATTAATTCGGTGCTCAGTTTCCTTTTTAACATACATAATTTGCCCTAGAAGTCAGAACAGAATGTAATGGAACGCTGCGTACAATTGCAATCATCTTTAAAGCATGGAGAATTTTGATGCTGTTGATTTAGGCAGAAAATTCTATCAAGGAGAGTTCCAAGATGTTTACCACCATTAGACCCTTTGCATTTCATATGCAAAAACAAATTAATCGTCAGTTACCCAAGCAATTCCTAGTACAATGAGAAGAGGACAACCACATATACTTGCAAACGTACATAGCGGTAGGAAAACAAAACCTTGTTTCACGTCAGCTATACAAAAGGTAAGGTTCACCTCTTCTTTGACATTAAGTTTAATTAATTTGTTGCCGATTTATGCAATAAATGTACAGTACAAAATTAAAACTGAGTAATGGACCTTATGTCCTAAATTAGATGATGAAATACAGGTTTGGTTCTCCAGAGAAAACATGGTTTTACTATTTATTGTCATTGCAGCATTATTGTAATTATAATAATTATTATGGTTCAGCCAGATGTTTAGACTGGGTTTGGCATTTTATCTCTCTTTCAAGTCTTTCACAATAACCTGGGATAGGCAGATGTTATTTAATAACATTAAAGGTATCATTGTAGGATGTAAAGTATCTCAAGTAAAACTGCCTTATGTAATAGTTAAAAATAGTATCCTTTTCCCAGTGAGAAAAACAAAGTCAATCATTTTTCCAAGAATATACAATTTAAATTATTTTAAGAAATAAAACTCCTCAGAATATATGTAACATAGGCTAATCTTGCAAGTTAAATTGTATTATGGTATGTATTAATATGCACAGTCTTTTTTGAAAATCAAAAGAAAGAGTACTCCGAACAGCTAATGACCCTAATTTCCAACCTTTGACTGCAGGCAATCCATTTCCAGAAAAATAATGAGAAAAATTGTTTTGTGCGTTCTTGCTGTAATGCTTTGGTCACAAGGTAAGTTACCACTCAGGATCACTCAACACTGACCCTTCTTCTTTTACAAATGCAGTCCCTTCCTCTTTAAACTAAGAAGAAGGCTGGGAACAAATTCATAGACCAACTCAAATATATTTTCAACGTATCAATGTTACTATGTCTTTATTCTATTTTCTTTTTTTTTTTTTTTTATTGCAAAAGTTTTACAATTACATTTTCACCCCTTTTTTCACCCCCCCACCACCCTCCCCAAACTTCCCATCCTCCCTAACCCTCCCTAACCCTCCCCCCCAGACTTCCCTATTACATACTCATAACTAATAACACTAATAAATAAACCTGAACCCATCCCTCCCCCTATATAATTTTTCCTCTTTGTCTCTTTACATTAAAATATTTCTAATACATTATTTTCAAATAAAAGCTATTTGATACTTTCTAGTTTGGTATTTGTTCTGAACATATTCTATCCACCTTTTCCATTCCCATTCATAAGTCTCTTGTGAACAATCTTTTAAATACGCTGAAATCTTCGCCATCTCTGCAAAACTGGCCATCTTCAAAGTCCATTCCTCGATAGTAGGCAAAGCTTCATTCTTCCAGTATTTACCTATCAACAATCTTGCTGCTGTTATCATATACAATATTAGTTTTATTTCACCCCGTGTAAAACCCTTAACTATACCCAATAAAAACAATTGTGGAGAAAATTGAATTTTTTTCTTCAAAACATTCTGCATGACCCACCAAATTTTTATCCAAAAAGCCTTAACTTTCCTACAGGTCCACCATACATGATAATACGTAGCATCCAAACATTCGCATCTCCAACATTTTGGCTGAACATTAGGGTACATACATGACAACTTTTTAGGATCTAAATGCCATCTATAAAACATTTTATAAAAATTTTCTCTCAGGTTTTGCGACTGTGTAAATTTAACATTCTGAACCCAAATTTTTTCCCAAGTTTCCAGCATCACTGGTTCTTCAAAATTCTGTGCCCACTTAATCATACAATCTTTAACTAATTCCGTTTCTGAATCTCTTTCTAACAAAACATTATAAAGCCTTTTAATATGCATTGGACCTTTCTCTCTTATATGTCTAACCAATTCTTCCTCATGCAACATAATACCAGTTTTTTGGTCCTCTTTCCATCTCATTTGTAATTGATTATATTGTAACCAGGTTAAATTAATCCCTTCGTCCAACAGTGTCTGCAATGTCTTCAGCTGCCATCTGCCCGCATCTGTAAAAAGAACCTCTTTATATAAAAACCCCCCGAGTGACATTATATTTGTATTCCACAAGGTATGACCAAGATCCAGCCATAGCGGTATTTTATAATCCCATTTGAGTCGGTGCTTCTTCCAAACTTTCATCAGGGAGTCTCTAAGTATATAACTTTTAAATACTTTATCCACTTTATTTTCATAGAATAAGTAAGCATGCCATCCAAATTCAAGATCAAAACTTTCTGCATTCAATATTCCAGCCTTTTTATTTCCAAACCAGTCACTTGTTAAAGTTAAAGCTGCTGCATCATAATATAACTGTAGGTTTGGGAGTTTAAGGCCTCCTCTTTCTGGAACATCTTGCATAATTTTCAATTTCACTCTCGGCTTTTTCTCGTTCCAGACAAACTTATTCACACCAGACTGCCAGACTTTCAGTTGTTTATCACTTTTAAGCACCGGAATCATTTGGAACAAAAACAGAAATCTTGGCAAAATATTCATCTTAACTGCTGCTATTCTTCCAAGTAAAGACAGTTGCAGCTTTTTCCAAGTCTCCATGTCTTTCTGAACCTCTCGCCACAACACCTCATAATTATTTTGAAACAATTTCATATTTGATTCTGCAACCTGAATTCCAAGATATTTTACCTTAGGTACAATTTCAAAACCTGCCCTCCTTTCAAGCTCGTGTTTACGATCTTGTGTCATATTCTTAACTATCATTTTAGTCTTTTTTGAGTTCAGTTTAAAACCTGAAACTCTACCGTAGTCTTGTATAATGTCGTTCATCAGGATTATTGATTCCATTGGTTGTGATAGGGTAACAACCAGATCATCTGCAAATGCCTTTATTCTATAATCCTCTTGCCTTATCACTATACCTTTCAAAATTTTTGAGTCCCGTATTGTATTTAGCAAGACTTCCAATGTTAATATAAATAAAAGTGGGGACAACGGACATCCCTGTCTTGTTCCTTTTTCAATTTTAAACTCTGTCGTCAAACTTCCATTAATAATAATCTGTGCTTTTTGCTCTTGATAAATTGCTGAAATCGACTGTATAAATTGGTCCCCAAAGCCCATCTTTTTTAAAGTCTTTAGTAGAAAGTTCCAATCCACTCTATCAAAGGCTTTCTCCGCATCCAAAAAAACCAGCACTGCAGAAATCTGTTTATTCTTATCAAGATATTCCAATAAGTCTATTACTTGCCTTACATTATCCTTCATATATCTGCCCTCAATAAATCCCGCTTGGTCCTCATGAATTACTTTTTGGATTACTGGCATCAACCTGTTGGCTAATACCTTCGCATAAATTTTATAGTCTGTGTTCAAAAGAGATATTGGTCTGTAGTTCTCTGGTTTTTTAGGACCAACTTGTTCCTTTGGTATCAGAGATATATAAGCAGTTGTCCAAGATGGGGGTATTTTACCCCCTTGTTGAATATTGCAAAATAAATCTCTAAGTTGTTCCACCATTTCAGCTTGTAAAGTTTTGTAATACACTGCAGTCAAACCATCCGTGCCAGGAGCTTTGGCTGTTTTTAGCTGCTTAATTGCTGCTATTATCTCCTCCTCTGTTATAGGATAATTCATTCTTTCCTTTTGTTGATCAGTAATTTTTGTAACTCTCTTATCCTTTAAATATTTTTCTATAAGTCCATTCTGCACCTCTTCTTTGGCATATAATTTAGTATAATAATCCACAAAAGCTTCTTTAATTAATTTTTGTTGAAAAATTTCTTTCCCTCCAATGTTAATACTATCAATAATCCGTATACTTTGTTTTTTCCTCAGTGTGTAAGCCAACCATCTGCCCGGTTTATTGGCATTGCAAAATGTATTATGCTTCGCGTATTGTAAACTTGTTGCAACTTGTTCCGCCATAAGCATTTGAAATTGGTCTTTCAAAAGTTTTATAGCACTTCGTATTCTTTCATCTGTTGGGTTTTTAATAAGTAATTGTTCCTTATTCTTTATTTCCATTTCCAACTCAGATCTTTTCTTTTGTCGGAACAGTCTATGTTTAGAATTCATGTAGATAAGTACCCCTCTCATATAAGCTTTACTAGCGTCCCAAACAATTTCAATTGGGGTACCTTTATTCAAATTTATCTCAAAAAATTCTTTCAAATGCTTTTTAAGTTCTATTGTATTTTTTTCATATCTAAACAAATTCTCATTTAATCTCCAAGAACGTCTCTCAACCTTATCCATCTCAATTTCTATCCATACAGGGCTATGGTCAGTCAAAGTTCTTGGAAAAATCTTTGTTCTTTTTGTCTTAATAAGTAGATCATTTGACAACAGGATAAAATCAATCCTAGAAAAGGATCTATGTCTATCGGAAAAGAAAGTGTAATCCAATTCATTTGGATTATGTATTCTCCAAACATCTTTTAGTTCCATATCTTCTTTCAAATCAAAAAAAGTCTGCGGTAGTCTAATTCTAGACTTTGCCAAGCTCTTTTTGTCTAATTTAGAATCAATTACTCCATTCCAATCTCCCATAAATAAAATAGATCTATAGTCCCATTGCACTATTTTAGTATGTAACATCTTGTAAAAACAATCCTGTTGTTGGTTGGGAGCATAAATTCCAATCAAAAGAATTTGACCATTTGTTGTAAGCAATTTAATTGCTACAAACCTACCATCTTGATCTACTTCTATAACTTTTGCTGTTAATTTTTTATTTACATAAATAACCACACCATTCTTTTTCTGCGAAGTTGAAGATATATAATGTACTCCTAATTTTGAATTTATCAGATATTTCTGATCTTGAGTTGTAATATGCGTTTCTTGTAAACATATTATATCATTATTAAATTGTTTCAAATATGTAAATAGTTTCTTCCTTTTCTGTGCTGAATTCAACCCATTAACATTCCAAGATAAACACTTAAGGGTCATCGGCCTGTTTCTGGAGCGCAGAGCAAAATATTTGAAGTTCATCCAAGAGCTTCGATCTTACTCCTCCCATAGCTCCACTCTCTTGTGGGGTACTCTTTGCTGCCTTCTTGTCTTGTCTTTCCTGTTGTTGTTGTTGCTTTTGTTTAAGTAATTTGGATTGAGCTCTAGTTATACGTTGATCTTTAACTTCAGTCAACTGAATCAAATCCAAAATTGGAGAAGAATCCAGCAAGGGCTCACTCAGAAAACCTCCTTCTGCACCTTGCACATTTTCTAATTCCTGCTTAGGCTGTTCTTCCAATTGCCTCTCTTCACTCTCCTTAATCTCCAAAACTGTAGATGTACGTGGAGATGGTGTTCTTTCCTTAAGAATAGTACTATAAAAATGTTGTGCCTTCTCCACAGTATTCAATCGATATCCTTCTCCCTTATATCTAAAAATTATCCCAGCTGGCGCATCCCACCGGAAGGGTATCTGTAAGTCTTTCAATTCCTTAACAAGAAAACCAAATTCTTTTCTAGCTTTCAGCATTTTAGGAGGTAATTCTTTAAAAATTACAAGTCGTGAGCCCCCCACTTGTACAGAGGTGTGAAAAGATTTTTGGAGGATTTCATTTCTAATTTCTCTCTCAGTAAAATATATGACCACATCTCTAGGCAGTTGTCTTTGTCTTTGTCTGGCCACCCAAGAGTTCACTCTGTAAATTTTATCTATTTTGTGAAATACCAGATCAGGGTTAACTTGTAAGATCTTAGCCAGGGCTTCAGAGCAAACTTGTCTCAAGTCCTGTCTCTCCTCCTCTCGAATTCCCCGAAGCCGTATGGCAAATTCCATCGCCCGGAATTGTATCATGACAATCTCATCTTCAATTCTCTGCATTTTATTATCAGCTTCTTCAATTTTATAGTCATTATCTTTCATCCTAACATTAACTTCTAATTTGAGTTCTTCAACTTTAAAATCAACTTTCCCAATAAAATTTGCCAGGCCAGACGCCACTTCTGATATTTTTTTGGTCACCATATTTTGATTCTGCTTCACCATATCTTTAACCTCATTAATTTCCTGCAGAAATTCCTCATGTGATTTTTGAAGTTTATGATCTATTTCCTGTTGAGATTCTTGAAATTTTTCATCCAAAGTTTTAGAAATAAAGTCTTTTAAATCTCCCACATCAAGTTCTTTTTTCTGAGTTTGTAACTGTTGAGCAGGGGGAAGTTGCATTTGATGTTTATGTGTGGGGGATCCCCCCCCTGATGCCTTCCCTTCCTGCTTCTTTGAAGCCATTGTGCCACGTAAGCTAATTTTTCTAAAGAGGGAAGTTCTTTTTCCTTTCCCTCTTCCACAAAAGCTTCTAAAAAAGTCCCCCAGATTTAATCAAGTGAAGCTGAAGTAAAACAAAGTCAAATTTTAGAAAAAGAAATTTTTTCTTTAGATAGAGCAACTTTGTAGCAGCTTTATAACTTTGTAACAAAGCAGGAAGGCTTCACAAATCCACTTTCATTAGCTCGTTAACTCAAATGCTGGGCGCCATTTTTTTTCAAATCACTTTCACTCACTCACTTTCTCTTTTAAATTAGAAAGTCAACAAAACACTGATACTTGCAGTTTTCAAGTTTCTGGATTCAAGTTGATATTTCCGTTGTTTGTTAAAATTAGTTCCTTTCGCTTTAAGAGTTTGCTGCTGCCGGCTTGTTCTGCTAATTAGCAGAAACGTCCCACGCCGCCCGGAGTTTCAGCAGGTTGGAAGGGAGCCACGCCTGTTTCCTCCCCAGAAACAGTTCCCTGGGGGGTTACAGGGGCTCAACCTGTACCCTGCTATCTCTTCTCCTTCAATCTTCAAGATTTTGGAGTTTTCGAGCCGCTCCTCGATCGCGGGGCGGCTCTACAGGCGGCGGGGCTGGCGGTCTTTAAAGAAACACCGCCGTCGCCGAGGCTCGCAAACCGGAAGTCTTTCTTTATTCTATTTTCTAAGTTAGGGCCCATGTCAGGGCCCTGGGGAAACCCAAGTTGGTGAGATGCAAGCAAGAATATATAGGTCACGGGTGTCAAACTCGCTGCATCACATTGATGTCATGTGACGTATCATGACGTTTTTTGCCTTCACGGAGCTAGGATGGGCATGGCCTACGCATGATGCATCCGTCCCATGGGCCATCAGTTTGGCACTCTGATATAGGTAGTCCTCAACTTATGAGCACAATTGACCCCAAAATTTTTGTTGCTAAGTGAGACAGTTGTTAAGTGAGTTTTGCCCCCATTTTACGACCTTTCTTGCCATAGTTGTGAAGTGAATCACTGCAATTGTTAAGTTGGTTACCCGGCTGTTGAGTGCATCTGGCTTCCCCATTGACTTCGTTTGGTCAGAGGTTCACAAAAGGTGATCACATGATCCCAGGACACTGCAACTATCATAAATGTGAGTCAGTTGCCAAGAATTCGAATTTTGATCACATGACCCCGAAGATGCTACAATGGTAATAAAAACCGTTCATAAGTCACTTTTTTCGGTGCAGTTGAGACTTCAAATGGTCACTGAACGAACTGTTGTAAGCCGATGACTACCTGTATCGGTTTACAGATAGTCCTTGATTTACAACCATAATTGAGCCTGAAGGAGCCATAAACCATAAAGGAGCCTTGGTGGCGCAGCAGACTAAACTGCTGTTAAAGTAGCACTTAGCTGCCAGCTGCCTGCAATTACTGCAAGTTCAAATCTCACCAGGCTCAAGGTTGACTCAGCCTTCCATCCTTTCGAGGTAGGTAAAATGAGGACCCGGTTTGTGAGGACAATAAGCTGACTTTGTATAAAAAGAACACTGCTCAGGGGGCCTCAAAAAGCCCTACTAAGCAGGTATATACAAAAAGTATGAAGGCTATTGCTTAATGCATTGTAAGCCACCCTGAGTCTCCAGAGAAGGGCGGCATATAAATCGAACTAATAAATAAACAAACAAACAAACAAACAAACAAACAAACAAACAAATAAATAAATTATGGTCATAAGTCATTGCAGTCGAAAGTCAAGGCAACCATTTATTTGATTAGAAGTAATTTTCCAGCCTGTTCATGGCTATTGTTAAGCAAACACAATGATTGTTAAGCAAACAGAATGGTCATTAAGTGAATATTGTGATTGTTAAGCAAACCCATTCAATCTGAGGAATTGCTGTTGGAATTGCTTGTTGCTATAAAACCTTCCTTTTACTACAAAAGTGTTCTGCAAAAGTGTCAATTGACAAAACTAGGATTGATATAGATAATCCTCGACTTACGGCTGTAATTGAGTCTGCAATTTTGCTCATAACAGTTGTAAAGTGGGTCACCCTGTGACCAGATCTGACATTATGAGCTTTTTTTGCAGTGGTTGTTAGGAGAATGCTGCTTTTGTTAAGTTAATGCCAAGGTTGTTGAGTGAAGCGACTAAACAACAACAACAAAAGAAGTAAGTGTCAGTTTCCATCAAAAACATCATCAATTGCAGTCACGTGACTATGAAACATTGCAAATGGCCATAAATGCAGTCATGTGACCGAGGGGGGACAGACATTGAAATATCAAATACAGGTCGCCTCTTTTTCAGGCTCTGTTGTAACTTCAATCACGAAGTGACGGTTCATAAGTCGAGAACTTCCTGTAATAGCAATGGGTAACTATAGACAATTTTTTAAACAATTTCCTTATCTCTTGCCTTTAACAATTTTGCTTACTAGTTCTCAATATAAAATCAGATTCATAACAGAATAAAACATAATAGGTTTTTTAAATTTGTTACGAGAAAACGTCATGTTTTAATCTCAAACTTTACTGAATTTGAAGCCCAGAGCCTAAACATTCTAAAACGTTTGGTGCAAATGTCTTCCTGAATTTTTACTTAAAAATCCCATTGATGAAACATGTTCACGAGAGTATGTTCTATGAAAATTACAGATTTAGTTGCCATTTTGTCTCCTCTCTTACAGTGGTGGATGCTCTGATTTGCTTTAATTGTCGCAGAAGAAATTGTTTAAGGACTACCCTTTGTCCTACTTTTATGGAAAAATGTATCACCATAACTCAGGAAAGCCCTAGTAAGTAGAATAGCTCGAGAAATATGAGAAACGATTATATTTAGTTCATTTTTCTTAATTGGGGAAAAATGCTTCAGTGAGTTTTCAGTGGAAGATTGTGCTGGTTCTTGACACATATGCAAAGATAAAAGGGAGAAGATTCAAATGGAGCTGCACAAATCTTGCAAAAGGTGCGGTCCTATTCAGTGATATATATGAGGAATAGATGTTTTATTTATTTTATTTTATTTATCTATTGGTCAAACAAAAATTACAAATTCGAAGGAACAAAATGAAAAAACTAAAATCTGACAGGGACGAGGGGCACGTTAGTGCACTTATGCACGCCCCCTTAGGAACCTCTAAAATATGGGATGAGGTCCACAGAAATTAAACTGGAATTAAAACTGTGAAAGTTAGTAGCTGAACCAACTGAATCGGGTAAGATATTCCAGATTTTGACAACTCTATTACAAAAAATTGAATTTTTTACAATCAAGTTTAAAGCGTTTAAAGCAGTTGTTCCCACACGTTATATTATGATTAAAACTAAAAAAAAATTAAAAAAATCATTTGCAGGTAAATTGTACAATTTTGTATGCAATACCTAAATCTGACCGTAAGCGTTGCAGTGCTAAACTATCAAAACCAAAAATTTCAAACCTAGTAGCATAAAGTATTCTATTGGACAGAAGAGTGCTCAGTTGTGTTAATGTCCAAGAGATGGTAAGGATTACAAATGTTCAACAGTTGTACAATATTCTAGGATTGATCTAATGTATGTTTTGTAAACTCTAGTGAGCAATACGGGATTTCCAGAAATTTTATTTTAGTAGAATTAAATTCACAACTTTTAGTGCTTTTTAAGCAATGCTGTTACAATAAATTTTAGAATATAAATCACTAGAGATGAGTACACCCTGGTCTTTAACAAAATTTCTGTTTCTCTCTGAAATTAGGCAATACTGTACCCAATCATTATGGAGTCAGCCATTGTAGCAATAACATGTCAGGGATTCTTTGACTCAGGAGGCATCTTTCAGGATTGAAAGAATCCTGGAATAAGTAGCTTCCACAGCCCACCAAAATTTGCATTAGTGTCTCAGGTATCCAAACAATAAAACTGACTAGATCAGGAGTGTCAAACTTGATTTCATTGAGGGCCTCATATCAGGGTTGTGTTTGACCTTGGGGTGGGCTGGGGTAGATGTGGCCAGGGTGGGCGTGGCCAGCTTGACATCACTCATGTCGGGGTGTCTCTGGTGACCATAGTGCTCTGCCAGTGAAAACAGGATCCTGAGCTCCGTTTTCAGCTGCAACGGCCTCCTGCAACACTCTGCCAGTGAAAACGGAGCTCAGGAGGGACACGTGCATCCTTCGCTGTTTCCAGGGTGGTCCCACAGGCCAGATCTAAGCACCTCGTGGACTGAATCTGGCCTGTGGGCCTTGAGTTTGACACCCCTGGACTAGATTAATCTGGACCCAGGAACAACTGCAAGGATTTCACCAGCGGTGAAATCCACTTACCTTCGCTACCGGTTCGGGAATGGGAACGCATGTACGCCTCTTCTGTGCATGAATAGAGCCTTCTGCACATATGCAGAGGATCAAAAATGGGACATAATGACTTCCCGGTGGGTGGGCATAGCCTCCCATCGCCGGCGCTACTGGTTCACGCAAGCCGGATAGAACCGGCTGGATTTCACTGCCGGACTGTACTAAATATTGTTCAAGAAGAACAACGAGGGACAATTCTTTATTGATAGTTTATGCAATGTTACTAATTTCTTCACGTTCAGGCTCCTCTACATGACTTTGTTTACTGGGCGTGCAAAGTGCTTAATAGTGGGATTGCCAATGCATTACCAGACAGCCCGCTGATTCTTTTGGATATCAGGGTTGTTTTCAAGGGAGCAGGTAGGTCACATTCAGACTCACCACCCCGCCCCAGTCTCAGTCTTGCTATCCAACACATTTTTCACATGAAAGAAGCAAGAATTTGGAATAATGTGGATATGCTCCATGCCTGGCCAAGCAGGTAATGACTGCCTGACCAAATGAGGAAAGGGTAATCTATTTAGGACTGCCCATCGTCAACCAAAGACAAAAGATTGGTGAAGTGAATGATTAGATTGATTTTTTGCTAACTAAAGCCACTTTTTTTTCTCTCCCATAGGACACAAGAAACCAAATATTATGAAGAAATGTAGCACAGAGTTTATATGTCAAATAATGAAATTAGTAGTAAAACCAGTTATTCGTGTCATTTGTTGTGACTCTGACAAATGCAATCGTTAAGTGTTTATTTTCATCTAGAGACCTCCTCAGTGATTTTCATAGATTTCAACTCCTGGGCGCTTTACGTGATTTATTTGCAATCCAAGAGCAAAGTGGAATGTGGCCTGTGATCGAAAAACAAATAAAAATATGGGGGTTTTCTTATGTCTACCTGTGTCTACACCAAATCAGAGTGGTTGGAGTTTTCCCTGGTTTTGGTGATTTTGCAGAAAAAGCTGCCACAACGGTACATAGCTTCTGCAAATCATTGTGAAAGAAATGACAAGAAAGTGTAGGGATCCCCCTTTCCCCGGGTTACCTTAAGAACTCTATATAGGTAGTCCTCGACTTACAACAGTTCATTTAGTGACCGTTCAAAGTTACAATGGCACTGAAAAATCTGACTTATGAATCATTTTTCACACTTACGAACACTGCAGTATCCCCATGGTCACATGATCAATGATTCAGATGCTTGGCAAGGGGTTCATGTTTATGACAGTTGCAATGTCCCAAAATCAGCTTTTGCAACCTTCTGACAAGCAAAAACAATGGGGAATTCAGATTCACTTAACAACGGCGTCACTAACTTAACAAATGCCATGATTCACTTAACAACTCTGGCAAGAAAAGTCGTAAAATGGGGCAAACTCACTTAACAAATGCTTCACTTAGCAACATAAAATTTGGGCTCGATTGTGGTCGTAACTCGAGGACTATCTGTATTGCTCTGTCTCTCTAATGGGATAGCAGAATAATCTTGGGAGACAGGAGGAGGAGAAGTCACAGTCTAGACAAGGGTCATACTGAAGCTAATTCAGCTCACAAAAAGAATAAGTGCAGAGAAAGGGACTCAGAAGAGATCCTCCCCAGTTCCCTAGAGAGTAAAAGCCAGGTGGGGAGAAGTCCTTTCAGACTTGCAAGATTCAGTCACTGTAACCTTACAATAAAAGCAGTGTTAGTACTCATGGCTTGATTTTTATTTTATTTTTTTGGTTAGGAGTGCCTTGAAGGGGTGACAGTATCACCCCACATTGAATTACTGCTTGCCTGTGCATTCTGTATTGAACGTTGATTACTCTCTGATACCCTTATCTTGTACAGACCATAACGTACATGTGCTAGTTGTCTGAGACACATGTTGTTTATTTCCACGTTATCAGAGTCCCCTTCTGCAGTAAGGACCTTTAGATATACAGTAGCTTCTCTTATACCACTTGAATAAACTTTGGGGCTCTTTGCTCTATGGATGCATTGATTGTTTTGAATTCCAAGAGAACTTACTGGCTCTCAACTAGCTGTTGGGTGGCCTAACATTTGGCATCATGAACAGAATCTGAGAGAATACCATTCTCAAGCAAACATCCACTCTTGAGAAGGAACAAGGGACTGGCATGATGAACCATATCCCTGGTTAGGGTGATACAGATGCCTGGGTGCCAATGGCTCATAGTTCGAACTGGGTGACAGTTATATGGGATGCTGAGTTAGTGGGAAATTGTTGGCCATCACCCCTGATGTTAAAATGCCTGAAGAATGTCTGATTGCCCAGTGTGGTATTGACATACCATTAGACTCTTGAGTATTAGAGAAAGAAAGGGGCAGAGAGCTATGCTTGGAATAGATCAGGTTCTCCTCTCTGCACTCCAAAAAAGTATAGTAACAATTACCACCAGAAACAAGTACACCAACAAACTGATTTTACTGTTGCTTTGGGAAAAAACATCAGTTTTGTAGCAACTGAAATTTCCAGGTAGGGACAAAGATGTGGCCATTGTCCTCAATGAATCATTTAGGGCTTTCAGAAGCATTGATCCCATAGATACCTAGCTGTGAGGTCCTTTAGTTAAAGTTGTGCTTTTGGCAACAGTAGAAATTATTGCTGGTGGGCTGCCTTGCCCACTGCTTGACATCTCCCCTGTCTGATCTGCTGGATTTAGTAGCTGTACTTCTGTGGGGATTTCCATTTGTCACCTCCCAATGCTTAGTCCAGAGTAATTCAGAAGTTCATGGCTTCCATGATAACTTTGGATCTGTTCCAAGACATCAAATGCCCAATGCTTACTAGTAGTTACCTTCTGGATAGTTTCAACATGATTTGCCATTGGAGGAGATTGGCACACATTTATTTATTTACTTAATAGACTGCCCATCTCATATATGTGACTCGGTGGCTATTGCTAGGGACAGATGACTTTTTGATTGCCTAATTATCACCTTGCTATGCTACACTAATCTTGGTATTTACTTTGATTTACCTTGGAACTCCAGGAGATGAAATGCCTGAAATGCCATTGGAGGAAAATGTGGAATGAATCTGATCAAACATGGGTAACAGCTCATACAGTATTTGGGTTACATTGCTTCAATACGGGTGGAAAAATCTCAATATTTCTCAGCCCTTATTGTGTCTGCTGATGATCATCTAATGGCTGTATTTAAGGTGACAACCTCCACAGGGCCACTGTAAAGAAGATTCTAACTATCTGGTAGACAAAGTCATTCAAATCCATGTGGAGTTGTATAAGTAGGCAGATTCAGTTTAGGTGCCTGAAACATGGTCTTTTATGGTTATCTGAGATGAATTTGAAGCTGTGACTCCTGAAGAAGTGGATAGGGGCCTCCAAAAAGTGGGTTTAGTGACCTGCCTATTAAATCCAGATCCTTCCTGGGTGTTCAAGGCTGCCCAGAAGGAGACCAATAGCCTCCCAATAGCTTCCCACCGGCCAGTCCGCTCCCACAGAGAAGGTCTCCTCAGGGTGCCATCGGCCAAGTTATGTCAGCTGGCGACACCCAGGGGGAGGGCCTTCTCTGTGGGAGCCCCTGCCCTGTGGAATGAATTACCCCCGGAAATGCATAAGATCTCCGACCTCCATGTATTTCGCTGTGCCCTCAAGACCCTATTGTTCTGTCAGGCCAGGCTATCGATGTAATGATTTTAAATTGGGTGTTTTAAATTTTTGGGGTTTTAAATCTGAGCCGAAATTATTTAATAATTTTAATTATTTTTAATTGATGTCTGTCTTTGTGCTTTTAATAGGCTGGAGAAGGGCGGTATAGAAATTTATTTATTTATTTATTTATTTATTTATTTATTTATTTATTTATTTATTTATTTATTTATTTATTTATAATTGGGATTACACAGTGGTGTTGGCTTCTGTAAGAAAGATGACCTAGGACAGTGATGGTGAACCTGTGGCATGCATGCCAGAGGTGGCACGCAGAGCCCTCTCTGCTGGCACGCGTGCCATTGCCCCAAGTCAGATCTCCATGGCGTTGCTTTCGTGAGCTTCTGTTTCCCTGCAAACAATGAAACAGAAGCTCACGAAAATAAAAAGATCTTACCTCTTGCCACGTTGCCAGTGTTGGGATGCCTCCCGCTGGCCAGGTGATCTTAGGGTCTCTGCTGCACACACACACGTCCCCGCATGTGTACATGTCCATGCATGCATGTATTTGCACATGCACCTTTCAGTTTGGGCATGCACGCGCGCAGTTTGGGCACTCGGTGTCTAAAAGGTTCGCCATCGCTGGCCTAGAAGGAAGTAATCCTTTGATTTGATGGATTTGAGCAATTATTATCCTGTATCCACAAATTTTGTAATGGAGATTTTTTAAAAGGTGATCAACCAGCAGTTGTGGAAGATCCAGTGGGATCTTCCTAGACTCAGTTCAGGCTGGGA
This sequence comes from Pituophis catenifer annectens, assembly GCF_029215685.1. Taxonomy (NCBI): domain Eukaryota; kingdom Metazoa; phylum Chordata; class Lepidosauria; order Squamata; family Colubridae; genus Pituophis; species Pituophis catenifer. Next base: position 231,229,366 of record NW_027256881.1, read on the forward strand.
TTCTATATAGGGATACCATTGGTTGTATTTGCTGATGACATTTTTGCAGAGTTCAAGAGGAGTGTACCCATTCTTGTGCTCCTTGATCCAGTGGCTTTTGATAGCCTTTATCATTATTTCCTTCTGGACTATCTGTGGGGTTTAGAGTTGGAGGACATCATGTCACAGAGGTTCCTCTTCTTTCAGAACAGCTGGTTTCAGTCAGTGTTGACTGAAAGGGGAAGACCATCCATCATTTGGTGTCTGGTATAATATTTAGCTGATACTCAGCTTTATATCTTAACACAGGACAAACTAAATTATGTCTTCAGTGTCCTTTCCCAGTGTTTGGACCTTGTGTGGGTCTGAATGGGGGAGAACAGACATGCTCAGTCCTGTCAAGACCAAGTATTTGTGGATATTGCTTCTCTGGCCCCTCATCTTCAGATTGTCCATTTTACTGTAAGTCTTAGATGGGACTACACTTCCCCATTCAAGGCCATCAAGGACTCACAAGTTTTGCTTAAAGAGGAGCTAGAAGCTGTGGCCAAGAGGGCCTTGGCATAGCTTCATATGGAGCACCAAGATGTGCTTGTTCTTAGATTGGGAGAGTCTCTGGACAGTTACTTGTAGTTTCATCATTTTGAAAACTGCAGTGTGTTGTACATGGGGCTGCCTTTCAAGACTCCTCAGAAGTTACAACTGGTCCAAAATGCAACAGCACATGTGGTGATGGGCATGCCCCTAAAAGTTGCACTGATTGCCAGTGAGCTTCTGAGTGTAATTAGGAGTTGGTTATCACCTATAAACTTCTGTATGGCATGGGATCAGGTTATGGTTTCTGCCCATCCAGTAAGATCAGCTAAAACTCATAATCTTCGGTACACTTCTGTCCATTCTTCTATGGTAGATTATTCAAGTACCCTTTTACAAGATACCCACATCACTGATAGTTCTCAACTGTTTTCTAAAGTTGTACTATTTTTTTGTTTACATCTGTACAAGATAGGATTTCTGTGGCATTTTAGAAATTAATAAAATTATTTGTTAATAAGGTGTCATGGATTACAAGCCACTTCCTTAGATCCATGAAATTCCCATTATGGGAAAATGCTTTATAGTGATTGATATATAGAAAGACAAAGACAGGAACAAAGAGATACACACAATACATACACACGTGCATATACTGTACATCCTGACAAATGATCAATAAACCTGAACTGAAATTTGCAGAAGGAATTCTTCTCACCCCTTTCCTGAAATCACCTTTGAGAAAAACCAGATTCACATTGCATGCTAAGGCACTGAACATTCAGCTTCCAAAGTAGGTTAATGGAATTATGCCCTTACCATTCCCATTGCACTGGCCCCTTATACCAAGTTTGTGCCAGGATTGAAGCCCCTGCCTATTCAAGGACATGAAAATTGAAAGCAATAATAAAGTTTGGGTTGTCATTTCTAATTCCTGCCAAACAAAATATATAGGATATCTTAATCTGTTTGCATGAACTAGAACTAAAGGGGAAGCTGTTATTTATATATTTTAAAAGGAGAGCAAATGTTCAAAGTTTAAAACATTTCATCCATCCAAAGCCAATACAGTTCATCTATCCAAGAACTAATAAAATCCATCCATGGGAAGAGAGCCCTATTTTAAGTGAACAAAACTTCGCCAAGTTGGGACATTAAGGTACTGCTTTATTCTTGACTCTTTGCTCTGTGAGCATCTGGTTCCCATAAAGAAATTTAACCACTTCATTGCAGTGGATGTTGTGCTTCATACACCCGAACATCGCAACAATATCCCCAGGAAATATTTATTTAGACCCTACGGACCAAAACTTCTAGATGGAGCTCAAGATCTCCCTGAGAATTGGGAGAGGAATTCAGACAAAGCCTGGATTTGTTGTGTGGCATCTTTCCCTGCACACTAATGATATTTACTTTGTTTTACCACGAAACCCTAAACCCCCAAGATATATAAAATGTGAACTTTACTGCTTAAGTAGAGGAAAACATAAAAACTCATGAATTTCTTCTTACTGTTGGTTGGTCTAGGTATTCTCATTTATTACCAGAAAGCATTTCAACATAATCTGCTTTTTATGATCCGTCATGACTATTACTGAAACTACTGTGGATTTTAGGTAACTTGATTCAATAATTGTTGCATTGTTTGGGCTAATGTGAGGGTACAAATAGATAAAGAAATGTTTGAGTTCATCCATTCAAAACCAATAAAGTTCATCCACCCCAGAACTAATAGTTCATCCATGGGAAGACAACCCAACTTTAAGTGAGCAAGACTTTGCCAAAGTAGGATATTAAAGTACTGCTTCATCTTTGATTGTTTGCTCTCTGATCGTCTACTCCCCATAAAGCAATTTAACTACTACACTGCGGGGGATGTTGTGCTTCATACAGCTGAACATTGCAACAGTATCCCAAAGGAACATTTTTTTTTAATGATTTCCATTCCTGTTATCTTTTTTTAAAAAATCAGGAGGGTGGTTGCACAGGAAAGGATGGAATTTTCATGTCAAGAAAGAAAGAAATATAAAAGAATGGAAAGAGACAAAATGAGAGCATAAATAAAATCTACATCAACCTTACATAAATTAGCAAAACAAAGATTGCATTCCACCTTAGCTATACAAAAGATAAGATTCAGCTTTTGTGTACTTTAGGATGAATGAATATATTATTTATTGTCCTTTTTATATATATGCGGGATAACAGGAGCTAATAGTTTCTGAATCAGAAATCCACCTTTTATAAAGTAGAATATGAAAACATCTGACAGTTGTGGAAACTTCATTCCTATTTTTTTCTTCTGAATTGCTACCACTTTGAACATCTGGGGTTTTTTTATTTTGGTTTTTTTTGCTGGAATATATTAGAGAAAAAGGTAAAGAAATGGAAGGGGTACTTTTGACTTTCCAGATATATGTAACTATTTGGTACTACTGGTAAATAAAGTAACATTCAGAAATCACTATATGTGTGGGGATGGGTGTGTGGGGATGGGTGTGTCTGTTTGTGTTTGTGTACATGTGCCATATAGTTAGTGTTGACTCCAGGCAATTAGCTGAGCAAGTCCTTGAGGTTTTCTTGGCATGATTTCAGAAGTAGTTAGCCACTGCCTGCTTCCTAGGGCTAGCCTAGGAGGGAATGACTGATCCAAGGTCACCCAATTAGCCCATTTGCTAATTGATGCCTAAATCACAACAGTAAACTGGCTCATGTGTGTGTGTCCATGTGCATCTGCACATGGAATCATAGACTATAAATGGTGGAAATGTTCTTAGGAATCATCCAATCCAATGTTATGCTCAATGCACAAATTCATTACTGCAGCTCCTCTGAAGGTGGCCCTCCATCTTCTATTTAATTTTCTCCAGCAAAAATTTAATTGCCTTCCAATATCATTGTTCCACTGTTGAACATAATTTTTTTTCCTGGTGCCCAATGAAAATTGGCTTCCTTGTAATTTAAATCTATTACTCCTTATCTTGTCTTCTTTCCCATTTTCTATACAACAATCCTTCAGAAAGATGAAGACAGATATTATATCCTCTGCAATCTTCTTCTTGCCCATGAGAACAACACTTCTAATTGTCTTTTTCAAAGTCTTTCTGAAACATTGAGGTGTTTGCTTTCCCCCCTATATTTGTGTTGTCTGCAAATTTGATATATAATCATTATTTAACTTCTTATCCAAGTTCTTCTCTACTAGGCTCTCTTGGAAGGTTTGGTTGGAAACTTGGATGAAGTCAGGCCACTTTAGGTCCACCACATTTACATGGTCAACCCAACAGGTGACTCTCCAAGAAAAGAAGACCGGATTGCTTGTCATGACTTACATATACTATTCCAGCTGCAGTCAGACCAGCACAGCATCAAACTGAACAATCAGTTCCCGTAATCTCAACGCTATAACTCTGTTGATACAGCCCAAGGTTGCATTTGCTGTTTAGACAGTTGCACACACTGCTAGTTTATGTTGATCTTGCTTTATCAAGACAGCCTGATCTTTCTTACAGGAACTACTGCCAAGTCAGGCTCCACCTGTCTTCCTCTAGCTGTTGTACTAGCATTTTTGTTTCTACCACCTCTTCGGCTGAAGAGGTGGCAGAAAAAAATGCTTTTAGAAGCCTCTGACGATCCCAGCTGAGTTGCCTGATTGTCAGAGCCTTCTAAAAGCATTTTCTTTTTCTGCAACCTCTTCGGCTGAAGAGGTTGTAGAAAAAATGCTTTTAAAAGTTAAAAAAAACAGCCTCTGATGATCTCGCAGCTCAGCTGGACATGGGGGGGGGGCAGGGATTTTTGCTACGGGTTCTCCAAACCACTCGCCACCATCGCTACCGGATTGGGCGATCCGGTCCGAACCGGGAGCATTTCACCCCTGGTGTGTAAATATACTTCTGGTAAATTATTTCAGAGAAATTCCCAATACTCCTTTTGTCCAAATCTAGGTTTGTGGAATTTATTTATTTACGTCTACTCATATACGTGCCCCCTGTCAACAAAGCCAACTCTGGGTGGCAACCAAATTTTATAATTAAAAAAAAATATTCTTAAGTGCAGAGGAGAGCAACCAGGATGATTAGGGGACTGGAGGCTAAAACATACAAAGAATGGTTGCAGGAACTGGGCATGGCTAGTCTAGTGAAGAGAAGGACCAGGGGAGACATGATAGCTGTCTTCCAATACTTGAGGGGCTGCCACAGAGAGGAGTGGGTCAAGCTATTTTCCAAAGCACCTGAAGGCCAGACAAGGAATAATGGATGGAAACTGACCAAGGAGGGATTCAACCTAGAAATAAGGAGGAACTTTCTGACAGTGAGGACAATCAACCAATAGAACAGCTTGCCTTCGGAAGTTGTGGGAGCTTCATCACTTGAGACTTTCAAGAAAAGATTGGACTGCTATTTGTCAGAAATGGTATAGGATCTCCTGCTTGAGTGGGGGGTTGGACTAGATGACCTATAAGGTCCCTTCCAACTCTGTTAATCTGTTAAACATGCCTGAAATCTGGTGTGACGTCTGCACGATTATTGTCCATTTTTTCTATTTCTTGTTTCATGTCTTAAATTTCAAAATTACATGATGATTTCTATCAAAGTTCTTGTTAGGGTTCCCACTACTTTTACCTCTTCAACCAGCTTATCCACATGGGTTAGGATCAGATCTAGGAATGCTGGTCTCCTGGTCTCCTCTTAAGCCTTATGGAAAATGAAACACTCAGCAAGACTAATCTGAAATTTTGACCCCTTGCAGAATTTGTTTTCCAACAAATGTCTTGCTGGTTGAATTCTTCAATGATGATGACAACTCTGATCCCTAAAAATTCCCCCAATTCATTCAGAAGGGCATTATCCAGAACTGCTGCCTGATTTGACATTCTGTAGCACAGCCCAACAGTGATATGCAGTATAGATGTATTTGTTTTCTGTATTCTGACTCAAACACTTGATTGGACTCTCATGCTCTGATTCCCAGAATTTAATAGATATGTGCATTTCCTTTGCATATACTACTACTCCTTAACTTTTCTTTAATGCTTAAATTATACCATTACTGTAAACGTTTATATGCCATTCATTAAGTTTGGGTCCCTCCAGGTTTGTTATTTTAATACTACTTACAATGCTCAAGGACTTCAGAATACAACTCTATTGTTTTATTGATGGACTCTAAAAAAGCTGTTTTTTGCACATCGGGAAATAACTTTGGCTCAAAGGAAAAACATTGTATCCTTATCTTCAAAAGGTGGCATGGATGCATGTTAAAATTCTAATATCTTCATTAGTAAAATGCAATAATAAAGCCTAAAATTTTATGTACATTTGTCTATTAATTCCTTTAAGTTTGGGTACTAAATATAATTCACATTTAAACAATTGTTGGATCAGTAAAGACATGGTATACTATTTGGTTTTTTTTAAATGCTAAATTAACTGTATAACACTTTAAACCTTTTCTCTATAATATGGAAATTGGTAATGATTTCTGCTCTCAGCTTTTGGTCTGCCAAGGTTTTATCCTTGGTAATTTCAGGATAAGAGTCCAATGTCAGTTTCCAAAGATGTAGTGCTTTTCCTTTCTTTTCTTTCTTTCTTTCTTTCTTTCTTTCTTTCTTTCTTTCTTTCTTTCTTTCTTTCTTTCTTTCTCTTTCTCTTTCTCTTTCTTTTCCTTCCTTCCTTCCTTCCTTCCTTCCTTCCTTCCTTCCTTCCTTCCTCTTTCCTCTCTCACTTCAAACCCTGGTAGATTTCTGGGCCATTTTAGAACTTCATTAAATAATTGCTGCATGAGAGTTAATGGACCACAGACATTTCACAATATTATAAACTGTATACATGCATTTCTAATTTAGACAAAAATGCTCTTATAGAGTTATGAAAAGCAACATACTGAATGTAAGCCCTGACAAATAATTATTAAGCCTGGAGTGAGATTTGAATGAAGGATTCTGAGCCAGCTTTTCTCAAAGACTGGCTACAGGGAAGTCAGCTTCACATAATGTGCTTATCACTTGACAATAGCAATGGCAATAGCACTTAGACTTATGTACTGCTTTACAGTGCTTTAAAGCCCTCTCTAAGAGGTTTAGAGTCAGCAGATTGCCCCCAACAATCTGGGTCCTCGGAAGGATGGAAGGCTGAGTCAACCTTCACAAAATGTTCATTTAGTGAATTAACTGAACTACCTGATCTTCTACATTACTCCTCACCCCCACCCCACCCCCAAAAAACAACAACTCCTCAGCAGTGGCCTAGTACTCTAGGTCTGTGCCAACTCAAACTGTTAGTCTCCATTTAACCAGGAACAGGAACTTGAAATCCATGACAAATCTTGGGTTTCAAATCCAGCTCCTGCCAATTGAAAGGATTTGATCTGTATTCAGTGTCTTGAATGGCCCCAGCCAATTGTGGCTTATTGAATAACTCCTGGTTACTGCTTAAGAGTGTTTGTGTAAATCAAATCCAAAGAGGAAGTCGACATATTTAAGATGGCTATTAATCTTAAATTAGTTCATGGCAGTTAGAGGGAGTCTTGAAACCTAAGGGAAATCATACAGTAAAAAGTATAAACTATCTTTTGTGAGACTTTAAAAGCTTGGCTGTGTACCTGAACCTCAGAATGTATTAAGAGCCCTGAGTCTTGCCTCTACTATTAGTTGATTAACTATCTTGGCTGCTGTATATATTTATCTTGATGGTGATTTATTGTTTTTAATTGTTTTCACTGTTTTATAGTTTTAGAACTATGACTTGGCTGTGAAGGTAGCTATAGAAATTTAATCAATAAATGTTATTTCTGGAATTAGCCTGACTTCAGTATGGAAACCATTAGGCAATTGTATTTGCATATTTTTTTTTGGCATAAAACGTTAGTTGTCTTTGTATTAGGGGTCCTTCACCTGGTCCATTTACTGGCAAAGCAGCACATATGTTTATTTTGTGCAATTGCAAAATAAATACTGGTTGTTCTCCTGCCCTTGTCTGGTTAATTGAGACAGTTGCTGGGCAATAAACTTTTTTCTTTTTGTGACAAAATAGTCTGCCCCACTAGCCTAAGGAACATCCTTGCTGGTACATCTGGCAATTTCCTATCAGCAGGAGTTTTTCCAAAGATTTGCAGCAACAGTGATAAGGGAAACAAATCTCATTGTAATTCCAACAAAAGGCCTCTTGTGTAGGTAGTCTGGTATATGATATTCTGGTCAGAGTTCTAGGCAATTAAAAATACCTGCAGTGGTTTTCTTTTTACTTCTGGGAATTCTAAAAGAACCTTCAGAAGGTTCATTTGTCCATGATAAATTATTCTATTTTTGTGAATTTATTTTATAGAGTCTGTTAAATCAGATCAAATGGACTATATATATTTGTGGATTAATACTCCATGCTAAATATTTATAATCCATTAAAAAAATCACATCCGAATCCTGTGCCTTTGTTCTTTCAGCCTCTTCTTGTTTTCAAAGTTCATCACTTGATTTTGGTTTATTTTTTGTACTTCTGACCTCTTGTATGTGTTCTACGGTCAGTTTGTGTTTGAGAAGAAAATTCTTCACTTTTTAAAAATAAAAATCTTCTATAGAATCTAAATCTTCTTTCTTGATACGTGAACACCATCCCTTCCGATTTATCCTAGCAAAATAGAATCTTTTTTTAATTTTTCTTTCTTTTTAAAATAGCTGTCAGAAAGACATACCATAGGTTTTTTTCAAGCTTCTGACAGGAATTTTTTTCAGGATAATTATACCTACATTATCAATCTTCAGTTTAGTCTTAAAATGGCAATCCAGAACTTGATCTCTTATTCTTCTCTTTACAAAATGAATCAATGAATCGCTTGGGACTTTTCTAATCACAGCATAGCAGGATTTTATTCTATAAATTTTGTCCATTTTGCAATCTATCTTTTCTTCCTGACAATTCAGTAGTTGCGCCAAGCCTCAAACCATCTTATTGTTTATATTTTCTCCAATATCTTCTGGAATAACATGAAACCATAGCTGTAATTCATTCTGTTCCTTCAAGGCAAAATTATCCAGATCACCTTCATACTATATATCTCTGTGTCCATTCTTTCCATTCTGGAAAGCCCACTTTCTTGTTTATCTGTCAGATTTCTTGCATCATTTGATATAATGTCTTTGCAAAGTTGTTGGGTTATATTTTCTATTTTTGTCTCCATTACTTGTATTGTTTTAGCTGGATGTTCTTCCAACATAGTTCTCATAAGATTTAATTCACTAGATTTTCTTTGTTCCTGCAGTTTTTCTTGTCATTCTTAGACTTGATTTATTTTTTATTAAATCTAATAAAATAATTTTTATGGCCAGTTTTTTTTAAAAAAACGTTTTATTTTATATTAAATTGGATCAAAAATCAATAGTTTGTTTATTTAGTACTCTCTTTTATTCTGAACAGTCTGATAAATCTTTGGCTCCCTCCAATAAAAAAATAATAATAAATCCTATGCAAAATCTTTTTAGCAATTTTTTTAGTACTATTGCCTTTGGGTCCCTCTTGTGGAAAAACAATAATTCTATTAAATTCAGCAACCTTCTATTAAAAGTTCTGTTAAAAGTTAATTGTTTCCTCTTGTGGCTAATATTGAAATAATACTTAAATACAATGCAGCAAAGGCAAATCAGGTATTCTTCTTAACCAATCATATCAAGTCTTTATTGAAAAGCCTCAAACTCTCTCAAAAGAGTTTATAAATCCTCCCAAAAGCAAGCAAAATTATGTAGAGAAACTAAACAAAAATTACTCAGCTAATAAAAAAGAAAAATTTATAGCCATAAATTTGCAATTAATCTAGAAAAGGATGTCTATGTGTCATTTATTTATCAGAAAGCATTTCATTGAAATATATGTTGGAATGTATTATATGCAGCAACCACAATAGTATTCAGCCAATAGATGAGTGTTTGTAAATTTGCTAGGTATGATATATAATATATACTCTATGGTCCTTTTGTTCTGAGATTATCCTATTACAGTTAAAATGGTTAAGTAGCAACACCATGGTGACTGTACACTTTATTTGATCTGTAGGGCTATAGGGCTATAAATAAACATAATTTCTAACGTATTTCAACATAATCCTGCTGTGTATGATTCATCATTACTTTATTGAAACTACTCTGGATTTTATCTTGATTTATTAATTGTTGCAGTATTGTGGACTGTTGGCTAATATTTCTTTATAGATAAAGAAATGTTTAGAGTTTAGAACATTTCCTTCATCCAAAGCCAAGAAAATTCAACCATCCCAGAAGAAATAACATTTATTCATGGAAAGAGTCCTACTCTAAGTGAGCAAGACTTTGCCAAGATAGGACATTAAGGTATTGCTTCATCCTTGGCCCTCTGATCATCTGGTCCTCATAAAGAATTTTAACCATTTCATTGCTGTGAATATTTGATTTATACAGCTGAAAATTGCCACACTATTCCTAGGGAATACTTGTTTAAGATCAGAGAGCATAAATAAAATCCACAGGAACTTTACACAAAATAGCAAAATAAAGTTGCATTCCAGTTTAGCTGCACAAAAGATATTCAGATTTGGTGTACCATAAGATTAATGAACCTAGTATTGTCCTTTTTATATAACCAGGTATTAACAGTTAATAGTGTTTGAGTCAGAAATGTACCTTTATAAACTAGAGTATGAAAGCTTCTATCAGTAGTGGACACTTCATTCCTATTTTTTTTCTTTCTGGATTGGGGATGACTAGCCCAAAGTCACCCAGCAGGCCTCTTCCTACCATGATGCCTTAGCCACTCAGCAAACTGGCCCTCAAATATACATGGGTGTGTTTGTATGTGTGAGCATTCGTACATTTGTGCGAATGTACATTTGTACATGGAATCATGGAATATAAAAAGTGGAGATCATCCAATCCAACCTCATACCTACTGCAAGAATTATTGCAACTTCACTGAAGGTGGCCCTCCACATTCTGTTTAAACCTCCTCAGCAAAGAAAATTTAATGACGGTACTTTCAAATGTCATCTGTTCCACTGTCAAACAGCTCTTATCATGAGGATTTTTTTTTAATGCACAATGAAAATCTACTTCCTTGTAATTTTAATGAGCCATTCCTCATCTTGCCTTCTGGAACAATTCTTTCCCATTTTCTATGCAACAATCCTTCAGAAAGATGAAGACAGATACCACGTTCCCTTCAATCTTCTTCTTCTTGTCCAGTTACATGAGAGCAACATTTACAATCCTATAAGAGCCGTGGTGGCACAGTGGTTAGAATGCAGTACTGCAGGCTACTTCTGCTGACTTCAGTTTGGCAGTTCAAATTTCACCAGGCTCAAGATTGACTCAGCCTTCCATCCTTCCGAGGTCGGTAAAATAAGGAATCCAGATTGTTTGGGGCAATATGCTGACTCTGTAAACCGCTTAGAGAAGGCTGTAAAACACTGTGAAGCGGTATATAAATCTAAGTGCTATTGCTATTCAAGATCAATGTTGCGTCAGAAGTTTATATCAACAATAAGGGAACCTAGTAAGGCATTTGTAGGATTATTTCCTTCAACTTTACAGAAAAACAAGCACAGGAAGATGCTTAATTAAACAATGTGAAAAGTTTGGCCTTAAAGTGATAAGGGATTTAGGGATCCACAACTTTCTGTATTATCTTTCAGCTCCCTCGTTTACAAAAAAAACCCACACACTTCCCTTTCCAACTCTTCTATTAAAACTAGGAATGGGCTATAAATAAAGGCAAAGGGATGCCAGCTTTTTCCTTGCATCTTCAGATCTGAGTTAAATAGTCAAAGCAGGAAAATAAAAAATACGAGTTATCCATTAAGTGTGTCAATATATCAATTAGCATTTCTCCCACATTCATGTTCTTCTCCTAAATTTTCTTCTTCCTGAGCTATGTCTTTTCTGGGTTTTTTTTTTTTCATACCCATCTTATTTGAGAGGTATTTTCAGCTAGCTCCAGCTACTACATGATTCAAGAAACCAGGTCCATATTTATTTTCCAGTAATCAAGACAGGATAATCCCACATCCCCTTTCAACTGAAGATTTGCAACAGTTTGAAAGAAAAAAAAAAGATACCTCTGGAGGCGAGAGAAGTTGGCTCTTAGCCCTTATAGTTAAAAGGAAAGTAAGGGTCTTCCCCACCTGTACATTTTTCTCTTGTAAACGATATTAAATGAGCAAAATAAATAAGAGGGAATCTCAAATCACGACCGTAATCATTTGTTATTATTCTAATATAGCATTTTTATCTTTCAGAAACAATGACTATTGACAATAGTAGTAACTCATAACAGCACAAAAGCAATCACACATCTTTTGACCCATTTTGCTAAAGTAACACAGGGAGAGCAATGCCATTACTTTTTATTAGGAAGGAAGACTGGTTTTGTTAGACTTTCTTTAAGCTGCAATGACTAAACGTTTTATTTTAGGTGGCCTCCCACTGAGAATTGCAAAGGGTTGCAACACACAAACACACACATTGCAACTTTATTGACTCAACAGAGCCCTCTGATGGTGCGATTGCTGCTTGCTGCTCATCTGGCCTATATTTTTAAAATTGTTCTAGACAACTATGGCTTCAAAACAGTAATAGTTGAGTTTGCAAAATGCATTAAACCAAAACCCAAAGAAACCTATTGCTCAACTAAATGCACAATATTTGAACTCTGCAAAAATATTCTTCCTCAGCCTGGGGAAGGAAGACTAGTACTTTAATTCTCAATTAGTCCATATTATGAAACTCATTTACTCTCACTGTGATTTATTTTACCTTCAAAAAAATATTTAAGAAGCCCATTCTTTAATGGCAGCATGAACATAAAAATCAATTTTATATGTCAAAATGAATATTCTGGAGCCAAAAAGCAGTGTGATTATTTTTAGTGTAGCTCCAGATTTCATTTTTCATTTTATAATTTGGTAAAAATAAGAATCTTGATAGTCAAATCCATCTGTACCTAAGAAAATATCCATTTTAATTGGACTGAACAACTTTCTTCCAATGTCGTGCCTCGGCTAAGTCTAGAAACAAGATCTGAAGGCAACAGTTCATATCTCCACGACTGCTCTCCAACAGCTGATTTTCTAAAGCATGTTGCTTCTGAATCTAAAGGTCTATATTAGGGCTGTCAAACTCCTGGCCCATTGTCCTGTGCTGGCCACTCCCACACCCAAATTAGTGAAGGGGGGGGGAAGTCCCAATACATCACGTGATACTGCCATGACGTTTGACACCCTCTACATCATTTGTGACCAATAGCCATAGATTTGCTTTCCCCATCTCTTAGCCACCATCTCTTCCAACAGCCACATGTTCCATATGTTTATTATACACAGGGTGAATAGGGCTTTGTTAGTCAGTTCTAAATAGACTCTAAATCTTCATGGCTGGTGATTCCTCTTCTGTTCTGGTAATATAAGAAGTGAATAAACACTGGAGAAGTAGCTACTACTACAAATGTATGTAGTATTGCAGCCTGAACATAATAGAGTGTAGAGGAGATCACTGCCTTTCCATAGTGACTTTATTTCCAACATATAACTTCCACAGGTTAGTCTTCAGCCCCTCTGATGTATTCCCTTTTTGACAAAGCTGTGTAGATTCCAAATTCACAATAAGATTGCTTTAAAAGTCATTGTTCAATTTTGAAGGACTCTAAAAATATTTTCCCTGAGATTCAGCAGGCAAGATACAGCATTATCAATTCTGGATATTTCATTTTAGTGGTATCATAAAATGTCAACATTTGGCAAATATTTCCCAGTAGTACATACAAATCAAAAGTGTTCCAAATTTCTCTGTTTCAGAATGCAATGTTCAGACTCTGAGAAAGCAAACCAAACTGAAGAGTATAGCTGACAAATCTCTTACGCCAAACAAAATAGCATCACAAAAGACTATTTCCTATTTCATTCAAGATTAAAAAAAACCCTGGTCTGATAAAGACTTTGTGCTGTAACAAATAAGAGACTAATTGGAATTAAATTATACTTGGCTGTGCAAAGCATTCACAGAAGGTACTTCACAGGTGCAAAAATCATGAATGTGTAGATTTAGCCACTTGGCTCAGGAATCCCTTTCAAAACAGCTGCACAAGCTTGGAAAAAGACAGGGCTGCTTTAATGATCCCATGTGAAGCGCTTTACTCACATTGTTACATGTTACAAAGCATCTCTTTCAAACCCTTTGCTCAGTTCAATTGTAGATAACAGTCACTATAATTACTTACAGTAACACAAATACTAAGTTCAAGACAATGGTCCTGAGACACTTGAGTTAAATATCACAAAGTTGCCCTACACAATCTTCTGGAAGCAACTTGCATGGGATCTGTCGAAGGAAGGCTGAAAGACCAGCAGTATCTTCCAAACAAGCTTCCTACTTCCATTCTCCTGTTCTCACAGGAATTTAACCTATTTTTGGCCTGGGGTTTTATGAAGAGTGAGAGCTGAGAGACTTTCCATTAACACTGACATGCTTGATCTGAGCCTGGACATTTCAAAAAAAATCTGTGCACGGTGTAGTGGTAGATGTTATTCCAATCTTCTCAGTTCTATTAAGAGAGGGGAAAGTGGAACAAAAGTATATAGTAACAAACTTCCGTGAACATACACGGTTGCAAGTTGCAAGATGATTTGGTTCTTAAGAAAAGGTTTGGCCGAGGAAGGGGGGGAAGGCCAAATTTCCTTCTCAAGTGCCAGTCAACAACTGGAAGACAAAAAATAGCCTCAGTTTCCACACATGGATTAGTCTCTAATGGAAGCAAGAGAAGTCGCCCTTGTGAATTGCAAGAGACTTTGCTTAAACCCACAAAATCTGTTTCAGTGTCACTTTGCTATATGCTGTGCCATCCCTTCCTGCAGAAAAACAGCATGTAGGAATTGGGGATGCATGTTGGGTTTTAAAAAAAAAATCTGCTGTCATCCATGAGGCGGAGACTCTTCCTGGGAGGCTGTGATCCCACTTATCATAGTAAATGGATAAACAGCACTGGAATCAGAGTTTCTGAAGGAAAAGATCAAATAAAAACAGCCATTCCCATTATGTTGTGGTGTAAAGACCAGTAATCCATGTTGGATGTTTCTCAGTGTGACAAAATCCATTTTGTGTCTGCATTGCTCCTTTGCAGAAGTCTGATTCAGCTCCTACACTAGACTCGACTCTTTACTTAAAGGTTTGCTTTGTAGACATCCTTTCGTAGTCGCACTTCCTTCAGTACCCGGGCCCGGAAACTGTCCCACTCTTCATCCCTCTGGCGCTGGAGGCCCATGGATTCCTGAATCTCCTGGCAGTGAGTCCGTAAGAAAGGATTATACTGTTTTTCTTCACCAATGGTGGAAGGACACTGTGGGGCACAGAGAATTAGCGAGTTACTTATTCTGAATGGGAAAAAAAAAGTCAGCAATAGGTACTTTGCAGAGAATAAGGAAAATAACCATGATAGAAACATGCAAAGACTATTATCTAAACAAAAGGGCGTTTTTTAAGACATACCTCCATGATTCATTGGAATATAAGAAGGGGGGGGTAGAGCAGACCTGGGCATTTTATAGCCCACGGGCCACATGTAGCCCAGTCTACCCCTGTCCAGGCCATAGCGGTCAGTAGCAGAACATCAGCATCAGAAGCGGTAGCAGTGTCGGGGTGGCGGCAGCATCCGGGGGGGAGGGGGGGAGGCTACAGTGTCCATAATGGTCCCAGTTTCTTATGTGGCCTCTTGGAAAAATTAATTGCCTAGGGTACAGCATAACCAGACATGCAACATTCTGCTAATAAAACACTAAATAATAAATAATAAAACATCACTCTTCAACCAATGACTGTATTGCCTCTAATCTATTAAATGCTAATCTGGGAGGGTGTCCTCACTTAAGGACTGCTCTGTTTAGTGACCATTCAAAGTTACAATGGCACTGACGAGTTTACTTTATTATCAATTCTCACGCTTGGGACTACTGCAGTATCCCCAGAGTTATAGGATCAAAGAATTGGACACTTTGGAACTGGTGGGTGTTTCTGATCAACGCAGCATGCTGTGATCATATGAATACCACATGATCATATGATTCACAAACAGTTTTTGATAAGTAGAGTCAATGGAGTAGCCAGCTGTAAAATTGCAATAGGGGGGTCAGGTGATGTCTCGCTTAAAGACTGTCACTTGCTTAACAGCCAAGTGGGAGTGATATAAGCCTGTCATGCCCATGTATAGTTTAATGATCTGAGTTGCTTGTCCCAACTGTGTTCTTTAAATGAAGATTATTTGAGTGCTACATGGCAACTAAAGGGGGAAAGGGAAAACATACACAGCTGTTGGAACTGTTTCATTCTAAAAGAAATTACCAACCACAGTGGCTTCCCACCTTCTCCACCCCAGGTTTTCTTTGGGGTGACGAATGGATCCCCTACCACAGGAGAAGGTGGGAAGCCATTGTGGTTGGTAATTTCTTTTAGAATGAAACAGTTCCAACAGCTGTGTATATTTTCCCTTTCCCCCTTTAGTCAGCAACCTAAGGTCGGCAACCTTAAACACTCAAAGAGCCATTTGGACCCGTTTCCCACAGAAAAGAAAACACAAAACCCTTTTGACATCTAAAATGAAGATAATGCTGCATATATCTTTTTTTACCTTTATGTGTTGCATATATGTAATCAATGAACTGCTACAGAGAAAGCAAATTTTTATTTCTGCATGCAACAAAAACATTTTGAACTCTGAAAAAAAAAATGGGTCGAAAAGCTCAATAAATCGCGTGCCGGTGGGTGTTGCACATTGGCGGTTGTGATGCATGTTTTGAGCGACAGGGAGCCGCAGCAGACGGATGAAAGAGCCACATGCAGCTCCAGAGCCGCAGGTTGCAGACCCCTGCCCTACCATGAAAGAAATATCCCATACATACAAACAGAGCCACTCCTTACTGTGCTTCTCTTTTCAAGCCTCTGTTGGTTCACCCACTGGAGCTTCTGTTTTAGAAAGGGGTTTTCTGCCTCCAGAAGGCTTGCAAACATTAGGCATTCAAGTGCATACTCATGCCCTAAAGAAAAAGGATGAACAGTCAATACAGTGTAATCATCCAGAGCCCCTCAACATCTCTGCTACTTCTGTATTTTAAGTCGCTTAATTTCTGATTCCCAAACAGTGGTTTTTCTTTGAGGATCACACAGACTGCTAGTAGAATTCTCGGGGCAACTTCCAGGCAGTTTTTTAAGTGGTCCAATATAATTTCAGAACCATCATAGATCAGTGATGAAGGTCATTCAGGTGGGCTTGGCTTCCACACAGGTAGTTCTCAACTTACGATAACAATGGGGATGGGAATCTCCATCACGACGAGATGTGGTTATAAAGCATGACCACATCACTTAGCAATGGCAATCCTTGCAGTCCCAGTTGCTGTTGTTAGAATCCCACGATCATTAGGTGAGGCAACTTCCTGCCAGTCTTCCGTGACCCAAATCAGTGGGGAAGCTGGCAGGAAGTTGCAAATCCCAGGTGGCTTGCAAGCAGGTAGATAATGCCAGGTAGGATACAATGCATGAGGGTACAAGGGAGTGAGGCAAGGCTTGGGAAAGGAAAGGAAGTATGGTAAGGCTCAGTGTGGGTTCCCAAAAGTTGTACAGTCAGGGACGATATACAAGGATGTGAGGGAGGTACTCCAAAGGGGAGAGAACGTAGTTTTTCATTCCAAGTTCAGAAACTAGAAAAAAGCAGAACAAAAAGGTGATGCATGGTCTACCTGGCCAAAGCAGGGTATCTTCAGCCAAGTCAGCTGCTATATCTAATGAAGCCAGCATTGTTTCTGGTGTGCCTTCAAAGATCCGACCTAGAAAGCAAAAGGAACAAATTCATTCAATGAAGAAGGACATGAGAGACACTTCGCTGCCTATATTTCAATGTAACAGTTGGTTGCCTCTTCACATATTGTATCTACTGATGGATTTGTTCCCACTTTCAAAGCCACTACATAATTTCAGATAGAAGGGTCCATATTTCCATGTTTTAGGTACTGGGAGGCCATTCCAGATGCTTGCAGAGGTGTCTGCTGCCCTCCAATGGCTAACAGAGGCAATATTCACAATTCCCACTGGGGAAGCAATAGCAATAGCACTTAGACTTATCTGTGTTTCCCTGAAAATAAGACCGTCTCATAGTTTTTGGATCCTGAAATAAGCTCTTGGCCTTATTGCCATGCGCTCAAAAGCCCGAGTGGGCTTATTATCAGGGGATGTCTTATTTTGGAGGAAACAGGGTATATACCGCTTCACAGTGCTTTATAGCCCTCTCTAAGCGGTTCACAGAGTCAGCATATTGCCCCCAACAATTTGGGTCCCCATTTTACCCACCTCGGAAGGATGGAAGGCGGAGTCAACCTTGAGCCAGTGAGAATCGAACTGCCGGATTGAAGGCAGTCAGCAGAAGTAGCCTGCAGTACTGCACTCTAACC
The DNA here is from genome assembly GCF_029215685.1 of Pituophis catenifer annectens. NCBI lineage: Eukaryota > Metazoa > Chordata > Lepidosauria > Squamata > Colubridae > Pituophis > Pituophis catenifer. The sequence goes on from NW_027256881.1 coordinate 231,247,324, forward strand.
ACTGCGCCACCGCAGCTCATAATTCATGAAGAAATAATTCATGAGGTTGAGCCTGCAATACAAGGAAGCCAAGTTGGTTTCCTCCTTCAACTGGAAACTTACCACAGCCAGAGAGGAAGAGGAGGTCTCCCGAGAAGAGAGAGCTAGGACCTTCAAACGGTTTCCCATCCAAGACATAGACCATGTGCCCTACAGTGTGACCTGGAGTAAAGAGAGCCTTGAAGTTCAGGCGCCCAATCACTATAGTCTCCTTGTCCGTGACGGGACTGAAAAGGAACAGCATGTTTATGGTCACAAGCTGAAAGGGACATCAGAGAACCAATGCCAAGTCGTCTTATAATATTTAGATGAACACAAAACAATAAGGCGAGTCGTCTTATATTTAGATGAACAGGAGAGGAGGGCCATCATTCTCCATCACTCTCAAGACCATACTATTATCTCTCTAATGCAATCTCCAAAACATTTCTAGCTGAGAAGGGATCTTCACACTGTAAGCCCAACATGTTTTATACCCACCTTCACCAAAGGGGAGCAGAAATCAAAGATCACTTACTCTGTAAGTTCGGGAATGTCATCAAAGCTGCTTCCAAAGACTCTGCAGGAGCCATATCGTCGCCGCAGGGTTGTGTTGCCTCCACTGTGATCCCTGACAGAGGAGACACATTTAAATATGAAAGCACCAAATGACCATCTTAATTTACTTCCATCATGATTGCAATACCACGTCTACAGGCATATTCTCCAATAAAGCCAGCTAGACTGAAGAGGTGTCAAACTCGATTTCATTGGGGGCCACACCAAGGTTGTGTTTGACCTTGGGGGGGCTGGGGTGTGTGTGGCCGGGGGCATGGCCAACTTGATGTCACTCGGGCCGGGGGCACCTGTGGTGGCCCAAGTGCTCTGCCAGCAAAACCGGGCTCCCAATCTCCGTTTCCAGCTGGGACGGCCTCCTGCAACCCTCTGCCAGCGAAAATGGATCTCGGGAGGGGCACGTGCGGTCCTCCCAAACTCCACTTTCACTGGCAGAGGCACCGTGGACCAATCCTTTCCAGGGTGGTCCCGCAGGTCAGATCTAAGCACCCCGCGAGTCAGATTTCTTCCAAGGAAAGGGTAAATTTTCTCACATGCACACATTTGTCCTAATCACACTTAACTGATAGCAACAACACTTTTCTGCTAAGATTTTACTTGGTATACACACAATTCAAAGTTTCCTGACATTCCCCCTTGTCGGCAACCCATCAAGAAAAGGGAAAAAAAGAAATCCCTTACCAATGTTTGTGAGTACACAGGATAGCTTCCAGTGTCACTTTCTCTTCCTGAATCACTCTCTGTGTGGCAAAAAAAAAAAAAAAAAGGAATTCAAGCACTGTTCTGATTCCACTGTATACATACCTTTCCCCCTCCCACTTGAATGTGGATTCAGGTAAGGCATCTAACTAAGCAGATGCATGATGGAAGTTTGCTCCAGGAAGACTCCCACATCACCATCATCTTTTGAAGAAGATGAAAAAAAAAAAAGGATTACGGATGTACGCATGCATTATTTTGCAGATGTAATAGCACACCTTTTGGGTTCTTGGGGTACCCCAGTTTCCTTTTATGAAAGTGGGCCATGGAGGGTGAGAGATATGCTAACTGGAAGGAACTTTAGCAGACATGATAGGATTTTTCAATGTTAAATGGTTTTCTTCATCACAGAAAGAAAATAAAATTGTAAAATTATAGGGTTCCAACTAGTTTCCATATATTGTCCATATATTTTTTTTTTAAAAAGGAACAATGGTTGGAGAGGGCTCCAGCGACAGACAGACAGACAAACAAATAAATAAATTGAGACGTTTTCTATCCATTCTTCTGTGAGGATTATTTTCAGAGTATCTTTGTTCTAAGAGGAAAAGGTTAGCGGTGGAGATTAAAACAGGGATTGGGAAAAGAAGGGAGAAGGCACAGAGAGAGAGAGATTGATGTCCATACTGACAGGGCAGAGGGAAGCTTTCTGTAGCAGCCTAGGGAAGCCTTCATCAAGCTACAAGGAGTGACCCATAAAAGGCCACGATAACAAACAGAGGCATGAGGGGGTCCTTGGTGCTTTCCCAGCTTCGTTGTTCTCCTGCAGATGATTCATTGCCCTGTACTGATGTTACCTAGTTTGGATAATGAAATATCTGGAAGGAAACACCCAAGCACAGAGAGCACCAAGGACTCCTCATTTCAATTTTGAGCTACAAATATTTTATTTTTATTTATTTGTTTGTCAAGCATATATAAGATAACAGATAAAAATATAAACACGATTTGAATACATAAAAAAGGATACAAGTAAAAAGGGACATTAGGACAGGGACGGTAGGCACGCTGGTTTGCTTATGCACGCCCCTTACAGACCTCTTAGGAATGAGGTGAGGTCAACAGTAGACAGTCTAAGGTTAAAGTTTTGGGGGTTTGGGCAGGGGTGAAATGCTCCTGGATCAGACCGGATCGCCTGGTCCGGTAGTGATCTTGGCTGGTGGTTCGGCGATCCGGTAGCGATGCCACCCACCTGGGTGTCATTACTTCCTGGTTTTTTACCTTCTGTGCATGCGGTTTTGCGTATGCGCAGAAGATCTGAGTGCACGTGATGTGTGTGGCGCATGCGCTTCCGAACCGGAAGGAAGGTAAGTAGATGTCACCCCTGGATTTGGGGAAAAAAATCACAGAGTCAGGTAGTGCATTCCAGGCATTGACCACTGTTGCTGAAGTCATATTTTCTGCAATCAAGTTTGGAGCGGTTTACCTTGTTTATTGTTACTGGAGCGGTTTATTGTTTGTTGTGATAATTGTTGTGTAATATGTTCCTCTATCAGAATAGAGGTATATCTCTTACCACATTGCAGGAGAGAATCAAGGCAAACGAGCAATATATATCACAAGGGATCCAGGGTTTCAGTCTCTCTCTCTTTCTCCCGCTTCTGCTTTTGTAAAAAACAGAGTCACGGAACTAGAAAGGGGGGTTGGTGGTGCCGGAGGGGTTTTATATTGAAATTGCAGTTCCACAGCTATTTTCAGATCTGTATCTTTCCTCTCTGACAGTTGATAAAGCAATGGGGGGGGGGGAGCGGGAGAAGAGGAAGATGTGGTTTTGATCAGAAAGCAGCCAAAAGGAAAAGGTCAAAGCTGCCTTAGGCCCAATGCTTTGTGGCGGATGTCCATGTTCATGCACGCACGCACAGCCTATATTTATGTCGGGAAAGGAAAAAGCTGAGAAGCGCACTACCCGAGATTGCCCAGATTCTGCTACTTTGTGTAAAGAGGACCTAGGGCAGGAGAAGAAGGGTGGAGGGGAGGCCAGAGTCTTTTGAACAGGAGTTTGGTGGCAGGGGCAGTAAGTTCATATAAACACGATTGCACCACCTGTACAAGATCACACTTGACTGCTGTTTTAGTGTCACTGCCAAGTATTACCAGTTGTTGAAGTTTCTGATTTAGTAGGCTAATTTCCTTTCCTACTGCTCCTAGAGAGTTATATGTAAGCTTTATGTCCAAGAAGATACTTTGACTGTGGGCCATTATTCCATCAAAAATACAAAAGTGCCTGCTCTATCTAGTGTTCAAACTCTCATTAACTTGGGAATTTTTGTCTAGCTGTGCTGGGCTCTATTTGTTATACCTTTAACATTAATCTCATAAATAGTGTTATTGATTTCTGTACCAGAAACCATTACAAAAATACCCTTCTAAGATGATCTTCTGGTTTGATTTAATGGTGTTTATTTTTTTAACAGATAAGAGTAATTAACTGCCTTTATGACACTAGGTAGTTACTTCATCTTCATATCTGAAAACTATTCACTTTACTTAGATATCACCTTTCCTCTTAAAAGAACCAGAGCAGTGTACCGAACACTGTATCATAATATAGCAATTAAACTTTCCAATAAAAAAGCAGAAGATACCAATTAACAATAACATAACCAGCATTAAATGGTTTCAACCAGTGGTGGAATTATTATTTTTTTTACTACCAGTTCTGTGGGCGTGGCTTGGTGGGTGTGGCAGGGGAAGGATACTGCAAAATCCCCATTCCCTCCCCACTCCTGGGGGAAGGATATTGCAAAATCTATTCCCACCCCACTCTGGGCCCAGCCAGAGGTGGTATTTGCCGGTTCTCTGAACTACTCAGAACCTGCTGAATTTTACCCCTGGTTTCAACTACTGCCGCATTTTCTCGCAAATATCTGAATGAGCAGATACGTTTTTCGCCGTTATCTACATGAGAACTACCAGCATTTTAGTGGGAGGGGACTGCATATTGTGCCCTGCTGCTGAGAGCACTCTATCACAAATCTACAGACATTGCACCAATCCAGTCGTGCAAATATTATCCTGACTTCAATAAGCTATGTTCTTTTAGTCTAGGAAAAGATGGACTCAAGCTAAAACCTTGGCATGATGGGCACCCTTAGGAACAGCACTGAATAACAGAAGCTCTTGTGAAACATGAACCCACTCCTTCAAAAGGAAGGAATTTCAATTTTCTAGTTCTCATCCAGCAATCAATACTTCCAGATAGCTGCTCAGCACCTGCTCACTAAACAAAATCACAACAGCTCTGTCCCCAGCTGACTACCTCTAAATATACAACCTGGGTAACTCTCAGCCAGCTGGGAGCTGCGTTTAGAGATGTCTGCCTAGAACAAGTTGGCTTTGATAGAACCCCTGGGGGAGAGACGGGAATCCCAAGGGGATGGGAGGCAAAACTCATCCTCTCACGGTCCCATTCTGGCTCTGGATACCTGATCTTTCTCTCTTAAGCTCTCCCTCTGGCCTCTCACTCAGCTACACTTGACATTTTATTCCAACCACATCTGAACAAAAGTGAAGAGCTGGTCCTTGAGAATAACAGGAACAGCCAGTGTGACAGGTGCTTCTGAAGAAGAGAAACCCCAAGGAGGAAGGAAGGGATTTTGATCATATAATCCCTAAAGAGCTGCAGTGGCGCAGTGATTAGAGAGCAGTACTGCAGGCTACTTCTGATGATCACTGGCTGCCAGCAGTTTGGCAGATCAAATCTCACCAGGCTCAAGGTTGACTCAGCCTTCCATCCTTCCGAGTTTGGTAAAATGAGGATCCAGATTGTTGGGGGCAATATGTTGACTCTGTAAACCGCTTAGGGAGGGCCATAAAGCACTATAAAGCGGTATATAAGTCTATTGCTATATAACCTTGCTGCTGCTCTTACTCTTGGAAGTAGCCAGCTATTACTTAATCAACTGCTTTCCTTCAGAGGGGAAAAGAAGAAGCAGATTTGAAGAGCCATGAGTCTTTTCCTTAATAGCAGTGGTTCTCAACCTGTGGGTCAGGACCCCTTTGGGGGTTGAATGACCCTTTCACAGGGGTCGCCTAAGACCATCCGAAAACATATATTTTCAATGGTCTTAGGAATAATTTTATGGTTGGGGGTCACCACAACATGAGGAACTGTATTAAAGGGTCACAGCATTAGGAAGGTTGAGAACCACTGCTTAATAGGATAGTATCGTCCATGCTAAACAGTAGAAAAGAGGAAGACAGAAGCCAATTGATTTATGTTCCCTTAAAGATCTTTGCAGATTGCAAATAATAAGTCAAAGGAGAATCAAGCAAATGTGCCCTTGGATGGGACAATAGGTGGAGATCAAATGGCATACCATTTATCAAGCCAAGCACTGTATACAAAAAATAACTTCATGATAATAAGAGCCTTAACAGGATTTCCAGGCCAAGAGTCATGAACAGACCAATCTGAAGCAGCTGAAGACAAAGGATCATAAAACAGATCTGACTACCCCTTAAAAAAAATTTTAAAAAAAAGGGGGGGGGAGAAGAGAGATCAAGAAAATTATAGTGATTTACTTTTAGCAAATTAAAGTAGAAGTACAATAACTGTTAGTACTTAACAGACAGTTGGCACTGCCTTCTACTTAATGTTCTACTTATTTTCATCTGGGCTGTGGTACTGAGACTCCTTTGGTCATGTTACTACAGGGGTGTCAAACTCGATTTCATTGAGGGCCACATCAGGGTTGTATTTGACCTTGGGAGACCAGGGTGGGAGTGGCCATGGTAGGCATGGGCAGCTCAATGTCACTCGTGTCGGGGGCTCCTGTGGTGGCCCGAGCACTCTGCCAGCGAAAACGGTTCCTGAGCTACGTTTTCAGCTGTGACCGCCTCCTGCAACCCTCTGCCAGTGAAAACAGAGCTTTGTTTTCACTGGCAGAGACACTGCAGGCCAGTCCTTCACTGTTTTCAGGGTGGTCCCACAGGCCAGATCTAAGCAACATGCGGGCCGGATCCAACCCCCAGGCCTTGAGTTTGACACACTTGCTTTACTAGATATAACCTATGTCAAAAACTAGATGGAGTATGGACCTCAGTGCCTTATTTTGTCACCGATTATGGTAAATTTATGGGCAGTGCTGGGCATACTATTCTAAGTGATTCTGTCATTTTTGTTTGGCCATGCCCAGAAACTGCAATTTTACGCCTTGGCTTACATTTATGCTGTTCTATATGATTTTTGTTCTCTGAATGCTGTCTATATGAAACATCTGGAGGTCATGCAGAGCTTTAAAAGATATAATCAGCATGCTCTACTGCAGAGATGTCAAAATGGTGGCCCGTGGGCCAGATGCATCACGCATAGGCCACACCCACCCCAGCTCCGCGAAGGGGAAGAATGTCGCAATACGTCACATGACAGCAATGTGACGCAGCGAGTTTTGACACCCATGCTCTACTGTTTCCAGAGAACGCTAGTTTGAAGTTTAAGATTACTCATTGGCTCCCCACAATTAGCAGGTGGCAACTGATGAAAAATGTGCTTGGCAAATATGGCTAGCGTTCCAGCTATGATCTTTCCCTGAGCCAGTCAGTGAGGGTGATCCATGCCTTGTTTACAATCCTTGTACTGTAATGTTCTTAAATAGGGGAAATGGCCAGAAATTAAAACTGATGTAGAGTGTAGCATCAAGACTGCTGACAAATGCTTGCACTAGTTATCAAGTGCTTTCTAGGCACAAATTAAGGTGCAGGCATTGAACTAAAGCTTAAGGCACAATTATTTGCAAAACTGGCTAACTCAGTATGGACCTGCGCAGTGCTTTTGATCAGGAAACGATGCCTTACTGAAATGCCCCTTCTGCCAGAAATTTGACTGTCAGGGACCATCTCCTTTTTTCTATTGTTTCTGCTCACCCCTCCGGATCTAGTAGAAAAGCCATAAATCATGCTTTCTCAATGACACATTACTGCCCTGTGGAACAGCATCTTCTCCAGATTTGGACAGCTACATCTATATTAGTCTTTTGCAAGGCTCTGAAGACCTGGCTGTATCCCAGGCATTTGAGTCAGGTGAATAGATGAGCTCTATTAATATTAATGGTGTGTAAGATTGACTGTTTATCCTTGAGTATGGGCAGTTATGTTTCATGCATTTGTCTGTTTAATTCTGGGGTTAGAATTCTAGTAAGACAGCCAGTCTCACATGCATGAGTTGGGCAACTACTGTACTTACTAAAATAGAAAAGGCCTTCTCTTATCTACTTCCAGGCTATGGATACACTCCTTAAAAGGAGATGCATTTGATTCCTGCTCTCTCACTATTTAAGAAAATAGTAAAACACATTTCATTTACCAACCGTTTCATGTAAATTCTGTTAATGACTGCATTTAATTCTGGCTTTGGTTTTAGCCAATTTTTTAATGTTTTATACTCTGTATATTTTAATTGCTGTAAATTGTCTTGATTGTTGGAGTAAATAGAAACCTGGGGTATAAAGACAGTAAGAATAGATACGTTATCTTGTTTTGATCTGTACAGTGATTTGTAAGTGTAGTGAATTTAGATCAGGTACTTTCCGTACATTATGAATTACGGCTGAGAGGCTTGTTTGAGATTGCTTAATAAGTTGAATACAGGAACTTCCTGATTTGTAATTCAATACTATGAAAAGTAAATTGTGCCAGGTCTCAGTTTAATGACAGTCTGGCACCTCAATGTTTTGTGACTGCAAATTCCCAGAATTTCCATACTGGCTAAGAATTCCAATCCAAATAAATCCAGGAGAGTGCCAGGTTTGGGAAGGTTGGAAATACTTTGAAGAATTGTAGTTTGGTGAAGTTTCTTATAAGTGTAGTAGTTTCTTATACGTTTCTTTCTTATACTGAGCCTCAGTGGTGCAGTAGTTAGAGTGCAGTACTGCAGGCTACTTCTGATGATCACTGGCTGCCTGCAAGTTGGCAGTTCAAATCTCACCAGGCTCAAGGTTGACTCAGCCTTCCATCCTTCCGAGGTCGGTAAAATGAGGGCCCAGATTGTTGGAGGCAATATGCTGACTCTGTAAACCGCTTAGAGAGGGCTGTAAAAGCACTATGAAGCGGAATGTAAATCTAAGTGCTACTGCTATTGCTATACCCCAATATCCTCCTATGATCATGGCTACAGTTCTCCAGGTTCTACGTAGATACCGTAGACCTTGCTTACCAACTGACTCATTCAGTGACCGTTTGAAGTTACAATAGTGCTGAAAAAAAAAATTTACAACCAATATCTGCTTTTATGACTTTTGCAATGTCTCTGTGTCGTGTAATCATCATTACATTCAGTTTGTATTATCCTGTACCAGAGCTGTGGTTTATATTCTGTTCCCCTTGCAGAACAAAGAGATTGGGTAAGAAGGGATCACAATGTGGGTATATTCCCCATTATATGCTTGCTTATTCTCTTATAATCCTTTATAGAAGATCTCAGAAGGATAGAAGGCTGAGTCAACTTTATTTATTTATTTGTTTATTTGTTTATTTGTTTATTTGTTTATTTGTTTATTTATTTAAATTTCTATACCACCCTTCTCCTTTCGGACTCAGGGCGGTGAACAGCCGAAAATAAAACATTTGTATACAAAAGTTAAAATAGTTTTAAAATAATTAAGTTTGGCCCATAATTTAAAACATTTCAATTAAAATCAGTATCAATTTTAAAAACCAATATAAAATCAGGCCAGCCCGGCTAACTGAAAGAAATAAGTTTTAAGGGCCCGACGAAAAGTCCGGAGGTCTGGGATCACTCGTACCTGTGGGGGTAGATTGTTCCAGAGGGTAGGTGCCATCACAGAGAAGGCTCCCCCCCCGGGGGTCGCCAGCCGACATTGTCTGGCTGACGGTATCCTGAGGAGGCCCTCTCTGTGGGAGCGAACTGGCCGGTGGGAGGCAATTGGTGGCAGAAGGCGGTCCCGTAAGTACCCCAGCCCTAAGCCATGGAGCGCTTTAAAGGTGATCACCAACACCTTGAAGCGCACCTGGAAGTCCACCGGAAGCCAATGCAGCTCGCGCAGGAGGAGTCACATGGGAGCGCCCCGTCGCTCCCATAATCCCCCGTGCAGCCGCATTCTGCACCAGTTGGAGCCTCCGGGTGCACCCCAAGGGGAGCCCCATGTAGAGAGTGTTACAATAGTCCAGACGAGAAGTGACGAGTGCTTGAGTGACTGTGCATAAGGAGTCCCAATCTAAAAAGGGACTCTTTCTTTGAGCCTTTTCAGGATCAGACTCTGGGCTGTGGGCAGAGTTTGCCCGCAATACTGCATTTTAAGCACTGCACCACCAGAACTCTTGAATGGATCAGGCACAGTAGAGATTGCTCAGATTGCTTGGATTATTTTTACTCCTTCCCCCTTGCTCTCAGGAATACACTGGGCTGTTGCGTAGCACAGTTGAGGTTGCTGGTACCACATTATTCTTTTATATATGTATTCCCCACTTTGTGCCTGCTGATTTTCTTCCCTTCCTCTTCAATTAATGTAATTACAAACATTAATTCGCTTTTTGTTAATTACCCTGGTGTTGGGATGAACATACTAAATGGCAGGGGAATGGAAAAAAGGAATGCAGTTGTGGTCATGTGATTTTCCACTTAGCAACCACTTCACTTAACAACAGAGCTGCTAGTCCAAATTGTGGTTGCTAAACAAGGGCTACTTATAAATGTTATATCAGCACTTATGTGTGGAAGGAGGTCTTTTACAAATGTCCCCTCCTAGAAGCATTGAGATTTATGAGGTAGTAGAAGATAGCTGGCCTATCAAGGACTTTGCCAGAGGAAGGATTTAAATACTGACCACTTGGAATTAGGGAGGATAGAAGAATTGATTGAAGATTGAAAAAGTTTGAAGGCAAATGAGGTCCAGGCAGAAAAAGAACATCATGGCTTCAAAACCTAAGGGACTAGCTTGGATAAAACTCAGCAGCATTTTTTCATGTGGCTGTTGACAAAAATAGGATTGCCAACATCCAATGATCAATATGGCACAAGAAGAAGAAGAATCCAAAATTTTTCGTTTCCTAGGAATCAAGCTTGGGATCAATTCTTGAGAAATGCTAGTTCTTTCCCAAAAATATGATATTACACTATTTTCCTTTTGGCCAACTTGTACAAAACTTAGTCTAATTCATCCAAGGGACTTTTTCACACTCCCTTTCCACGATTCATGCTTGGTTAACATCTCTATGAACTTATAGCAGGTCATGGCAACCTGTCATTCTCCAGCTGGCTTTGATAACAACTCCAGAAGCCACAGCCAAAGCAGACAATTCCTCAATTGCATAGACCACTGCCTGGATATTAAATATGCTTGCAGCTCAACTGATTGACAAGTCCTTCTTTTTAACAGGACAGCTTGAGCCTATTTAAAAGCATTGGTAAGAATGGCAATTTCCCTTTCTGGATTTCAAACATCCATATTTGATCCACTTTATACAGCAGAAGAGGCAAAAACAAAACAGCATGTATTACTAGATTCGTGGGTGATTTGCAATAGATCTGAAAAGATCTTGATTGCTAATTGCTAAACAGCAATAATAACAAAAATAATGTATGTTCCTGCCATGACTGACTTAAGTAACTGAGATGAAAAAAACAAATGAAGAACAGCACCGGATATTTATATGATCAGACTTTAAAGCCAATTCTAGCATCCAAACCTATTACTTTATCTCAGCCACATGCACAGAAACATCCTATTACGTTAATTTTGCTAAGAGTATTTATGCCCTTTAAAACGAGATTTTATACCCAACACCATTTGATTGCTTCTAAAAATCACAACAGGAGCAGGGAACTGGAAGAACTTGGTTATTGCTAAAAATCAATGTTCTGTAATCCTGAACAGCAGGAGCAATTTTAAGGGAAGTAATGGAAGGTAATTTAGCAATTTCTAGGGCACTCATGGGTTCCATATCCCTCATTAAGCTAGAAAAAGTAGACCCACAGTCCTGAAATCTTCTGATCTTCACTTCTGGAAGAGAGGTATCACATCTGGTTTCTCACCTGTACAGCCAAAGGATCAGAAGGGTCCACAACCACCGCACTGTTGGAGCCAGTGTCAACCACAAGATAGCTGTAATTATCAGACAGGACAGGGATGGGAAGGATCTTCAAACCTGGGAAAACAGACAGAAAGCAAAGAAGGAAGAAAAGCAGGAAAATGAGCCCAGAAAACTCTCCATTGAAGCTGTAATATCTATATTGCTATTTGGACCTATATTTTGTTGGCCCACTTGAATAATTGTTTAAAAGATATTTTTTTTAAAAAGATAATGAGACATCACAATCAGAGGAAACAAAAATTGGCCTATGCAGTCCAGCAGCTTTCTAAGTCTTAGAGCAGGGGTGTCAAACTCAAGGCCCGCAGGCCGCATTTGGCCCTCCGGGGTGCTTAGATCTGGCCCATGGGGCTGCCCTGAATTCAGCGAAGGACCGGCCCACAGTACCTCTGCCAGCGAAAACGGAGCCTGGGAGGGCCATGTGCGCCCCGCCCCCCAGCCTCCGTTTTCACTGGCAGAGGGCTGCAGGAGGCCGTCACAGCCAAAAACAGAGTGACATCGAGCTGTCCACGCCCACCATGGCCATGCCCCCTGAGGTCAAACACAACCCTGATGCGGCCCTCAATGAAATTGAGTTTGACCCTCCTGTCTTAGAGAGATGTAAGTTCTTTGAATATCCTTGTCTAATGAACGATAGAGAACAATGCTCAGTAATTTCAAGCTGGATGCTGGAGGCATAGAAGTTCAAGTACAGTGATCTTGCTGTATCTTCCGTCAAACGTGCTGCAATCTCAGCTGATCTCAAAGATCAAACTGTGAAACTGGTTGCCGTCCTTCCCAAGGTTTCTGACAAGAATTTTGCAGATGTATAAAAACCTGCTCTGTACAAATTGTTTGCCCAATTCAGGAGCATTAGTAAGAGTATGATTGAATCCCAAACATATAGACCTAATTTGACTCATTAATTCACTTTGGGCCATCTCAAGAGGTTAGTTAGTTAGTTAAATTTTATTTAGGGAATTTATATTGCTGCCTATTCACACATGGCAGCTTACAGAATATAAAACCTCATATAACAACAATAAAACTAATAAAAGAAGAGTCATATAATAAATTAATATAATAAAATCACCCCCCACCCCGGGGCTAGAAAAGTTACTTTCTATGACAGGATTTCTTCACTATCCCGAATCCAGTTAGTGCTTCTCAAAAAGCTCTCACCATTGAACTCCACAGGCTGGGGAATTGAGTGTCCTTGGGGATAACGCTGGCGTGCCTTCTTTATCTGTCGTTTATATAACAGGTAGCCCAGCCGGGTGTGGGCATAGAGATTATACCTGTGGAACCGGAGAGGCAAACAGAGAGGCAAGTCAGAACAAGTTCACAAACAAAGACTTTGGTACAACTACATTCCTGATGATACTTAACAAAGCAGAGAAGGATTAATAGCCACCACTAGAGTTGCTGAACCATCCAAACAACTGAAAGCAGAGGTACATGTAATTAAAAGAGATATATATCATCTAGACTCAATTCAGTATTCTAGGGATAAGCAGGTATGCACCCTCGAGCTGTTAAAACTACACAGAGATGCCAGAAAACTCAAATTATACAAGTGTACACCCAACTTATTTTTCTTTCTTTGACTGATGTTTATTTTGTCTTGTCCGCAAGTTTCTGAGGTTATTAATTAAAAAAGACTGAGAGTTGCAATAAGTCTTTTATTTATTTATTTTTAAAAATAATCTTTATTTACATTTTTCATTAAAAAACAAAAAACAACACCACACTATATAAATAACATACAAGACAACATAACAAATAACAAGCATATCTACAAGTAATATCTTGACAACTAAATATTCAATACGCTATATCTACATTATATTCCAGGAAGATAGAACAACTTATATCTCTTCATATATCAATGGTCTATCCAACCTCACTTAATTTGTATATTATAGGTTTCTCAATAAATACCTTTCCTCTTTTCAATTGGGTTAGGATTTTCTCATCGCTAGCCACGTATATAATTTTTCCCAGGATAAACATGTTTGAGTTTGATCTTTATCTTTTAATTTTTTAGTCAGTTTATCTGCTTCCGCACAGTCCAAAATCTTTTTTATAATTGCTTCCTCTGATGGGATATTTTTGTTTTTCCAAAGTTGCACGTATATCAATCTCGCCGCTGTGATAATGTGTAGGGCCAAATACCGTAAATCTTTTTTAATATTATCCGGTTTGGAGCTGAGCAAGCATGTCTCTGGTGCCCAATCAATTTTTAGCTTTAAAATCTCATTAAGCCATTTTTTTATTTTTCCCCAAAACTTAACTGCTTCTGGGCATGTCCACCATTGATGATAGTAAGTGCCTCGTTCCAGCCCACACTTCCAACATTCAGCAGATTGTCCAGTGAACATTTTAGCCAATCTATCAGGGGGAAGGTGCCACCTATATATCATCTTATAGATGTTCTCTTTGTGGATACTACTAACTTCATATTCTCCCACTAAATCCCTTGCCATTTGTCTAGGTGGATTGGGTAACTGAAGTTTTTCCCTCAGGCGATCATTGTATCTTTAATTATCTCATCGCCTCTATCTAATCTCATTAACAGTTTATAGCTTTTCGAAATCATGCCTTTTTCTTGGCCCATCAAAATTTTATCTAATTCTTGTAGGTCCATGTATATGCCTTTCCCATCTCTATCTTTCTTGAATTTAGATTGAACCTATAAATAGGTCCACCAATCCACTTGTAGTCCTAAAGAATTTAATTCCTGTTTAGATTTTAATTTTCCTTGTACATTCAATAAATTCTTATATAAGTCTTTTACATTCCTCTAGTAAAAATACATTTGCAAACTGTTAACACAGCTAGTATAAAAGCTGGTTTAAAAGAGAGCCTACTGAACATGTTTTTCTGATTTTATTTTTTTTAAAAAGTGGAATTGGAAAAAGTTGTTGGGTTTTGACCCTTAAAAGACAAAAAATACTGGGAAAAGCATGTGCAGCATCTAAACTCAGAACAAATCAAAGCAGCCCAGAGAAACAGTTTTTCAGGCCAACTGCAGCCAAGACATTCCCCCAATTCAGTGTTCCCCTCTGGAGAATTCTTGATGGAGAGATGAACCCTTAATTGCGCCTCACACATTACTGTATCACTCTGAAATCCCAAACTCTTGGAAATTGATTCACATTCTCACTTAATGACAACTCATTGAGTGGCTGTTCAAACTTATGAAGGCACTGACAAGTGGTATTTATTACCAGTTCTTATAACTTGTGGCCGCTGCAATGTTTCTCTGTGGTCATGGGATGATAATCCTGGCACTCAATTGACTAGCTTGCAATTATGAAGTTGCAGTGTACTGCGGTCACAACATCACCATTTGTGACTTTCACTGCCGCCTTCTGATAAGGCAAAATCCATGGGGAAGCCAGCAGGAGGTCACAAATGGCAAAGACATGACATTTCACTTAAATGATGGTGTGGGATTCACTTAACAACAGCAACCAGAAGTGCCAGGACTGCTGTCGCTAAGCAGTGTAGTCATGTGATTTCACATTTCACAACTGTATCACTTAGCAACAGAAATGCTAGTACTAATTAATGGCTGTTGTTAACCAAGGACTGACTACATGTATCTCTCATTCCTTAAGGTTCCTCATCAAGCCACAAACTTCTGGAGAAAAATATGAAATCACCATCAAGCCAATATTTTCTGTAGCAATTTGTGATGTTCATGTATTCAAGAAGGCAAGGAGTACATTTGCACTTGTACAGCTGATGCATCAGACACAAATTACTTCTGTGTCCAATCACCACTTGGCCAAGAAACCTGTTCTGTTCTGTTTTGTCCTGTCTTGTCCTGTCTCGATGGCCAAAGGTGGGGATTCCAGTGAGAATAGGGGGAAAGAAATGACCTCAGAGAACCTACATGAGAGAAGACTGGAAATACATAGGAAAAATGAAAAGTGATCATGAGCTGTAGCTTGTTGACATGAAAGTAGATCCTGTTTAGAATAAAATTCCACATCTCTCTCAAAGCAACTGTACCATGCCAATAAAAACAGACCCCCACAAGCTGCATGTCAAAGCTACATGCATCCTACAGCACAGTACACCAGCCTTAAAATGTATTGGACCACAAGTTAGCCCATGCTCAGTGTGGGTGATGGGTTGTAATCCAATACTTCTAGAGTCTTGCAACACAAGAATAAGGTTGCTTATATTATACTGGGGAGGTTTCAACAATGTCGGATTCATAAAAGTTTGAAAGTGAGCCAGCTTTTCTCCCAAGGTGCCCCCACTCCAGAGCCATTTCCTGGAAGACTGAGCAGCTTCTAAGCTGAGTCCACAATAACTTCCTTCGACAAAGCAACATCTGAGAATCCAGTTTTCCTGTGTTATCAGTTGTAGCATATGCATGGTTGAGCCTTCAGATTAAATTTGCAATGAAACAGTATCCAGAGGGTTGTTTTTTCTTGAGACAGCAGGGCCACACAAACTCAGAATGGGACAGACAAGCCACAGATACAAGAGATCTTCTTCCCCTGCAGGAGTGAAATCATTTTATCCCAAAATTAATTAATTAATTAATTAAGTCAAGCATGTATTTTATGACAGATACAAGTGTAAACATAATTATAAATACATGAAAAGGATACGAATAAAAGAAAACATTAGGACAGGGACGGTAGGCACGCTGGTGCGCTTATGCACGCCCCTTACAGACCTCTTAGGAATGGGGTGAGGTCTACAGTAGACAGTTTAAGGTTAAAGTTTTGGGGATTTGGGGAAGAAATCACAGTCAGGTAGTCCACTCCGTTTTCTGCAGTTTAGTTTGGATCGGTTTACCATGAGTTTGTATCTATTGTGTGCTCTTGTATTGTTTTAGTTGAAGCTGAAGTATTCATTGGCTGGTAGGACATTGTAGCAGATGATTTTATGTACTATGCTTAGGTCAGACCTAAGACGGCGAAGTTCTAAGTTGTCTAACCCCAAAATGTCTGCAGATGGGCTCAATTCAAGTCTCTGAAGGAAAAGATCTAAAATCTTGCATTTAGCCGGCAGTGCCCGTTCTATCAGAGACTGCTTAACCAGGATCCTCAGATCCAAGAATAAGAAGCCAAGGAAGTCCTCAAAAGACACAACTGTAGCAATAAAAACATCCAAATTTGGTCCCTGTGTATCACAGTCAAGTCTTTGAAAGACCCGTTTTCCATAAATTCCTTTTGTTTTTGAGCTTGCAGGCTAATCATTCCACAGAGATTTTATCATTTTGAAATCTAACTGTATAAATTCTCTCAACGGTCATAACAATTCTGTATCTGATCCCCATATTGTGCATATAGACAAGATTTGAGGAGAGGCAAGCAACCAGGGTGGATAAAAATCAATGATTTTTTTAAAAAAAAATCAAAAAAATCAGTTTTTTTATTTAAATCGGATTTTTTTTATTTAAATCGGATTTTTTTAAATAAAAAATTGGGGAAAATATATTACCATCCAAAGGTTATTCTATCATGAAATAAAGATTAGTTTTTTTAATTATGTAGAATAAGGCTGTATATGTTTAATTTTTTTGGTAAATAAATTCCATTAATCCATTTACAATGTCATGCTCTTCCAGAGGTTTTTGTAAGATTATTGGGCAGTTTCTTTGCCTACAAGATATTATCACAGATGCTTGGTTTACTTTTGCAGTTCTCAAAACTGAATTTGACTCAGGAGAGATCACATGCCTCTTCTTCACAGCAAAAATGTTATAACATGAACAGAGTTAAGAAAAAGACCTTAATCCTATTGTTCTACAAACCTATGAATACAGAATCAACCCCTTCAGTGCTAAGTTTCAAGAAGTTCAGTGAATAGAATAGAAACAATATTTTTCTGATTGTTTGGAGTGGAATAGATCTGCACAAGAAGAAAGTGAAACTAAGTCTGAGGAGGAAGGGGCAAGCAGACAAGCAGTACAAAATGAAAGTGAAACTTTCTGAGCACAATACTGCACAGCCACAGACAGACAAGTCTTTGGATCGTTTTGTGTGTATGACCTGAGGTTTATCACATTTTTTCCTTGGAGAAAAAAACCTATAATGGCAGCAGGCCATAAAAGAGACCCAGTTTGGCAATATTTTAATGAAGTTCCTTTACCTATCGGTAAGGCAGGCATGCGTGGAAACTGCAAACACTGCAACAAAGAAATGCAAGGCCTGGTGGCTCGAATGAGGCAACATCATGAGAAGTGCTGTGATGAAGATGACCAAAGAAACACATTTGAACAGGCAGGATCTTCAGGTTGGTAAACATTTTTATTGAATCATATTTCTAAAGACTGCCTTGAACTGTCATGTTTGAGCAAAATTATATTTCTTATTATTACTGCATGTTACTGTCATTTGGTACAGTTATAAAGAAAAGCAAATATTCCTTTTGGGGCAGTGCTGTGTACAATAAGCAGAAATTGTATAAACAATAAAATAACAGCATTGACTTTTTTGTTTAGGGGAATTCATGGATTCTGGAAACTATCCACCTTCAAGATCATCATCCTCCTGTTCTACAGTTTCAGAGTTATCCATCCAGGATAGTGCTTCATTAGCATCATCATCATCAGACACCCACAGCCACATATCACTATCACCTAAAAGAAAGAAAAAACCCTTCCCTTCTAGAACCACCATAGATAAGTTTGTGATAAAAACTAGCAGATTAGAAAAAGAGTTAATTGATGAAAAAATTGCCCAGTTTGTTTATGCAATGAACTCTTCTTTCTGTCTGACTGAGAACCCACATTTCATTAATATGGTTCAGTCACTGAGACCAGGATACAGTCCACCCAGCAGAGCAGATGTTGCAGGGAAACTGCTGGATAAAGTGTATGACAGAGAAATGGAGCAATGTGCAACAGCTCTGGAGGGTAGAATTGTTAACCTAAGTATTGATGGTTGGAGTAATGTCCACAATGATCCTATTGTATGTGCTTGTATAACAACAGAAGAAGGGAAAGTCTTCCTTGCACAAACAATTGATACGTCAGGAAATGCACACACAGCAGAATACTTACAAGAAGTGGCAGTAAAAGCTATAATAACATGTGAACAAAAATTCAAATGTCTAGTACGCAGTTTGGTCACAGACAATGCTGCAAATGTCTCCAAGATGAGAAGAAATTTAGAAGAACAGGAAGGGAATACAAAGCTAATAACATATGGTTGCAGTGCTCATTTGCTGCACCTCTTAGCCAAAGACTTAAGTGTTCCAGAAATAAAGACTAATGTTATTGAAATTGCTAAATACTTCCGTAGCAATCATTTTGCTGCAGCAGCTCTGAAAAGGATGGGTGGAACCAAGCTAACATTCCCACAAGATGTTAGATGGAACTCTGTGGTGGACTGTTTTGAGCAGTATATCAAGAATTGGCCTATTCTGATGACAGTTTGTGAAGAAAATCGAGATAAAATAGATGGCACTGTCACGGCCAAAATCCTCAACATTGGGCTTAAGAGAAATGTTGAACATATGCTGAGCATCCTGAAACCCATCTCTGAAGCTTTAAACAAAATACAGAAAAATAGCTGTTTTATTGCTGATGCTGTTGAAATTTGGAAGGAACTGAGTGAACACTTAAAAACAGAACTACGCATGGACAGAATTAAATTACAAGCATTAAAAAAACGAATGGACAAGTACTGTCTCCAGCTCATTTTTGGCAAATATTGTCAATATCCAGTATCAGGGTCAAAACTTAAGTGCTGAGGAAGAGGAGTTAGCTATGACATGGGTATCCAGCAATCATCCATCTGTAATGCCAACTATAATAAACTTCAAAGCTAAGGGGGAACCATTCAAGAAATATATGAAGATATTTTAAAGAAAGTCACACCAGTGAACTGGTGGAAGTCACTTAAGCACTTGGATTTAGAGACTGTTCAAGTAATGATTTCACTTTTAACAGCAGTAGCTTCTTCTGCAGGCATTGAAAGAATATTCCTTTGGACTCCTTCATTCTAAATTGAGAAATCGTTTGGGACCCTATAAAGCAGGAAAGCTTGTTTTTCTTTTCCAGATTATGAACAAAGAAGAAGATGAAGATGATGAGTGAGCTACAGAGGACAGTATTTAAGTTTTTCATGTGTAGGCTGGGCTGACAGTCTAAGTTTCTTAAAATATATATATTTTGTTTAGCCAAATTAGTTAACAAACATGGATGTTTGTTTAAGCAAATAACATATGCTGTAATGTTATTGTTTCAGTTGAATAAACCTATTTAAATTGTTATTATTAAGGTAATGATTATTTTTCTCTTTCCTAAGTACAACAGAAAAGTCGTCCAAATATGAATGATTAACCTATTAAACTGGGGATAAAAAAACTAATATGAAAAGTTGTTATTCTAAAAATCTTCATCTACTTGCATATTAAAGTTATACCGGCAAGAATTAGTCTTTATGTAGAAAACTATGATTTAAACCAAGCCTTACTGACTAGTGATTTAAATCCACCCTGCAAGCAGCCCATGCCATCTTGTAAATTTATGGCCAAGGTTTTACAATTCAGCCTTGGAATTATAATAAGATTGCATCGGAGATAAGCACACAATTCAATCCTATCACCAGGCAGACAAACTAGTAGTATAACTTGCAGTTCAATCAAGTTATCACAGTAAGCTTCGTGTAGCAAATAGCATGTAATATACTTTCCCAAACAATTCAATGAATACAAACACACCCTTTGTTTCTGAGAGTTCTGTAGCAAGGAAGAAGTTAAGCAAACACTTTGTACTTTTTCCCCTCGAAAGCTTGTAATTCCTTGTGGTTTCCTCATCTCAGGGGATTTCTCTTCATTTGCTAAAAAGCCCAGATGGCTGATTTACGGGAAGGATGTGATAGAAGAAGAAAAAGAAGGAAGAAACTAACTGCACCCAGGGGATATGCAAGCAATGGAAGGAACCAAGTGAACAAGATAGACAATCATGTAATAGAGGCCATGTGTAGGAATGGTGAGGAATAAAACAGTGGATAAGAAGCCCAGAAAAACAGAAAAACAGGCATCTGGAAAAGATCACATGCATTCAATGGAAGAAAAAAAAAAAGCAGGAGGAAGAAAAGCGGGATAGGATATCTTGCCCATCCTTGCAATAATTCCAAATGATATCACCCTCTGTTACTCTGTTACTTTTTAAACAACAAAAAGGGCTTATCCTTGATTTACAACAGTTTGTTTAGTGACCGTTCGAAGTTACATTGGCACTGAAAGTGACTTATGACCATTTTTCACACCTACAACCATTGTAGCATCCCCATTGTCACATGATGTACATTCAGATGTTTGGCCACTGGTTCATATTTATGAAGGTTGCGGCATCCTGGGGTCATGTGATCAGCTTTTGCGACCTTCTGCCAAGCAAAGCCAATGGGAAAGCCAGATTCACTTAACAATTGTATTACTAACTTAACAGCTGCAGTGGTTCTTCTAGCAAATGTGACAAGAAAAGGTGTAAAACGGGGCAAAACTTACTTAACAAATTTCTCACTTAGCAACAAAAATTTTGGTCGTAAATCGAGGACTAGCTGCATTAAGACAGCCCTGATTTCTCATGCATTTTTCAAAAGAGAGAAAAAAAAAAAAACCGATTCCATTCGGTGGTACATCCAGTCAATCATGCAAATCTTATCCCACAAAAACATGCAACACATTCTTTTTAGTTTTTTATTACTAGGCTCCTCTATAGCTGGTTAGTAAAGTTAGGTACATCTAACGATATTAAATGGACACATGCTCTGAATATTCTGCTTGAAATGAATATCATCTTTTCTTTGAATGGACAGGAACCTTTAATTTAGTAGAAAGCAGAGCTGAACTTTTAATATTATCTTGATAAAGGTATTACGGGGCTCACAACGATGTTAAGAAAAAGGATTTAAGTATATCGTTCAAAAGGTTACAGAAACACTCTTTCAGATTCCTTATTTATAAAATGAAGGCTCCCGTTTGTACAATGAAGGGCCTGCAAAAGCTGGGCAGCTGATGAAAAATATGTCAGACCAGAGCAGAGGAAAATAAACATGAAGTCATGAAGATTCGGATAAGAATATTTTTTCTACAGGATTACATATTTTGACTAACAATACATTTTAAGTTAGTTTTCCTCAACCTGATGAACTTGAGAAGCACTGAATTGTTATTGTAAACATTCCCAGAGAGAATATCGAGCATGTGGGAAGATGGGTATTGCAATACCACATTACTGGAGAGAAACTGGATAGGACTAGCCATCTTAAAATATCCTTCACGACAGCGATACGCTACAATGAAATCAAATGGATATACAATCAGATTCCACGCATTCTGCAGGCAGCCAATATCAAGAGGATGTAAAAAAGAAAGAAAGAAACCACATCACCTTTTATTCTATGCAAAAGGAACAATTGTTCAAATGTATTCAATGAACCAGTAAAGGAATCTGTTCTCTAGAGGAACAGAGGATGGAGTGACTGGCAAATTAACTTAGTAAACCAATACTTAGAAACACTTATATTAAAAACCCAGCTGGTTTGTTCATTATACCGTGTGCAGCTGCTGCTTTTAAGCTGTGTTTTTGATGCCGGCCTGTAAAAACAACTCGGCATCCAAGGTAATGGTCAGATAAGCAAGCACCAGTCTGACCTGCCAATAGACAAAGTCCAAAGTACAGATGACCGCTTGTAGGAAGAACACACCCATTGCAGGAATTTTTATGCAAACACATAGAAGACAACTCCCCAAATGAGCATAGTACTGGAATACAGGTAGTCCTCGACTTACAACAGTTCATTCCGTGACCATTCAAAGTTACAACAGCAGGGGAAAAAGTGACACATGACCACTTTTCACCCTTATGACCGTTGCAGCATCTCCATGGTCATGAGATCAAAATTCAGATGCTTGGCAACTCAAATTTATGACAGTTGCAGTGTTCCGGTTCCGGGGTCATGAGATCACATTCTGCGACTTTCTGACAAGCAAAGTCAAAGGAAAAGTCCGATTCTCTTAACAACTGGGTTACTAACTTAACAACTGCAGTGATTCACTTAACAACCGTGGCAAAATTCACTTAACAAGTGTCTCACTTAGCAACATAAATTTTGGGCTCAACTGTGGTCGTAAGTCAAGGACTACCTGTACAGATAATTCTGCTTGAATAGCTAAACCCATCTCCATTTGGTTTCCAACAATTATCTATAAAGCAGGCAGACAAGAGTCTAATGCAGAGGTGACAACTTCCTAAACCGCATGCAGAGCTGTGGTGGCACAGTGGTTAAAATGTAGTATTGCAGGCTAATTCAGCTCACTGCCAGAAGTTCGAGCCTGACTGGCTCAAGGTTGACTCAGCCTTCCATCCTTCCAAGGTAGGTAAAATGAGGACCCAGATTGTTGGGGGCAATATGCTGATTCTGTAAACCGCTCAGAGAGGGCTGCAAAGCACTGTGAAGCAGTATATAAGTCAAAGTGCTATTGCTGCTATTGCTAGTTTAATTTATTGGCTTTCTTCTTTTTTTTCTTCTCAATTTATACATATTAAAAAAGGAATCTCCCTCTGCAAGAAAAGAACACCCATGACTCAACAATACATCTGACATCTCCCTTTCATTAAGCCAGAGGATTAAGGATGGAGATTTGACTAAGATTATGCCTTAAATCAAAGCCAGATTCCTAATCTCCTGAAAATTATCCTCAGAATCATAAGCCTGCAAAGAACTATTTTCAAGTCTGAAATCCCCACTTTAGGGCACATACAGGAAGACCTCAATTTACACAATTGAGCCTGGAATTATGGTTATAATTTGTTTGCGGTCATCAATTGAGTCACCAAATGACCAGATTTCATTTTACGACTGATTTTTTTTAATGTCAATCATTAAGCAAATCACATGGTTATTAAGCAAATTACTTGGTCCTAGGTCTGAATCCAGTTTATTGAATGGGTGTTCTTTGCTAGAAAACAGCAAAAAAATGTCACAAAATATGATCATGGGATCATGGAATGCTGCAACAGTGATAATGCAAGCTGGTTGCCAAGCACCTGAAATACCGTCACAGGTCCACAGGAGTGGTTCAGCAATCATAATTTTGAGGATGGTTCATAAGTAAATTGTTGAGTCGATTGTAACTTTGAATAGTTCTTAAGCAACCAGCTGTAAGTCAAAAACTACCTATATAAATCTATGAATCCTTTGCCCTATAAGCCTAAAATGTAGAAAGTAAAAATGGATTCATACATTGGTAATTTGGAGGAGATCAGCAGAGATCTGACTTTGCAATAAAAACCAAACTAATATCTTTCAGGAAAGGCAAAGATTCATGCTCATTAGATTCCCTGGTAATACTTCCTACATAGATTACATGTGATTTACATACATAGATATTTATAAATATTTTCAGCCTTTTGTGCCCCATCATTTTTCATCTGGGCTTCTCTGAGGTCACAGCTTTGTAACCTGTACTGGTATGGCAGGAGGAGAAAGGAATTAAACCCAAGATTGAAGAGCTGACGTTACTCAAACAACAACACTAACCTGGAACCAACAACTCAACTATCTTACTGAAGTTGATCAATATCTAAATGCAAAACCAAGTTGGTGGCAGCCCTTGCTGACTTAGACTGATCTTGAAAAAGCTAAACAAATTGATATTTGGATGGGAGACCAATAAGAAATCCTAGGTCTGTAGGAAGTCAACAAATACTGAAAGCAGTGGCAAATCATTCCCGTCTTATTGTCAAAATCACTAGGGGTCTATCAATTCAAGGACAACTTGAATTTTATGGATAAAATGCTACCTGGAAACTCCATATATACAACTCATATTTCAGGAATGTCTATTCCTGAATATCTCAATCATTGAAGCCCTGGTTGTCCCAAAGGTACTTTTTCCAAGGCAACTGGACTTTCTCGCTTTTTTCTTTGAAAACGTTTCATTATGGAAATACGAAAAAGTTCACATTCTGGACAAAGAAGATACTAGCTTGAAAGAGGGGTCAAAGAGGCCATCTATGTTAAAACTGAACAAGCCATCCCTCAATAGAGGGGGAGGGATATGACATCACCTATCTCCTGCCTATAAATCAGTCCTTTCAGCAGTCCCAAGAAGGTTCCACACCTGTTTACACTCTGATTCGGGTGACTTTGAGGGCACAGATAAAACACCAAGTGGCCTCAACTACTCTCAGAGAGCTAATTACCCATCCTGAGAGTGTAACGACCAGATGACTGCAAAGAATTTAAATATTATCATTCCCCTCCAGCCAGTTAGTACTGAAGAAGCTTCTTGGATGAGAAGCGAAACTTTTTCAAAGGAAAAAAACCAATAAAGTCCAGTTGCCTTTTGGCAAAAGCACCCTTGGGACATATTTCAGGAAGAAGGGAGGGAGGGAGGAAGACAGAATGCAAACATATAAGCAAACTACCCATACAGTAGCATAAATTTCACCAAATTAGAATACAAGAAATTTCTTCTTCGCAAATTTGTTTCTGTAAGATCTGCATCCAATCTTAGAGTGGGGACTTTTGAGAGAAGATGAAAAATGGCTGGAAAAGATTTGGGAGGTTTTTCCTTCACCGATTCTCAAAAAGATACTGTAAATTCACTTGCTGATGTTGGAAGAGCCAGGGACAAAGGAGAATTCTGTGTTAGGAATTTCAGCGTCTTTCCAAAAATAATTTCTGATTTCCTCTTCTTTGTTCCCAGCAGGATCTGGCACTCTCCCTTAAAAGCTAAAAGCTCTGTTTGTTTTTTTAGTGAGTTACCAGTATTTATCTCCATCCATCTTCATTGTCAAGTGTCTCTTGCCTTTAGTAATGGATGAGTAAGAAAGCACTTAGAGGTTAGGGGACTTTGGGGCAGTAGGTATTCCAAGTTCCTGATGGCTCATATGTCTTATTATTTCACCTATTGGGAAACGTTATTGTTCTAAGGCCTACTCTGTAACACTCTACTCAAGGCATTAGCCTTTTTAATCACAAAAGATGTAGGAGGGGAGTTTGAACAACTATTAGTAGAAAACATGCCCCTTTTCTCTGTATCACATGCACAATACATCGGCTACAGCAGAGTTTGCAAGGCTTTTTCCTCCGCAGAGGCCTGTGCCCTTTTTCTTTTATGTAAGCAAGCATTCTGCTCACTTGATACTCCTTGGATTAATATCAGTCTGATCTTGACAGTTTGTGTTTTCTCACCAACTCTTCTCCTTCCTTCAAACTGTGACTTAAATGTATTCCACAGGGCTCTAAATTCAGCATTACACTTTATTCCCCATTTGTTTATTTTTGACCTAGAATGAATACAAGGATCAGAATTCGGAGCTAAATGATTAAGTAATAAAGCATATGCCAGTTTAGAGATTAACGTCACTGATGAACCATTCTGTTATGATTAACACAATGATTTTCTGGGATTTTTAAGCCGGTTTCCCCGGCTCCACATGGAAGTACTAAGGGGTTGGCCCAGTCATATATACGGGATATATATTTTATACAAAGCGTATGATCTGACACGCTCTTCCCCACCACCCAAGGAGACTCCTGGAAGAGAGGGAAATGCGTTTATGCTAAACGGCAAAGAAGCGAGAACAGCATAGTAATGCTATTGTTAATTTTTTTTTTTTTTGAATGACAGGCATTTCCAGAAAACATGCTCGTCACGCTCCAGCTCTTTCAGAAAAAAAAAACCACCAAAAAGCAACCGCCGTAGGCAAAAAAAAAAAATCCCACAAAAGTTGCGCACAGCAGAATCTCGTCCTTCTTTAACTTTCGATTTGGGAGGAAGGGAACAGGCACCCAGGGTATTGTACGCCCCCGCCCCACTTTAGAGCCAGCTACCTGCGCAAAGCCACCGCTTACGCATGCGGAGGCTCGGATCCCGATGTTCCTTTGATGCGCAGGCATCCATCATTGCCAATCAATCCAGCCCCCGCACTAGCTTGCTCCCTGAAGTGCGGCACAAGCGCGTCTTTCCTAGCCGCAAAGCAAACGCCGGCAGTTTCTTACAGATCGGCTTAAATCTAATCTTTGCCTTTGCAAAAGCGTCGCGGTCGGCCTCGCCTCCGCACGGTCGTTTTCTGGGTGCTGCGACGCCCCTGGATAAGGTTGCTTGTTCCAATGCCACAAATGGGACCCAACCCGGTCTCCGTGAACTCTGCAAGCAGCCTCGAACCTACTGACCTATCGTTCCTTTCGCCCACTAACAGAACTGCCGAATTCCTCCTTTCTCCTCCTCCTCCGCGTTGGTTTTGCAAAAGTCAATTAATCCCCCCGCGCAGGCGCACACAGAAACTCTTTCCCCACTACCACCACCACAATTAAACAGACTGTCCTCTCCCACGACTGAAGCAAATGCGACCAGTATACATCCTTTAAGATCGAAGTAGATACCCCGCTGAAGCCAAAGCCCTGGAACAATGACTGCAGCTATCTCGTTGCAGCCTCAAAGAAAGAGACAAAATTCGACCCCGCGTATCCCCGGCTATTCTAGCCAAGGCTGCAAAAAATCCGCAGAAAGAATTCTTGGCTGTCATTTAGCGGCCGCCCTGGTTTTTTTCAGTTCAGATCTGGTAGATCTCCGTCTCAAGCTCCTTCGACCGCCAAGACCTTTCCAGTTGCAGCAGACCGGGGTGAATGCACCTTGTCAGCCCAAGAATGTGTTAAGTCCCAGAGCACGTTCTTGTAGTAGCCACTACGAAAAAGATCGTCCCCCGCCCCCATATTTACGCTCCGGTCCCCCCCCCCCCCGACTTACCCAATGCGGAGCAGCAGGGAACCCGCCACAGCCATGGGCATCAGCAGGGAATGCTGCCTTTTCCCGCAGCGGTGAAAAGCGTAACTCAAAGCCCGGCGACCCGAAACGGCGAGTGCGGTTACCAGAGCCCAAATCCACAGCAACCAAGCCAGCCAAGCCATGCTCCGCGGAGGGGGCTCGACAAGCCTCCAACCCGCCCCGTTTGGCTTTAAAGCAGCCCTCCCATCTCCCGCACGGAACACTCGGGACCCGCCCCCTCGGATCACCGAGGATTTCGCAGCCGAAGCGCGTGGTCGCCCCTTCCTTTCGCCACCGCCAGGCGCCGCGATTGCGCAGGATTCCACGCTCAACACCGCCCCGCCCGGTTATCCGCAGCATAGGTAGTCCACGATGGAGCGTGGCAGACGCCGTTCGCGCTTTCGGTGGCTTGAAGCTGCCTTTACTGTGGAGTCAGATCCACGAGAGAGTAGCAGCGGGTGATGGGGGTAAGCCGTAGCTTGCAAAGAAGCCAGGTTGTTTCGGTCCCGTGAGCCTTTGCCAACGCCAACTCCTGGTTGGACTGATAGGAATTGAAGTCTAGACTTTATGAAGGCTCTCAGAAAATGCATATTTTATGTCCTTATACTAGGTGTTCGTTTAAGCAATTCCGAATTTGGATTATAGCAGGTGTCTATAGGACCGATTCATTGCACGAATTCACTAAAGTATACTTGATCTTCCCTTAGAACAGGGGTCAGCAACCTACGGCTCCGGAGCCGCATGTGCCTCTTTGGGCCCTCTGCTGTGGCTCCCTGTCAGGTGATCCCAACACTGGCTGGCCCCGCCCCTTGCCCTCCCCTCCCAGTCACTCCTCGCCTGGCCTGAGAAGGTAAGGGCAACAGCGGGGGCGGGCTAGGGCAGAGACAGAGGGATACAGAGAGAGGGGGAGAGAGAGAGACAGAAAGAAGAGAGAGGGATATGTCAAAAGGATTTTTTGGTTCCCGGTGCTTTTTAACAACTGGTTGTCTGCCCTAATGACCGGCTGGGTAGGTGTGGTCATGTGATCGGTGGAAGTGAGTGACATTGAGTTGGCCACGCCTACC
Organism: Pituophis catenifer annectens; assembly: GCF_029215685.1. Taxonomy (NCBI): domain Eukaryota; kingdom Metazoa; phylum Chordata; class Lepidosauria; order Squamata; family Colubridae; genus Pituophis; species Pituophis catenifer. Next base: position 231,275,526 of record NW_027256881.1, read on the forward strand.
CAGATTTTGTGGCTCCCGGTGTTTTCTTTTCTGTGGGAAACGGGTCCAAATGGCTCTTTGAATATTTAAGGTTGCAGACCCCTGCCTTAGAAATAAGCCCCATTGAGGGATTCTTAGTGTTCTCTGAGCTTGGTTTTCTTGGAGATGTTACCCAAACTAGGTAACCATCAGCAGTAATGATGTTATCTAGTTTGAGTAACAAATGCCTGCAACAAAACAACCAAGAGAGCACTCAGGACTCCCTCATATCAACTCTGAGCTACAAATATTCTCCTTTATTAAGCCCCACTGAATTCAGCATTAAACTTTTGTCAGAGGCTATTGAGTAGTTTCATCTCATTCAGGCAACTTTCATTTTCTTCACTCAAACAAGCATACAAGTGCATTCTGCCTCACTTGGGGTATTTTAATTTTGAAATGTATGTGTGAACAATCACATCTGATGAATATTCCAACCATCTGACATGTGAAGTCTTGTTTAGGAGCATGTAAAAAGGTGTTTTAAATATGTAGAATTTGTTTCAAGGTTGTGCTTTTGGCTAATTTTAAGTTACTTAATCAACTGGGTTTATTTCTGAAACACATGTATGTATATATGTATGATCAAGCTGCTATTTCCAAGGCTATTCTGAAACATCATCCCTCTTTTCTTTTTCTGCTCTTTATCTCAGGGCATTTTACAGTTTTGTTGTAGGAAGCTGCGCTGTAGATCCTACCTGCTGGAAAGGAGAAGTCTGAATATTAAAGAACCCAAAGAAAAGTAATTATTGGAAGGTAAAATGGCACTTACACATACGTTAACATTGCCAAATACCTCTAAAGGTACAGCTTGTATTGTATTTTTTCCCACTCACCTATTGAGAAGTAAGACTTTCTAAATCAGACTTATTTCCAAATTATTTTTAGATTTTTTGTCTAATTATTTTTCCTGCATACTCCTTTATCTCCAAATGCTGATATTCATGTTTAACTTCATCACATTTAGAATAGAATAGAATTCTTTATTGGACACACAAGGAATTTGTCTTGGTGCATATGCTTATACATAAATGTAACATTTCTGTTCTATATATATAAAGTGCACATAAATGCTCAATATGATCTAGTTGATGGCGAATTAGAGCTAACATTTTTACACTGGTCTTTTCATTATTGCTGTATTATTGAATATGATTACCTGATTGCTACTGCAGTTTTTTAAACTACAGAACTGGAACTATCTTGGGATAACAAAGAGCCACTGTAATGATGGGAATAATTTCAGCTTTATTTCAATATTAATTATTAATAATACTGCGTAGTATATTATACAACACATTTCAATCCATGTGTATTTCCACAGCAAGCCATTGGATTTGGTAATATCAATAAGTATCTATTGCAAAAGAGGGCTCTGTGGTTTGAATTGGTTTTTAAATGATTGAGAGTTGCCATGAAAAATATCCCAGCCATTCTCCAGTGCAAAAGTATCCTGCTTCTATATACAGTAATGGAGAAAGCTGCATGGAAAGCTGTGCATATATGAGTCACAAAATGCTAGAAGCAGAGTAGTTGTGTGAAGATTGTTGTATTAGCTTGGGGAGTTAATTTCTGAGTGATTCTGATACACGCAGCCTTTTTTCTTCAGCTCTTTTTAAGAATACAATGCATATTTCTGATAATTGTTCTTCTCCTCTCCCCCATACTCAGTAGGGTTCATTGAGATGATGTTCTTCATAGTCATCTTTTGTATTTTAGCAGGATTTAAGAGAGAACAAATTCCATGCTGATGAGCAAAGCAGGACTGCTCTGCTAACTCCCAGCATAATTTCCTTGTTGACCACAAAGAAAGAAGTGTTCTCGCGAGTGCAGAATTTAATTGCAGGCTAGTGGATTGCCAGTCCATTCTTCTTCCGCCAGTATTCTACACTAACAGGGTTTCTTTTTACTAGCCTGCTAAAAATTTGAATTTCTAAGCATGTTGCAGATGACCGGGCTTCCCCTGCTTTATGGCAATCATGGGAATTCAGAATGCGTTAGCCTCCTCAAAAGCCTCATTAAGAAGAGAAGACCATTGAGTTTTGCACATTTCATCCCAGATTCTGTTTAGTATTTTAACTCTGTTTTGTATTTCTCTAGAGGGGAAGGCAAAAAAGTCAAGTCAGTAGCTCCTGGAAATTTTCCCGGTTTTTGCATATATCATGCATGTGACACATCTAAAGAAAAAGGTCAACTTCATTCTTATGGTTGCAGATACCACTTTCACTTTTGTTGATGCCCTCCCTGCTGATCTTTCACGTTTCTGTCCTTTCTTCCTCTTCTCTTCCTCTTCTCTTGGTTATTTTTGCCATCCTTAGATACAGTACAGTGCCCCCAAGCCTAGCCAAATGCTAGAGATTCTTTCTCATTTACCATAGAAACAGCTGAGAGGAAGAATCGACAACAGGAACAATTTCCCCCTTTTAGGCAAAGCCTAAGCAGTTTAAATCACCTTTATTTCATGCTCTTGAGAGATTCTGTCCAGGAAGTATAACTGAACCAATTCCCATTTAATTCCTCTTTGTGTCCTTTGTCCAAACCAGGGCTGCCAAACTCCCGGCCCATGGGCTGGATGCGTCATGCGCTGGCTACGGCCACGCCCAGTTTAGCAAAGGGGAAAAAACTCCAGATACGTCACGTGATACCCCTGGTCCAAACCAAAGACGTGTACAAGACTTTCTTCTAGAATTATTGTGATACTCTGATGTCCCTTCAAGTATCTTTCTATGCGGGGCCACCAGATGGTATACCAACCCCTAGGCCCGTGGTGGTGAACCTGTGGCACGCGTGCCAGAGGTGGCATGCAGACCCCTCTCTGTGGGCACATGAGCCATCGCCCCAGCTCAGCTCCGCGCATCTGCGCATGCTTCTCACCAGCCAGCTGGTCTTTGGGTCTGTGTCGTGCATGCTTGGGGGGCAGGGGGCATGTGTGTGTGGGGTGCATGTGAGGGGGACAGTGCATGTGGGGGGCACATGCAGGAGGGTGGAGTGCATGTGCAGGGTGCACACGTATGCACAGGAAGTATGCAGGGGGTGCACGTCCATGCATGGGAGCAGGGCGCATGTGGGCACATACATGCGGGTGCTGCATGTGTATGCATGGGGGCGGGGCACATGCACAGGGGCCACATGCACATTGCAATTTTGGAGGTTTGTGCATGCGTGCTTTGGTCACTGAGTCCAGAAAAGGTTAGCCATCACTGCCCTAGGCTGATATTGAATCTCCCCCCCTCCCCAGAATCTGAACAAAGCAGACACTCTTTGTTTATTTTAAAAGAACGCTTGAATGCCTTGACTTACTTGTCTGCTGCATTGCTTCCTTGAAATGATTCAGAGAAAATTGTTTGCAGCTCCAGGCAGCATACAACATTAAAAATTCACCATTTAAAAACCTATGCTTTAAGCTCCCTCATCCCCCAGCCCTAAAACTCAGGCTCCACTAATGATATTTTTTCCCCAAAGGTTTGATCTTTCTACTTTGAAGATGCCTCTCAGTAAAAAGTGCCTTAATTTCTAACTCACTTTCTACTTTCTATTTCTTTTTGTTTCCTTTTTTATTATTGTAATAATAACAGTTACAATAATCCTGAGGCAGAGATTCTCTATGAGTTGTCCTTCCATCAACAATGGCAACACTGCTATCATAAATATGGTTTGAGTAAATAGAATCCACAGATGTCTTAAACAACTGAACTACATTTGAAATGGTAGCCTGTAAATTGTATATAATAGCAGACAAGTTCTCATCGGTTAGATCTTCCTCTGTCAATATTTACTTCCCTTAAGAAATAAACAGAATGACCACATGTGGGCAAAACAATAGTGGGAGTAAGAGCAAACTTCAACTTCCTGCCGTTGAGATATCTTATAGGAAGAAGGCAGGGAGTGTTGGAAACCATGATCACATGTCCGCAGCAGCTGACTGCAGAGGTGCTGCAGCAGTCACAGTTTGCAAATGGAATATAATTGGGATTGATTGTGAGCACAATTGTATTAAATACAATTTATTTAATTGTTCACATACTTTATCACAGTATCAGGCATTGCTTTCAAAGTAATTGCTCTCGAAAGTTCAGGTTCAAAGGACAAAATAATTAAGACCTGCAAAGGAAGCATGTTTTTAATTCTACAAATCCTACTAGAATTATTACTTCTTCTGGGGTAATCAGTGTCTCTAATTTTGATGATGCTTTGCATCTTCCGGATATTGTCTCTTCTTTTTGCCTATGCAAAAAATCCCAAGAAAGTTTAAATTTAACTTTTTAAAAAGTTGTAATTTTAAAAAGTTGTAATTTTAACTTTAGGGTGGATTCCTATATTGTTTTAAATAATATTGTAGCATTGTATAAATGCATACATTTTAATTTAACTTGGAATATATAGATATACGTTCTATATCTTAGTAACCTAGTTTATTCAACAAACCATTATTAAAATAATAGCTTGATATAATCAAGACTCAAAGTACTGACAATTAGAAACAACTCTGGAATCAGATGAGAAGAGAAAGAAGATGGCTAAGGTAACATCTCTTAACAGTAGGTCTTGTGTTGCACTTAGATTGTGAATTCAACCAATAGTAGCTTTATAAACTACAGTTAAACCATGGTTCACCATAATTCATGGACCAGTCTATTAGTAGCTGCATTCATGCCAACTCTATTTCATAAATGTGTCATATCCACCTGCCCTCCCTTTAGTAACTTTGAGCTTATTTACAAATAAGTCTTCTAAAAATATTATTTGGTTTTGATAGCATTTTGCTTCAAACATAAAACAATGTCAGCCAGATTTTTTGGTTTGCATCCAATTGCTGTTCTTTCTTATTTTATTGTTTCTAAATTAGATCTCTTGAAAATTAAACAAGGAACCAATTGCAGAGATGTGTCTTGATTGTTTGTGCTGAAAGATATAGCAAAGTAAGAAAAATTAAAATACACTTTTGGTATTCTCAATAGTGTGCCTGCCAAAATGTATATTCCTGTTCTCAGAGATTTAGCTTTATTTACCCTTTTATGAAAAAATGTGGTCAATATTGTCAACTCTTAACAAGGTATGTTTCTTTAAGAGAGGGTGGGGGAGAGAGAGGGAGGGAGGGAGAGAGAGAGGAGTGTTGCTATAGAAACCAGTACATGCATTGCAACCTCTTTGTAAAAAAGAAAGAAAACGCATATGAGAGAAGGTGATTTGCTTGCAGCGGGGTAGTTTTTCCTCATTTCTTTCATTCCCTTTTGGGGAAGAGATATAATGGGTGTTGTAAATTATTTATTTATTTATTTATTTATTTAAAAGATTTGTATGGTCTTCCATCACACGGGGACCGCTGTTGTTGACTGTAACAGGTGAGAACAAGAACTGCAAGGATATGCACAGGACAGGAAACATCTGAATTTTGGAGCCATTCTTTCTGTACCCCTGAATTCACATGTTCATTATTAAACCTGTTATCAAGCTGGCACTCGCTGTGTATTATGAAACAATTTCTGATTGATGGTAACTCTTCCATCTCTTTGTCCACCAGGAACCACCAGTTTTAAAGTGATCACAGCTTCTTAATTCTTCTCCCTGGATTCATTTCACTCCTAGAATTATCTCTGGATTGGACCCAGGTTTGGCCTGTTTTCTATGCAGGTTGATGGGATGGGATGCTTGATTGATGTGCACTCTCCTTGCCTCTTATGTCATTTTGAGTTATTTATACCATAAAATATTTCAGACTTTACTATTCTCATACCTTTTTTTAAATGGTTAATGGCTATGACCTCATTTCTCAGTTGGTCTGTTTTGTGTTTTGTTTTGTTTTGTTCTGCATTGTTTTGTGGTTTCTTGTATGGATTTAAGTGTTGTGTTTGTTGAGTCTCAGTTTGGGCATTTCACAGGGCTCCTACCATTTTTCCAGAATCCCAATTCTATGTATAGATAGTCCTCTATCGTCATATTTTCTCCAGAGTTCTTCATGAAGAGTCATGATGTAATCTTGTGTCTGTGGGATGGAGAAAAAAGTAGGTAATATCAAGGGACTAAAGATAGAAAGCCATCATTGGGGTTTTTAGGCTGGTTTAAGTGCCAGATTATTACTTTTTTTCAAATAATTCTGATAATGGGAGCTTTTTGAAAAATTTGGAAGAAAGCCTTCTATTTTCAGAATTCCCTATGGTGAGGCAGTGGCTGTTAAAATTTGTAATGTGGATATATTGAGCATTCTTAAATGTTCATGGAGGAGTCTGCCAAACTCTTATAGGAAGGTCTAAAAAAGTGTAATGTTCATTCATTATATAACATGATTAAAATGATGTGAATAATGTTTTCTGAATTTCTGGATTTACTCCATCTAGACTGGAGACCCAGTGTGATGTAGTCATTAAGCTGACAGGCTAGATACCCGGAGATTGGGAGTTCTAGTCCTTTCTTAGGCATGAAAGCCAACTGAGTGACCTTGGGCTGATCACTCACTCCCAGGAAGAAGGCAAGGGCAACCTACTTCTGAAAATAATGCCAAGAACACTGCAGGGATTAATCCAGGCAGTCAGCAGGAGACAAAAATCTTCAAAGGCTTTCTTTTACACATAACACACACAATTTAGATTTTCATAATTGTTAGATGGGGAGAAGTAAGCACAAAGAGAAAAAATATGTATATTCTGCCTTGTGTTCTGTTGTTTGTTATCACTCTACATAATGCCAAATCTCAATTGTCTGTCTCTCTGCCTACTTATCTAATCTGCCTATCTAACCACCTTCTAAGTATCATATTTTTCAGAGTATAAGATGCTCGGACTATAAGACGCACCTACCTTTTTTGGGGAGGAAAACAAGAAAAAAAAATCTGCCTCTGCCTCCCAGCAATTTACCTCCTTGCAGCAAAGAGCCTGTTTCAGTTTGATTTTCAGCACAGCCTGATTAGCACAAGAAAAAAAATACCTGCCTCCCAAACAGCGGTGCAGAGAGCCGCAATAGGCAATGGCAATCCCTGCAGCCTGAAACAGCTGATGGTCAAGAGGCCGAGCCAACTGACAATCAGCTGCTTGTGCTAATCCGGCTGTGCTGAAGTTGAAACTTGAAACGGGCTGTTTGCAAATTGCTGGAAGGCAGAGACCAAAGGGCAGGGGCCGGTGGGTGGATAGGGCTACATTCAGTGAATAAGATACACCCACATTTTCACCCTCTTTTGGGGGGGGAGTGCGTCTTATACTCCAAAAAAATACGGTAATCAATTTTTCTGGTATTCATTTTATTTAATTGGTGACTGTGACTAGGGTTTCTGAGTCTGTCTGTCTGTCTACACATACGTATGCAAGCATATACAGAAAATATGAAATTTCAGGATGCACACTTGGCCAAGAATTTTATCTCAATTGTGCAACCACAAACTAATAGCATAATGCACACATTTGTCTGGATTTGTATTGCCAGAATATAGCAACCTTGTGAAAAAGATGTGGGGAAAATCAGATCTAAAGTCTTATTTGAAACAAAATTCTGTATAATATCACAATACGATCTTATCCATGTCACCTTTTGTTCCATAAGTTGTATTCATGCAGTCTCAGTTACCCCTGCCTTCAGGATATAAGCCTATATTATCTCAACAGCAATAACGATTTTTTATAAAAGGACTTTTGCACGCAGAAATAGAGTAAACTGAATTATCCCACTTCCTCACACAGCATGTAACTATAATTGCAACCAACCCAAGTTACAATATTACTGCTTAGGAATCTTAGTACTTGGATAAAGAGTATTATTACAATTTGCCACTACTAACAAAACCCACCTCCTCTTTTCAGAGCATTGCCGTTCCTGAAAAGTGCATCCTTCCATCAGTTCCAGGTCTCAAAACACTCATTTCTCCAACATGCAAAAAAAGTCATCAGAAGGGCCAGAAGAAGCTGAACTAACAGAACGAATCCCAGCTGCCAGCAAGGAAGCAGTGAGTTTCCTTTCACTCATTGGTGAGTGGCCCTTTAATGTATGACATACACAGTTAGTCCTTGACTTACAACAGTTCATTTAGTGACTATTCAAAGTTACAACGACACTGAAAAATGACCATTTTTTCAAACTTAAAATCATTGTGACATCCCTGCGTTCACATGATCAAAATTCAGATGCTTGGCATCCGACTCACATGTATGACGGTTGCAGTGTTCCAGGATTATGTGATCCCCTTTTGCGACCTTCTGACAAGCAAAGTCAATGGGGAAGCCAGATTCAATTAACAAATGTGTGGCTAACTGATCAACTGCAGCGAATTAACTTAACAACTGTGGCAAGAAAGGTCATAAAATGGGGCAAAAGTCACTTAACATATGTCTCACAACAGAAATGTTGGGCTCAATTGTGGTCGTAAGTCGAGGACTACCTGTACCCTTGCTTTTTTTATTTCAGAATTGTCTTTTAAGCAAAAACTATAGTTGACATGAATATTTTGCTATGCTGAATTTTACAAAATAGATATCTTGCAGAACCGTAGGTAGGGTGCTTAAACCAGATTTGTTCACACCAGAAACTTTCTAGTTCTGCTGGAGCTACAATTCCCATAATTCATAGCTATGATGAGAATTAACCCTATTGGCCCGGAAATTGTAATCCTAACACAGCTGAAGGATGCCCAGAATGCAGTATTATGAAATCTGGGTTCTCAAAATCATAATAGATGCAGCAAAGCAAGAGATTTATATCAGGACCAAAATACACAAGAAGAGAGGTATTTACCTTCTCCTCTCCAACTGTAGTTACAGGAGGGAATTCTTTCACCCAAAAGCCTATTAAGACATGAGATCTTTGAGACCAGGCTAGTCTAATTTGGCCCTTCATTCAAAACAGCTAAGGAATGTTTTCAGTTAGCAAGGAGCATGGATTTACCAATGTTAACACTCCAGTCTCCAACTGGCAATCCACATTAATTTAATTAATTTTATTTAAAACATTAGTACAGCTACCCATCTTAAAACCAAGCTTTAAGAGGTTTACACTCAACAAAAAAAAGCCACATGTACAATTACAACTGCAGTGAAACCCAAAAAGAAAAAAACCCAGAAAAATATGGTGCTGCAACCACATTTTCTTCCATCGTGATAATGTCACGTGATGACAACGTGATACAGTGAGTTTGACACCCATGGCCTATGGGAACAGCCAGGTTCTGAGTGCTCCCCAGAAGATTAAAAATAGGGGGGATTGTCAGGTCTTCAGGGAGAGGGTGTTCCATTAGGCAAGAGCTGTCATGGAAAAGGCAGGATTCCAAGAACCCATAATGCTTTTGGTAAGGGACCTAGAGTGTGCCTATTCTACCTATTCTGGTGGGAGAGACAGAGGGTGTCCTACAGATAACCTATGCCATATGTTTCTAAAGGTAATAACCAACACCTTGAATTGCATCTGGAAGGGGACTGAAATCCAGTGTAGCTTCAACAGCAGGAGTGTAAAATGGGTGAACTTAGAAGTAACCAACAGTACCCAACACTGCACAATTCACTGCATTCTGCACCAGTTGTAGTTTCTGGATCATTTTCAAAGGCAGCCTCACGTAGAGCTCACTGCAAATAGGAAGTGATCAAGGCAGGAGTGGTGTGATCAAGGCCTCCCAATCTAGGAAATGGCACAATTGATGCACAAGATAAATATATGGGAAGGCCTCCCTAGCCACAGCTGCCACCTACTCCTTGAGCGTTAGCTATGAGTCTAAGAAGACCCCCAAATTGGGCACTGGCTCTGTCCAGGGGAATGCCACCCCATCCAGAATCAAAGATGGCATGTCACTGCAACTTGGGAGTCAAAAATCCCAAATCACTCCATCTTACCAAGGTTGAGTTGGTTCCTTCCCATCCAGATTCCAGGCATATTCAACTTCCTCTTCTCAGCCCAGATTGTTGATCTAATAGTTTTCCAAACTTGTGTTTTGCCATCAATCCATGCTTTACTTAACAATTCCTGTTTTTCATTGGCTCCTTGAGACAACTCTGTCTTTGAACAGAAAAGTCTGTTGAAAATACTCTCCTGAATAAGAGCTTTTGTGAGACATTTGTGGTCCAAATGCTGGTTGAAAGACAAGAGACTTAAATTATTTGCATAACTTATATAACTTATGAGCTGTCTAGTTCCATAAAAGATGGCCAGATGTTAGTATTTCCATGACACTAAGCAGGCTTAATATGCTTTAAGCACAGTTTTTACACATAGTTGTTATTGTGTAATTCAATTCCCCGAGTTCTGAGAAGAGAGAGTTATTTGAAGTTAAGATTCATCTGATCTGTAGACAAAGAGGAAGGAAGCAAAAAGTGGGTTGCATTCTTCCCCCCACCCCCCAAATTTGTTTTAACACAGAGATACCCTACATGGGTAAATTGAGAATGAAACCAGGACAAGAAAGTGCTAAAGAGAGGTTCTAACCCAACTGGGCCATCCCAGTTTATCCGTGTGAGAGTAAGTAAAATTTTCTTCCTGTCTTTCTGAGGATGAAATTGCTACATCTCATTTCTCAGAAAAAAAAGAAATTCAGCCCTGCCTTTTTGAAGAATCACTCGTGGCTATTTCAGAGTCTGGAGAAACTATAGGAACGTTTTCCATCTCAGTGAAGTGGGCCTGCTATTCGTTGGATGGATGGCAAGAAGAAGACTGTTTCCTGGTCCTTGCAAACAGCAAAGGGACCATCGATGGGGTAACTTGCAAAATCTCCCTTACAGGTAAATTCAGTGCATTAATTCAACATAAGCCAATTTGGTCTAGCTAGTGGGTAAGGCACCAAATTAGAAATCAGGAGACTGGGAATTCTAGTCCCACCTTGGGATGAAGCCAGCTAGGTGACTTCGAGCCAGTCACTCTTTCCCAGCCCTAGGAAGGATGCAGCGGCAAACCACTTCTGAAATCTTGCCAACGCTGACTTGAAGCCATAAGTCACACCTTAGCACAAATTAACATAATGAGGGTGATAAGGGAGAAGAGAAAGTCTAAACATATTGCTATGCCTAAATGCAGGCTTCCGTTTTTAAAATTGGTGACATGGGGATATCAGAAACAGAGAGATAACGATGGTAGTTAGAATGATTCAGTTTGATATTCTTCTCCCGTATTCTGATCCCGATACTTGATCTAAGATTGCATAGGGTTCCTTTATGCATCGGAAGCATAAGTCTTCTGCAGTGAGCTACTGCACTACTTATACTTTTAATATTTTACTAGTCCAATTAAAACATTTTAATTCCTGTCTTAATTGGCTGGCTCCTACCAGATTTATTTAGAAATAAGTCCCATCAAATTTTCTTGTATGCTTTTTGGTATTAACTGCTTTACCATGGAATATAAATACTATAGGATACAAATAAAAACCAAGTAAATATCTGTTCAATAGATACTAGAAGCTGCTAGTACTAAATTTCATGGGACTTTCAGGTATAATTAAAAAAAGATAAGTTTAGAATTGCATTCATTAGTGGTCTACACATTTTGTGTGATGTGTTACTCCTTGCAGATATCATTTCTTTAATTATTTCCTATTCCTTTCTGATTAGCAGAATGTGGTTAAAATGTTTTTTATTATTGCAGTGACATTTTAAATAAATTTAAAAAAACCAAAATATTATTTGGACAGTCGCAAATACATCCGTATCTGAAAAGACTTCATCAGCCATTCTTTGCTGATGTCCCATCTTGCCTTTCGGATTTAGGCAATTATAGAAACAATACTTTTACCAATGTTGATAAAAGCAAGAGTGCAAAGCTAGCATTTTGAGACTCTTCTTTTCCCCAAGTATCTCAATTTAGACGCTTTTCTAATTGGAAAGTCAATAGGACAGGACAAGGAATGTGGAAAACTAAGTTTCATTCCTGCACAAATAAGACTTTGTTGGGCTAAGATGTTATTACAAGCAGTTCACACCAGAACAGAAGATTACAGACAGACCCATAACCCACTGGTGAAAGATGAAACATTTCCAAGAATCAGAAGAAATTTCCATGCAGCACCAACATGCCAAGATATCCCCCAACAGTTGTCTCTAACCTAATATTCTCCAGACTAAAATTCCCATTATCTGATTTCCCATTATCCCATTACCAATGTGGCCATTCAGAGTCATAAATGAACACATAAATAAACCATTACATTGGGGAAAGCTGCCTGAAAGGAAATAAAACAGCTGTGTCATTGCCGTGATTTCCTACAAATGCCCTTTTTTTCCTATCAGGATACGTATCAAAGAAACTGGAGATTTTGGAGCAGCGTATTCAGGAAAGTATGAGGGTGAGTAACTAATGTATTTTGCTTTCCCCCTCACTGCTGGCTTCGTTATCTAGTAGGGATCTGGCAGTGCTGGAACATCTGCAGCCTTCCCCAAAGTGCTAAAATGTGCAAAAAAAACCCCACCCCTTTTAAAAGCTCAGAAACAAGTTGGCAGGTGGAAGGTGCAGCAAAATTAAATGGGAAAGGTCATTGGGTGGAGTAGGAGAACAGCTACCTGGTAAATTTCAGTAGCAAAAAATGCTGGTTGCTTTTCAGAAAAAGATGGATGAGAGGATGGGTCCAGATCCCTTCAACCTCTGTCTTGTATTAAAGAGGCTGCAACATAAAATACGTCGGAGAAGGTCTATGCTCCTGCCGTTTGAGTCCTACCACCACATGATGTTCCCATCATTTGCCTCAGCTCCTGCCAACCTAGCAGTTGGAAAGCATGTAAATCAAGGGTGTCAAACTCACGTCATTGTCACATGACTTATCAGGACTTTTTCCCCCTTCGCCAAACCGAGAGTGGGCGTGGCCAGCATGTGATGCATCCGGCCCATGGGCTGGGAATCTGACAGCCCTGAAGTAGATAAATAAATACCATTTTGGTGGAGAAGTAACAGCATTAACAGTATTCCTTGTTTCGCTACACGCTCTGTGTTGTGGCATGATGTCATGCTAGTTTCATGACCACATCTTTGGACAATGCTGGCTCAATAGTTTAAAGAAACAGAGATGAACACCACCCTCTAAAGTCGGCTACAACTAACGGAGTAAAAACCTGCAGGGACATTTTTACCATTTTTTTAACCCATTTTTTAAAGTTTTGTATTGAAATACAAGGGACAAGAAGAGGGCCACCAGATCTGGGTTGCAAAACTAATGCAAAACATTAGATGGCAGTAAAAAATTAGGAGTTTTGCAGAAGCAATTCCCTTAGAGCTGTTTTAGAGTGTCAGCAGGCACGTGGCTAGAGATAACCCAATCAACACTTAAAAAAAAAAAAGCCTTTCACAAAAGTTCCTCATCATAGTTTCATGATTAAACAGCAAAATCATGGGAAAAGATGACTTGTCCTGTATGGTTTGTTAATTAATTAAAAAAAAATCATGAGTAACAATAAAAGGGCAGTTTATTAACAAGCTTTTTAATTTGAATTTAGAAGAATAGAATAGAGCTGGAAAGAACCTTGGAGGTCTTCTAGTCCAGCCCCCTGCTCAAGCAGAAGAACCTATACCCGTGATGGCCAACCTATGGCACGCGTGCCACAACTGGCATGCGGAGCTCTTTCTGCAGGCACGCATGCCATCGCCCCAGGTCAGATCTCCATGGCGTTTCTTTCTTGAGCTTCTGTTTCTCTGCAAACAATGAAACAGAAGCTTATGAAAGGAAAAGATCTTACCTCTTGCCGTGCTGCCGGTGTTGAGATGTCCTGCCTCCCGCCGGCCAGCTGGTCTTCGGGTCTCTGCTGCATATGTGTGCACGCATGCCTGCGCACATACCACGCATGTGTGTGTTCGCACATGTCCATGCATGCATTCGTGCATGTCTGCGTGCTGGCACGCATCTTTCTGTTTGGACATGCACACACGCGCAGTTTGGGCACTCGGTGTCTAAAAGGTTCGCCATCACTGGTCTAATCTCTTCTTAAAAACCTCCAGTGATGGAGCGCCACGATTTCTGAAAGCAAACTGTTCCATTGGTGAGGTTAATTGTCCTCACTGTTAGGAAGTTTCTCCTCAATTCCAGGTTGCTTCTCTCTTTTATTAGTTTCCAATCATTGTTTCTTGTCCTGCCCTCTGGAGTTTTGGAGAATAATTTGGCCCCCTCTTCTTTGTGGCAGCCTCTCAAATACCTCTCAAATAATTTGACCCCCTCTTCTTTGTGGCAGCCTCTCAAATACTGCTATCATGTCACCCCTGATTCTTCTTTTATTTAGACTAGCCAGACCCAAATCCTACAGCTGTTCTTCATATATTTTAGTCTCCAGGCATTTGATCATCATAGTTGCTTTTCTCTGAACTTTTCACAAATTCTCAACATCTTTTTTTATAGTATGGTGACCAAAATTGGTTGCAGTATTCCAGGTGTGGTCTTACTAGGGTTTTATAAAGTTTTATAAATTTGCTCTCAAATGATTTCGATTCAAGAGTAAGCAATGAGATAGCTAAGTCTGTGGAGTTTTTATTAAACTACTAGAGTGGGAAAATCAGAAAGTGATCCTGAAAGATTCAAGAAAGACATATTTAAACTGACAACCAAACTGCAAATGCAGTTCAATTAAAAATATAATTTAATCATAAATATACACTTATACATACATTGGGACGCACTTCACATATACACTAATGAAGTTTGGAATATCTGTAGCTAATCAGGAAAAAGTTTGAAATTGGAGTAGATTGCTCAGTGATGAGATCAACTCTGCAGCAGCTCGGAAATGGACCAATGTAACAACAGAGATCATTAGATTTGTGCTACATCTACAACTGAAATATCATGTACTGTTCTAGTTGCCATAATAGAGCAAGAAAAACATTTAAAAGTGGGCGTCGAAATGATTGGGATCCATGAGCATTTTCCGGACAAGGAAAAAGTTACTGTAAATGTTCGGGATTCTTTTGTTTTGAAATAATAATAGTAATAATAATGATGATGATGATGATGATGATGATGATGATGATGATGCAGAGATTCTGGCATAAACCAGTGCAGGTGGTTCCAGTGGTACTTGGCAAGCACTTAAAAACAATTGGCTCTGACAAGATCACCATCGGTCAGCTGCAGAAGGCCACCTTACTGGGATCTGCTCGCATAATCCGCCAATACATCACGCAGTCCTAAACGCTTGGGAAGTGTTCGACTAGTGATTTGGGATACGAAATCCAGCATGGACGTTTGCTGTGTATACTGTCATAATAACAACAACAACAACTTTATTGTCATCGTACGTGTATACACAGTATACCCATACAACAAAATTCACTTAACACCCAAAGACACATAACAATCCCAAACACACCCCCACCCACCACAAATTCCCCACCCCTAAACCACCCAAACATCCACACAACAGACCACGTAATGCTGTCCAGCAGCTCACTGATGGTGGCCCTTTAGTTCATTGTTGAGTGCAATTATAGCTCTGGGATAGAAAGGCAGCTTGAGGGAAGGACATGATCCAAGGGTACAAAAACATGCATGGCATGGAAAAAGTGTACCTTCTGTTAGAACAATAAAATTAGAGACATCTAATGAAGAAAAATTATAGGTATTAAAATAGAGAAGGATGACCTTTCCTTCCAAATAATGGAGTCGTTATCAAAAGACATAATAGTGGCTTTAAAGAGGAATTTGATATGTGTTCACGGACAACTGGCCTCTCAAAGGCTGTTCTCACGGTCAGGGAGAAAATAGGAAGGAGTGTTCTGCTGTGTCACCTTGAGGTTCTGGTGGAAAGGCAAGATATAACAAGTAAGTAAGAAAGGTTTTTGGAAAGCTCATATAAGGGAAGGTTAACTCAAGCCTCAACTAGTTGTGAAGCTTCCACCTTTTCAGGAAAGCAAGTGCCTGTGTAGTTGAGGCCAATCCTGGCATAACTGGGCTACCTTTTCCTTTTCCTTTTTGCTTTTCCTGCAGCTTAGAGATCATCCAGTGGAAACCAGGACCAAAGTGGTGAAGCGGCATGGCCAGCTTTATCTGACCAAAACTATAGTGGAAAAAGATGTGAGTAAAATGAGCTGTGCCTAAAGAAATGTGAGTAAAATGAGCTGTGCCTGGAATATTAGCCCAATTCTCCTCCTCCTCACAGTTCATATGAGTTAGATGATTATAATACCTATAGCTTTACCTAGATCTCAAGACAGAGACTAACCCATCTTCCATCAGCCTATCGCCCTTCAGTTACATCAAGATCCCCACACACATCCAGCCAGGCTGAAAACTCCAAACATCTGTGAGAGTTTCGCCAGCCTATAAAACCTGCCTAACTTGTTGCTATGAATCCTGTTAAATCGAAACTAATTAACCCCAGTAAGATAGACTAGGGAAGGCTGTCCTAGTTAATCTTGCCATTTAACTGCCTTATGGAAGCTAATGTAGTGGCACAGGTGGAGAAACCTTGGTGCTATAGACTGCAAAAGCACTTTGCATCCTGGGCAGAGTGACAAATAGTATTATTACCCTTCTGTATCTGTGCTTCACCTTTGCTTCCATGTTACTGCAGTAGTGAACTCCTGAAGTGTTGGACTATATAATCTCCCTTCCAATTCTCCTCAGGACAACATAAGTATTGCCAGCATCCAGGTGTGGGAGATGACCAGGCTGAGCCTGAGGGAGGGGTCAAACGTGTCATCAGTCATGAGTCCCTGCGTGCCCACAAGAGATCTAAGTCCAACCCACCTTGAATTCCTTTCTATTCTTAACCCTGCTAATTTGCCTTGACTGTTAGTAGTTCAGATTCTTGTAGAGAGCTTAAGTTTGTAATAAATCTTTATACTCCTTTGAACTGCCTGGATCTGCTTGATACCAGGTGACTATCCCCAATACTGCCAAATTTGCTGAAGGGTCTTCGGAGCACATTCTCATTAAGCATCTCTCTAGCACTTATTCTCAGAGTGGCCTTGAGCAAATATGCGCCTATGCACATTTTTCTTGGGGCTTGCAAGCTTGCTGCCCTATCCAATTTCATTTTTAAAGGCTCCTTTTCATTAAAAAGAAATGCATGGGAAGCTCATATGGCACAAATCAAATACTGATAGTCAGGCTATTCTTGTTTCTTTCTTGAACTTCTTGAGATAAACACCCAGTGTGAAAAAGAAATGGCATGAGGGTGGGAAGTCTTGCTTGGACATCATTCCTTCCCCTGTCCTCTTGGCCAGTTGAAGGAAATATTGTCTTATATGGCATTCCTTATTTTCTGAGGCATGGGGGAGAATGGCTACAAGCCAACTTGAAACTAATTCGGAAGGTTTGGGGGGCATAAATAGGGATGTGCTTGGAAGAGAGCATGTAAATTTAACGTCAGATGATCATAAACAGATTGCTTTTATCGGAAATGAGAACACTAAAACTCCTAGTCTTAAATTAGTTGGTGTGAAGAGGGAAGGAGAATTATGACCTCGTACTCCTCTTCCTCTTTCTTGCCCAAAAATGGTAGCTTTGTCTTGGGTGTGCCTTCTATAAACCCCAAACATTTTTCTTCAAGGCGGCCTGCTGTTCCGGTTGTTGACTGAACTTTTGTGAAGGATGTCTAGCCTTTTCTGTCTCCCTCAGGAAGAGATCAACGTCAGCACATTCTCTTACAGATGTGCACAACTTGAGGGCCTCGTCTCAGAATCTGCCAACTTCTTGATACTACGGGTGATGGCCAGGAGGCAGTCCTTACCACAAAATGCTACTTTCCTCTCATTTGACTCTGACCAGCACATCTGTACCTCTACCTATGTAAGCTCAGGTTGTGGGTATATTACAATGGAACTGCTGGATAGCCAGAAATATAGTGGGAATTCTGTCTTGGAAAAGAACTATACAGTAGATGAGTAGTAGAGCATATGTTTTTCTCACGAAAGGTGCCAATGTTATCCCTGGCATCTCTGGATAAAAACTGGGGAAATCTGCCTGAATCTCTATCAAATGACCACCAATCAGCTTAAGACAGTAGAAAGTTATATGGACTTAAAGTGTCCCTCATTATAAAGCAGTTTCTTGTTGCTCTCTTGCTCTACTTTGACTTACCCTTTTCTTCCTATGTATTTATAATTGGTAACAAAAAAAAAAAAGAAGTACAGGAAGCCCTTAATTTACAATCACAATTGAGCCCAAAATTTATGTCGCTAAGTGAGACATTTGTAATAAGTGAGTTTTGCCCCATTTTATGACCTTGTTAAGTGAGCCCAGTTTACCCATTGACTTTGCTTGTCAAAGGGTCGCAAAAGATGATCACATGATCCCAGGACACGGCAACTGTCATAAATATGAGTCAGTGGCCAAAAATCTGAATTTTGATCACATGTGACCAAGGGGGATGCTGGATTGGTCATGTGTGAAAAAAAGTCACTTTTCTCAGTGATGTTGTAACTTTGGTCACTAAACAAACTGTTGTTAAGTTGAGGACTATCTATGTTGAGGCAGAGGATAAAAGAGCAGGGAATAAAGATGTAGCCTGTGTTGATGTTGGTGGATAAAAATAAAGTCCAGATACCTCCACCCAGAGTTTCCGTTTACCTAAAATAAACCCTGAATGTCTCTAGAATATTTAAGCCCAGGGAAGAAAGATTACCAGCTGTCCATACTAAAGTGCAATATGGGGATGAAATGTTGAAATCAACTGCTTATTCACTGGAGCAACTAAGACATGGTCTGAACAGCCATCCTTGTGCATCTCTCTCTCTCTGCCATTTCTGCCAATCTCTTTCTAGAATAACCTCCGCTTCCAGAAGCAGAAAGTGAAAAAAGAAGACGTGGATGTGTTTGTGATTGAAAGGACTGTACATGCCGTGGAAGCTCCCCCACTGAATTGGCAATTCTACTTTTTACCAGACGGGTAAGGAAGCTCTGATATACAGGTAGTCCCTAATTTACAACCATTCATTTAAAGACTGTTCAAAATTACAACAGCACTGAAAAAAAAATTAATGATGACCACTTTTCACACTTACGACCAGGGGTGAAATGCTCCCAGTTCGGACCAGATCTCCTGATCCGGTAGCGATGGCGGCGGGTGGTTCGGAGAACTGGTAGCAAAAATCCCTGCGCCCCCACCACCACCACGCCCAGCTGAGCCACACGATCATCAGAGGCTTTTTTTTTTTTTTTACTTTTAAAAGCATTTTTTCTACAACCTCTTCCGACGAAAAAATGCTTTTAAAAGTAAAAAAAAAAAAGCCTCTGATGATCGCACGGCTCAGCTGGGATCGTCAGAGGCTTTTCAAAGAATTTGTTTCTTCAACCTCTTGGCCGAAAAGGTGGTTAAAAAAATGCTTTGAAAAGTCTCTGGCAACTCCCAGCTGAGTTGCCTGATCAGCGGAGACTTTTCAAAGCACTAAAAAAAATGCTTTGAAAAGTTAAAAAAAAAAAAAAAGTTGGGCACGCCCACCCAGTCACATTACCCCACCCACCCACCAAGCCACACCCACAGAACCGGTAGTAACAAATTTTACATTTCACCCCTCCTTACGACCATTGCAACATCCCCACGGTCGTGTGATCAAATTTGGGATGCTTGACAAACAGCATGTATTTACAATTGTTGCAGGCTCCTGGGGTTGTAGGATTGTCATTTGCAAACTTCTTAGGAAACATCTGATGAGCAAAGTCAGTGGGATATGCCAGAGTCTCTTAACAACCGCATGTTTTACTTAACAGCTGTAGTGATTCGCTTAACAACCACGGCAAAAATGATAATAAAATGGGGCACAACTGACTTCCGTAGCAATGGAAATTTTGGGCTCAATTGTGGTCATAAATCAAGGACTACATGTAGCCATTCCTGTTCAGACTTTTCCTGCATTCAATGTGGCCATCAGTCTTTTCCTTCGTATATTCAGTATATATTTAGCCTTTGCTATTGCTACTTAGTTGGTAAGGCCCATGATCCCTCCTGCTGTTGAAGCTTGGTTTTCTTTCAAGCATTTACAATTTTTCAAGTACTACCAATTAACTCAAACTTCTTTTTCCAATTAAAAAATGGCTTGAGTTGATGCATAGTAATCTTTTATTTATTATGTATATTTTATACTACCTAGATCAAAATAACTCTTAAGGAGCTGGCAAAGTTAAAAATTAGACCAGTTGGGCATCAAAATTGGGCATGTAAAGAGTCAACCAAATACTTAGCTGTTCAGTTATCAAATAATCCTACGGTGTCAACCCCCAAATGCCATTTCTAACATGATGGTCTTAACTACTTTACAGGATATGTTACAGACTGCTAATAGGTAGGATCCCACTTTTACTTCCAAGGGCAATACTTTCCAAAGTATTTTCTGACACCCCACACTTGAGTCTCTCCTTCTCTTCCTTTTGCCATTCTTAGAAGCTTTTAAAGAATATTTCTCTAAATACTCCAAGGATAACATATGGCCCTCTAGATGTTTTCTACATCCAGTCAGTCTCTGCTTACATATCCAATGATTAGGGAGAGTAGATTTACAATCTGACAACATCCAGATAATTCACAGCTTATCTACAGTATTTTTGCAGTTTGGGATGTTTTTCAATCTAAAAGCTGATTTTTGAATATCGTGTATCTGCCCTAAATCTTCTATAATTCTTTGAGTAAGATAGTCTGGGTTGACAGCTTTCAGCAAGCAGCATGTATACTAAAGAGACTAAAGCTACATCTAGCCATTTTTTCCTTTGGGCTTTTGTCTTGTTGGGAGATGGAAGCATTCTGTCTGTGTATGAGAGAAAAACAGCATTCCTGAGTGTGGGAATCTGATATGAATAATGATGAGTGGAGCAGGTCTAATAACTATTGTATTATAGGAATAAGATTTATTTACCAGAAATTATGTGGTAGAAATAGACAAAGTCTAGCCCTCTACATCCTACTGGAGGATAGTCAAACACTATAAGAGCTTGGGAAGAAAATGGGAAGAAGTGGATCAGAGCCTGGCAATTTGTTAGACAAAGATCATGCAAGGTACTAGAGAAATTACGCAGAGTAAATCCTTAACACTCTATACTCCACTGCCCTCTTGTGGTCAGTAAGTCATGAAGTGTTGAAGAGTTCCGTGCCATTGAGTTCATACTTCCCACAAGGCAAACTGTCCATTCCCATGTTTTAGGGCAGTGATGGCTAACCTTTTTGCTGTCACATGCCAAAAGCGGGAGGAGTTTGGGGGGTTTGTGCATGCGCGTGCTCACACCCATAAGTCAATGCGCCCCGACCTCCCCGTGCATATGTGTGCAAACCCCCCCATGCTCTCCCCGCTTTTGGCACGTGATGGCCCGGTGGGCCGGGTAGACCCGTTTCTCGCCCTCCCCAGGCTCCAGAGGCTTTCTTGGAACCTGGGGAGAGCAAAAACGGCTTTCCCCACACCCCCGGAGGCCCTCTGAAGGCTGGAAACAGCCCCTTTCCCAATTTCTGGTGGGCCAGAAGGCCCGAAAATCAGCTGGCTGGTGCATGCATGCGAACTGGAGCTGACCTAGGGCAACGCTCACGTGCCCACAGATATGACTCCGCGTGCCACCTGTGGCACTCGTGCCATAGGTTCGCCATCGCGGTTTTAGGGATAGAAAGCAGTAATTTTAGTAAACTGAGGAAATGTTTTCGAGGAATAGAACAAGACACTCACTAGCTACCTCTTTTTCTTTCTTTCTTTCTTTCTTTCTTTCTTTCTTTCTTTCTTTCTTTCTTTCTTTCTTTCTTTCTTTCTTTCTTTCTTTCCACATGATTGTTTTGTGGCACACCAGTAGCCAAACATGATCATTTATAGCAAGCATTTGGGGTTTATACAGCCTGCTGTCATAAAGTGTCTGCGTTTGGCTTGCCATGTTTACGAAATGTCAGCTTCATAAGCAGGTTCTGGGTTAGTCCTTGCTTGGTAATTTAAAGACTTGGCAACCTGGATAAGTGAAATAAAAGGGAAGCTTCGTAATTTTTGTACCGAAAAATACGTCAGTAGATCAATTACTAGAGAACAAATTTAATTTGATTTATGACTTCACCTGAATTCACTATATTTAAAGCCAAAGGAATTTGGCAAGCATGCATGCCAATAATAAACCATCCACATTTCACAGTGAACCTATGGAAGTCATATATGGTTTTAGTCCTAACCTGGGACATTCCATCCTTCCTTGTAATCCAAAGCTTTGTTCTTTTCAGTGGTGTTATAAGTTAGAACATAAGTTCTCTTATTACTTCTGATGTTGATAATTGGGAATCATAAATTACTTTGATCTGTTGCAATTCAATTTGGTTCTTAGCCCAGCTCTGCCATTGGCTACTGCCTCTCTCTCTCAGTCCTACAAACAAATGCAGAAACTCCCATTAATTTGTTTCCCTTCCATCTTCCTCCATCCAGGCATTTATCTCGCCGTGTACAAGTTGGATCTCCGGCCACCATGGTGATCCGGCAGATGCCCATTTTGATTGACATAGGTAATATCCTCACAGGCATTCTCCCTGTGTTGCAAATAGGAATTGTTGCCGGCATTGGATTGGGATTGCTGCTGACTGAGGTGTTCTTTTTGTCTGAAATGGACAACTGTTGGAATAGATCATCTGTCTCAGGAAAACAACAGGAACACCTTCTCTTTAAAAACAAGAAAATTTCAAATGTGTACTACAATATGTTCTGCTCCACACTGTCTATATATCCTACATTCCTATATATCCTGAATACTTCTTATCCATTTTCCATTCTTTTTCCAGATGAACCAGACCCTCGTCCTGTCTTTGAAAAAGTCCCCTTAGACTGGGAAGAGGATGCCGAATTATATTCCAAGTTTTTAGACAGAAAGGTAAATTGTTCGGGGATTAAGGGCAGAGTACCATGTTTCTCTGAAAATAAGACCTAACTGGAAAATAAACCCTAGGATGATTTTTCAGGATGCTCATAATATAAGACCTAAATTCTTATTGCTTCTTTTGGAGCAATAATTAATATAAGACCCAGTCTTATTTTTGGGGAAATACGGGTAACATCTGAAGTATGGCTCGTAATATGACAACTTCTAAGTTCATGGGATAATTAACTCATTTTACTTCCGCATAATCTAAAGGTAACTCTCAATTTACAATCACAATTGAGCCTAAAATTTCTGTTGCTAAGCAAAACAGTTCAGTGAGCTTTGCCCCATTTTACAACCTTTCTTGCCACAATTGTTAAGTGAATCGCTGCAGATGTTGTTAGTAACATGGTTGTTAAGTGAATCTGGCTTCCCCATTGACTTTGCTTGTCAGAAGATTGCAAAAGGTGATCTTATGACCCCGGGACACTGCAACCATCATAACCATGAAACAGTTGCCAATCATCTTAATTTTGATCATGTGACCATGAGAATGCTACAACAGTTGAAAGTGTGAAAAACAGTCATAAGTCACTTTTTTCAGGGTCGTCGTAACTTCAAATGGTCATTAAACAAACGGTGGTAAGTCGAGGACAACCTGTAATAACATAAAATCTCTGAGCAGTGTCTGGTCATTGATTTCTTGGTGCCCTCGAAGCTTCTTTCACTTCCTGCAGACATTCCATGAGTGTTACTGTGAAAGTCAGCTGGGTCATTTCGGTCTAGTCATTCTCTCTTAGCCCAACTCACTTCATGGAGTTTCTGTTTGGGGGGATATAAGAGTATGATGTATGTTTGCAGCCTTGAGTTACTTATAAAGTAATGAAGGCAGGATAAAAATCTGATAAATAAAGAAATGTCTGTTAATAGCTGCCTTGTGAGACTGCTGTGTCTTTAAGAATTCTCTTGCATTTTTACATCTGGTTTACAAGTCTATAGTTCGCCAATTGAATTTCTGGTTGAACTCGTCAGCATGTTGTGAAATTAAGGAGTTTTTCACCATGTCTTCTGACTTCTAGAAGATGTTTGTGAATGCATTCTTTCAGTTTTCTTCCTCTTTGGCCCACAGTAATTTTCACAGACCTTGCATTATATGCTTTAAATGACTCCAGTTATGTGTTTGGCTATTGGTGTGTCATAAAACAACAGTCAGGTTCACTGAACTATCCCAGCAACAACCCAATGGCACAGAAAAGAAGCTGGGTAAGAATTGCTAGAGGCGTGATATACTGCAATAACCTAGAATTCCAAAAACCTGAAATAGACTACCTGTACACGTCTTTATTCCAGACAAGGAATAATGGATAGAAACTGATCAAGGAGAGATTCAACCTAGAAATAAGGAGAAATGTTCTGACAGTGAGAATAGTGGAAGTTTGCCCTTGTGGGAGTTTCATCACTGGAGACTTTCAAGAAGAGAGTGGACAGCCATCTGTCAGTAATGGTATAGGGCAGGGGTGTCAAACCTGCGTTGTCATGACGGCATCACATGACATATTGTGACTTTTTTTTCCCCTTTCACTAAAGCGGACGTGGGCATGGCCAGCACATGATGCATCCGGCCCGCGAGTTTGATAGCCCTGGTATAGGGTCTCCTGCTTGAGCAGGGGGTTGGACTAAATGACCTACAAAGTCCCTTCCAACTCTGTTATTCTATTCTATTCCATGTTACAGTGCAATAGATGAGCCACAGTGGTGGCTCAGTGGCGCAGTGGTTAGAGTGCAATATTGCAGGCTGCCTGCAATTTGGCAGATCGAATCTCACCAGGCTCAAGGTTGACTCAGCCTTCCATCCTTCCGAGGTGGGTAAAATGAGGACCCAGATTGTTGGGGGCAATATGCTGACTCTGCAAACCACTTAGAGAGGGCTGTAAAGCATTGTAAAGGGATATCTAAGTCTAAGTGCTATTACTATTGCTAAGCAACTTCAACAAAAAATATCTAACCATACAACCAACAATTACACAAAGCTGCACAACCTATTAATAAGATAACTACTATATGTCAAAAACTTCCCTGAAACGATCAGCAAACTGCTACAACCTCTAGGCATCATGGTAGTCCATAAACCAACAAAATACAGCCAAACTACCCTAAGCAAAACCAACAGCCATTGAACACAAAGCAGGAGTCATTTACAACATGCCGCAGAAAGACTGTAAAAACCACAATAGCAATTGTAAAATTGCAGACATGCCAAACTAAATCTGTTCCAAAAATGCAAGAGTATTCCTAGGGCCATGGCTCTGATGAATCATCCATTAACAGGCACATTGAGATAAGCATTATCTGCAAATTATTCAGGAAAGGAAGCAACCAAAGGTCAAAGAAAGACTCAAATACACCTCCTCCCATCACACACCTATTAATCCCCAGACAAGAAAAAACAAGGAAGAAACAATGCCCCAAGACAATTTATCATACAAACAACGATCAAACTGTACTCCTGCATGAACTGATGATGTTTCTAGCCTGGTCACAAAATCTGCAAGAATCAAAGTAAGTTCAGAAAACAACACTGCAACAACCCAACAATTCAAACCTGAAGTAGTTATATTCCCCAGTGTGGCAGGGTGCAATCACTTCTAAATTTTACAACATTTTTATACTTAAAAACAAATGCTGTAGAGATAAGCATAACGAGAGAGAAGGAGAGAGATGGAGTCTTTTCCCTATGATACTTCCTGCTTTTTGCCCAGCATTGAAGGGGTCGAGGCTTATAGATAACTATTTCATAATTGGCTTATTTAGTAAATGGAAGTCTGACTTGTTTGGAACTTGTAGTGAATAAAAATGTCAAGATGTGATGCCTTGATCTGGAGGTAATGCTAAAGAGCTACAGTAGTTGAATGTAGAATAAATTAATTATACTTCATTGTCATGAAATCAATGGGACTTTCATAACTAACAAATGCCATTGATTTTAAATGAATTTACTTTGGCATCCAGAATCACAAATCTCCAGTTAATACATAATCTAGTCCTGGAGGAAGTCCTAGCGAGCATCATTGGGCTGACAGTGGTGTGGCTGTATGATCAAAATGCCAATGGAATAAAAACACAAGAAATAGACAAGAGCATCTAATGTTCATTCCTATGTTGAAGATAAAACAAGCAACCTGAAATGCTTTGTGGCATTTCAGGATTGTGGCAAAGGACTGTGTTGTAGACTGTTGTAGACTTTCAGCAGTTCCAAGAAGGCGCCACACCCATTTGCACCACTCAGGTGACCCTGATGACACAGATAAATCTCCAGATGGCCTTAATGACTTGTTAAAAGGCTGCAAATGACCAGCTGTCTGCAAGGAGTATAAATCTTTCCATTCACCACCATCCAGACAGAGCTGAAGAAGCTTGGATGAGAAGTGAACTGTCTTCAAAGAAAAACCAGAAAGTCCAGTTGCCTCTTGAAAAAGCACCTTTGGGACATGACCTGGATGACTGAGAATCTCCAGAGACATTAAGTAACCTGAGATGTTTTGAATGCAGTTGCTAGTAGCATAGCCAACAATTGGTGATTATGGCTCATACCAAAACACATAGCTGATGAGGCTATACATTTCTTAGGGCAGGAGAGTTTTTTAAAATGGCATTGCAGGGGTAGGGGGCATATTACAATCTTATTTTGATCCTCATTTACTGCCATTGATGAACTATAGACAGAATGGGCTGCTTTGCTTTTCACAGGAAGAGCTACAAGCAAGCCATGCTACCTACGTGCGTCGCCATCCAGAACTCAACACCTTGCTGGCAGATTTCTTGCAACTGCTTCTCCTTCGCAAGCCCGATGATGTGGTCACCTTTGCCGCTGAATTCTTCGCTCCCTTTTCTTCCCAACAACCGCCATGCAGATCATTTCGGTCATCTGACAAGCCCAGCCCCTTTCGCAGCTATGTCTAAAATGACTCTGATAAAAATAATAAAGATCCAGGGAATAATTTGGGACTTTGGTAGAGCTATTTCTTGAAGCTGTGGGAGTGCCTCTTTTAGAGAGTTGCATGGCTCCCCTTTTACCACAAATACTGGAGACTCCATTTTGGTCATCCCCTTTCTCAAATGATGTTTGGAATGTCTGCCATTAAAAACTGCTGAATTACAGAGAGTGCATATGGGGAGATAGAGATTATAGTATTGTACTGTATTGTATTGCAGTTTAATAAAAAATGATGGGTAGCTAAATACTATAAATAGCCTTTTTGTTAAAGATAGGAACCACCTAAAAAAACCTAATCCAGTTTCCGCAAACTACTCCCAAAGGACAGATCCAAATAAAAAGTATCCATGATTTAAAAACTCAGTAAAATTACAGCTATTGGCTGTGGAAAAGGTAGTCACTGATTCCAGTTCAACTATAATGATAAACCATAGTTGGACCTAGAGCTGTGGTTTGTACAAACTGCAGTCCAAAATGTCTGTTATGAGACATATGTTCCCCATTTTGCATAGTGTTGGTTTTAAAAAACAAACTGCAACCCAACATTTATTAAAAATGGGAACATATTCTGAACTTCCTCTCCTTCAGTCAATATTTAAGGACACGTGATGTGTTATTTTGACTACTTAGAAGTAGTACAATATTTAGGAATATTAGCACATTAAAGCACATTAGTGATATTAAAGTGACTTGGGTGGTGTACAACTATCCAATAAAACTAATATAAAACAATCATTATCCAAAACCATTATCTCGTTAGTAAAAGAACATTAAGAATATAAAAGCAGACCTAAAATAGGAAAAGAGAACAATAGATGGAGGGATGTAATAATAATGGAGTCAGCTCACGAGTTCACCTGGGTCCCCAGGGGACTTTCATAAGTTCAGGACTGATGAAGCTGACTTCATCTCTGGGGAGGGGGAAGTCCACAATGTGGGCACCACAGCAGAAAAGACCCATCGTCAACAGGCTGCCTAACATAGCTCCCTAGACCAGTGATGGCAAACCTTTTTGGTACCAACTGCCCAAACCGCAACGTGTATGTGCGTGCTGGAGCGCCGGAAAGCTGAAGACCAGCTGGCCAGTGGGCATGCACACGCCAGCCAGCTGGTCTTTGGGTTTCTGGCATGCGCATGCGCACCAGTCGCTAGTCTTCGGGCTTCTGGCGCAACCGAACACCAGCTGGTATGTGCTCACCGGAAACCCGAAGAGCAGCTGGTGATCGTGTGTGTGCCCACAGAGAGGGTTCTGCATGCCACCTCTGGCACGCGTGCCATAGGTTCGCCATCATGGCCCTAGACAGTGGAACTTGTAGGATACCCATTTCTATTGG
Source organism: Pituophis catenifer annectens (assembly GCF_029215685.1). Classification (NCBI taxonomy): domain Eukaryota; kingdom Metazoa; phylum Chordata; class Lepidosauria; order Squamata; family Colubridae; genus Pituophis; species Pituophis catenifer. The sequence goes on from NW_027256881.1 coordinate 231,303,550, forward strand.
TCCTGGTAGGATGGGCAGATGACATCAGGAAGAGGTAGGCCCTGAAATGAACCAGTTCTGTGTCATTTAGAGCTTTAAAGGTCAACACCACCACCTTGAATTGGACCCCAAAGCAAATGGAATCAAGCTAGCTCATGCAGTAGATGTGTGATGTGTGCTCTGCCAGAAACAAATGCTTGGACCATGGCATTTTGCACTATCTGAAGTTTTCAAATACTCTTTTAAGAGCAGCTCCATGCAGAGTGCATTGCAATAGTCCAATCAGGAGGTGACCAGGGCATGAGTGACTATAAGTAGGACTCCTTGATCCAGGAACCAGCACATTGGGGTGCACAATGCAAAGTCCCTCCTAGCCACCACTGTCACCTGTTCTTCATGCAGGAGTCACGAGTCCAGGAGGGCTCCCAGATTGTACACAGGAGCAGCGTAACAAAATTGTATCAAAACAATTGATATACTAATGGGCCTGGAAGTAAAACCATATGTCCTTTCTGAAACTTCCTTCTGCCCCCGGTTAAAAAAAGTAGGTGTCTCATGATCATGTGACTTTGGTTCACAAATCTCATTTCTAATGCTTTGCATTGGACATTCCTGCCACTGCCTGTGTGGGACTTCAAGCGTGTATTTGCTTGAGGAGGAGGGGGTTATGCTGCCCATTCCCAGAGTTTTACTGGTTAATAAAATTCCGAGGCAGTGCTGGAGAGAGGAAGCAAAGGGATTGGAAATACCTTCTTTATAAGGGAAGGCGAAAAGGATTTTTATGTCTTTTGGTTGGATTTCTAATTTTCAGACAAAATGACAGAACAAATTTCTCAGCCTGGTGGCTTCAGGGGAACTGAATGAGGAATTGATGCTCCCCCATAAATATACAGGGGCTCTTGTCAGCAGAGGTGGAGGCATGTTCTGGCTCGGAGTATTACATATACCTGTTGAAAGCATTATAGGCATGAACTGACTGGAAAATCCCCACACTGTGGCTTTTACAAATGAACAGGAAGATGCCTTTTATAGGCAAAGCTGCTTTTCTCCCCACACAGAGGCCCCAGGATCAAGGCAATCAGCTTTGTCAGTAATAGAGCTGACACAGCTCTTCACTGGCTTTATTAGAAAATAGCATTGCAAAAAATAAGGATTCGTGAAAGAGGTAAATTCCTAATAAACCTGCCCTCTCCTATCTTTTGCTGTGGCTGGGAAGAGATTGACAGTAAAAGGACATCCCCAGATTGTTGCTTCTCAATTACATTATGTTTGATTAAATTAAATTATGATTGATGTTTCTGGGTGGGTGGGATGAAAGCTTACCAAATTATGAGGGGGGAGGGAGGAAAAACAATGGGATTTTCTGGGGAACTCTGTTTTTCTTAAAGCGAACAGAAATCAATTCAGAAAAGATAAAAAGAAACTCCCAGGAGAATTACTTCACAGAGTATGTAGCTAATGGAATTAATCGCTATCCTGTTGTCTGGTTTATGCCCCTTTAAGAGGGATTGCCTTATTCATGATCAATGTTTATTGCAAGCTATTTAATCAGAAGTATGACAAAAATGTGTAATTTTGGCCTAGCCTTGAGATAACAAATGTACTGTACTGTACTGTATTGTTGTGATAAGAAGCCATTTCTTCCAGCATGATGGTCTTTTAGGTATATTTGTGTGAGGACTGTATGCAAGGACAGAGAGATGGGTGCGTTTCCCACCAGTCATTTGTGATCAAAATAGAATGAACATTTTGTGCTGCATCTGTGCTTGGTTTTAAGTTTGATGCTCTGAAGGTGATTTGGTAAAACTAGATGAGGACAATGCTGCATTATTGTGAGGCCAGGCTTTGACATACAACACAAGCCCGAAGGAATGACCAAAACTTGCAGTCAGGGACTTTACTTCCAATGCCTAAGCTGCTATAAATAGGTTCCCTAAATAATTACTCTCAACTGCAATTGAAATTTTCTTAATTAATAAATTTGATTCTACATCTTGGGCACTGTACCGAACTATGTGAATTAAGACTCATATTTCCATGAATATTAAGCAAAAAAAAAAAAAAAACCTTAATCCAGGAGAGTACATGCAGTACTCCCCATCATATACAACATCTGAAACACAATTTAGATGAATGCTTTTTAATTCATTTTTTAAAGTTTAGCATATCATTCAGTCCCTAAAAGGTCTGTCTGTCTGTCTGTCTGTCTGTCTGTCTGTCTGTCTCTCTCTCTCTCTCTCTCTCTCTCTCTCTCTCTCTCTCTCTCTGTGTGTGTGTGTGTGTGTGTTAAGGCTGTGCCTAGTTTGAAGAAGTGCTTTGGAACTTTTACAGTCAGAGACTTTCTGACTTTTTTCAGGCTTTCACAGCTGAATCAGACCAAAGATTTATCTTTGATATTCTATTTCTCATAATGGATAACAAGAAAATGATGGAAAGATTACAAGGAGACAGGAACATTTCATGCACTGCATTAATTATAATTGATAGTTGTTGACAGCTTAATTTTCCAAGAACATGCCCTATGACAGCCATCTAACTTGCTTGTTGTGAATTCTGTGATCTTACATGAGGATGAGTTTTCTTTGGCCTCCATCTTCCACTACTTAGTTTATACTAGGTCCTGTATCTATTTCTCTATTGACCAGAATTCTCAGGATAACTTTTCAATACATTGCACATGCATACCCTTCTTTTTAAGGATTTGCGTGTAAAACGTATTGAAAAGTTAATATGTTGAAAAACCTTCACAAAGTTAAGTAATGTATTGAAAAACCTTCTTTTTAAGGTTTATACATTTGACAGAAGCCATTTTTTAATATCACTCCCCAAAGTACAGGACATTCTGTTTGAATCTGAATCTGGTAATTCCAGAATGCCAATAATTAATTAGTAAAAGTCCCTTATTGCTTAACAGCTTATTTCCTTCTGTAAATCATAACCAAAATGCAGAATTCTGTTTGGAGGAACACCTTGAGCTTTCTGAGGAATACTGTACTCTTTAAGAATAACTATGGAATCTTAGTTCTTCAAGGAGCATGGGTTTCTTCCTCAAAGTATGGAAAATACCTTACAGAAGGAAGCTTAATTCTTACCTAGTCCAGAAAACAGTTACCAAATATTTGAAGAGTAAAAGGCAGGATTTCCTGTAAACAAAGAAAGATTTAGGTCATGAGAGAGAATTTTGCAAAGAATGGGCCTTTGAAAGGGTTTAAAGTTACCGAATAACAGAGTTAGCAGGCACTTTTGAGGTTTACTAGTCCAACCCCCTGCTCAAGCAGGAAACCCCATATCATTTCAGACAAGTGGTTGTCCAATCTCTTCTTAAAATCCTCTAGTGTTGGAGCATTCACAACTTCTGGAGGTAAGTTGTTCCACTGATTAATTGTTGTAACTGTCAGGAAATTTCTCCTTAATTCTAGGTTGCTTCTCTCCTTGATTAGTTTCCATCCATTGCTTCTTGTCTTGCCTTCAGGTGCTTTGGACAATAGGTTGACCCCATCTTTTTTGTGGCTACCCCTTAGATATTAGAACACTGCTATCATATCACCCCTAGTCCTTCTTCTTTTCATTAAACTAGACATACCCAAATTGATCCTTCATAATCCTGATAGGATTCAATTGCTTTCAGTTCTAGGTCCTAGTTGCTAAAAATAACATATAGTATTTTAAGCTTTTTCATTGTTCCTGAATTATTCTTGTTTAAGAAATCTTGCTCTTGGAGAGACTCTATGCTCTTAGTGGCATATTTAATCTCTTGCTTGAATCTTATGAAAGAACTTTGCTCTGGCTTCCAACCCTGCTCGGAGTTACTGCCTTTCTTTATTACAATACTACTTATTCACCTGTTTGTTCCAACAGCCAAATGACACCTTAGTAGTTGGATTAAATTTTGTGCTAATTCTATTTTTTTCCCCATGGTCTACATTATTTTCCACTCTGCTTCCGCAGCCCATCATTTCTTCAGATTTTTATTCTATAGACTATAAACAATATGGCTGACTTGCTTTACCAAGAAATTTTAAGAATTCCTCTCAGTTCAAGGTTGCCAATTTTTCCCTTCAAATAGAAGTTATTGCATCGGCAGCTTCATAACAAATAAAAATGCCATTGGGTTTTTTTTTTCTCATTGCACCCAAGAACACTGCGGTCATGTGCAAATATCTGTAAGCAACCACAGGTGGAGAGCTAGTTGTTTTCACTGGGGACTAAATAAAGACCTTTAACCAAAGAAATACATTTAACCATTTTAGAGAGCACACAAAAGTGCTAACTTGAGTTTTGCTTGAATATGAATAGGATAATCTTTTCAGTAGAATAATTTTATTAGCCTGGAAAGGTGTTACCAGACTTCTGTTGATTAATTTAATTTTTGCATGTGGTGAAATCTAGATAAATCTCTCATTGTAAAATTCCTCAGCCCTTCCTCCTGGAAATGGCATTTCTCATCTAGGAGAAAAAAACAAATACAGGCAGAAGGCAATCAGCTTGGTCATGAGGGTAAGTCTCAGCCCAATCTACCTTTCTATCTTTAAAGCACGCTGATCAGCTCATATTGTCTCTACAAAAAATAGTTTTCAGCTCCCAGATCTGCAAAACAATGGCTCTCCACCCTCCTGTGAAATTCCTGGTCATCTGACTAACTATACACTAAGGCTGCAACAAAGAAGCACACCAAGCAACTCTTTCTTTTGCAGAGATTAAGGATACATAGGATAATTTTTTCAAGCCAAAGCAGACTTCCCAGTAGCACTTCCTATTCTACTTTGCTTGCTATTCTCATTTCCATTTTTCATTGTCTGGTGTTTCTCATGAATGTTTCTAGATCAGAAACCACCACTGGCTAAAATGTCTATTTGAATCTGCTTTTAGTTTCAGAAATGGTTGGTTGGTTGGTGGGTTGCTATAAATCATGACCTCCTCCCACCCTCCGGCAAAACTCGCCAAGTACACTTTCAGTGTGAAAATTCAGAGAACTGTGAAATCATAACATCCTAGCTTGATGGCATGCAGTTGAATATCTATAGGACTGGCTGGAGCATCAAAAGCACAAGTAGAAGGAGGCAAGAGTTCCCTCTGAGAAAACAGTCCATGGTAATAAACAAGAAAATGACTAGATAAGTTTTGATAAGTTTTATAGAGCTTTAGGGCATGACGTCATGTCCCCAACCCATAGCTCAATTATTACCTGATAACTGTTTTGTCAGTCATGTTCTCACAACAAAGCTTCCAACTTGTTCAAAGGTCACTGAAGAAGCAACTTGCATTCACCTTTTGCTGTTCTGGTGTTAAAATTGAGATGTTTCCCCTCTCTTTCTCACACAAGTCTTGTTGCCAGAATGGCAAAGTGGTCAATGGTGCAGTTTGGGGCTAGGTTCTGCTCAATTCCTTGAGATAGAAGAAGTCCTTATTGAAGGCTAGCGATTTAGTTATACCCAAAAAAGGCAGGAACTGATAAGGTGAGGTAGCGTATATGGAATTAGACAAGCTATTATAGGCACAAAGAGGTTGCTGTTATGGCTTGCTTTGTGCTAGACTTGGCAATAGACCCAACGAATGTGCAAATAGGCATGGGACTGTGCATTCCTTTTTTTTTTCTCATTAAAAGTTTTTATTTTATAAACAAACAAACAAACAATACATAATCAATCATTCAATATATCTTCTGAATACATCTTTTGTATCTTCTTTTTACTCCTCCAATATTTATCATATCTTAATATTATTATTTCCTTTATTATGACATTTCCCCCACATTTCTTACTTCTCTATTAATACATTTATCTATCTTTTAGTTTTATTAAAAATTAAACAACAATTTTATCCCCAACAACCTTCAACCCCCTCCCCCCTCCCCCACCCCCGACTTCCCAGAGCAAAAACAGGGTGTAACATTAAACAAGCATAAGCTAAAATATACTAACTTACTACAAGATTCAAAACTCCCTCAGACTCTTTAACTCCTCTTTTAAAAATTATTCATCAGCCTTCCCTTTTAAAATTCTAAATTAAACATTTTAAAACTTTCTTTAAAGCATATCTTTTTAAAATATTATTTTAAATATTTTTATATATATTATTTTAAGTTAAACCTTTTAAAATCTCTTAATACCTTTAATAAGACATTCTTCAAGATATAAATTTCAAAACTTTTTTTTCCTTCAAAAGGCTATCCATATAATCTTAAAAATACTAATAATCCATTGAGTTAAATTATTTCTAACTCTTGAGTTCATTCTTCAAAATATCAATTTCAAAGCTTTCAAAAAGTTATCAATTAAGTTTAAAGTTAAGCATTTTAATACCTCAATATTTTTTTAAAAAGCTATTCATTTTTAGTTAAACATATTTACTTAAACTTAAAAGATACTAATTTCAGTAAAATTTTCAAATTTATTATTAAAATCCTCCCCAAAAGAAACTAATCTTCAATTCTTCCTTTCTTTCTATATTTTTTCCAGTCCTTCTTCTTCAATAGTACTTTCTTCTTCAACATTGCTCCTCCCCCTGCTTTTATTTTCGAAAATTTTTGAATATAGATTTGAGGCTGATGCATCTTTGGAAATCATTCTCTTCTAAAAGTTATCTCCTTCAATTTGAAACCTCCATTTTGACTCATTCTGCTTATATAATCAGTCACTTCCTTCCTTGAAAATTGATTCTGTCTATCAAGCCAAAAATTGTCACGATAAAGTTTATCAGTCTGCAGGAAAGAGTCTATTTGCTGCTTTTCAATTAACTGCATAGAAGCTTCTGCCAAAACCTCTGTTTTCAGTGTGCTAACTTCCATCATGATCCTGACAGCCTCTTCTTCCTGCTCCAAAGTCGAAATAGCTTGATTTTCTTCCTCTTTTCCAGCCAGCAAATCATTGTTGTTCTCCAGATTATAATTTTGAATAATCATTTCAACTGATTCCAATATAACAGAAGTATAAAAATTTAAGAGTTCTTGTAAAACCTTTACAGTCACAACTTGTGAATTTGCTGGCTCATATAATAATGATCCTCCATCCTTGATGTCAGCCATATTTCAATTTCCACTTTAAATTTATTCAGCTGTCAGGTCAATAAGTCCAATAATTTTCCACACAATTTAGAAGTATAAAGTAGTTGGGGTCAGTACCATAGTCTTTTTCATTCCACTAGCACTTTAAATCTTTTTCTTGCTGCGTAATCCAGTAGCTTTTACAATGTTGCAGGTTTAACAATCACTTTCATTAGTAAGTTTCGTTTCAACACCCTTAAGCGCCATCTTTTTTCTTTTTCTTTTAAATGGAGTTAAAGTTTAGTACTTGCATTTTCTGTTCTCCTGATTTTGCTCTGCCAGCGTCCAGGTTCAAATTTTCTCACAATCCTTAAAATTGCTCTGCTGGTGTGGTCGCGACCCCTTGTTCTGCATAAAGCAGAATCGTCCCGGATCCGGAGCACTGAAGGGCTTTCAGGGAACTCTCACCCTGCAAACCCCAGGCTTAAAAAAAAAGCCTGGGGGTCTAGGGGAGCTCTATCCAGACCCTTCTGCTCTTCTCTCCCCCTTTTTCCCTGGGGGGGAGTTTCTAGCCGCTAGAACAGCTGATTTTCGCTGTTCTAGCAGCAAACGGAATCACGGGGCTGGAGCTCCTAAAGGAGCATCCATTTGGGGAACACGGAGCCACCAGAAGTCCTGGGACTGTGCATTCCAATGCTTGCCAAATTATGACACCTGCTTTAAACTCCTGATAACTTGGAGCAGTGGTCTCCAACCTTTCCACTCCGAGGACTGGCAGTGGCAGAGGGGGGGGGAAAGGATGGTTTCATGCATGCACCCACCGCTTGTGCATATGGAGCTTTGTACATTCGCCCACGGCTTCTGCTGCCCGGTTCCCAGCAGGCCGCAGACCACTCCCAGTCTCCAGACCAGGGTTAGAAACCCCTGACTTGGAGGACCTTCTGATCTGCACAGACATCTTCCCCAATAACCCATCCCAGGGGCCAGCCAACACCCTTTCCAGAAACATTCATTCAAACTGGTCATTTCTTAACTATGTTTGCAGTGCTTCTTCTAAAAAATTACCTTCATTTGCTCTGGGAAGAAATATTAAATGTGGAAATTTGAAATGTTACTTCTGCTTAATATTACTTCTGCTTAATATTACATGTTACTTTTGCTTAATATTACATGTGCATTCATATGTATACTCAGAGGTATCATTTTTGTTTGTCTTTGTTCTTGATTTCTTTTCCTTTTTACCTTTTGAATTTTCTAGATGAGGTTTTCTTTCACCAATAATAATTCTACAATAATGATAATAATGATAATAAATTATATTTGTGATATGTATTTAAATGTCCAGTTGACTGAGTTTCATGCTTAATGAATAAAAGATAATAATAATAATAATAATAATAATAATAATAATAATAATAATAACAATAATAATAATTTTAAAAATAATAAAGCAACTTGTAAAGGGTAGTGAAAATAATCATGGGAGACAGGAATAAACCAGGGGTGAAATCCAGCAGGTTCTGACAGGTTCTGGAGAACCAACAGCAGAAATTTTGAGTACTTCGGCGAACCGGCAAATACCACCTCTGGCTGGCCCCAGAGTGGGGTGGGAATGGAGATTTTGCAATATCCTTCCCCTGGAGTGGGGTGGGAATGGAGATTTTGCAGTATCCTTCCCCTGCCACACCCACCAAGCTACGCCCACCAAGCCACGCCCACCAAGCCACACTATGCCCACTAAGCCATGCCCTCAGAACTGGTAGTAAAAAAAAAATTGGATTTCACCACTGGGATAAACCCATAGACAATGGTCTGCTAAGACAAATCTGTATCTGAAGCAGGAATGGGGTTGGTTGGAGACTCCATCTCAAACATGATTGACTCTCTCTAGTTCTCTAGCATGTAAAGACAGGGGAAGTGGAATCCATTTTAGACTTGCGGGATTTTGTTACTCTGACCTTACAATAAAGGTAGTAACAGTATTCTTGGCTTTGGTTTCCTAATCTGGATTATGTGGAAGGTTGACAACACTGCAGAGCCATTCTTTTTTCTGTTTCAAGAAATGTATTCTTTTGATACATGCACAAACTTACTGGAGAGATAAGGTTGTGATGGAAATTATACACAAACATTTTAGCACACAGTGCTTTTCCTATATCTTTATTTAGCTCTCTGTGTCTTATCAACAGTTTCATGACTGACGGAACTTCCAAATTTGCTGTGACAATCAAATGTTGAGGCACAAAGGTCAAAGAACTTAATTTGCTGATTCATTCATTACGCATGCAACTGATTTAGAATATTTATTCATTTAAAGAGAAAGCATACAGATTCCAGTTCTGTGAATCCATAGACCTTATCCATGATACAACACTTCGATAATAGTTAATGATGACGGGATGACGGCGGATGACGGCGTCGGCGAGATCCGGCGCTCGGGCACACCAGCTGGGCGGCGGCGGCGTTTCTCCGGGCCGGAGCCAGCTCGGAAGTCGGAGCAGCGGCGGCGACGGGCCTGTGGAGGTTCTCGGCGGTCCTGGGAGCTCCCCACCAGTCGGCTGAGGGGTCTGTCCCCCGGAAGATCGAGGCTGGGGGGGATGACGGCGTCGGCGAGATCCGGCATTCGGGCACACCAGCTGGGCGGCGGCGGCGTTTTTCTGGGCCGGAGCCAGCTCGGAAGTCGGAGTAGCGGCGGCGACGGGCCTGTGGAGGTTGTCGGCGGCCCTGGAGATGGCCCCAGGCCCAGGGATCTCCCCAGTTGCCTTGGGGCCGTCAGTCTCCCTGGTGAGCTCGGGGACGCTGCCAGAGTCGTCAGCGGCGGCTGCGGCTGCAATGGCGGCCGTCTGGCGGCGGTGGGAAGAAGAGCGTCAGCCATCAACCCTGCTGTGGTGCTTGACGGACTTACGGCAAACTATAATCATCGTCCGTCCGGGACAGGCTATGACCAGCGGGGGGGCGGCCCAGTCGATGGGTTAGCCCCTCACGTCGTTGGGAGGCCTCCACTGACTTTTGGGGGCTGGGAGATTTCCCCTTTTTCCATCGTTCCCCTTGGCATTATACCTGTCTCGGTCTGGTTGCCGTCTATGGACTCGCTGGCACTGAAATCCAGCTCATATTCATCAGAGCCCTTCCCCCGGCTGTGGAGGGGGACCGTAAATTGTGTTGGGAGCTTATGGGAGCCGGTTCATTTCTTCCATCCCATCGGTAGAGGGGACTGTCCATCATACCAGCCACCGTGAGAGGGTGGTTTTTGGTTTTTTGTGCCCCTTGAGCGGTGTCGGTATGGTATCATCTGCATTTCTCCAGCAGAGGGGATTGACCATCAGACCAACCACCGTGAGAGGGTGGTTGCGGACTATTAGACCAGCCACTGTGAGAGGGTGGCTATGGACTTTAACCCCTGCTGAACTGATATTGCAAAGGTTCACTACTTCCATCTCACTAGTAGAGGGGACTGACCATCAGACCAATCACCGTGAGAGGGTGGTTGGATTGTATCCCCCTTGAACTGTGTCGACTTGGCAAGAGATCCTTTCCACTGTGGTGAGGGGACAGTGGACTTTGGACCTCGGATTCTGGATGCCCCCACTTTATTTGCTCCCTTTTGGACCTCTTATTTTCCATCTGACCCTTGGGACATGGGCACTTATCCTCTGTATACGGCAAGATGTATACGGCAGCTGACCTTCTTGTTCTGCGAGACTCCCCCCTCTCGCAGGATTGGCCCTCCACTCTATCGAGGGCCTACCTCGATGACGGATTTTGGAATCCCGAGAGGTGGCATGCGGCGAAGAGGGGGTTGAGGGGTTTTTTAAAATTGTCATTTGCCAATCTTTTAAGGGGTTTTGGGAGGGGGGAGGGTTGTTTGGCAAAGGATAGGGAGGGTGATTTGTTGGGGAGGGGACCAGGCCCGGCACAGGGTCGCGCTAGGGGAGGTGCGGAGCGGGGATCGGAGGGGGTTGGTGCTGGTAGGGAGGAGGGCGATGTCATCAGGACCGTAGGTGGGAGGGGCAGGTATGGTGGGAGCAGGGGGCCATATCATGTTGTGGGGGCACGTATCCGCTGTCTTCAAGCGGTGACATGCTCCGGCCCCCAGTGCTCTTCTCGTTCCCTGGGTTGTCCGGAGTCTCAGAGCCTGGGTCTTAGGCTGATGCTGTGCAATGCCAGGTCCGTGTCTAATAAAGCCCCCCTCATCTGTGAGCTGGTTCAGGAGGGGGGAGCGGACCTGGCGGGTATTACTGAGACCTGGTTGGGCCTGGAGGGGGGGGTCCCCCTCGTAGAATTGTGCCCACCGGGTTTCCGCGCATTCCATCAGCCAAGGGCCCAGGGTAGGGGTGGGGGGGGTGGCGGTTATTGTAAAGGAAGGTCTTGATCCTAGGGAGGCCACTGTACCTCAGATAGCCGGTTGTGAGTCTCTCCTTGTGAAGTGGGGCCATGGGAGGCAGATGGGCCTGCTGGTTACGTACCTGGCTCCTTGCTGCGTGGCAGCGGCCCTGCCCGAGCTCCTCAATGTTATAGCCGGGGTGGTGGTTGATACCCCCAGGCTTTTAGTCGTGGGGGATTTCAACCTGCCGTCCATCGGTGAAGCATCTGAGGCGGCTCGGGAGTTCATGGCTTCCATGATGGCCATGGACCTGACCCAGTTAATTCAGGGCCCCACTCACATAGGAGGAAACACGCTGGACTTGGTTTTCGTCTCTGGTCAGTGGTTGAATGGCTTAGATACAGGGGATATAGTTATTGAACCCTTGTCATGGTCAGACCATTCTCTCCTTAGACTTGACTTCCTGACCGCTATGCCCCACCGCAGGGAGGCGGAACCAATTAGGTGGTTCCGCCCCAGGCGCCTGATGGATCCTGATAGGTTCCGAATGGAGCTTGGGCCATTTCCTGAGACTCTGGCACGCGACTCGACTGAGGACCTGGTGACCGCCTGGGATAGGGCGGCCGCTGGTGCTTTAGATCGGGTCGTGCCTTTGCGGCCTCTGACCCGGCGCCGAATCTGCCCAGCTCCTTGGTTCTCCGAGGAGCTGAGGGGGATGAAACGCCGGAAAAGATGCCTAGAGAGTAGTTGGAGGGCCAGTCGCTCCGAATCTGACCGTACACTAGTGAGGTCTTATATCAAGACCTACTTAGTGGCGATAAAGGCGGCGAAGTGTAATTACTTTTCCGCTCTTATCGCGTCGGCAGAAAATCGCCCAGCTGCCTTGTTTAGGGTGACTCGCTCCCTTCTCCATCTGGGAGCGCGGGAAGACCCCTTGCAAGGTCGTGCTGAGGATTTTGCGCATTATCTGCACGATAAAGTCGCTCAGATTCGGGAAGGCTTGGACTCCGACTGGGTAGGTACGGGCGGGTTGTCCGAGGTCTGTCTTGAGACGGTTATCTGGGATGAGTTTGACCCTGTGACTCCCGAGGACGTGGACAGGATGCTGGGGAGGTTGAACGCAACCACATGTTTATTGGACCCGTGTCCCTCCTGGTTGGTGCTGGCTACCCGGGAGGTTACACGAGGCTGGCTCCAGAGGATTATAAACGCTTCCTTGAGTGAGGGGTTCTTGCCTCCCGCCTTGAAAGAGGCGGTGGTGAGGCCCCTCCTCAAGAAGCCCTCTCTGGACCCAGCTGTTTTAGCAAACTATCGTCCAGTTTCCAACCTTCGCTTTCTGGCGAAGGTTGTTGAGAGTGTGGTTGCGCGACAGCTCCCCCAGTACCTGGAGGAAACCGTCTATCTAGATCCGTTCCAGTCCGGCTTCAGGCCCGGGTACAGCACGGAAACGGCATTGGTCGCGTTGGTTGATGATCTCTGGAGGGCTTGGGACAGAGGTTGCTCCTCTGTTCTGGTCCTATTAGACCTCTCAGCGGCTTTTGATACCATCGACCATGGTATCATGCTGCGCCGGTTGGAGGGGTTGGGAGTGGGAGGCACTGTTTTACGGTGGTTCTCCTCCTATCTCTCCGACAGGTCGCAGTCTGTGTTGGCTGGAGGGCAGAGGTCGACCTCAAGGCACTTGGTTTGTGGGGTGCCACAAGGGTCGGTCCTCTCGCCTCTCCTGTTCAACATTTATGTGAAGCCGCTGGGCGAGATCATCCGTGGTTTTGGGGTGCAGTGCCATCTGTACGCTGATGACACCCAGCTGTACATCTCCACCCCAGACCACCCCAACGATGCCCTTGAAGTGATGTCCCGGTGCCTGGAGGCGGTGCGGGTCTGGATGGGGCGGAACAGGCTCTGACTCAATCCCTCCAAGACTGAGTGGCTGTGGCTGCCGGCGTCCCGATATAGTCAGCTGGTGCCATCGCTGACTATTGGGGGCGAGACATTGGCCCCCACGGAGAGGGTGCGTAACTTGGGTGTCCTCCTGGACGCACGGCTGTCCTTAGAAGAGCATTTGACGGCCGTGGCCAGGGGGGCTTTCTATCAGGTCCGCCTGATACGCCAGTTGCGCCCCTTTCTGGATCGGGACTCCCTATGCACGGTCACTCATGCCCTCGTTACTTCCCGCCTTGACTACTGTAATGCTCTCTACATGGGGCTCCCCTTGAGGAGCACTCGGAGGCTCCAACTGGTGCAGAATGCGGCCGCGCGGGTACTTATGGGGGCGGCATGGCGCTCCCACGTGACACCTCTCCTGCGCGAGCTGCATTGGCTTCCGGTGGTCTTCCGAGTGCGCTTCAAGGTGTTGGTTCTCATCTTCAAAGCGCTCCATGGCTTAGGACCCAGTTATTTACGAGACCACCTTCTGCCTCCGATAACCTCCCACCGGCCAACACGCTCCCACAGAGAGGGTCTCCTCAGGGTGCCGTCTGTCAGGCAATGTCGGCTGGCGACCCCCCGGGGAAGAGCCTTCTCTGTGGGGGCACCCGCCCTCTGGAATGAGCTGCCCCCAGGGATACGACTAATCCCGGATCTCCGGACCTTCCGCCGGGCCCTGAAGACGTTTTTATTTCAGCAAGCCGGGCTGGGTTAAAAAATTTTTAATTGGTGAATTTTATGGGTAATGGGGTTTTAAATTGGAGAAGCCTAAGATAATTTAATTCTGTTTTAATGTATTTTAATATTTGTATTGTGTGTTTTTAATTTTGGCTGTTCACCGCCCCGAGTCCTTCGGGAGATGGGGCGGTATAAAAATTTAATAAATAAATAAAATAAATAAATTTAGTTTCAAGAGCTGTGTTTGTATTACAGCTGTATTTGAAACAGTACAAATCAATAGTACTTTGCCTTTGGATTAGCATTAATTAGACATGATTCTGGATATTTTCATAGCTGAATCTTAACAAGTCTACTTCTGTTAACCAAATGATCATTACAAAAATATTAAATGTTGGGATAACTTCATTCCTGTTCCTACAACTTGTCCATTCTAGGTAGCTCAAATATCCTGTCATAATCAATGAGGTATAAAATGGGTGAAATGCTCCTGGTTCGGACCGGATCACCCAATCCGGTAGCAATGATGGCAGGTGGTTCGGAGAACCGGTAGCAAAAATCCCTGCGCCCCCCCCCATGCCTAGCTGAGCCGCGTGATCATTAGAGGCTGTTTTTTTTACTTTTAAAAGTATTTTTTCTACAACCTTTTTGGCTGAAAAAATGCTTTTAAAAGTAAAAAAAAAGCCTCTGATGATTGTGCGGCTTAGCTGAGATCGTCAGAGGCTTTTAAAAGCATTTTTTACAACCTCTAAAGAACCTTCCTATAGATATTGTAAGATTAGCTTACTATACTGTATCAGAATTCATTGTAAATGGTTAACTGGTCTATCGCAATCTCAATTCCAGGCTTGCATATAGCCTGATAAGAGTTTTCAGACCAGGCTGAGAAAGAAAATTAGATGCTAGATCTCTGTCGCAGAGAAACCTAAAACCATATTATTAAGATATTCTCATTCAAAGTCTGTATTTTTCAGCCCCATGACATAGATCAGGCCAAGGAACAAATTCCATGGAAGTCTGAAACTGTTTTTATTAAGATGACTATTGTAACAGAATCTTACAATTCTTCATATAGAGTAGAGTAGAGTAGAGTAGAGTAGAGTAGAGTAGAGTAGAGTAGAGTAGAGTAGAATTGAATTTTTTATTGGCCAAGTGTGATTGGACTCACAAGGAATTTGTCTTGGTGCATATGCTCTCAGTGTACATAAAAAAAAAGAAATTTCCCCCTTTTTTATGGTCACCCAAATCAGGGGGTTGTGTATGAGGGAGACGGGGGTTAAGAAGTTTGATATGTAGATAAGCAAATAAATAAATAAATAAAATTTAAAATACTGAAGGATACTTTTGAAAAATTGAATCAAATGTTAATATCCAATATGTTAACAGCGATAATGGCTTCTATGAATAGACTGTGTCCAAAAGAAAAGTAACAAGTTTTATCTGTTAAGTCAGAGACAGAATTGTTGTAGAAAGTAGATCTAAAAAGGGCTGGCAGCAAGAATAACGTGGGAAAAAAATGTTTCATTGGACATACAAAAGAAACCAGTTGATGCTTTAAAAATTGAAAGGTAATTACAAATAATACACAAGAGAGTGACCTAGATAATTCTTTTATACGGAACGTACAAAAAGAGTTTGCTAAAGTTTGGATAAATTTTGTGAGAAGGGGTGAAAAAGAAATAAGTCACTTGAATGGGTGAAAGATTAAGACTAAAAGGAGTATGAAATTTGTTTCTCTGAACAAGGTTAAAATAGGTATTTGTTATTTCTGGCAACTTTAAAGAATTTGCTGACATCAGGACTAAAATGATAATGCTTTGTGGATTTATTTATAGATAAGATATGAGACATGGGATAAAGAGATCTTTAGTTGTAAATTCAGAGGTGAAAAGTTACTAAAACTATTTATACATGTGATGAATGTTAAAAATCACTTCTTTATATATATTTCTTTTTTTCTTTATTGTATTCTCACTTTTCTTTCTTTTTTCTGTTCTCAACATTTCTTTCTTCTTTTCACATTCTTTTTTTAGTTTGCATTTGTTTTTACTACTGCAATTATAGTCTTCAATAAAATAATTATATTTTATTATTACATCATGCGAAAATATTTTTAATACCATCAACATCAACATCTGCCTATTCCAGGTCATTGGGAAGGATTAGATGGGTGAATAAAAATGCCAAATCCAGTCTGAACATCTGGCTGACTGTACAATGAACCATAATAATAAACATGTACAGTTTCTAGCTGAGGTTTCCAACAATTCTAAATAAACCAAAGACTTATGTGAGGCAGATGGAGTGACCACGATAGTGAAGAAAGGTTTTCTAACTAAACTAACTAAATGTAGTGACTGAGAATTATGGATCCGTTGTCTGCTTAGAGCTCATGATCGACCAAGAGTACCTAATAGATCCTCCTTTGACTGCAGATCAGCTTCTGGTGACTTTGTGGTCTGATTCTATTTAGGTTTTTGAGATCAATCAGAAAGGTACGGCCCCATATCAGAGGAAGTTAGGAGGCTGACTGGACCAAAGAGCAGAGTAACTCTAAACTTCTGTATGAGTGACACCGTGCCCATTAGTTGCACCAAATGAAGGCTACTGGCCAATTAGCTGAAAGAAATCCCATTTTTAGGCAGGAGTAAGTTTTTCAGAGGCAACCCAGTTTACATTTCCTGTAAACACTTCCTCTAACAACAGACCTTTGCTGGCTCAAGTGAATTTTATGGTGAGGTGTTTTTCCATCATTTTGGGGACTGATCTATGTTAATGCACAAAAGTTACACTAGTTCATTTCTGCCTGCAGGGATACTTGCCTACTTGCTACAGTCTCAGTCCAAGATAGCAAAAAACAAAAGCAGAAACTGAAAGTATACCATGATGTTCAAGTTCTGAGAAAAGCAGTAATGCAACAAATGAGACAAAGGGAAACCTTTTCTTTTCCTTCTCCCACTTCCTGAAAGGCTCTAAGACTGTTTAATATCCCTTGCTTTACTGGAAGTTCTCTCATGTTTTGCTAGTAAAAAATTAATCAAAATTTCAATTCTCAAAATGTGGCAGCTGCACCATCATCTATGAGTTGTCCAAATAGTCTCCCTTTCCTAGTCCTTACCAAAGGCTGCTGCTCTTGTCAGGGCATCTTATACCTGCCACTCAACTGGCCAAGCCTTTTCTCTGGCTGCCTGGTCTATGTCAATGTTAAAGACAGATTGTTTTGGTAGACAACTTGTACCAGAATCATGCAGATGTAGAAAACGAACAATGTTCTACCAAGATCTTGACTTAACAGAATAACAGAGTTGGAAGGACCTTAGAGGTCTTCTAGTCCAACCCCCTGCTTAGGCAGGAAACCCTACACCCACTTCAGACAAATGGTTATCCAACATCTTCTTAAAAACTTCCAATGTTGGAGCATTCACAACTTCTGGAGGCAAGTTGTTCCACTGTTTGTTTTAACTGTCAGGAAATTTCTCCTTAGTTCTAGGTTGCTTCTTTCCTTGATTAGTTTCCACCCATTGCTTCTTGTCCTACTCTCTGGTGCTTTGGAGAATAGCTTGACTCCCTCTTCTTTGTGGCAGCCCCTGAGATATTGGAATACTGCTATCATGTCTCCCCTAGTCCTTCTTTTCATTAAACTAGACATACCCAGTTCCTGCAACTGTTCTTCATATGTTTTAGCCTCCAGTCCCCTTATCATCTTTGTTGCTCTTCTCTGCACTCTTTCTAGAGTCTCCACATCTTTTTTACATCGTGGCAACCAAAACTGGATGCAATATTCCAAATATGGCCTTACCAAGGCATTATAAAGTGGTATTAACACTTCATGTGATCTTGATTCTAAACTTTGTCAACTTTTTAAACTTAGATTCAACATCAGTAATCCCAGTAAGATCTAGCAATAGTAATAATAGAGTAAAAACAAATTTCAATTCCTGCATTGCTCATGCATTGTACATAAAATCAGTATACATGTGTTTCAAACATTAGACTAGATGACCTTCAAGGTCCTATCTGTTTGTATCACTCTATGTTGGTCAGGTCTCTTAGAGGTAAGTTCTGGCAAGGAGAAGACCAGCCTAGCATTATCCATTAACCAGTAGACGAGAAGCCACTCCACATGATTTTCCTCTTCTTCCACCCCAGTTTATTTCTTTATACTGTGTCTCTTAGTGCTTGCCTTAGCACTTCTCTTTTCTTATACCTTACAGTTTTAAGTACAGCATTTACTATTACATATTGCATCCTCGGTGTCCACTATTCCTGTTATATCCAGTCCTTCTGTTGCAATTACATATCTATTGAAAAGTAAGCCCACTTAAATTTACGAAGGCATAGCATTCTTCCCCTGAAAAGAGATTCAAGATCTTTTACATTCAAGAGAGCCCAATACAGGTAGGTAATCCTTGACTTGCAACCAAAACTTAGCCCAAAATTTATGTTGCTAAATGAGACATTTGTTAAATTTTTCCCCCATTTTACGCCTTTTCTTGCCACAGATGTTAAGTGAATCATTGCAGTTGTTAAATTAGTAATTAGTATGGTTGTTAAGTGAATCTGGCTTCCCCGTTGACTTTGCTTGCCAGAAGGTCGCAAAAGGGGGATCACATGACCCCGGGACACTGCAAGTGTCATAAATATGAAGCAGTTGCCAAGCATCTGAATTTTGATCACATGACCATGGGGGGGTGCTGCAACGGTGGTGAGAAAAATGGTCCTAAGTCAGGGGTGGGCAAATATGGCCCTTTTACAACCTATTGACTTCAACTCCCAGAATTCCTGAGACAGCCAAGCTGGCTCAGGAATTCTGGGAGTTGAAGGCCACAGGTCATAAAGGGGCCATATTTGCCCACCCGTCCTAAGTCACTTTTTTCAGGGCCAATGTAACTTTGAAGGATCACTAAGCAAACTATTGTAAGTCAAGCACTACCTACATCAGTGACGGCTAACCTTTTTCCCGTCATGTGCCAAAAACAGGAGCATGGGGGGTTTACGCGCGTGCGTGCCCACACCCATAATTCAGTGCGCCCCGTCCCCCCACACATGCACGCGTGACACCCCCCCGGGCTCCCCCCGCTTTTGGCACGTGATGGCCCAGTGGGCCCGGTAGGACCATTTTTCACCTTCCCCAAGCTCTAGAGCCTTTCTTGGAGCCTGGGGAGGGCAAAAACGGCTTCCCTCCCCCGGAGGCCCTCTGGAGGCTGGAAACAGCCTGTTTCCCGACTTCCGCTGGATCCGGAAGGCCTGTTTTTCACCCTCCCCAGGCTCCAGAGGCTTTCTAGGAGCCTGGGGAGGGCAAAAAGTGCCTTCCCCACCCTCCCAGAAGCCCTCCAGAGGCCAGAAACAGCCCATTTCCCAACTTCCGGTGGGCCCAGAAGGGCCGAAAATCAGGTGGCCGTCACGCACATGCATGCTAGAGCTGAGCTAGGGCAACACTCATGTGCCCACAGATACGGCTCCGCGTGCCACCTGTGGCATGCATGCCATAGGTTCGCCATCACGGACCTATATGCTAGGAAAAGTGGTAAATAATTCTGGGTTCAATCTCTTGTCACTGGGGGAGACAGAAGAGGCAAGGAAATGCCTTGAATGTTTCTCCTTTCTTGCAGATGCCCTAAGCATGACTGAACTGGCCTGATTTGTTTGTGTCTTCAGAAATCCTGGAAGGGTTCCTTGGAGCAGGACGCTATCCTTTTACTCAAAGCTTCCCCACAGGAATCACTGAAGCTATTCAGTAAGCCACTGCCAAGGCAAATCATAAAATGCAGAGCAGATCTTTAGGAAAACCTAGGTTAACCAAGATCATCTACTTATCAAATGCGAAGGTGTTCTTGCAGCTCTTTTGGCAATTACAGTGTTTTGCTCCCCGTCATTGTTATGTTGAGATATAACAATGATAGAAAATGAAACACCAAACTGGCTGTTGTATATAAAGAATAGTAACATAAATCAATTTTATATATAAAATTAATGTGTGCTATTCTTATATATACGACAGCCAGTTTGGTGTAACAGTTGAAGATGCTGAATAGAAGCCGCGATACTGTAAGTTCTAGTCCTGCCTTAAACACAAAAGTCCTGGTGATCTGGGGCCAGCCATTCTCTCTCTAGCTTTAGAAAGAAGGTGCTGGCAAGCCACGTCTTAAAGCAACTCAATCAGCAAAGGATTAGGCAAGTTAAGACAGGAATGGGTCAAAGAAAGGCAATTCAGAAATCAGGGCCAGCATCAGACTATGATTTACTAACACTTCATCCAGGGGACAATCTAGTTATAGTATAGTTATTAAAGGTCTACAATTCCTGCCAAAATAAAGGTAGTTATAGTTATACTCAGGGGTGTGCTTCAAAAATTTTTAACAAGGGGTTCTCTGCCTGGTTGCTGGGTGGGCATGGCCATGGTGGGTGTGACCTAGTCAGCCTCCTGCACCATGGGGGAGAAGGGCATTTTTGCCCTCCCTGGGCTCCAGAGGCTTTCCTCGAGCCTCCGGGAGGGTGAAAACAGCCTCCCCAGGCTCTGGAGGCCCCCTGGAGCCTCCAGAGGCCCTTCTCAAACTTTTGGTAGGTCCATTTTATGCCCTCTCCGAGCCTCCATGCACGCCCTGCACTTACCTGCATCCAAAACAGGCTACATGGGGAGTCCTGGGAGGGGAGGGGAGGGGTGGGCAGGGGGGGTGGGGCCAGGCAGGAGAGGGATTTGGGGGTTCTCCAAACAGCATAAAATCTTAGCTAGAGGTTCTCCCTAACCCCTGTGAACCCCAGCAGCCCACCCCCCGGTTATACTGTATGTGCCCATGAAGTCAGTGTACACAAAATTACAATTATAATCATGGACAATCAATGAAACATATTCCAGCTCTCTGAATTCTTGGGTTTCCCCCCAGGTGTGCTTTCCAAGCATTTCTTCTTCAGATGTTCCAAGATCAGAATAACATCATAGCAAAAGCTCTGCTTTTTAAAATCCAGAATGAATTTCTTCTATTTATGGTACCCAGAGTAGGTCTCCTCTGAAGATTTTCCTGAACAAATAGAATGATGTGTTTGCAGGGGTCCTTTTTGATAGTTGGACCCCCAAGCCTACTTCTTTGACAAAGTTTTATCTTTCCCTAAATGCTTAGCAGCTTGAGGCACATGTCGCTGGTCATGTTATTTTGGCACCTAACATGGAAAATCACAAAGGTATCCTTTTAAATGCCAGAGACAAAAACTGTCCATAAAATAAAACAAAACAAGATAGATTGCAATTTGGCCATGATGCTCAAGTTGTTCTGCTGAGGCATGCTTCTCAATGCCAAGCACTGTGTGTAAGAGAAAAATCACACTATTGCTTTCTTTTTGCACGCACTTCTCCTTTTACGTTATTGTGAAATACAGGAGTAACCAAAATGAGTTCACTATTAAGTTCCTTCCTCTCCCCCGTTTTTCTCTCTTACTGAATTTTAGGGCATGTGATGACTTCTCTTCAGCTTTTAACATTTGTGAAGATCTTGCACTGCTTCTGAACCGAAGATAACTTTTGTCAGAACAAACGTTTAAATGGGATCACAAGATGCAGGTAGCTTTCACCAAATCATATTCATTTTTTTCAGTGATAAAAATTACATCTTCTGTTCCTCTTGTACTTTTTTTTTTAATGGATATTCATTTCTTCCATAGACATGTATTTGATTTGTTTACTTATTCAGAAGAAGGAAAATATAAACCAGTGCAGCATTAGAATGATTTCTAGAAAACAGTTTACATTTTCAATGCTTCATCTACTGTACTTTTCTGTTCTTTCGATTGATTTATACCAAGTAACTTTACAGGTTATAATCTTTCTACAATTGCTGTGAATAAGCCTTATTTAATTCAATGGAACTTAATTCTGGGATGTAGGATTTATTTTATTGGGATCACTCAGCTCTGCAAAACCCATTTTTTAATGTAATTCTGTAGCTTTTAACTGTCTGCCTATTACCCAGCTGTTAAAATCACCAAAGCATGCTAAGAAAATGAACAAACAAGAAATGTAACAATAAGACTGTGAGAGAATTTCTGCCTAACATATAATACAGATTTGTAAAGGTCCCATAACTTTGAACTATGCTATAATTATGCATTTTTCAGTACGGTAGCCACATGAGTTGTAGAAATAAGAATTTATTTATTTATTGGTTTGATTTATATGCCGCCCTTCTCTGGAGACTCAGGGCGGCTTACAATGCGTTAAGCAATAGCCTTCATACTTTTGTATATACCTGCTTAGTAGGGCTTTCGCCCCCCCCCCAAAGCGGTGTTCTTTTTTATACAAAGTCAGCTTATTGCCCCCACAATCCGGGTCCTCATTTTACCTACCTCGAAAGGATGGAAGGCTGAGTCAACCTTGAGCCTGGTGAGATTTGAACTTGCAGTAATTGCCGGCAGCTGGTGCTACTTAACAGCACTTTAGTCTGCTGCGCCACCAAGGCTCTTCAATTTAAGTTCTTTGGAGGTGATTAAATTCTGAAATCTGAAATCTTGAAGACATTCTATGTTTTTAATCAGCAGCCATAATTGTGTGCTGATTAATACAGCTTGTTTTGGATAGTACCAATGTTGATTTTTAAACGATACTTACAGAAGAGAAAAGGCAATCTGAGGATGTCTGAAAGCTGATTATTTTTGCCCTTTTCTTGGATTCCATTCCAGTGTGTTTCCTTTGTTTCCTAACAGAAGAAAAAAGGACTACACACACCAGTGGTGAAATCCAAATTTTTTACTACCAGTTCTGTGGGGGTGGCTTGGTGGGCACAGCAGGGGAAGGATACTGCAAAATCTCCATTCCCAACCCACTCTAGGGGAAGGATATTGCAAAATCTCCATTCCCATCCCACTCTGGGGCCAGCCAGAGATGGTATTTGCTGGTTTGCCGAACTACACAACATTTCTGCTACCGGTTCTTCAGAACCTGTCAGAACCTGCTGGATTTCACCCCTGCCACACACTCAAAACTTCCTTTGCTGAATTACAGGCTGGAGGACATAAATTGTCCCCTTTTCCTTCTGTCAAAACACCATGCCTTGCATACAAGTCCAATGCTTCACCCTAGAGAGATGGGAAGTAGCACCACTTGAACTGTTGTTTTAAGAGTTACAGTTCAGTTAAACCAAGACAGCACCTCCAAATGTTGTGGCGCAGTGACTAAGTTTACCCATCTTAAGTCATACTTGGTTAACACAATAGATTATCATGATGTGTTTTCATGCTCAAACCAGCAGATGGCAGTAGAAGGACTTCTCTTTTTAATCTCTGAAGGAAGGAAGCAAATTGAAACCATTATGTGTTGCTCAGAACTTCTCACCAGAACAGTGATTTCAAAATCCAAAAAAATTATATCCAACAATTTCCACTGAAAAACGTAGCAGTGAGCTCAGATAAGTATGAAGTATGATGATAAGTCCATGCTCATAGATCTAACAGCCACAACATTGAATTGCAGTCACGTAGCTCTCTCATCATTCCCTGAAAGAGGACCAAAGGCTCTGGTTCTAATTCATCAAAGGGAGGGAGGGGTCTTTCCTCACTTAGCAGACCTGAATGGACTCCAAGTCTTGTCAGAACAATATTAAGACTATATTCAGTAACAGTAACAGAGTTGGGAGGGATCTTGGAGGTCATCTAGTCCGTCTCCCTGCTCACGCAGGAGAGCTGAATTAGGGATTCGAACCGCCGAACCTTAGCCACTGAGCCACCTAGTCAGGGTGGTCAGGATTCCTTTTGGCAAATAAAGCCTTTAAAACCAAAGCTTTTATTAATCACTACTTTTGCGATTTTACATTGATAAGATCTCTTTCAAGATATATAACCTTTCCTTACCCATTCAATACTCTCTCTGGTGCTTAATCTACATAGATAACAATTTGTATGCATATTTTTCTTTTTCTCATGTTGAATGTGAATGAATAAACTAATCGTGGCATTGGACTAATCTATAATTTCACTCTTCAAAACTTATCTTGCTGTTTTTCTAAGAATTTTATTATCTTCTCTTCAGATATCTTCTCTTGATCATAAAGTTTTTCATAATAACTTTTGAATTATTCTCTTCTTTTCTTCACTTCTGTAATGTATTTTCCCCTTTTCGTCTTGTAAATATTTTATTGCTTTCTTCTCTTTTTCTTTTTTTATTTTATATGCTAACCTTCTTCCCGGTTTATTCGCATTTTCAAAAAAAAAATCTATAATTTCCCTCTTCAAAACTTAACATGTTATAGATGATGACAAACCTGATCATTTCATTACAGACTTTTGACTAATATGGTGTAACACTGCCTTGCTCTAATTTTCTCTGGTCTTCTCTGGTTTGTTTTATGGGACAGAAAGAAGTGATTCTGCAAACTGTAGACTGAAGTCAAGATCAAGGCCATTGACAAGGACTAGAGGATAATACTTGTGTTACCAAGCCATTTTTGGTATGCTGTAGACAAGACTATCAAGATTGCAGCATCACTCTGTCACTGATTAGCATTCTTGTCTATTATGCCAAGAAAACAAGCACAGATATGTAAATACAACTCTCTAGAGCAGGGGTGTCAAACTTGATTTCACTGAGGGCTACATCAGAGTTGTATTTGACCTCGGGGGAGGGGGGCAGGGGGCATGGCAGGGGGCATGGCCAGGGTGGGCGTGGCCAGCTCGATATCACTCCTCAAGGCTCCATTTTTGGCTGCGATGGCCTCCTGCAGCCCTCTGCCAGTGAAAACGGAACTTGGGGACGCCACCCGTGGGCCTGCCCAGGCTCTGTTTTCACTGGCAGAGGGCTGCAGGAGGCTGTCGCAGCCAAAAACGGAGCCTGGGTGGCTGCACGTGGCCCTCCCAAGCTCCGTTTTCGCTTGCAGAGGCACCGCGGGCCAGTCCTTCACTGTTTCCAGGGCGGGCCTGCAGGCCAGATCTAAGCACCCCGCAGGCCGGATCCAGCTCCCGGGCCCTGAGTTTAATACAGGGGTGAAATGTTACCGGTTTGGGGAGGTTCGCACAAACCGGTAGTGAAAATGTTACTGGTTCGTCCGAACCGGTAGTTAAAAAATGCTGTAAAAAGTTCTGAGATCTTGTGGCACAGCTTATCCTCAGAACTTTTTTTCCCCTTTTTTAAAGCATTTTTTACTACCGGTTCAGGCAATAGGTAGTAAAAAAATGCTTTAAAAAAGTTTTAAAAAGGTTCTGACAATCAGCTGTGACAATCAGCTGTGCAGCAGGATCTTCGGAACTTCTTTTTTACTTTTTAAAGCATTTTTTTACTACCTATTGCCCGAACTGGTATTTTTGGGTAAAGTGTGATAGTTTGTTTTTGAGCTGTGACTCTGTGACGTTCCTGCTTGTTGCAGGGACCATTTTGTGTGAAGTCCAACTGCTTTTGCATTGTGTGTGAGTCAGTTGTGTAGCTTTTGTGTTATTTTTGTGTAAAGTGTGATAGTTTATTTTTGAGCTTTCTGTGACTCTGTGAGGTTCCTGCTTGTTGCAGGGGCCATTTTGTGTGGAGTCCAGCAGCTTTTGCATTGTGTGTGAGTCAGTTGTGTAGCTTTTGTGTTATTTTTGTGTAAAATGTTATAGTTGGTTTTCCCGGTCACATGACCACCAAGCCACACCCACCCAGTCACATGACCACCAAGCCACACCCACCAAGCCATGCCCACAGAACTGGTAGAGAAAATTTTTGAATTTTAGCACTGGTTTAATATCCCTGCTCTAAAGCATGGTTGTCCAACCTGGGCCACACGGAGTAAATAGGAATTGTCTTGGACAATTCCTATATACAAAATATATAGTATAGTTAATGAATATAAAATCACAAAATAATGTTAAAAGTTTATGATCTTGTGGAGCTGCATTTCTAGTTGTCCAGAGCCTCATGTGGCTCATGGTCCATGGATTGAACACACCTGCTCTAGACCAATCTGAATGTAACTTGATTTTTATTTCCCATCAAGCAAATCTGCCTTCCTTCTCCCAGAATCAAGCCTGTTTAGGATAGTCCACTCCAGCATCCAGAGGTATAATTCTACCTGCTGATGTGACGCAGCCCAAGCATTCATATTATTTTTTCTAGATTGATATTCTGCCTTTCCTCGGGGTCTTGAGGACATATATATTACATTCATTCCATCAATTTTCACCATAGCAGCCTTGAGAGGAAAGTTGGGTTGACCAGGAAAAAATGACTCAGGGTTTCTGCAGCTGAAATTGGACTTGAACTCTGTCCTAGACCAGTAACTTAACCATTGCATCACAATGCCTCTGTACCATCTTCCAACAATTACAGATATTGAAGCCCCACCAAATGTGAAAGACAATAGATGGGCTTTTTTTAAAATAAGGTAGCCACTAGGGAAGTAGACTACTTATGTTCTGTAAGATGCTGAATCTCACCAAAATTGAAACCTTTCCAGCATAGATTTTAAGTGTAGCGTGACAGTTTGTTTTGAATGCAAAGAATACCAGCCAATCAATGCTCTTTCTTTCAGCTCCAAACCAATTAATCATTCAAGGTACTATGCACACAACTTCCAAACTTTGTGAATTAACCATCTCCTTTCCAAGAGAGAAGCAATTAAGTCTTAATTGTTCCTATCCATCCACCTTTATCTGTGCGGGTTGGCAGCCAGTTTATGAAATATTCCTCCCGTTCATCCTGGATGTGTGGGTGTGCATCAGAGGTGGTATTCAGCAGGTTCTGACCAGTTCTGGAGAACCGGTAGCGGAAATTTTGAGTAGTTTGGAGAACCGGTAAATACCACCTCTGATTGGCCCCGCCCCATCTATTCTCTGCCTCCCGAGTCCCAGCTGATTGGGAGGAAATGGGGATTTTGCAGTAACCTTCCCCTGGATTGGAGAGGGAATGGAGATTTTACAGTATCCTTCTCCTGGAGTGGGGTGGGAATGGAGATTTTACAGTATCCTTCCCATGCCATGCCCACAAAGCCATGCCACACCCACCAAGCCACACCCACAGAACCAGTAGTAAAAAACTTTGAATCCCACCACTGTTGTGTGTATGCATGCATTTGCACGCAGACAGAAAGAAAGCTTGGTTCTTAAAAACCACTAGTCTTTGAAGGGAGAAGCCTGGAAAGTTATTGCCAGTGTACCAGATTAGTATAGCAAATATAAAACAGCAAATACCAGGAAGAACTTTATGTAGAGAGAGCATAAGGTGATATACTTGGTCATGCTACAACATGTAGGTGGGAGGTGGACAAAAATAATTGTCCTCATTTTGAAATTGTTTTATCTGCTATATTGCACTTATCTTGGTTTAATTATTCATTATATTGCTTAACAGTTCATGGGTAACAGTCTCATTTTTAATTGAGTTCACCTTGAGCTTTGTGCTAAGGTGTGCTGTAAAACCTGATTAATATAATGGTTCCCTTAAAAGAAGTCTGGCGCAAAGAATATGCATGCATCAGAGGTGGGTTTCAGCAGGTTCTGACCAGTTCTAGAGAACCGGTAGCGGAAATTTTGAGTAGTTTGGAGAACCACTAGTAAGAATTCTGACTGGCCCCGCCCCTATCTATTCTCTGTCTCCCGAGTCCCAGCTGATCAGGAGGAAATGGGGATTTTGCAGTATCCTTCCCCTGGAGTGGTGTAGGAATGGAGATTTTATAGTATCCTTCCCCTGCCATGCCCACCAAGCCACGCCACCAAGTCATACCACACCCACCAAGCCACACTCACAGAATTGGTAATAAAAAATTTTGAAACCCACCACTGGCATGCATGTATGTCTTGGTCATACTTCCTAGCATTATTTTATTTGGTAGACTATACTAACACAGAGCTATACTAAACTAAGAATTCACACCTTGCGCTTCATAAGTCGAATACATAAGAGCCCGTTGCTATTTATTTTTTGGCATCAGATGGTTTTCTTTAGGTAAATGAAAATGTAAGTGTTTTTAATCTCTAAAGTATCCATGTTTTTAATCTCCAAAAGTTATTTAACAAAAGAAGTATCTTTAAATATGAGGAAAAGTACAATGAAGAGATAGGATGCTGGAAAATAGGTTCTGTAATTTTTGGAAGTAGAAAAAATTATGTGCCCACGTTTCCTTAAGAATAATTTGCTTGTATCTGCAAGTAAATAAATAACATTTCTTTATCTGACTCATTTACCAATACATTATTACATCCTTTGAAACACAGAAGATCCCACATAGTTATTTTAAATATGTCTCTTGATGGCTGGCTCAGAACATTGTAAGCAACGGAACAAACTTTATGCAGATATCCAGCATACGAGTTTTACATCATCCCCTTTGTGGTCAGAATATTTTCAGATCTTGCAATGAACTGCTGATGTCTATCCCAAGCTGAATATGCAAACAAGATTTCACTGGTTAGGCGGAATCAGCATGGACTTACCAAGCGGGTTTTTCCAGACTATGAGACTCATCAAAAAGACATTTTGCTTATAAATCAGATGGTTGTTAAAGTTACTTGGACTGTGGACGAACTAAGTGCGAAGAGATATGCAGGAACAGGGTAAGGGATGGATATTCTTTCTTTAATAGGCTCAGAACTGATGTAAAGATGCATTTACATTTGTTGAACATATTTCATCTTTTTTCTCAAGATGAAGTATGCGTTGACAAAATATTTCACATTTTCCTGGAAGCCATTCTAAAGCTGCCTAGAGGCATACCTTTTACTACGCAGTTAGTTCTGTTTTTCAAGTTCTGCTGAGTTTAGGAAAAGAGGTTGGTGTACCTTTGTTTTGATCCAGGGGGTGTTTGTTTAACAACATGTGAATTTCCCCATTCCTTCCATTACTAGCTACTGCTGCTGTCGAGATTTTAAATAGTTGCAAGGTATTGATGTTGCATCTTGTATCAAAAGTGTTCCCATAGAAGAGTTCAAAACTGGGGACGGAAGGAATGTTCGTACTACAAGAAAACGCTAGGCACTGTGATTGTAGCAGAAATCATAATGATATTGCTTCAGTCATTATTCCAAACAACAGTCAGAATTGAAGAAGCGTCTTGGATGAGAAGTGAAACATCTTCAAGGAAAAACCAAGTCCAGTTGCTTTTTTGGAAAAAAGCAACTTTGGGACAACCGTGACCTAGATGTCTGAGAATCTCCATAGGCTTCAATCGTTACAGTACAGAATATTTTTTAGGATTCCATTCATTTGTGCTTCTTTCTGTTGATCTCTCTTTGCTTTTGAACTTTCCTAGGGAACAAAATTAGAAGGAAAACTCACTATGGTGCTACCGAATCACCAAAGCCACAGGATCACCAGGAGGGCCAGGATCAAACCTACTTGGATGAGAGGATTGCTATTCCAGATGTTGGTGGGGTAAGCCTTTGGCTACGAGTTTCCACGTTGATTGTTGTCCTGGGGGTTTTACTCTTGATTGAAAAGCCCTTTTGGAATGATCAGCTCCACCACAGCATAACTGGGCTCACACCGTATGTTAATGAACTACATGACTGTGGGGATGCTTCAACAGTTATAAGTGCGAGGACCGGGTCCTAAGTCACTTTTTCAGTGATGTTGTAATTTCAAATGATTGTTAAATGAAGGACTGCATGTTTTAAGCAATGGAACAACTTGCTTCCCAGAGTTTTGGATGCCCTATTGCTTGGGGCTTTCAAGAGAAGGTTGGACAACCATTTGTCTGACATGGTACTCCTGCCTTTGGCAGGAGGTTGGAATAGAAGATCTGTGAAGTTACTTCCAATCCTATGATTCTATGAAAAGCCATGGCAAATTCCTTCCATACTATTGTTAAGGAAATCCCATGGATATGTGCACATTCCGCAGGAATGGAGTTTAACTGAAACTGAATTTTTTTACATAGAATTAACATAATATCTGGCTTGTGAGGAACCAGGAAAAGGTAGGCTTTGTTTGAAACACGGGGAAATAGAGAGCTTATTGGAAATCATAGGAGATGTAAACAGATCATGGCATAAAGGGCCAAAGCGATTTTCATTTGCAAGGGTTGAACTTGAACCAATCCAAGATCAAGGCTGTGTCCCTGAGTTGTTTGTCTTTTCAGGTGGAGCCAATCAATTTTTGGCTCGGATGCTGCTTCAGAAAAAAAAAAAAATGCTGTAAAGATAGTTTTGCAGGGCAGGCAGCTGCTCCCTGGAGGGAATAGATCCCTGCCTTACCCCTTCTGCCAATTTCTCAGTCCCCTGCTCCCCTCCCTTGCTTCTGATGTCACTATGGAAGCATCTGGTTGGCAGGAGCCTTGCAATTTCCTTTCCCGCCAGCCTGTTGATTATGCTGGCCAGTATGAGATGTTGACTCTTCATGGGCCATGCTGTTGTGGCCAAGACCATGTACAGCTTCCAAACCACAGCTGCCCACCCTTGGCCCCCAAAAAATCTAAGAGCAATTTAGAAGCAGGATACATGCATACAGATAGACAGATGGATATATACGCCCGCAGGCGCACACCACACACACACACACACACACACAAATAAATAGCATTGATCTGCATGAGAGAGAGGAGCAGATTCTTTAATTGGGATCATCAAAGTGGTATGTCTTATGTCAGGTTTTTCTAAGGGATACTCTAGTTGGTTGACAAGAAGAGTGGTCTTGTAGGCCTGATCCAGCAGAATAAGCTATCCAAGTATGATAACGTTACTATGACTTTTCTTCTCTAGCTCTTCAGTTAAATTTTCCATATCTTTGTTCTCCAGTACGGTTTCAGTTTCAGAAAGCTTTGGGCTTTCACCGGGCCAGGATTCCTCATGAGTATTGCCTACCTGGATCCAGGAAATATTGAGTCAGACTTACAATGTGGTGCTGTCGCTGGCTTCCAAGTGAGTATGTGAGGAAATGGAGGAGACGCCAACCAAACAAATAGCCTGCAGTGACTTACTTTGAAATTAATTCAAATACACATTCTTATTCAACTTTCCCAATTATTAAAGACCATCCCAAGGCTTGAAACAGAAGAATTCCTGCATACTTCCATACTTCTCAGCCTCTAGATTCACAGGGACTTTACAAAGTTGTCCCCATTCATTCTACTCTCCATCCTGTTTTTATTTATTTGTTTATCATACTTGTACAGCTGCCCATCTCATCAAAAGTTGCTCTGGGTGGACTCAGTATGGACATGTGTTTCTGAGATTCTCTCCCAATATCCTAAAGCTATGTGGGTCTCAGTCCTGTTTAGTCATTATTGTATTGATACAGAACCTGCTATGTGCTCGGTTACCATGTGCCTTTGCTCCCTACACAGCTGCTCTGGGTCCTGCTTTGGAGTACAATTTTGGGCCTGCTCTGCCAAAGGCTGGCTATCCGGCTTGGGGTAGTTACAGGGAAGGACTTAGGAGAGATATGTTATCACTACTATCCCAAGGTGAGTATGAATATATAGCAGTCAATAAGGCAACATTGGCTCCAAATTTTGGTTTATGCAGTGGCACAGTGGTAATTGCAAATGGAACTAAATTGACCTCCATCTGCCTTTCTTTCTCTGGCTTTGCACTTGATCCACAATTACTTTGATCGTTGTATGAACCAAATAATTGTGGTTTACACAATATACCATGAGTAAAACAAAGCATGATTCGATTTCATGTTTTTGCCAGACTAAACCACGGTTGTTGGTGATCATGGTTTATTGCTTGTTTTATGCAAAATATTAATATATAAATCATGATTTACAAACAACATCGTTTTAAAAATTTACTTGATTTATATATCGCCTTTCTGTTTGAAAACATGCTCAGTAAATACATATTTCCTCAGATGATCAGGCCTTAACGGTTTAAGGCTTCAGAATTAACACCATGCCCTTAGAAAATAACTGGTAATTGCTCAGATCTTTGTCCATTGGCATCCTGTAATCTCTGGGCCCTTTTTGTTATTGTTGTTGTTGTGTTATGTTTTGTATCAGCCTATCTGCTTTTCTTTTCTTTTTTTTTTGCACTAATTTCAAGCTCCAGACATTTTTACTTTTTTCCAAAGGATACTGTAATTGCTAAGAAGGGAGGTGACTAAGTTCTGGACAACTGTTGCCAGATCTGAGCTACTCAGGCATGATTACAGATGACAAACTAATTCTATGACTCTTCCTTTATTGCTGCAATAGTGTGGATTCCTCCAGGCTTGAGTTGGCCAAGAAGGACGCCAACATCATCAGCACTGCTCCCACAACCTAGCTGTTTTATGCTTCATTTAAGAAGGTCAATGAATAGAGCTGTTCTTTTCAGCTTTAACATGGGATAATTTAAGGGCAGCAATTGGTGGATTCCTTTGGCTGCGTTTCCCCCCCCCAGCAGCATCAGCAGCCAAGAAGAAAAGCAACCACAGTCTCTTTAATGGGCAGTGGGCAGTTGGAGATGATTTAGGTCACCCCTTGTGATGATTTTGCTTTGCACCTTTAAATTGGCCCAAATAATAGGCCTGCATGGAGATGCTTTACACCATAGAATAGAATAGAATAGAATAGAATAGAATAGAATAGAATAGAATAGAATAGAATAGAATAGAATAGAACAGAACAGCAGAGTTGAAAAGGGACCTTGGATGTCTTCTGTTCCAACCCCTCTCAGGCTATTTCTGAGCATATATCTACATGTAGTGATCTTCTGAAAGTATGCTAAACGTGTCTAAGAATAGTATGGCATTTTCTCTGATTTTACAGTAGGATGGGACCCGTGGGAAGCTTCCCACTCACATGCCTACTCTTAACATGCAACACACACAAGCAAAGTTGTTGCAATATTTTTAGGATCAGACTCAATAAAGATAATAGAAGTTAGAGGTTTAAATATATTTCTCTTTAATCATAGTAGGCATTCTATATTCGCTGAATATTCAAGATAGAAGCAAAGCGAAAAAGGTGAGGGTGGCTCCTTATATATACAAGGGGTGGAGCCAGGAATGGGAGTGGTAAATTATGAATACATTAAAGTCCAAAGAATAAGTTAACCCCTGATGTTCCATATATACATTATTTACACATTAGAGAACAAGGCATTTACATCTGACAAATCCCCCTCTAAATGCCGGTTCGTTATACAACACCAATTACATTCAGATTCAGGACAATATAATACATATAATTTAGAAGTTAAATATTTGTGTTGTTTAGAAGGCAAAGGCTTCGTTAATATGTCAGCTAATTGTTCAGAAGTGTCACAGTGTATTGCTTTGATGAATCCATCTTGAGATAGTTGTCTCACGTGCTTAAATTTTATATCAATATGCCTGGACCTTTGTCCAATTGCATCGGATCTGGATATTTCAATGGCCGCTTTATTGTCTTCATGCATAATAAATGGTAAAGTAGGTTTTTTCCAAACATCTGTGATCAAATCGTTGAACCATACAAGGTTATTTGCAGCTTTGGACAAACAAACATATTCCGCTTCTGTGGTAGAAGTGGCTACCAGTTCTTGTTTACCAGTATACCAGTAAACTGGACAATCATTCAATAGAAAAACATAACCAGAGGTACTCTTTCTGCATGTTGTATCACCAGCCCAATCTGCATCAGCATAACAAGTAATTTTTGGTTCTTTGTCATTATTAGGTTCTAATACTAAACAAAAATCTAATGTACTTTTCAGATATCTCAAAATTCTTTTGACAGCTTCCCAATGATACATGGTTGGTTTGCTAACATATCTTGACAATAAATTGAGAGGTAATGCAATATCTGGCCTGGTCCAATTAGATATATAAAGGAGTGAACCTATAACTGATCTGTAAAATGTGTTGTCTTTAAACTCAGGGGAAGATTCATCAGTGTTTCTAAGAAAATCAGTTTGCATAGGGGTGTCACAGGTTTTGGCATTATTTAAGTTACACTTGTTTAGAAGTTCAATGATTTTATCTTTCTGAGTAAGTTTGAATCCCCTTCTAGTTTTGTTAATTTGTACACCAAGGTATTTATTCACTTTACCTAGAGATTTTAAGGAGAAATGTTCGTTTAACTTATTTACAAAGATTTCCCTGCTCTCTTTATGTTTTCCAATATATAAAATATCATCCACATAAATTAATACAAATTCAATATTATCATTACTCTTTTTTACAAAGAAACAGTTATCAGCAGTGGTAGCATTGAAATCCATGGTCTTAAGTACCTTTACCAAGCAATCGTACCATCTTTTGCCAGATTGCTTTAATCCGTACAGACTCTTATTTAATAACCAAATTTCGTTCTTATTAGTGTATTGGCTGTGTGGTGCTCTTACATATATTTCCTTATCTAATTTTGCGTGTAAATACGCAGTCTGTATGTCATATTGAAATACGTCCAGATTAAGTGCAGATGCTATTACAAGAGCTGTCTTGACACTCTCTGTTCTCACTGTGGGTGAATATGTGTCAGTATAATCTTCTGGATATTTCTGTGCATAACCTTGTGCAACTAGTCTAGCCTTGTATAAGGTATTGTCTCCTTCTAAATTCTTAATTTTATAAATCCACCTGGTACCTATAATTGTTTTATCCTTAGGTGCGATCGCAGGTGTGAATACATTTAATCCTTGCAAACTTTCCATCTCCTTTTTCATAGCTAGTTCCCATTTTTCTCTTTCTTCACGGGGAAGTTTCAATACTTCCTCATATGTATTAGGTGTTATTTGTTCTCCATCCATATGCATTATGTAATCTCTGTATTTATTTGGTATTTGGTTTCTATTGTTTCTAATAGTTCTTCCAGGCTTGCTATGGTTGTCATGCAAATATCTAGCTTCCTTTTTTGTTAATGTGTCTGTCTTTATTTTATGCTGACTATTTGTCCAAGTTTTGGTTTTGTTCTTATTTTTGTTAATATTTTGATTTTCTGTTGTTTCTTCCTCGCAAGATATCGTATCTTTGCATTTATTTGGGAATATTTCATTAAGGTGCAATTTAGACCAATTGGCCTGCTCATGGAACACAGCTGTTCTGGATACTATAAATTTGTTATTATTATCAATGAATCTGTACCCTTTGGTTCCAGTTTCGTATCCCATGAATCTTAATCTTCTGGATACGTTTTCTCCCTTTCTCCTCAACTGTTTAGGTATGTGTACGTCTGCAGTGACTCCAAATATGTGCATGTGTGCTAATTTAGGTTTTCTATTGTACATCACCTCATATGGTGTCTTATTCACAATACTGGACCAGGTTCTATTTTGAGTGTAATTTGAATAATGTAAGGCTTCTGACCAAAATTGTTTGCCTAAACCAGCATCCTCTAATGTGCATCTAATCATGGTTTGTAGTGTGGAATTCTTTCTCTCTGCAATACCATTTTGAAATGCAGAAAATGGATTTGACGTGAAATGTAGCATTCCTCTATCCTTTAACCATTGGGAGAATTCTTTAGACATGAATTCACATCCCCTATCTGTCATAATTTGTTTTATTCTGATATTATGTTGTGTTTCTATGCGTTTGTAGAATTCCTTAAATTTCTGAAAGGTTTCATCCTTGTGTTTTAATGTGTAAACAAAACCATAGCGACTGTAATCATCCACTATTGTTAGAAAGTAACGTTTTCTATAGGTAATTGATGGAGTTAATGGACCAACTAAGTCCATATGTACTAAATCAAAAATATTGTTAGTTGATCTGTTAGATTTTTTTGGTCTGGGACTGGTTTTTAGTTTGGTGGATTTACATACTGAGCATTCCAAATAATTTTCACAATTTTTTATTTTGACACCTTCTGCGTGTTCAGTCATTTTTTGTACTACAGGAAAGCTTGCATGTCCTAACTTCCTATGTAATATGTGAGCACACTCATCATGAATTGGTTTACCTATTTTTGGTTTCTTCTCATTGTGTGTATTTTTGTGATCATGAGTTATTTCACATTCATCATTGTCACTGTTACTGACATTTTCATCATGTGCTTCAATACAATCTTCTATATTTGAATCAATGTTATGTAACCATCTTTCTTTAGTTATCAGATAGGGTAGACCTCCTTTTATCATCACAGTGCCTACATTTGTTTTGTTCTTCTCTATAGTTGCTTTCCCCTTTGAGAAAACTATATTGATATCAGATTCTCTGCTTAGTTTTATAGCACTCAATATGTTGTGAGGTATTTCTGGAATTAATAATACCCCCTCTATTTTCCCTAAACCAGGCAAGGTCACATTTCCTCTGCCTAATACTTGAACTTTTTCTTGATTAGCTACCTTAATCACAAACTTATCTTCTGTAAATGAAGATAATATACTTTTGTTGTTAGTGGTGTGGTTTGTCGCACCAGAATCAATAAGCCAATTATTGTTCTCATCTTGTTGTGTTCTGGTGCTGTCTTGTTTATTTAGTCCATTTAGTGACCCAGATTTTCTCTCTTTTGAATTTTCTCTACCCCCTCTACTTTCTCTGTAATTTGGTGGACTTCTATATTTGTGTCTATCTGTGGAAGACTGTCTGTAATTGTATTTGCTCCTATATTCTGGCCTATGTCTCTCTCTTGAGACTTTGGGGCAGTCTCTTCTACTGTGTTCCCTGGATCCACAATTGTGGCATCTAGAGGCCTCATTATATTTATCTTGAAAGACTACTTTCCTAAAAGGCTTGTGTTCTGTTTGGTTACTGAAACGATTTTTTCTTGAATTGTCTTCTGCTATCAATTTGTTAGATAGACTTTCTATGGATAAATATCCCAAATTAATGGTATCTAAGTGTGACATAAAACTATCCCATGATGGGTCAAGTGAATTGATAATAACACTTTTCATTGTTTGATCTGAGATCACTTCCCCCCTTAATTGCAGCTCAGCTCTTATTTTGTTTAGATTTATCAAATGCTCACTTATAGAAATCCCTGGTTTCACTCTAGAAGAAAAGAAATCCTTAGACATTCTTGTAGTTGTAGCTACGCTATCGCTGTGAAATAGATTAAACATGCATTGAATTATTTCTGATACAGTTAGATTTGGTTTGATGCTATGATACATTGCAGGAGACACGCTAGATATTATTATGAAAAATGCTCTATGATGTAAACAATCTATTTTTAAAGTCCAAGGTCTTCTTGGAGGACTGGTTATAAAGAATAGTAAATTTTCTTTCATAAAAACAACCTGAAGCTGTTGATACCACTCTTGTAAATTAATGCCATCAACTCTAAGTTTTGGGAAGTCACTGGGCAAGTTCCCCACATTATTTTGTCCATTACTTACAACCTGAGGCAGTCCGTGGTCTCTCAAGTGCAGGAAATTACAGAACGGCATTGGGATGCTTGCAACGAGTCTGCGCGGTTCTCTGGCCAGTTCAAGTCTTTCGGGGCCGTCTACGTAATTTTGCACATGCGCGTTGCTCATTTCTTCCTTGGCGTCGTCGTGGAAGGTTCTCTGCATTTCAGCTCTCTCGATCCGCTCCTCTTCAGATGAGTCGGTCTCTGGCTCGGTTTTTGGAGTTCTGATGGTGGCGACAGTTCTTCTCTTTATTTTGTGTGCGTTGGCACTCGATCCTGTCTGCGGTGTAGGACGGAATCGGCATGGCTCTCTGGGTTCGGGTGTCGTCGCTTTCGAAGTCAGGATGGGAGCGTGCAGGTCTTGAGTTGTTGGTTTGATTTCTTGCTTCCTCGTTGATGTCTTGGAAATTTTCAATCTTGGCCCAAAAGCAGCAAAAAGCGTTTTCATTGCTGACTTTACTTGAGATTTTGTTAAATCGTCTTCACTTTCTGATTTTGGTTCATCTGAAGAGTTTGAGACTTCTTTTTCACTTTCTTCGTCTGATAGTGTTTTTCGCGCCAGAAATTTTGAACTGAGCGTTTTGATTGGCTCTGCTTCACTCTCTTTTGAAGTTCGTTGAAACCAAGATGGCTGCCATTCAAAATTTCGCGCGGGATCACATCTTTTCTTTTTTACAACGGTTTTCTCAGTAGTCATTTCACTCACAGTTTTTTGATCTTTGGGTTTTTCTTTAATGACGTTTTTCTCTCTCGCTGCTCCGCTGTTCCTCAGCATCTCCTGGAGGTCTGCGATGAGGCTTTCATCATTTTTCTGTCTTTTTAATATCTTTAATATCTCTGACCTGAGTTCGTTATTTTCTATTCCGATTTCTTCCTGGTCATTATTTTCACTCATCAGTTCTTCTTCTTCAGTGGTGTATTCTTCGGATTCTCTCGAAATCGCGTTAGTGGATTCGTTGATCATCTCTTGATCAGTTTCTATTTCTTTGCTGTAGGCCCTGGTGTTGGGCCTATCTTTCTTAGACATTTTTAATTACTTATTGAGTCAATTAACCATCCTCTGCTACCAGCTTGTTGCAATATTTTTAGGATCAGACTCAATAAAGATAATAGAAGTTAGAGGTTTAAATATATTTCTCTTTAATCATAGTAGGCATTCTATATTCGCTGAATATTCAAGATAGAAGCAAAGCGAAAAAGGTGAGGGTGGCTCCTTATATATACAAGGGGTGGAGCCAGGAATGGGAGTGGTAAATTATGAATACATTAAAGTCCAAAGAATAAGTTAACCCCTGATGTTCCATATATACATTATTTACACATTAGAGAACAAGGCATTTACATCTGACAAAAGTAAAAAATGAGCCAAAAGTACTTGGACACAAACTTTCAAGTAATGCCTAGTTATCACAATGGGCCTCCTACAGCTCAGAAGGTCAGGTGATCAGCTGTAGATCCTGATCTTTAAATATAGCTAGAGTGAACCATTTTTTCTTGGGGAAAAAAATAAAGGACAAACCTGAAAAACGGGCAAATATGAAAGAGGTTCATAAGGATTAAAAACATTTGCTTGTTTACAAAGGAAAATTCAAGAGCAAAACTAAGAAAAACTTTACAAAGACACCTTTTAATAAAAATCTATAACATCAAACAATATATGTAAATTTATTTTTAAAGAGCAATTCAATTTTCCATATTTTTCACATGAATGTGAAATACTTTTGTGTTAGCTGGTACCAATTGTATAGTAAAGGTTATATGAAATAAAATATAGGACAGAAGTGAGTTTTTGAAGAATAAATCAAAAGGACAGCTCTCTGAAATAAAGGACTGTTCTTTATAATACACATGGTCACTGCAACTATATCCCATCCCTAGATTAGTGTCATGTGTGAATGATGATCACTGAGTTCCTAATATGTTAGAGCCAAAATTAGGAAGAGGCATTGAGACATCTTAGAGCATCAATTTTTCCTCTGTATCTTCTAACAGCCCAACTGTTGTCCTTTCCACTATAGGTCCCACGTGTGCTGCTCTGGATTATGATCGAAATTGCTATAATTGGCTCTGATATGCAGGAAGTGATTGGAACAGCAATTGCTTTCAACCTCCTTTCAGCTGGACGGTAAGATCCCTGATTTTCTATAGGCCCAAGACAAAGCAATGGGCAGGTTCCAGAGACAAATGCTGTGAATGCTACAGAACTACCAAACGCTGGACTGTACCATTGGGTCCCTACAGATTTCTAGAATCAGGAAAGATTGGAGTGAATATAAGGTGAAACCAATGCTATCATTTCTCTGCTCTTTATACATCAAGCATAATTCCTCCCCATTTTAAATATCCTCCTGCAGAATGGTCAGGGTGAGGAATTGCCAATGCATGACACTGCAACTTTTGTCATATATTGCCTGATCATGTATTTTAGACTGGCCAAGACATGCAATTATGGAAGCAAAGAATATTGCACTTCAAAGTTGCAGGATATAGAATGGCCTTCTCCAATTTGATGGCCGTCAGAGATTAATGCAAAGTACTGTAAAGGATTATTGGGGGTGGGGAAGAGCTATAACCCAGTGGCACAGCATAGTCCCAGGTTCTAACCTCTTTAGATGGGAAAAGTTTCCCATCTAAAACTTGAAGAGGTTCTGACAATCTCTGATTGCACTCCCAATTTCTCAAAAGCTAGTGGAGTCCGATTTGCACTTCACGTTCACCCATCTTGAGATGTTATGGCCTCCTGGTCTCTAAAGCCAGGGTCAGGAGAGAAAGACATTAGTGGTGAATGCCGAGAGGAAAATGGGAAGCACCTATGGGAAAACAGATAGTCGATAAACTCTGCAGAACTGCAGCATTTTCAAGTTAAAAAAAATAAACCCAGCTTTGTTCCAAAAGCAGATAAGCATAACTGAGCCAGCAGTGCATTGACACAATTCTTACAGATCCAGTACCAATTATAAACCAGAAAAAAGACCCCTGTGGAAAGACAAAACCAAAACAGAAAGCTGTTTTCTATAATTCTTTGAATTAAAGACACTAGCAAACTTAAGGCGCTTGAAGAAATGTTTTGTTGTCACAACTATGCACCTAATCTATCCCTTAGCTAACCTCTATGAACAGTACCATTAGAAGAATCCTACGAGGCTAAAGTGTTTCAGTTCAACTTGGTATAGAAAGCACAAACCCTCCTGGATTTATGGGTGCTTCCATTTCAATCAGACATGGGTTTACGATAGCAGAACACTGAGTCTTCATAGCATTCTGAGAAATAGTCAGATTTGTGCAATTCTATTTAAATGATAAAATTTTTACTTTTCTTTTTGCAGTATCCCTTTGTGGGGTGGAGTCTTGATCACAATTGTGGACACCTTCTTCTTCCTCTTCTTAGATAAATATGGTAAATACTAGGCCAGAGAAAAGGGAGGTATACATGGTTGAATCATCTAGTGAGATGTTCAAGTTTATGAGAGTTTGGTTATGGTTTTACTAAAAATATACTCATATGTTGTAATGTCAAAAGTAATATCACTAGTGTGTATTGCCTGTATATTAGAGGATTTGTAGCTATCATGTTATGAATGCTATGGGATTTTTTGCTATGTATTTGCAAAAAATGAATTTTTTGCTATGTATCAGCAGGTATAATGGGCATGTATGTAAGTCAGAGTACATGTCACCCATACAAGGTATAAGGTTATCAAGGTAGTTTTAGGTTTCTAACCCTACAGTACAGTACCAGAATGAAATTTTCTCTGAAGGCACAAGAGACGGTTCTCAAAATAGTATATAGTCCCCCACTTCCAAAATAGATGGTGCTCATGTGACCCAGATGAGGCAGTGGCTCCGAGCGGAAAACTAAACAAAAAACATGAAAAGAGGGCCAAACAAACATTGGCCAAACTAAGACTGGCCAATCCTTGATAGAAAGTTGTATTGGTTGTGTTTTGCATCACAAAACAAGGCATTCTGATTGTGGGCGTTCCACTTTGATTCTCCTGGAACTCGAGCTTTACCTGACTAGCCAACTTTAAGTTGGTAGGTAGACATCAGTGGGTGTAGGTGTAAGCAAATAAAGCTTTTATTTCAGAAAGTAAGTCTGTATTGTAAATCTGCATTTGTTTCTGTGCCCAGAATCTTTGGCTATACCAGAACAGGAAGGAGCACTCAAAGTATTATAAATATATAAATATACAGAGTGATTTCATGAAAATAACACCTATTTACTTGGCACAATAAGGAGCACCAAGTAAAATGTTAAATACTGTTTGAAATAGCCATTAATGCAGTCTTTCCTGCTGAGAGCTCTCAGAATTTTGCTCAAAGTACTTCAGGAAGGCACCGGATTGAGAATAATCTAATTGAGAATCCCAAGGCCTCCTATGGACAATAAACCTCTTTCTCTTTTGTCTTTCCCTGTCAGGTCTCAGGAAGTTAGAAGCCTTTTTCGGCCTCCTCATTGCTATCATGGCAGTAACGTTTGGCTATGAGGTAAAACATGCTCCCTCCGCCCACATGTGAGAACTTCAACCACTCTTCCCTAGCCTGGCTAGCAGTCTGAGGATTAGGACCTAAAAGCCACCTCCCACTCTCTCAAGCATCCAGCAGAGTGGTCTTCTCCAACCTGATACCCCACATGTATTATTGTAAAATAATCCCCAGCAATGGAATAATTATCTAGGGAATACACTGGTGACTGAAAAGTATTGGGTGGGAATATCTGATCAAACTATTTTAGCTCAATATTCAGTGGTCAACTGTGGCAATCAGATGCTG
Organism: Pituophis catenifer annectens; assembly: GCF_029215685.1. Classification (NCBI taxonomy): domain Eukaryota; kingdom Metazoa; phylum Chordata; class Lepidosauria; order Squamata; family Colubridae; genus Pituophis; species Pituophis catenifer. The sequence continues at coordinate 231,345,359 of NW_027256881.1, forward strand.
TCAGGAAAACTCATGTGTGCCCTGTTTCTTCCTTCTTATTTGTACCCAGCACTGGTGGGTTGCTACCGGTTGACCCCAGATCGGGCAAACTGGTACTGGCTGTGGTGGGAGGCTCCGCCCACCTGCTGAGACACTTCTGCACATGTGCAGAAGCATTGTGCACAAGCACTCTCTCGCCCACGAGCGACCCGGTAGAAACGGGTTTTGAAACCCACTCCTGGTACCCAGTGACTGATTTTTAAAGATATTTTGGAGTTCTTTATTTAGAGGATGAAGTTCCAAGTAGCCTGAAATAACCAGTGCTCTATGAATTTGTCCATTATTTAAAAACACCCAGGGAGATGTGCATGATCACATCTGGTGACAATGAATGCCAGAAGGAAATTGAATGGGGAGAAAAGATTTCTGTGTGTTCTGGCATCAAAGCAATAGTCAATCAACTTGGAGCTAAATTGGCAGAACATAATTGCTTGTGGTTTGTTCCATGTATTAAGAATTTCTTACTTTAGATACAGCTTTGCCACCAGGACTCACAAATGAATTAGGTTGCAGCACATTCTCGCATCTTTCAAACAAATCAAGATAAGCAACTACACTGACATTTTAATTCGCTTCATAGTACAGCAGCATTGGGGGGAATCTCATCTCTTCTTGGCTCACATCTCTTCTCTAGCCTCTGGTAAATATCTAACCTGTTTTCCCAACTCTAATTCCTCTTAACCTCTTAACAAGGTTTCTTGTGAGTCCATCTTCCTTTTTATAGTGTCTGGCATTCAGAAGATGCATACTCGATAGAGGAAATGTGGGAAGCGCTGTGATCCCGTGCCTTGCCTTTCTCTGCATTGCCTAATCTTCCCTTCTTCTTTCTGCAGTACGTGGTTGTAAAACCTGATCAAAAAGAGGTGCTGAAAGGGATTTTTATTCCTTACTGCAAGAACTGTGGACACGAGCAGCTTCTGCAGGCTGTGGGTTTGGTTGGAGCCATCATTATGCCCCATAACATCTATTTACATTCTTCCCTTGTCAAGGTCAGTGTCTAACACGTAGATACTTTATTTTGGGGCATAGACCAACAATTCCTTGTGTATTGGATAAGAAGATGTTATCCATGCCTTCAAAGTTACTCATACATGTATGTATCTGATGGTTTATGGCAGTGTGATGCACTTGTAATGGGTGAGAAGGCAAAGAGAATAAAACATATCCCCCATTGTCGATAGATACTATCTTGTACTAAAGGATTATTGCAATCTATGTTACATTTGTTGGGGGAGGAGGGGACTGCATTTTGCAGCACCAGCAAGGCAAACCAGGATAGCCACCTGCTGGCCAGATTTAGTCCATGTGTCTTGCATAGACGCTGTATTTTCTCTGTAGATAAAATTCCTACAGCACCTCCAACCCAGGGGTGAAATGCTCCCGGTTCGAACCGGATCACCTGATCCGGTAGCGATAGCGGTGGGTGGTTCGGGGAACCGGTAGCAAAAATCCCTACCCCACCTCCCCATGCCCAGCTGAGCCGCACGATCGTCAGAGGCTTTTTTTTTTAAGCATTTTTTCTACAACCTCTTTGAGGTTGTAGAAAAAAATGCTTTTAAAAGCCTCTGACGATCCCAGCTGAGTTGCCTAATCGTCAGAGGCTTTTAAAAGCATTTTAAAAAGCTGAAGAGGTTGTAGAAAAAATGGTTTTCAAAGTTTTTTTTTAAAAAAGTTGGCCACGCCCACTCAATCACTTTAACCTCCCCCCTCCCCACCAAACCACGCCCACAGAACCGATAGTAACAAATTTTACATTTCACCACTGCTCCAACCTAATCAGCGTGATATGGGATAGGCATATTTTGCAGTGTTTCAAGATTTAAAATAACACAACTAGTCCTGGTTTAGGAACTGCTTTGTTTAACGACCACTCATAGTTATGACAATCATGAAATAGTAACTTTGCAACCAGTCCTCGTATTAATGGCGTTCACAGGCCTGTAAAAGCAAAGGAAAGCTGAAGTCAGATCGAAAGCACAGTTGTGGTTTCACTTAGTGAGCGCCTCGCTTAATGACCAAGTTGCCATTTCCAATTATGATTGCTAAATGAGGACTACTACCCGTAAGGGTTATGAATTAACAGAGAACCAAATATATACTTGATTTTTTTCTTCATGCTGCAGAGGAAAGGATTTTTTTTTTCTTACTGTAGGTAGGGAAACAACTTGGTTGAAGATAGATTTTAAGCTGATAAATCTTGGGCTAAATCACATGACTTGTTTTAGGATTTGCAAAGTAACCCTAACACTAACCCACTATTGTTTTTAAACCATGGTATGTAGCTTAATGTGTTGTACAGATCCAGCTAAATAATTCGCTGATGGAAGAATTTGATATTTATTGTTAGATGCCTAAACTATAGCCGTTGGTAAAAATGAACATAAAGTACCACTGCTCAATACAGGTAGTCCTCCACCTATGACCACAACTGAGCCCAAAATTTCTGTTGCTAAGTGAGACAGTTGTTAAGTGAATTTTATCTCATTTTATGACTTTCCTTGCCAAATTTGTTCAGTGAATCACTGCAGTTGTTAAATTAGCAATGTGGTTGTTAAGTGAATCTGGCTTTCCCATTGAATTTGTTTGTTAGAAGTTCACAAAAGGTGATCACACGATCCGGGGACACTGCAACCGTCATAAATATGAACCAGTTGCCAAGGGTCTGAATTTTGATCACGTGACTATGGGGATGCTGCAATGGTCATAAGTGCGAAAAATGGTCATAAGTCACTGTTTTCAGTGACGTTGTAACTTTGAACAGTCACTAAGTGAACTGTAAGTAAGTCGAGGACTGCCTGTAATTTCATCTAGCCAACCCTCTCACTCTACATAGGCTAGAGGCGATGTGCCATTTAAGATCTTATAGTTGTCTTCACTTGAGTTTTGTTTCAGTTTTCTTCTGCGTTTTGTTTTTGCCTAAATGTCTTTAAAGACATTTAACTTTAATGAACAACCGTTCATTGTGTGACTGAAGTTACAATGGCACTGAAAAATAAGACTTACGACCACTTTTCATACTTATGATTGTTGCAGCTTCCCCATAGTCACGTGATCAAAATTCAGTTGCTTGGCAACTCATTCATATTTATGATGGTTGCAGTGTCCAGGGGTCATGTGATCACCTTTTGCGGCTTTCTGACCAGCGAAGTCAATGGGGAAGACAGATTCACTTAATAACCATGTTATTAACTTAACAATGCAGTGATTCACATAACAACTGTGGCAAGAAAATTCGTAAAATGGGGCAAAACTCACTTCACAAATGTCTCGCTTAGCAACAGAAATTTGGGGCTCAATTGTGGTTGTAGGTCAAGGACTACCTGTATTTCAAAAGCACAACTGGTTTAAAAGTACAATGTGTTAAAATGACAAAACCTAGCTCTTTGCAGTTGTGCAGAGCTACGGCTCTGCTTGGACGATGGTCTCCTTTCTCATTTGGACTGCCATTTAAGGATTTCATTATTGATGTCTGGTTTATGTATTGTGGTTCTGAATTATGTTAGGTGCTGTTGAATTTTTCTGTAAGTCATGAAGAGTGACTTTGATTGAATTGGACATTTATTTTAAATGAATAAATAAAAGTTGATATTTGTATGGGCAGCGGATTCTGAACAGGTAGATAAAGCATTCCGTTGCATGTTATATCTAGAGAAATGAACAGAGTTGCTCAAAGTTTATCAGGACTAATGTTTGCAGGAGGAGTAACTCAGCAATTAAATATTATACATAATACAGCACTAAACTATAAAACTTAATTATGACTAGATAGCACTTTAATTTGATTTGATTAGCAAGTGTACATTTGAAAGAGCAACCATTTCTGATCGTGCCATGTCGTATTAGATCATTTTAATCTGAGCTCTACTATTCCTTTACACTTATATCAAAATCAGATTCTTAATTATTAAGTAATGGATCTTTAATTAATTGGACCAAAGATAATTATATCTAAGGGAATACAAAATTACTTTCAAGTTACCATTCAGGCTGAAAATGAAGGGATGACATGAAAACTTACTAGAAAGCATTTATATGGGAAGCAAATTATACAGTAAATAACAGTACTTTTATAAAATATTATTCTGTGTATAAGTCAGAATATTGCCTGTGTATAAGGCAATGCTGAAACCATTAACTAAAGCATTCGTAAACACATTATTAAATTAATTGAGAAACATGCAGAATATCTTAATTAAACAATAATAGAAACTGAAGATCATTAATGTAATTAATTTTAAAATGGGTAGATTTCATGAATGGATGGCATTAGACTAGATTTTTTTTTTAAATCAAATCCAGCCTAGGTACGCAGAAGGGTATTTGCAGGCAAAAAAATTTCTGACCGGAAACCAATTGGGTTTCTAGATATCTATAATCAGCTGAGGAATTCTGGGAGTTGAAGTCTACACATCTTAAATTTGCCAAGGCTGAGAAACTGTTTTAATCTAATAAGAGTCCCAACAGGTGTCAGTATACTTTCCTGTTGCACATTTACATCATAACAAACCAGTATTTACTGCTCTACTATCCAATAGGCAAAACAAGGTTTAAGTAATTAGCCTGTACAGAACAGTTGACAAGTCACTTCATGTATGAATCAAGCATCCCTCTGAATCCACACTGCAAAAATACAAAGCACATCTATTTGAAAACTCAGTGTGTTTGCTTCCAGGTCCTGAGATTTGCTATGCATGCAAAGAAGCTTTGAGAGAAGTTTGAAATAACTATGCAATAAAGCAAATTCAGAGAAGTTGCTTCATAGCTTGAAGCCACATTGATGCTTCCCTCACAACTAAAGTCCCTCATCAAATGCACAGACTTATTACATAGCAATCTGGATTTGAACATGTGGTCACTGCTAGTCAACAGAGTATTAGGTGGAATATGAATATTCAAAGTCTTAATATTAAAAAAAGGAAGTATCGTATAATAAACCTATTTGCAGATGACATACTTTCTTTTTTTGCCAATTCTGACCAAGTTATTCTCTAATTACAACTTTAATACATTTCCCACAGTGGCATAACTAGAAATAAAGTTTCATAAAGCATTAATTAGCATAAAGTGCTAATTAATGTTGATCAGGGTGTTGCAAAAAATGCCTTTGGAAATCCACTAGTCTGCATATTAACTTAGGATGGATTTAGATATTTAGAAGTCATTATTATAAAAAGTTGATACCAGTTTTAAAATTATGCAGTAAATTGAACTAGATGTTTTCTTGTTAGAATAGCCACCATTAAGCTAGCTGTTCCAAAATTTTATTCCTGTTTGAAACTTTTCCCTTTTTCTGGCTTACTACATTGAAAAATTCTTTCTTACTGTAGTTATAATTATTTTTTAAAACCTAGAATATTAACAAAACTATAATGAAAAGTAATATAGTAAATTGACATATTACTGCAGTGTTTTCAGTTAAAATAATTATTCAAACTCCAAAGTCTAATTATCACTGTATTCTTTTATCACTAAAACAATACATATCTTCCAGATATTGAGAAATTATTTTAAAATGGTATTCGTGATATAAGTATATGTGAAAGCAGTCTGTGTAATGCTCAGCCAATATTATTTTAAAGCATGTTTTACTGAAGAAGCCTTAATGGTGGCACATAGCCCAAAGCCATTTATATGTCATGCTGTGTGAAAAGCAAAGCATGTGATAGCTTCATGGAAGGTACCAGGACTGAAGCTGACAAGGCAGGAAACCAGAAGCCTGAGAATACACCAAATGATTGTGTAAACACAGTACAGTGCCATTAACAGTGAAGCCTGAGAAACAGGCTGCAAAATCTTTTATGAGGGCAGGAGAAAGAAATCCAGGGCTTAAACCCTGAGGCAGGGGTGAAATCCAACAGGTTCTGACAGGTTCTGGCGAACCTGTAGCAGAAATTTTGAGCAGTTCGGAGAACCGGCAAATACCACCTCTGGCTGGCCCCAGAGTAGGGTGGGAATGGAGATTTTGCAGTATCCTTCCCCTGGAGTGGGGTGGAAATGGAGATTTTGCAGTATCCTTCCCCTGCCATGCCCACCAAGCCACACTACGCCCACCAAGCCACGCCCACAGAACCGGTAGTAAAAAAATTTGGATTTCACCACTGCCCTGAGGCCACACACACAAATATATAACAAGATTCTTAAACTCAGTAGATTTTTGTCAATACTAGAATGACTTATTTGGAATAAAAACCTAGCTAAACCTGGTCCTTGACTTCTCACTGTTTGGGACAGTGAGTTGGGGCTTCTAAACAGAGGTTATTGTGAAGCATGAACCCATCTCTAGAGATGTCTGATTGATGACCTCACCCACACTCTCAAATGGCTGGATCGATTTCAGTTGTCCTCCTACATATTGTCAAGTTTTGGGAGCTTTTATCCCTCACAAATGCTCTAAATACTCCCATCTTCCTCCAAACCTGTCTCTGAACAGCTCGTGGCTGTTGTCTTGCATTGGTTCCAACAATTCAAGCTGAGCCAGCCAGCTCTTCCTCCCTACCCTTGAACAGTGAGAGAAGGAGCAGAGTGGCAACATGGCTACCAGTCAACATTATGCCATTTTTTCAGTCACAGCTGTCACCACCCAGGCACCTTCAACTGGAAAACAGAATCTTTAGAATTTGATATTTGGGGAAAGATAGGGTGGAAGATAGTTATCTCTGCTACTTCAAGGCAATGCAGTTTGACCATCAAAATGACTTGACTCCAAAGCTCTGGGTGGAAATGCCCAAAGACCACCCATGTCGTTAATGCAGCTGTCCTTATCAGATATATATTGATGGTCGTGCTCATTTGGTTCTATGAGGAAGTTATTTGGTCAATTTGATTTTATCTGGTTTTTAAATTTTTTATGTCTATGTTATTTTATTGTTTGGCTGTTCACCGCCCTGAGTCCTTCGGGAGTAGGGCGGTATACAAATCGAATAAATAAAAAATAATAATAATAATAATACAGCTTCAAGTTCAAAAGGTTGTTTTTATTATTTACAAATATATACATGCATACGATAATGAACAGGGTGTCCTGTTACATTTTTACCCTAACTGTATGACTCAGATGTTGAGAGGAGAGAGAAGTTCACGTGTTGTCTCGCTGAGAGATAGATGAGAGAGAGAGAGAGAAAAAAAGGGGAAGATGTCCAAGTGGTTTCTAGGTAAGAGTCCAATAAGAAAGTTCATTGGCTGATATAGTCACATGTGATGTCTGTAAAGACTTAACCCCTTCTAGTCTCTGGTGCATCATATGCAGGCAATATCTGACAGTCCTCTCTGCCCTAAAAACCTGTGTCCTATGGGGAGGGGGCAAGACCACTGGAACATCCTGTGGCATACATAGAAACTATTGCATTGTTTTCCCAACAGACCCGAGAAGTGGACCGCGCCAACCAGAAAGCGGTGAAAGAAGCCAATATGTACTTTCTGATTGAATCCACCATCGCACTCTTTGTTTCCTTCCTCATCAATCTCTTTGTCATGTCTGTGTTTGGCCAGGCTTTTTTTCAACGCAGCAACCAGGAAGTGGTAAGTCAGCAGCCCACGTTTTCTTCCCTCAAAGCCAACTCTGACATTAATATCTATAGTTCTTTACCCTACGTGTAGCCTTTTATTCTTTTGACCATGAGAGAAAATTATAGAAATGGACTTGGGGATCCTGTCTGTCCATTAGTCTAAGAGCTATCCCAAAGAGGGTCAAATTTGAAGGGAGAAGTGAAATATAGATAGATATGAATCAATCAACCAATTAGGAAAGAGTCAGATTAATCTGGGGGATATAGATAATTTTTTTTAAACCAGGAAAGAAAATCACCCAGTGAATTCCCATGGGAGAGGAACTTAGACAGTGGCCTACAATGTGGCAAACCCATTTCTTTCTCTCCCTCTCTCTCTCTCTCTCTCTCTCTCTCCCTCTCTCTCTCTCTTTCTCTCTCTCTCTCTCTCTCCACATCTCACTTCTTCTTCCCCTTCCTCCTCCCCGTCTCCATGTGACCCAGAATGGAGCTATTCTGAAACAGTTGGGAATAATCCCAGAAACCTTGTTCTGTATGCTTTTTCTATCTTGTTTTCTCTGCTTCTCTAAGAAAGATTAGAGGAAAAAGAGAGTGAGTTATTCCTTCAGCCAAATAGAAATTGGCCATCCTCGTCCTATTTACCTATCCTAGCCCATCTGGTAGAATGTCCTATAGTAGTGATGGCTAACCTTTTTTGCCGTTGTGTGCCAAAAGCAGGGGGGAGCACGGGGGGGTTGCGCGTGAGCGTGCCCACACCCATAATTCAATGCCCCCTGCCCCCCGCGCATGCATGTGCGACCCCTCCGCACTCCCCCCGCTTTTGGCACGTGACGGCAAAAAGGTTAACAGTAGGCCCATTTTTCACCCTCCCCAGGCTCCAGAGGCATGTTTCCTGACTTCCAGTGGGCCTGAAAGGCCCGAAAATCAGCTGGCCGGCGTGTGTGTGCATGCTGGAGCTGAGCTAGGGCAACGCTTGCGTGTCCACAGATATGGCTCCGCGTGCCATAGGTTCGCCATCACGGTCCTATAGTATGTAACAGTGATATTTCACTGACTGGGAGTCACAGAAACAGGAACCCATTCGTGCGAACCAATGCAGTAAAAGCTTCCCTTTACCAGTTGTGCAGTAACTGGTAAAGTTACTTCACAACTGGTAAAGTAACTTTACCAGTTACTGGTAAAGTTACCAGTAACTTCCTTCTTGTGTAAGAAGGAAGAAAACTGAGGCAGATTTTTACAACGTTGCTATTTAAAAGAAGTGTTCCTACCATTAAATAGTGGAAGCTGGCCATTATAGGAACAAAGGCTAGAAAAAAAGGGGTACGAATGATGCATAAGAACAGACCTGCGGATCCCACCTATTTGTGTGAGAGTTGTAATTTGTTCAGTTTACACAGACACACAGAGATACAAAAGGGGATGACAAGGAACATTGGAAGAGATTAATAGCACTAAAGAGTTTTTAAGGTAGAGTTATCCAACAATTTCTCAAATAGCAGGCTGGTCTTTTTATGGCAGAGCAAAGAGTGCAGGAATTTGCTGCTCCAAGGTGCCTGTAATAGGCCTATTTCTGATTTCTAATGAAACGGTTTTGGTTTTTTCTTTTGTCTTATATAACCCAGCATGATGTCTGTGCCAATCAGAGCTTATTCTTGAATCAGAGCATTTTCCCCAACTTTCCTGAAAACAATGAGACTGTGACCGTGGATATTTTCCAAGGGGTAAGTATCCAGCAAAATGACGGCTATCAACCAAACTGGTAGCAATACAAAACAGATGAACAGCATAGAATCTCCAGATCATGGTGTCAAACTTGATTTCATTGAGGGCCACATCAGGGTTGTGTTTGACCTCAGGGGGGCCAAGGGGCATGGCCAGGGTGGGTGGGGCCAGCTCAACATCACTCATGTTGGGGGCACCTGTGGTGGCCCGAGCACTCTACCAGCGAAAGTGCGACCCTCCTGAGCTCTGTTTTTGCTGACAGAGGGTTGCAGAGGCTGTTGCAGCCGGAAACAGAGCTCAGATAGGCTGCGCGTGGCCCTCCTGAGCTCCATTTTCACTGGCAGAGGCACCATGGGTTGGACCTTTGCTGTTTTCAGGGTGACCCCATGAGCCACATCTATGCACTCCGCGGGCCAGATGTGGCCTGCGGGCCTTGAGTTGACATCCCTACTGCAGATGAACGCTCAACTGCTTCTATTCTCCCAAGGACTTGTACTGAGAAGCAACTCACAAGAAATGCAGCTCCCATGTTTTATGGGCAAATCTAGGAATGTCCATAATTACTTTGTCACCACATGCTGAGCCAGCTGAAGCTTCCAATTGGTGTGCAACGGTTGATTTGCATTGTAGTCCAGGCATGCATTGACAAGGGCATGAGCAATCATGAACAAAGCTTCCTTTTTTTTCCAGAAATGGTTTTAACTGGCATATAAGATGTAATCGCACAAAGGGCTTTCTAGCTATGGCCTCCCCACTTGGTATTCAGAAGTGCCCCCAGATTCTGAGTCAACTTTTTCTCAGGGACTAGAGCCCCATCTAGAGTTATGGATGTTCAGCTGTTTTTAGAATCAGTTGGCTTTCAACTCTGATTCTGCAAGTCACTCCATCTTGCTGGGGTTGTACCTCCCCACCTTCCCCAAATATATCAAATCCCACTACATTGCCTTTCTAACCAAGGGTTGAGATACGCATTTAAATAGATGGCCTCTCCTAGCAGGTTCTTGAAGATATTAAACAATAGGGAGAGGAGGTCTAAGGCCCGTGGTTGTCACTTCTACAGCTGTTTAAATTTCCTTATCTGGAAGCCTTGTGATTGATTTAAAATTCCCTCTCCTGCACTCCATCATTTTCACTTTAATTAGAGTTATCTAATTAATTTCTATTTTTAGTTCTTTAGGTTGTTGCTTTTGTCATTATAATGTTAGGCTTGGACAAATGAGATGGTGAGCAGCTGTGTGGACTTTTGCAGGATGAAGTCAAAATGATTTAATGCATTTTTATATAATACAATGAGCATGTGCATTGTGGAATACAAGCCAGGAATGTTTGCCTTTTTCTATGCAGGGAATTATCCTGGGATGCTACTTTGGGTCCATTGCTCTCTATATCTGGGCTGTTGGAATTCTTGCAGCAGGTCAAAGTTCAACCATGACAGGAACCTATGCAGGACAGTTTGTTATGGAGGTGAGAAAATACCTGGAGATCAGGGGTGGGTTCTACATATCTTTACTACTGGTTCGCAACGGGGCCGCGCTCTTCTGCGCATGCGGAGAAGCATTCTGATGACGTCAGGGTCGGTGGGCGGAGCCTCCCTCCGGTTTTACTACCAGTTCTATAGAACCGGTCCAAACCGAGGGCAACCCACCACTGCTGAAGATGTATAGTAAATTGGGGAGCAGGGAGCTGGGAGGGCTGACATTCAGCACTGGCAAAGGATGAGATAATGATGCCTGCCTGCCTGCCTGCCTGCCTCTAAAATAGATATAAAAGCTTTGTTAAATATAAGGCAATATAACTACAGTTTTCTTTGCTTTTAAGTTACAAAATGCAAACAAAGGAAAGAAATCTCAAAATTCTAGACTTTGTCTTTCTTCCTTTCCTTACATATATCCCCCACACATAATGATATCACTATGTCTTGATAGGCCTTTGTCAAAATACGTGTGAAACCAGATGTTTCCTGATTCATATACCGTTTCTGATTGCTATTATTTCATATTATTAATAGCTGCTGGAATTCCAATATTCCCATTTATCTCATCATCTTTTCTGACCTCTCCCGCAGGTGAAATACTCCCTCTTCTCATATTTTCTCCCATGATATTTTCAGCTCCATATGTCCTTTTAAGTCCAGACTTTTATCCTGTTAGAATATCTTTTTCCTATGGCACAGTTCATATGCTATCCTTGAGGTGGTTGAAAACTATTGGTCTAAAGATTTTCTTTCCATATTACCACTGTTTCTTTTTCCTGCCCCAATGCTCTCTGTTCTGTCTTGCTACCTAAAGTGGTGTCCTGAATTTTGGGTTTGCTAGGCATATCAAGCAAAACTATTAATTAAGACCTATAGCTTTCTTTCGCTTCCCCCTTTCGGGATATCACCAGCCAGTGTGAAATAATCTACCATCAATGCTAGCAGTTTTTTGGATGACTAATCCAGTGCTCTGCTTTGCCTAGACAAGTCATATCAAAGTGCTTTCATGGGCAAAGATGAAACAAGTTTTGACAGGTGGATGTGCAGAATTGATGTTGGGGATTTGAAACTCATTAGACTCCGATTCAGTAAGGAGAACCCCCTCCTCCACCTGTGATCCCAATGAGATTATTTGAACATGGTCACAGGTAATAGCATTCGAGCCATTCCCACATAACTTGCCTAACTATCATTTTAATTTCCCACAATTCTCCACAACAAAGCTACATTATAAGTATTGGAGAAAATTAACACGCAGGGGTAGATTGAATGCACAATGGCAAAAAAATTACTGAGTGGAAGTGCAGTATGATTGACACCACAGCAGCAGACCAAGACTACTGCTGGACCCGTATTTAAGGGCTTAACATGAGCCAGTTCTCCTCTGAATTCGGTTCCAGGGCCGTTTGACGATGTTATATTTTCATGCAGGAAGATACAGAAAAACAGTCTGTTGTGCAGGCACAGAAGGTGTTTTCCTGCTTACAGTCTAAGTCTTTCTTTGCTTTTATTTGTTTCCACTGTTAGATGAAGATGTTTTTGGGAGGTGAGGTTAGACCACAGCTTGTACTTGGTCAGAGAAATTTTGTTATAGGTGTTAGTTTTTTTAGATGGCGTCTGTTGCATCAAACTTCAAAAAAATCTAGAAAAGCAATGAAAATATATCTATAAATCATTAAAGGCAGTTGGTTAAAATGTGCCTCTTTCCAAGACAGGCCAACTATATCTTATTAGCCTCCATGGTATAATCCCAATTAAAGCTAGCTGAAGACATTTAATGGGACTTGGGCCAAACCGGGACTACAAGAAATTGCAATGCTGCCATCTATGGTCTAATGATTGCTAGTCTGCTATTCAGAAGTGACCAGATGGCTCAAAGCAACTTTGTGTTCCACAGGAGTCCACCAAATGTCTCCAGAAACCTTGTAAATGAAGGAGGAGGAATGCAACATTCTTCCACTTGACTCCATAACAACCAGCATTGGGAAGCATATGTTCTGTGTAAGCTTTATCATGATTAACACTGGATAAGTTTCCTCTGGATAAAATCTTTAAAATGGGCTTCCTCCCAAAATCATTCTTATGCTGTATTACACCCACACAAACATACTGTTTGTGCACACTTATCTGATCCCCTAATTTGATTCACATGCTGTCCCAGGCTACAGGATGCTCTGGGCCTAATTTTAAGATGGTCTTCCCCAATCTTTTGCTTCAGTTATTTTGGGCCCCGGGGCTTTCATCCCCAGCCGGGATGGCCTGAGAATGCAAGCAAGGCCCCAACCCAGTTTAGAAATAGATTAGCCAAAGGTCACTGAGAAAGAGATCTTTATTTGTTAGATTTACACAGATAGTCCTCGACTTACGGCCACAACTGAGCCAAAATTTCTGAGACATTTGTTAAGTGAGCTTTGCCCCATTTTACGGGGATCACATGACTCCGGGACACTCCAACCGTCATAAATATGAGTCAGTTGCCAAGCGTCTGCATTTTGATCACATGACCATGAGGATGCTGCAATGGTTTTAAGTTGTGAAAAGTGGTCACAAGTCAGTTTTTTGCAGTGCCGTCGTAACTTCGAACGGTCACTAAATGAACTGTTGTAAGTTGAGGACTACCTGTACTTACCTTTTCTCCAGAAAGAGAAGGTATGCATAGAATATACCTCTTCTCTTTTTCCCAGAACAAATGGGGAGTGGGGAACAGGCTGAGCTGAGAGATAGTGGCTTGTCGACTAAGCTTCCATAGGTGAAGTGGGATCACTCCATTTGTATGGCTCTTCCATGTGGCAACTCCAACTGCTGCTATGCAGAGTGGGATCCAGCAGAAAACTCTGCCCCTTTAACCCAAAGGTGCTTTTTTTTCCCAAGAGGCAACTGAACTTTCTGGTTTTTCTTTGAAGACGTTTCACTTCTCATCCAAGAAGCTTCTTCAGCTCTGAGATGAAGAAGCTTCTTGGAATAAGAAGCGAAACGTCTTCAAAGAAAAACCAAAAAGTCCAGTTGCCTCTTGGGGGAAAAAAAGCACTTTTGGGACAACCGTGATCTGGATGACTGAGAATCTCCATAGACATCTGCCACCTTAAAGAAGAGCTGATCATATTTCCACTCACTATCTGCTGAACAGTGAAAAAGACTAGGAGTTCTATCTGCGTGAGAAGTGGGAGGAAGAAAAGGGGAAGCAGGAAAAACCTCTTTGGGTGCCAGTAACTGGTCTTCTGCTGTCTGGGCTGCAATCTGACTGCTCTGGGATCAAAGAACTGGCAACAGGTGGATGTTTTTTTCTCCCATTTCTGTCTTTCCCCCTGAAGGGAAGAAAGGGAAATTCAGGAAGAGCCAATTTCCCTCCAGGGGAGGAAAAAAGTGGGGTGGATCCAGTTTGGCAGCCAGTAGCCTTCCAGTGAAGTTGCCCACCCACCCACTCACCTGCAGCTTGGATGCTGGAGGACCTAAGCCACAGGGTGGGAGATATATAGTATAAAATATCAAGAACTCCTTCTCCACCATGAATGGTGAGAAGTGTCTGGGACTCTGGGGTAATGTCTCCTTGCTGCCAGTTTCCTGATCCTCTGGACACTGGAAAACTGACAGAAGGCTTGATTCCAGCCTTGTTCCCTTCTGTAGGGGGAAGTGGGTCTTTTGGGGCCTAGAGAATTGGCACCTCAAAGACCAGATTTCCATCCTTACCTCCTGCTTTACTTCCGCTCATGGTTGCCAAGAGAAGTGGTGGAGATGGCTTTGTCTAGTCAGAAATGGCCTTGAAATCAGTGACCAGCAATCAGGAATCAACAGGAGCAGGACAGTCCCCCTCCTCCCAAATTTACCTCAGAAGGGATTCGCCACAGTGCAGCTTGTGCCAGCAGAAGTTGGAAAACTTCACTTTTGAAGTAGAACAAGGGAAGATGGAGTGAGGTTGCCATACATGTGGAGCAAGGACGGGTGGAATATAATGTTGTGCATTCATGTCCTCAGGAAATAATTACAATTATAATAATTATAGAAGGAATAGATCAGACATCCAGCCCTTGCTTATCAATGGAGACCGAGTGGAACAAGTGGCTAGTTTTAAGTTTCTGGGTATTATCATAAAAGAGGACCTGACCTGGGGCACTCACATTGCAGCACTGGTCAAAAGGGCCCAGCAGAGATTATACTACCTGAGACTTCTCAGGAAACAACTACTGAATGAAAAACTGCTGGTGACCTTCTACCTCTGCCCCATAGAGAGTATTTTAACTTACTGTACCTGTGTATGGTTTGCCAATTGCACAGTGGCAGATAGGACAGCGCTCCAGAGAGTTAATGTCATTGCCCAGAGGATCATTGGCTGCCCTCTCCCCTCTTTGGAAGAGCTTTATAGCTCCTGCTGCCTTAAGAAAGTTCAAAACATTCTTAAAGCTCCATCTCATCCTGGGCACCTTTTTTTTGAACTATTACCATCTGGAAGACGGTACAGGATAATAAAAACAAGGACAAATAGGCTGAAAAACAGCTTCTATCCCAGAGCAGTGACTATATTGAGTTCTACTGTATAGAACAATATTAATGCAATATCAGGGGTTTCAATTCAATTGTAGAGAATGAGAAGGATGTGTGTTTGTGTTTTATTTTTATAGTTATAACGTACACTGAAGATGGCATTTAATTTTTTTTTTAAAAAAAACAAATTTTATTTCATGGTCAGCATACATCATAAACAAAAAATCAATCATTCATATATATATATATATATATATATATATATATATATATATATATATATATATATAAATTTTCACCCCCCCCCCCTTCCCCGCTCCTATCCCAACCCCCAACCCCCTCCCCGGACTTCCCAGAACAAATACAGGGTAAAAACATTTAAGAAACCTTAATAAAAGACCCCACAAACTAACTATCTATAGATTTATCTATCACTTGTACTTTAACTCTCCTTGTTCAAAACAAAATATAACTTTTCTTGCTTAAAGGTAGTTAATCCCAATTAATTCAACAATAAACAAAACCAACTTGTTCCTCCACAGAATAACATTAATGTAAAACAAAATATACAATTTAAAGCCCTTGAAAATATATTGAGAAATCTATAACCTTAAACTTAACATCCAAAAGAAAGTTTCTTTTTTATCATATCCTTAATAAAAATTAATCATGTCTTGAATACCAATACAATTATAAAAATTCACATTTATATATCCTTAATAAAAATTTTGAATACCAATACAATCATTCACCATGTTATCCTGCCTAACAAAGAGGAATAAAATTCTTCCACTTCCATTTCCCCCTGGTTTTTTTCCGAGTCTTCTTCTTCCGCTTTATTCCACCATCTTTTATTTTTACAAGCTTTTGTGTATTCAACTGTAATTTTATCTTCCAATCCTGTGCAGCTCGCAACGTAATTCCTTTTAAGAAACACACCTCTTTATTTAGGATTAAAAGTCCATTTTTATAAAGAAATTGTAATGTTCCATTTCTAATCCTTCTTGATATCTTGAAAATCCAAGCTTCTCCCGGCACTTTTCCTCTCATCTGCATCAAAACCTCTGGATAGATCTCTCTCCATATCTCCGGATTAACCTCCTTCAAGCCCATCAATTTATTCATAATTTGGGAAACATCCTTTCCATGTTCCTCAGGCGCTTTTACTTGAATTACTTCTTCTTCCTCCTCTTTCAACATTGCAACTTTATTATCAATTTGAGTAATAAACTTCTCAAAGATCTCATCTAGTCTTTCCGTAAATGATTTTTGCCATGCTTCCAAAAAATCCACTGTCAGTGTTTGTACGCTTGCTGAATTATGTGCTGAGAAACCTCCATTCTCTTCAAAAATCTTTGCTTCTGCCATCTTTTCTTATGCTGCAAACTTAAATTCCCACTTCATTCAGCAAAGCTTCAAAGTACTGACAGCTATAACGACCTTAACAAGCGCAAACAAGCTTTAACAATCACTTTCTTCTTAGACTTTCGTTCTCTATGAGCACCATTTTGGATCTCTTTAAAACTTTCACTCGAATCTGAAAGGACTCATTATTCATCAGAGTTAAAGGAAAGAAAAATACTTGCGAGAAACTCTCCTGTTTTGTTCTGCCTGCGTAAAAATCGATCCTTGAAATCACTTGTTTCGCAGGGATGGTCGCGGCGCCTTGTTCTGTTAGAGACGGAATCCCGAGTCTGGAGCTGCTTTCCAGGCGTTTGGGGAGCCCTCACCCTCTGCACCTCCAGGATTAATCCTGGAGGTTTTGGGGGGCTCTACCCTATACACCTGAGCACTCACCTCCCCCTCTTTGCCCGAAGGGGAAGTTCCAGCTGCCAAAACAGCTGATTTACGCTGTTTTGGCAGTTTTACAGATCCCAGGGTTAGGAGCTCACAAAGGAGCTGCAGCGGTGCCAGCGGTGCCAGCGGAAGTCTGGATGGCATTTAATTTTGTTGTACGAAGTGCAATGACAATAAAGTAAACTAACTAAAGTAAACTAACTAATTAGCAAAGTGTTTCTGCACTGGGGCAAGCAGGTGAACCATTGGGGCGAACCCATAACTGATGGCCATTGGGGTCAACAGCGGTAATTTAAGCAAAGCTTTATTCCTGTCCACATTTCAATACTGCATAGATTTCAATGCATTTATAGCATGCAAGATCTTCTTTTGACAGGAGAGTGGTATGTGGGAAGGTGTGGTTTCAAGTGAAAGTTATCTACAGATGAGGACAGAGAATGTCCTCATCTGTAGGGTTTCTTGTGACTATTCTTGTGAATTCTTGTGACTATTAAAAGCATCAAGAACTGAAAAGAAGACTCTTGTTTAATCTCATTGTTCCAATTGTTCTCTCCGCCTCTAGCCAGCGGTGCTTTTCCAGTGTTCTGTTCTGAGCCTATTCCTCCATGGGGGCGTGTGTATGATTCAACAGGCTGTCCATTTCTTCATTTAAAAAAGAAAAATTGAAACAGAGGTTCAAAAGAGTCCTCTTGTGAAATACTCATCTTTTCTGCTTCTTAGGCAACTAGCAAATTGCTTGTACTTTTAGAGCACTAATTTGATCTCTGAGAAATGCTCTGTCACTAGCAATGGCCACTACGGTAGAATAACCCTTGCATACTCTCTATATTCCAAATATAGTCAAATAATTCAACATTTTGCTTTTTTAAAAAAAAACTTTTTTTTTTTTGCAATAATTTAAATTGACCACTAGGTTGCAATCTTTTTTCAAAATAATTGCTGTTCAGTTAGAGATGAACTGTGCTTGAAGTTACTGTTCCTTCTACTGGCCTTCACCTACTCACTCATAATCGTGATTTTAAAAAAATGCTCAGGCAGCATCGTTTTTCGGTTTGGCACCCGTGATGCTGCTTTCATCTCAACCCCAGCCCACGGCTGAGACTGGCTTAAGTAGTTCTTAGCTGTATCTGTGACTTAAAGGAGTGTTTTCCTTCTTATTCTGACACTATCCAAGAGAGCCTCAAGTTATGCAAAAGAGGTTAAACCAGGGGTGAAATGTAAAATTTGTTACTACCGGTTCTGTGGGCGTGGCTTGGTGGGGAGGGGGTAATGTGATGGTGGGCGTGGCCAATTTTTTTTTTTAACTTTTCAAAGCATTTTTTCTAATGCTTTGAAAAGCCTCTGCCGATCAGGCAACTCAGCTGGGATCATCAGAGAGACTTTTTTAAAAATGCTTTGAAAAGCCTCTCTGAGGATCAGGCAACTCAGCTGGGATCGTCAGAGACTTTTCAAAGCATTTTTTTTACCACCTCTTCGGCCAAGAGGTTGCATTTTTTCGTCGGAAGAGGTTGTAGAAAAAATGCTTTTAAAAGTAAAAAAAAAAAAAAAAGCCTCTGATGATCGTGCGGCTCAGCTGGGCATGGTGGGGGGGCACAGGGATTTTTGCTACCGGTTCTCTGAACCACCCGCCGCCATCGCTACTGGATCAGGTGATCCGGTCCGAACCGGAAGCATTTCACCCCTGGGTTAAGCTTGGATTTTTTTCAGATGACCAAGGGAGAGGGGAGGATTGATAAATAAAGAAGGACTACCAATGTGTGGCTAGATCTTTATAAAACTCTTTTTATTTCCTGCAGGGTTTCTTGCAAATGCGCTGGTCGCGCTTTGCCCGTGTGGTCTTCACTCGTTCCTTCGCCATTCTTCCCACTGTCTTTGTCGCTGCCTTTAGGAACGTAGGAGACTTAACAGGCCTCAACGACCTTCTAAATGTACTCCAGAGCATCTTGGTGAGTTTGTAATCCAGTAGCATCCTTCTCTCAAGATACAATACAGATAGTCCTCGACTTGCATTTAGCAATAGTTGGAATTTACAACGGCACTGAACAAAGCGCTTTAGGACTGATCCTTGCACTTATGACCATTGCAGCATTTTCGTAGTCACATGATAAAAATCCAGGCACTTGGCAGGTATTTATAATGGTTGCAGCATCCCTGGGATATGTGATCAACATTTGTGACTTTCAGCTTCCAACAAGCAAAGTTAATGAGAGAAGCCGGATTTGTTTAAGGACCATATGATTCATTTAACATTTGCTTGACAACTGTAGCAGAAAAGGCTGTAAAACTGGGTGTGATTCACTGAACCACCAGCATGCTTAGCAATGGAAATTCTGGTTGCAATTGTGGTTGTAAATCAAGGACTATCTGTACTGCAGATTCTCAAAGATCTGATTAGCTGTAGACTTTCATATAAATCCTCTAATCCCATACAGCCACTTTCTGAATCTGGCATCTTGCAGGTATATAGACTTCAGGTCCCAGAATTCTCTGCAGTGTCATCTAAATGGGGAATTCTGAGTGCTGAAATCTACCATTCTGGAATGTGCTCAAATTCAGTCAGATTATGTTAGGACTATAACTCCCATTATTTCCTTTTTTTCGTGGCTATCCTAATAATGGTGGAATTTGTAATCCAACATACCTAGAGGTTGTCCATCTGGGATGACTGCTATTGACCTCTTGCTGCCAATCTTTCTTTCTCCCCACATTTTTCTTTTAATTCTGCAAATTCAGAGCCAGATAAAATATCCATCTTTAATGGCTTTAATAGCCATGTCTACATTCACATGACATGCTTAGCTTGGTCCGAAGATTAAACAGCATGTACAACATGCTTAATTTGTTTTTTATTTGTTTGCTTTTGTGGTTTAATGTGTTCTGAAGCACCAGCTTGTTTGCTTAGTTTAAGGTTCAGTTTATTGTGCCAATGCAGAAAATGAGCTAATTCAATAACCAGGTTAAGCGTGTTTTGTGAATGCAGACTCCCAGTGGAAATGCAAATACAGATAGTCCTCAATTTACAACCACAGTTGAGCCCAAAATTTATGTTGCTAAGTGAGAAATTTGTCAAGTGAGTTTTGCTCCATTTTATGACTTTTCTTGCCACATCTGTCAAGTGAATCACTGCAGTTGTTAAATTAGTAACAGAATTGTTAAGTGAATTTGATTTCCCCCTTGACTTTGCTTGTCAGAAGGTAATCCCATGACCCCGGGACACTGCAACCAGAGATGGGTTTCAGCAGGTTTTGACCAGTTCTGGAGAACCGGTAGTGGAAATTTTGAGTAGTTTGGAGAACTGGTAAAAAAAATTCTGACTGGCCCCAACCCCATCTATTCTCTGTCTTCCAAATCCCAGCTGATGGGAGAAAATGGGGATTTTGCAGTATCCTTCCCCTGGAGTAGGGTGGGAATGGAGATTTTACAGTATTCTTCCCCTGCCACACCCACCAAGCCATGCCCTGCCCACCAAGCCACACCCACAGAACCAGTAGTAAACAATTTTGAAACCCACGACTGACTGCAACCATCATAAATTTGAGTCAGTTGTCAAGCATCCCAATGTAAATCACGTGACCATGGGAATGCTGCAACGGTCATAAGTGCGAAAAATAGTCGTCACTTTTTTGAGTGCCGTTGTAACTTCAAATGGTCACTAAGCGAATTGTTGTAAGTTGAGGACCACCTCTGTAAACATTGCTGACCTGTTTGCAATAAACTAGTTTATTTAACCACATTTGCAAAAAAAAAAAAAAAATAGCAAGAACAATCTTTATCTGATAGGGACATGAAAGAAAATATTTCAAAAAAGGTTATTCTAGAACGTTCATCAAATGCCTAAAGTGCTGTGACAGGAATGGGCATCCCACAACCAGCAAATGTTGTTGAATTACAATTCCCAGCATTCCATTCCATTGGCATGCAGACCAGGTCTGCTGGAAGATGGTCCAACATCTGGAAAGCACCACATTTTTCACTCCTGAATATAAAACAAAAACGTTTTTTTCGATATTCTGTAGGTGAAGGCTAGAGCTCAAGTTACAGTAAAAACACAAGTCAGGGCTTTTCAGGCTGAAGCCTGGCACTTATCTGCTAGCTTTGGATATTTTTAATCAGATAAGGAATGGACTACAAACCAGCATCATGATTATATGGTCCTATAAGAATTGTAAATAACCCAAATGCCTTTTAGATTAAATCCAACATTAATGTTGGTTTAGGAATTATAGAAGCTGTTTTAAAATATCTGGAAAGCACATTGTCTACTCTTGCTATGATGTAATGCTAGTTTGCTAAAGATCCTCTGAAGCTATCAAGAAACGATGGTATCATGAGTCTGTGAACAGTTGAAAGTGATAGTTCTTGGGGCTCTTAAATGGCCCATGTTATATTGCTGTTCCACAAACTGCATGGCTGCAACTTTGCTTCCGGGTGAAATTCAAGGTGTTGGTTATTATCACCTTTAAAGTCCTTCATAGCATGGGTTCAGGCTATCTGAGGAACCGTCTTACCATAATGGAACTGGTCTGCCTTACCCATACCAGCAGAAGGGGCATGGTGCAGATGCCAACAATCAAGGAATTTCAGCTAGTGGGATCCAGGACAATTTTCTCTCCCACGGCCCCTCCCCCCCCAAAGTGAGATCTGCACCCACCCTTCTGACTTCTGTAAGGGCCTGAAGACCTGGTTCTAGCAGTTAACCTGGGGCTCCTTTGTGGGTGCATCATGCTGGAAGTGACTAATAGATTAAGGCAAGACCCCAACCTCCTCCCAACCTACTGTGTGTATCACTGCTCCTTTCCTCTCCATCTTTTTAATTGTAAATTATTACTATTATTAAGACCATTTATTGTGTCCATGGTTTATTGGCCTTTAATGTTTGTAAGCTGCCCAGAATTCCTGTAGGAGAGATGGGTGGCAAACGAATCTAATAAATAAACTAATCAATGGTCAGTAGTCCCTTAAAAGATATGTTGGTTGTTCGCCAATATAAAAAATTCTGAGAAGGGATACAGAAAGAAAACATAGTGCTCACTTTTAAAACCTGCCTGCATGCTCAACCTGTTTTTTTTTTCTATCTAATTCTAGCTACCTTTTGCGGTCATACCTGTTCTCACCTTCACCAGCATGGAACCTCTCATGAAGGATTTTGTCAACGGGATGTAAGTAGCTCAATTTGGATAGGGACTCCTTTGTGATTCTGAGGACCATTTCCATCTTAAATTTGTACTGTCACAGAAGCACACCACTCAGATCTCTAACTTCCATCAAAGTTCAATTTAGTCCAATTTTGCTTGTTCTTCCATATAAACAGCTTTTTCATTAGGTTGTTCCATAAATAGGAGATGCTCAGGAGGTGTCCCTGTCATGTCAAGCTTAACCTTTGGTGACTATGTGGATACGTCCATCCTTTTTTGGCAATAATAAATCACAATACACGTAGGCATTATTTATGCTAATTATAGTATTTAGAGGGTTGCGTGGTTTCTTTTTCTTTAAAGACAAAAATGAAAGAAATCAAGGTATGAAGTGTTCTAAGAAGAGGAAAAGTCTTCTACTTCCCACAGAGATTAATCTTTTTCACTCTAGGTGATTTGGCAGATGTAGCTCTAAAAACGTGGTTGAGATGGAATTGCTTCAATAACCTCGATCCATGTATTTTTTCCCCCCCACTTGCTTTTCTCTCTCGTTTTCTTAGCATTGGAAAATTTCTAATGATCCTGATCACTGCATTAATCTGTGCAATCAATTTATACTTCGTGGTGACAAGCATCATAAGCTTGAACCATCTGGCCTACTACATTGCCATATCATTCGTGCTCATCGCTTACGTGGCCTTCGTCTGCTACCTGGTAGGAACCTTGTATGCAAATTCGGCATCATCCATATCAGTTGTTTATCCCCAAATTGGATTTAACAGTTCTAGGGATTACCTATTCAAACAGATAAGATTGTGGAATCTATTGCATTAAGCTGTTCCTAATGCAAAATCTCCAGAGCAGATAATCGGTGACCTTAGTCGTAGTGATGAAATAGCGATGCCAGTTTATCCTGAATATTCAGTCAGCTCAGCTCTTTCTCTTCCCCCATTCCTTATCATAACTAAAAATGATGTTATATAAAGATAGGTGTTTATGAAGCAATAGAATGACATTTCTGGGGAGGGCACAAAAATGGCCTGAAATTGTATAACTTGCTAAGCTACTGTATATAATGTTGTTTGACTTTAGCATAGCATGTTATGCCAAATTCAATATGCCACTTTTAAGCAAATTGCAGTTTAGCACAAGTTCTGGAACAGATCTACCGGTCCCAGGGAAACGATACCAGTGGTGAAATCCTCCCCGGTTTGCCACTGGTTCACTGCCCACGCATGCATGGTGCACACATGCACAGTACACACCAAACACGTGCTGCATGCGGAAAAAGGAGGCTTGGGAAGGTAAGTAGAACTGCAAGGTGGGGAAACAGCTGTGCCGCGTGATTTAGATTCACTAGAAAGCAGGATTTCCTGCTTTCTAGCAATTTTAAATCACGCGGCACAGCTGATCATCGGAAATACTGCTTCAGACCAACCGGTAACTTTTTTTTACTACCGGTTCACCCAAACCAATGCGAACTGGTAGGATTTCACCACTGAACGATGCCCCTTTAAATAAGTACCTTGTGAAAGAAAAGGAACTCACACATATCTCTTCGGCAAACATGTTGCTGAGAATTCTGAGAATGGTCACTCCGACATATCTGAAGGGCAAAAGCTTGAAGACAAACTTAAGAATGTATGAGAATTGTTATGAGGAAAAATGGGTTAGTCACACAGGGACACTGAAGCTTGCTTACTATTGCAGACAGATGGAAAACATAAGGTTCTTTGGCTTGATGATCAAAACTCTCCCCCATTTATTTATTTAATATACATATATGGCCACTCATCTCATATACATGACTATTCTGTACAAATACATGTAACTTGTTCTTGGATTTTGTCATATCTCTCACCATTCCAGATTTGGACTTGTCTCATTTCACATGGAGCTGCCTTCCTAGCTCGTGGGCCCCATACTCGGTTCAGTTATGGATTGCAGTGATAGTACATCCCACTCATCACCACTGGAAGCTGATGAATCATCACTGTTCCCCAACAAAACAGGAAGCAGCTGCTCTTGGGGATCTGCCAGGAAGCAAAGGTGTCAGAAGCAGAGTTTCTGTTGGCAAAGGATGGACTCCAGCATCAGTAGTGATCACTCAGCAGCAGCACAGTGTCTGCTTTGCAGGCCAAAAGTTCCAGAGACAATTTCTGGCATTCCTAAAGAACCTTCAGACTTGGAATGGCTGTGGTGTAACTTCCAGAGAGGGTTCAAGACTTGATTCACTCTTGTTTTTTAATCCTGATGACATGTAGCAAGTTAGAAAAAAAAAGTGTAAAGAAAAGTATAAAGTATTCTAGATACTCATGACCAAATGTGCACACCTTCTACCAGCTTCAGACCCAAATCGGCTTTGTGTGGAACATCAAGGCATCCACTTTACTAGTGGGTGGGGAGCATTTCTTTTTTGGGGGAGGTGGGTTTAGGAGCTTAAGGAATGGGGATAAAGACAGGAATGTTTGGTTCCACCATTGGTGAGGCCACAAAGGAATAATGGAAGAATCCCTTTGGTTCTACTTTTGCACCATTAGACTTTGTCCTTTGTCATACTCTGGCCTGTGAGACTCTGTGAGAAATCTCTCAAAGTAATATGCACCTAATATTTATACTGAAGGATCTGGCAGCAACTCCTTCTTTGCCCCCATTTTAATCTAAAAGCTACTATCAGAGCCTATAACTGACAATTCCACAAGCCCACACTCTAGTCAAGGATCCACTGTAGATCAATCAACTCACCTTACCTTCTCCATGCTATTGCTGCTTGACTTCT
This sequence comes from Pituophis catenifer annectens, assembly GCF_029215685.1. Lineage (NCBI taxonomy): Eukaryota > Metazoa > Chordata > Lepidosauria > Squamata > Colubridae > Pituophis > Pituophis catenifer. The sequence goes on from NW_027256881.1 coordinate 231,370,289, forward strand.
GCCCTCAGGATGAAAGCAGTAATGGGAATGACAGCTGGAGTAATGAATCATCTTGATTAGAACAAGGGGGCCCATTCAGGGGTGAAATGCTCCCAGATCGGATCAGATTGCCCGATCCGGTAGCGATCTTGGCCGATGGTTCGGCGATCTGGTAGTGATGGTGGAGCAAAGCTCCGCCCATCCACCCGGGTGTCATTACTTCCTGGTTTTCACCAGGAAGTAATGTGTTTTTTACCTTCTGTGCATGTGCAAATTTTGCACATGCGCAGAAGGTCTGTGTGCACATGTGACACGTGCAGCGTGTGCACTTCCAAACCGGTAAGGAAGGTGAATTCACGCATTATGCTAAGACATGACTTATTTAACTATGGTTTATTGACTAATATGACATGGATTTTTTGACATAACATGATGTGGGATTTACAAATTGCAAATGTTGAGCTTACATACACAGTACACCAAACCAAAGCAAAACAACTATGGTTTAGTGTAAGGGACTGCAGAAGGTATAGGATTCTCAAAGCCTATATAACAAATGCTATTAACATAATTTGGATAGCAAAGTTTCCTCCTCATCTTAAACACCAATTCTAGCAGTTCCTTTTCAGATCAATGTCTTAGTTTAAGTTCCTATGCGGCCATGGCACTACAACATAGAGGTAGTCCTCAACTTATGAATACAATTGAGGCTGGAATCTTAAGTCATTGAGTAAAGTGGTTAAAGATGCTATGTAACCACTTTGCTCAACGTACTGTAATCCTGACTTGCCCAGTTGTGGTAGTTAAGCAACTGTGCAAGTTGTTAAGTAGAACACCAGGGAGAAGGCCCAGACCTCCAGTGCATGGTGGGGCAGAGAAGAGGACCCAGGTCTCCCATCACACCCAGGAATGGGAGACGCCCAGACCCTCTCTCTGCCTCACCAAGGAGAACAATTGCAAGAACAATGGAGTTCTAGAGGGCAAATCCCTTGTCACTTTGGAGGAATGGACCTCAAGTCTGGCAGAAACTGGAAAGCTCAGAATGCTAGCATTTGTTTTCATTCTCACCAAATTTGAAGCTTGTTCCTCCAGCACATGAAGATTTCTCCTCCCTGCATTGGGAGAAGGGAAAATCCCTTAGCATGCCAGGGGAAAGGACTTCAAATCCAACATCCTCTCTGCTTGCAACCTTCTCAGTTACTTCCCCATTGGCTTTCTGGAGAAGCCAACGAAGATTGTAAATGGTGATCATATGATCACACGTAGTGACCAGTCATATATTTGAAAAGTCAAGTGCCCGAAATGTTATCATGTGACTTTGGAGATACCAACACAATGTTTTATGATGGCCGAAAGTACTTTATAGGCGGTAAAGCATTCTTTCCAAGACTATCATGATTGAAAACACTTATTAAATGATCGGTTGTAAGTCTACCTGTAGATGGAGTGACTCAGAAGGCATAGAAAACTGAAAATTAAATAAGAATTTCATTTTTCGCAAAAGCTGTGTGTTCTGTGTATCATGAAGTGCTGTTCTGTAAGAAGTATTAGATGTAAAAAAAAGAAGGATGAAGCTCCCATTTCTTAAATCTGGGTCTGGCAATGAAATGAAGACAAAGCTCTTAGATATCTTCCCAAGAGAGTGGTAGCCTTGTAACATTCTCATCTTCATATATTCCCCCAGTTGGGTTTAGACCCAAAGAAAAGAAAATGAACTATGGCCCAACTAACCCCAAAGTGATGCTTGTGTTTTTTAAATCACTCTTGGTTTATGCTTAGAGGACCAGGAGAATGGTTAGAGGGAAGATAGGAAGGAGTTCAATAAATTCCAGAGGAGAAACAAAAATGTCTGGAGAAGTTGGAGTGGCAGAAATCAGTAGAGGGAATAAAGAGGATATCCAGAGAAAAAGAAAAAAAACACATACTTCAACATACAAACAGAGAGCCTTTATATACAGAGAGAAAGGCTATCCCAACTTTTTGTGGCTGGCCCTGCCCTTCCTGGCTACCAATCTGTGGTAGCACAGTACTCAGCCAGCTTGTTCAATTTTCCAAATATGTTCAAGATCTCCCAGAATCTGGAGACCTCTGCCCTTGATACAGTAGTTAAATAAAAAGGAGGATTTTGTGCTGCGCTTTTTAAACCTGCAGGCCTAGCAAAGCTATAGGAGTCCAGGCTCTCTTGATATCTGATTACTTTTATCTGAGAGAATGGTTGTCGGTTTTAATAGTTGTACCTGTTCCTCTGTCCAAAAAGGTAACTTGATGAAGGGCAGAAATTTATAGGTACCAGATTCAATATGTGCAGCAGTTTATGTTCATCTTATTTTAATTGACTGGCAACCAATAGCAACAGTAGGTTCTGAATCCTGAAAGCAGTCTTATCTACAAGCAGGGAAAATTGGCCTATTTTTAATATCTGGCCCTATAAACTGATTGTATCTTCTAAATTCAGTTAACTGACTTTTTATTCCATTAATTGGGACCATATACATCAACACTGAGGTTTGGGGGCCATTTGTACCATTCCACCCCCACACTGTTTTAGACTAAAGGGTTTTTTTTCTCCAGTAAAAAAGATTATTAAGTGATTTGTTCAAAAGATGTGAACTGCGTGGTATTAATATGATAGCCGAAGATGCTCAAATCAAATAAATATTCTTCTACATTGTTAAAATAAAAAAATAAATCTTTTGAAATTGGCAAGGAACGGCATGCCATATTGCTACCGGATTTATCTTTGTAGAAGTAGTCTGTGGAAATTCTCAGTCATCCAGGTCATGATTGTCCCAAATGTGCTTTTTCAGGAGGCAACTGGATGTTATTGTTTTTTCTTTGAAGAAGTTTCGCTTCTCATCCAAGAAGCTTCTTCAGCTCTGACAGGACAGTGGGGAATGGATTTTGTCATATCTTTCACCATTTCAGATTTGGACCTGTGTCATCAGTGCCTTCCAGTGGTGAAATCCAATTTTTTTTTACTACTGGTTCTGTGGGCATGGCTTGGTGGGCATGGCAGAGGTAGGATACTGCAAAATCTCCATTCCCTCCCCACTCCTGGGGGAAGAATATTGCAAAATCTCCATTCCCACCCCACTCTGGGGCCAGCCAGAGGTGGTATTTGCCTGTTGTCCGAACTGTTCAAAATTTCCCCTATAGGTTCTCCAGAACCTGTCAGAACCTGCTGGATTTCACCCCTGGTGCCTTCCATTCCCCACTGTCCTGTCAGAGCTGAAGAAGCTTCTTGGATGAGAAACGAAACGACTTCAAAGAAAAAAACAAGAAAGTCCAGTTGCCTCCTGAAAAAGCACCTTTGGGACTTTGTAGAAGTAAATTAGGTTAAGGGGAAAATCAGGACTATGCAATGTGGAGTCTGTTTGTTCGCCCAAACTGTTGTACTCTACGAACCATGGTTAAAATAAACATGATTTAACACAGTATGCAAACCCACTGCTACCTTACAGCAATCAAATCCTCAGAACTGAGCAGAGATTTGGACCTGGCACATCTCATATCCAACTAAAAACATTCCATCCACTGTGGCACAATCGGCACTTTAGTCGGCACTGATCATTAATAATGTTATGCAAAATCAAGCTTTCTTCTTTACAGATAGTCAAGTAAGCAACTTCGCCATCTACCTCCTGTATTGCTTGCATATCTTTCTTTCATTACATTATATTCCCCTGATCAATGTTCCATCATGTGTCATTAAGCCATTCCCCATCAGCCCCATTTGCCAATAGTTAGTGATCAGGAAGGATGGAACTTCGAGTCCAAAGTCATTCAAGAGTGCCATATAGCTTCCCCACTCTGATCCGTCATGTGTGGTCTGGTTTCCAGGAGGGTCCCTCAGCTGGCATTTCCCGATGAAGAGAGATGTTCTTTCACATGCTCTGGCGTGCAAGCTAAAATCCTTCATGTTTCTTACAGCCTTTCCAGCACCCACCTACGTCAATTAGGAGCCCCTAGAGATGCTCCTATCCAATTAGTGCCTTCTGCAGGGACTAAGCTTTCTACTCTGAGCACCAGACCTGTGGGTCTTTTCCATTTAACCAATGTGGCTCCAAATTATTATTTCCACCTTTTTTTTTTTAATTTGATTTATATGACGCCTTTCTCCGGAGACTCAGGGCAGCTTACAGTGCGTTAAGCAATAGCCTTCATACTTTTGCATATTTTATACAAAGTCAGCTTATTGCCCCCCACAAACTCAATTTACCTACCTTAGAAAGGATGGAAGGCTGAGTCAACCTTGAGCCTGGCAAGATTCGAACTTACTTTAATTGCAGACAGCTGGTGTTAAATTACAGTGCTTAGTCTGCAGAGCTATCCAGGCTCCTATAGATCTATGACTTCTGGAGGAATAAGTAGTGGCAACTGAGCCCCCCACAATTGGGGGATTGGCCTGTGAGCCGAATAAAGCATAAATGTGGAAGTCAGCATGGTCCCTAACTCTGTCTGCTCAAGAAGAATCCTCTGAGCCTCCAGTCTCCAACATGGCACTAACATGGCAAAGAGTTTCTAGGCTTTCTCCTTGTTTTCTTTAATTAATTAAAAAAAAAAAAAACACCTAGCATTCAGATTAGCAGCCTCCAGCATTATGTTTAGCCCCAGGAAAGCCTCTATGCTCCATAGAGAGGTCTCACAAGGTTTCTTAGAAAATATGGATAGCTACAAACTAGAATTTTATGACGGGCATCCACCTGCCCAGAATAAAGGTAACAAGACTGGTAGTAGGTTCTTAAGGGCAAGAGTGAGAATGACAAGTAGAATTCTGGGAACTTGCTACCATTTCAGGAATGGGCAAAACCATCATTCCAGGGGTCATTTCACAAGAATGCCCACTGCGTATTTTCAGAATTCTTTAGCACAGGGGTAACAGTAACAGAGTTGGAAGGGACTTTGGAGGTCATCTAGTCCAACCCCCTGCTCACGCAGGAGACCTGTATTAGGCATTCGAACTGCCGAACTGCCGACCTTTCGGATCAACAAGCTCAACGTCTTAGCCACTGAGCCACCTAGTTTGGCAAAGCTGACTGAGGAACTCTGGGAGTTGAAGTCCACAATTCTTAAAATTGCCAAGGTTGGAGACCCCTGCTTTAGCATGCTCACCAGCTCTAACAGACAAATGCACTCTGAACATGTAACACCGACGTCTTTCTAGCCAGAACCACAACACACTTTTTACAAAGGTGATCAAACTGGAACTTTCTAGATCAACTTTTTAAAATCTACTGATACAGCCTTTTGATGGTGAATGCTTGCCTTGCATATACTGAAAAGCAAATTGAAAACAAGGCAGAAGTCTGATACTCAGTAAGGAAGTTAACCGAAGGTTATTATTGGACATTTGGCCACCTTCCACTTTAGCTGGCTGGAATGTGCTTATAGCCATGTCTATGGAGATTCTCAGTCGCCCCTAGTCATGGTTGTCCCAAAGGTGATTTTTCAAGAGGCAACCTGACTTTCTGGTTTTTTGTTGAAGACGTTTCGTTTCTCATCCAAGAAGCTTCTTCAGCTCAACCAGAAAATCCAGTTGCCTCTTGAAAAATGGTTATAGTCATGTGGAATAAAGAGTGAGTTTCCCATGAATTAAAATGAGAGAAGTGTTCATATAAACCATATTAAAATACATATGATTTGGGATTAAATATAGGTAGTCCTTGACTTACAACAGTTCATTTAGTGACCATTCAAAGTTAGTGAAAAAAAGTGTCTTATGACCAATTTTCAGTTCCAACCTTTGCAGCATCCCTGTGGTCATGTGACAAAAATTTGGATGTTTGGCGACTGGTTCATACCACATTTATGACCTTTGCTATGCCCCAGGATCACGTGATCACCTTTTGCGATCCTCTGACAGGTGAAGTCAATGGAGAAGCCAGTTTCACTTAACAACTGAGATACTAATTTAACAGCTGCAATGGTTCACTTAATAACCGTGGCTTGAAAGATTGTAAAATGGGGCAAAATTCAAAATGTTTCATTTAGCAACAGAAATTTTGGGCTCAACTGTGGTTGTAAGTCGAGGACCACCTATACGGAGTTCTATAAAAGTAGGATCACTACAGGTAGGTTACAACGGCACTGAAAAAAAGTTACTAAAAACTGGTTCTCACATTTGTAACCATCACAAGATTCCCACATTCACGTGATTGCGATCCGGGCACTTGGCAACCAGTCCACGTTTATAATGGTTGCAGCATCCCAGGGTCATGTAATTGCAATTTGCAATCTTTCCAGGTGACTTGCAAGAAGCAAAATCAATGAGGAAGCCATCAGGGAAGGATAGGAATCATGATCACGTGATGTCTTGCTTAACAATTTCAGAGGAAAAAAATTGTAAAACTAGATACGGTCCTATGACAGTTTGCTTAACAACTGCACTGCTTAATGACAAACTTTTCAGTCCCAATCGTGCTCGTGAATCAAGAACTACCTGTACAGTGAAGCCTTTTGTACCCCATTGCTGATTTTTTAACATGAGCAGGGCTGCATCCACACCAGAGGAGACGTCAGAAAAAATAATGACATTTATAAACCACACCATCTATGTTCCACCTCCTTTTAGATATAGCTTCAACCTAACCTGAGGGATCTAAAACTTCTCTGCAAACTAAAAAAAAGTTTTAGTCAGATATTCAAACCCAAATATTTCCAAATTCTATGTGGGGAGCCAACATTTGTACAGCTGGAATAAATTAAGCATTCCATTTTCACAGCATATTCTAATTTCAGAATCTGAGAGTTCTCGGATTCAAGAGCACAAAAGCTTTAGCCTTTTTCTCCCACTTACTAAAATGGTCTATTTGAGGACGCCATCCAGATGCTTAAACAGCTTCAACTGCAGGAGGCCAGAAAAGTTAACAGCACCAAAAAAAACGGGACAAAATCAGGCTACCCTAAGAAAGATAACACAGGCCATCATAGATTACTGGGGGTTTTTTGGTGGGGGGGAGGCTTGTACAAATGTTCCCTAGAATCAAAGGAAAAAAGGGAAAAGGTAGACAGAAAAATTACATTCTCCACATACCCCGGTGCTTGCCTGTGAAGCATGTTCTTCTTTATATATATATATATATATATATATATAATTTATATATATATAAATTTATATAAAATTTATATATATATATAAAGTTTATATATATATATAAAAAGTAGCTTATCAGAGGAATCATGCTTCGGCCTAGTTTTTTCCATTTATGTTATTGTATGTACAGCACTGGTTTCTTCCTCTTGACCTTTGCCACTGGAAAAGCATTTCATAAAAATAATCCCTATCTTTACAGCTTAAACTGTAAATACCATTCATGACGACCCTTTACTGTTTGCGTCTCCCTAGACATTGAAACCGCGGGCTCTGATTTTTTTTCCCCCCGACACAGGACAATTCTGCTGATGCCCTGGTTTTTTTTTTCAAAGCCCTCCACATCCACATAGCACTACTGTTTACCCTGAAAGAGGCAGGCCATCAATGCGGGTATTGTAAGGAGAGTCAGGAACTGAATGAAGAGGGAGGGAAAGAAAAGCCAGGAATTGCTAAGCACGCAGGAGCCATTGATTCGGGCTTTCACTCACAAGCCTGGAGAGGGAAGAAAGAAGCGGTTGATGAAATGCAACCAGTTCAGAGGCCCGTTAGTGGGAATAGGCAAGAAACAGGAAGTGATGAGGGTGCAGCAGCTCCCGCTGGCCTCAGAAAAACAACCTTAGGAAATGAATGGGATTTTCACAGCAGAGTTAGCAAGTTTTGCTGCCGGGCTCCAATCCCCAGAAAATCAAGGGACACCGGGTATATAAGCAACTACTTGTACAGGTAGCCCTCAACTTACAACCATTCATTTCGTTTAGTGACCATTTGAAGTCACTAAAAAAAAGGGATCTATGATGGTTTTACACACTACCATTGTAGGATCCCCAGTCTTTGTGATCAAAATTTGGGCACATGGCAACTGGCATGTATTTATGATAGTCGCATGATCCTGGGATCAGGTGATCACCGTTTGTCACCTTCCCAGCTGGTTTCCAAAAAGTAATGTCAATGGGAAAATCCAGATTCGCTTCATGGTTGCATGATTCACTGAACTGCAGTTATTTTCTGAACAACTGTGGCAAACAAAAAAATATGTAAAACGAGGCCTTCGCCTTCATTATTTTTTTATAAATAACCCAAGGTGGTGAACATACCTAATATCATCTTCCTCCTATTTCCTCACAAAACAATCCTGTGAGGCGAAGGTTGGGCTAAGCCTGAGTGACTTGCCCAAAATCACCCAGCTGGCTTTCATGCCTAAGGCACACTAGAAATCCCAGTCTCCCATTTTTAAGCCCGGTGACTTAAAGAGCATTTTTTTAAAAAAGGGTTGGTTTATCACATTTAAGGAACATATAAAAAACCAGAGGATGGGGCAAAGATTAATGATTACTCAAGATAAAGAAACCGTAAGGACTAATAATGACTTTTCTTCTTACCTTTCATCTTTTATGAAGTCCTGTTTGCTTACAGATGTTTTTAATGCTCAACTAGGTAATGTCATCAGTGCAACAGGGTTAGCAAACAGATTTGCCCCATTTATATACAGTAGTTTGCCCTGCCTCTTGGTATGGTTTGTTTTATCTTTAGAAGTTTTTGATAAGGGTATTGTTTTCTGCTTGTCTAGTGTTCACCCCTGCTTATCTGGACATAGGCTGCTGGAGATGATGTGTTCTGCTGTTTTTGTCTCCTTCTTGGCTTTTTAATTGTCTCTTTTGAATGGTGGAAATCTGATTTATTTCTATGCATCTGTTGATGGCTGATTACTCTGAATGCCAACCCTTTTAGAAATTCCCTAACTAACATTTTTGGATTTAGCTTGAGCTAGGATGCCCAATTTCCCAGTTGAAATTATGGTTGATTCTGAGCATGTGTTGTGAGATAAGGAGTTTTCATCATGTCTTCTGATTGCTAGGTGGTGTTCATGGATTCACTCTCCCAATCTTCTACCTGTCTGTGTTATATTACAATTACAGGCTATTACAGTTCTTACAATGTATGTTGTAGATGGAGAAGTCAGCTGTATTGTACAATCACAAGACACAGTCACATGGTGTCTCACTTAACAATCATCTGGGACTTTCTTAATAACATGGCAGAAGTGAAGTTGAAGTCACATGGTGTCTTGCTTATCCACCATGTCACTTAGCAACAGAGTTGCCAGTCCCAATTATGGTCATTAAGTGAAGACTATCAATCCATTGTTGGTGTTCAAAAGTTGGTAACCCAAGAACTAGGAATCCTGAATGAGAATACTGCTTCCAAAATGCCATGCTGAGTTGACTATCCCTGTGGTGGTTGAAATTTCAGAGCTCATTACATCAAGGCTCTGTGGAATCCTGTGGAATTTCATGAGAATTTGATGGGGTTCTGAAAAGAGACTAAGAGCAATAAGAAAAAAAAAAGTGCATTCATTTTCTTATTACACCTCCACTTCTTGTTCCACAATATTTTTAAAAAGATGTTTTGTGGCCTGAAAATGTGGGAAATCCCCTGAACTAAGGGGATGTTTGAAATCCCCTGAATTATGTAGTGCCATTTCCAACTTATACCTAACCAGACAAAAACATGGTTTGGCAATGTCCCTTTTCACAATGTTGCTGGATTCCTCCCTGCTTTCCTGGTTTATGTTGATCCTTGCAGAGAAACAGGTTCAGGAGGAGCCCTGCAGTTTGGGCCTGCCTAATGGGGAATAGATCAGCGGTCACCCACTGGTGGTCCGCGAAAATATTTTGGTGGACCACAGAAAAATTATTTGCATTTTTTATATTGCACTAAATCAGGGGTCCTCAAATGACGCCTCCTGGGCTGGATACATGCAATGAAAGTTTGTGTTGCTGCAGAGTCTCCCCCTTCGGGGTCTTCTTGTGTGGGTCGGAGGGGGGAAGAAATTCCAACTTTGGGTCTGCTTCAGCCTCCTGGTGCGGAGCTTTGGGCAAAGGCTGGAGGGAAGTGCTACTGGTGGCGAAGAGCCAGAGGGCCTTGTTCCAGTGGGACTGCATGATGGCCTGAAACTGACTGACCATCTCAGCCCGCTAAGCTTCCAGGCACCAGTACCTGGCCTTGCACTCCCGTAGATCTTCCCTCTGCTTGGAAAGCCTATGCTCATAGTCCTTAGTAAGGTGCTTCTGCTGAGCCTCCTTCTTGGTCAGATCCAATGTGAACTGAGCTGTTTTGCCAACTCTTTCTCATGGTGGCTGCTTAGCTCCAACAACTACTTCCTGTTGCGGCTCTAAGGAGCCCGGGTAGTGAGGCAAGGAGTGGCTGGGAGGGGAGGCGCAAGTAGAGGCCGTCGAGGCACCCCTCAATGTGAGTGACATCAAGTTTGACCATGCCCACCCAGTCACATGACCACCTAGCCACACCCACCCATCCAGTCATTAGGCAGATCATATTACTGGTCCATGGGATTTAAAATTATGAATTTAGTGGTCCCTGAGGTCCGAAAGGTTGGTGACCCCTGGAATAGATAACAAGATCCCAAAAATCTCTTTGAAGAGAATTACTATATACTCTGTTCCAAAGGTGCTTTTTCCAAAAGGCAACTGGACTTTCTTGATTTTTTTCTTGGAAAATATTTTTGCTTCTCATTCAAGAAGCTTTCCTCAATTCAGTTCTTCCTGGATGACAAGCAAAACATTTTTTAAAAAAAACCAAACCCAAACCCAAAGTAGTCCAGTTGCCTTTTGAATAAAGCACTTTTGGGACAACCACCATGACTTGGATGGTTGAGAATCTCCATAGATACTATATATCCTGAATATATCTTGGAAGTCCCACAGTTATTACATCCGAGGAGTCAGAATATGCAAAATGAATTCAGCATACTCTCCTGTGAGGGCTGCCATTCATAGATGCCACAGTGGCACTTTAGGGATCCATTTTAAATAGATTGTAAGGGTTACTGTTACTCTAGTTGAGTGAATTGGTCAAAACCCTAGAGAGAATTCAGAGGGGCAGCTTTTACAATGCATAAAAGGGCAGTTTAGGAAGCATTTGGAAGGAATCATCAGAGGTGTTTTATCTTATATTGTATACTACCGTAAGTACCCATGAATGGCATCCTTGGTCTCTGAGTTTACATTTGGAAAATAGGAAAGCAAAAACTGAGCATCTTTCAGATTGCAAAGAGACAGGGGGATAATGCAAGATTCAAAACCCTCTGGATAGTCCAAACCTATTTGCTTTTTTAAAAAAGTAATTTGCCATTATGCCTATATCTTTGCATTGATATCCAGAGTTTAGAAGGAGTATATCGTGATGACACTTCATTGTGATTACAATAATCCCAAATCCATCTATCTAAAACAATTACATTTTCTCTTTTTATTCATCCATCATCTCCCTCCCCCTTCTGCCATTTATTTTTTATTTTGAGATTGCAATTGGGATAGGAACCTGTCAAGCCCAATCTCTATCAAATACTACATACCTGTAGTATGTAGTAGATTGTAGTATATAAATAACGAAGTAGAGCAAGGACCAGCAGTAGCATTTAAGGCACCAGGCGAGAAACTGGGAGAAGGTCCCGAGTTCTAGTCCTGCCTTAGGTACAAAGCCAGTTGGGCAACTTTGGGCCAGTCACTCCCTCTCAGCTCTGGGAAGGAGGTGGCAATGGCAAATCATTTGTGAAATCTTGCCAAGAAAATTGCATGGGCTTGTCCAGTCATCAGGAGTCAAAATTGACTTGAAGATTCACGTGGAGGCAAATAATATATATATTAAGGCTCAGCTCTCAAGCAGGGGAAGAGAAATTGTGCTTCCTAAACAGAACTCCCCAAGAAAAGGGCTGAGAAGACTGGTATGCCTTTGAGCGGAGGCTACAGTATTTGAAAGACAGGGAGTCCTTGACTTACAACAATTCCCTTAGTGACTGATTGAAGTTACAACAGCACTGAAGAAAGTGACTTATGACCGTTTTTCACACCTACGAATAAAAGACAAAATACAGAGGGGCGAAAGAAACAATGTAATCTACAAAATCAACTGTAACCATTGCAACTAATTCTACATGGGACAAGCATCACCTCAATTAAAAAAAACAGGATCCACGAACATCGGCTGGCAGTCAAATCCCACAATCCCAAATCCTTAATTGCTACCCGCAGCGACACCAAACCAGCAGCAATTTCATTAGAGCAGAGGTCTTCAAACTTGGCAGCTTTAAGACTTGTGGACCTCAACTCCTAGGATTCTCAGAGTTGAAATCCACAAATCTTAAAGCTGCCAAGTTTGAAGACCTCTGGATTAGAGCAACACACACACAAAAAAATCATTGGCCACGCTACCACCTGCCACGCTCAGGAGTTCATCGAAGCCTGGCACTCCACAAGCAATTCTATCAACAGACCCATTGACCTACAACCAGCCTACAAACCCCTCAGAATCCAAATCAACTGCACAGCCATCCAGAGAAAGCACCCCCCCTCAACCAAGCCACGCAACACCACCCCCCCCCCCCCGTTTAGGTCCGAATAACCCTGACCTTATGTAACCTCATTACAAGACTTACTAATGACTCACATCTGACCCAGCGCTTGACAAACCCATACCTGAAGCCAGGGGTGGTTTCTAAAATTTTTTACTACCGGTTCTGTGGGCATGGCTTATTTTGTGGGTGTGGTTTGATGGTCATGTGACAATTCTTTAGGATTTAGCAGAGGTTCTGGTCTACCAGGCTTTTAATTGCTTGCAGAGCTCTACCAGTCTACCCATTTATTTTTGGAGCATCCTGGTCTACCCATTTGTTTTTCGAGCATCCCGGTCTACCCATTTGTTTTTCGAGGCACTGTTCACACTGCCTTTTAATACTGATCAGCTATAGGGCAGCCCTTTGAAGCCCCACGGCAAGAATTTAAAGTTTTTTTCCTTCTAGCCGATCAGCTGGGACTCGGGAAGCAGCGAATAGATTGGGGGCGGGGCCAAATAAAAGGTAAGAATAATGTGGGCGGGGCGGGAGGGCCCAGCTCCCGAACAAAGAGAACCGGTTCGGTGATGTCATATTGTCACTGCTACTGGCTCGGCCGAACCGGGAGGAACCCACCACTGCCTGAAGCTCTTATAAACAGAAGAACACTGACACCAACGTCCCTTTAACTCTCCTGAAGATGTTACCTAGCCTGGTAATAAAAGGTTTGGAAACCAACCCACAAGCTCAGAGAACGAATCTTCACCCGCACACTTTACAACTGTTGCAACATCCCCATGATCAAAATTCAGATGCTTGGCAATCAACTCATATTTACGACAATTGCAGTATCCCAAGGTCACGTGATCCGCTTTTTGCATCCTTCTGACAAGCAAAGTCAAGGTGGGGGGGAAGCAAGATTCATTTAACCACCATATTACTAATTTAGCAATGACTGCAATGACTCACTTAACAACTGTAGCATGAAAAGTCATAAAATGGGGGCAAAATTCATTTAAGCTTAGTGACAGAAATGTTGGGCTTAATGGTGGTGGTACGTTGAGGACTACCTCTATGCATGGTGCAGAGTTTAGCTGGTGGAACTGCCTGCTACAAGAGTCAGTCACGCAGATGAACGCTATAGCGCCAGAATTAATCACACAGCAATTAGAGAGGCGGAGCCCCCGGGGACATAAGCAACAGCAGTCATTATGTCACACCCAAGGGCCTGTTCCGCTCTCCCTCGAATCATAAGGAGCAGCAAAGAATAGAAATCTTCACTCCGCTATCCAGGACCACAGGCGTCGTTGTGGGTTTATTTTTAGGCCTTCTTCTATCCTCCAGCACTTCCGGCGAGATCTGGTAATATAATACAAGAAGAAATCTATCCATGAAGTTAAGTGGGATGGAGTACATGCCTCTGTGCGCCCTTCCCTCGAGCTGGCCCGGAGGAACCGAGATCCTGAAAGCAGGAAAACGATAACTCCACGCCCCCCCCCCCCTCACACACACACACACACACCAGCCATGGTTGGAGCAGCGAGGTCCTGCGGTGTGTCTCAAGGAAAGGGAAAGAATTTGCAACCGAACCCTTACTGGAGGACCAACTCTACGTCCAGGCAGCGGGAATCAAGGAAAGCGGTGCAAAGGCAGCCCAGAGAGAGGGGGAAAATAGGTTCTTCCTGTAGGGACTGACCCGCTTGTCTCCGGCCTCACCAACCATGGCGCTAATGAAGCGTCACAGCAAACTTAGTTAAGATTCCGGCACATCTGCACTCTTGAAAAAGGGTCTTTGCGCCCTTTTTTTTTTTTGAAAGAGTTCTCTGTCTGTCTCTCTCCCCCTCCCTCTCTTCCTCTCCTTCTCCCTCTTTCGTTCGCTCTCTTGCTCCCTCCATCTCTTTCTCTCCTTCTCCCTCCCTCTCTTCCTCTTCTTCTCTCCCATCTCTTCCTCTCCCCCTTCCCCCTCCTTCTCTTCCTCTCCTCCATCTCTCTTCCTCTCCTCTTCCTCCTCCTCCTCTCCTCCCCCTCTCTCTCCATCTCTTCCTCTCCTTCCCCTTCCTCCCTCTTTTCCTCTCCTTCTCCCCTCCTTTTCCTCTCCTCCCTCTTCCTCTCCTCCCCCTCCCCGTCCTCTTTCTCTCTTCCTCTCCTTCTCCCTCTCCCCCTCCTTCTCTTCCTCTCCTCCCCCTCCTCCTCTCTCCCCTCCTTTTCCTCTCCTTCCCCTCCCCCTCCCTCTCTCTCTCTCCATCTCTCTTCCTCTCCTCCTCTCTCCCTTTCTCTCCCTCCCTCCCTCTCCCCGTCTGCCAACCTCTCCCAGGGCATCCTTAGAGGCTTTTTAAACCATTCCTTATAATTCCTTATATATTTAAATTGGAAGGAATCTGGGTATGCCAGCTCCAAAGGAACAAAACGTTCCAGGTTGTTACGGAGCTGCGGATTAGGGTTTGTTTGTTTTTTTACACCCAGGGCGTCCCACTTCCACTGCTGGCGTCGTTATACCCACCGCTCCCCCCACCCCCCGTCCCTCTCTTCGTTTCGCCGGCGACTGCGGATCCTTCTTGAAAGACGCTCCCTTGACCGTTTCAAGTCTCCCCTCCCCTCCCCGTCTTTCCAAAAGCGCCGTTCGGTGCCTCCCAATCCGCTGCGTCCCGGATTTGATAGCCGCTTTCGCCGCGAAAAGCAAGCCGTTTCGGGGAGAACAAGCATCCCCCCCACCCAAAAAAAACCCCCAAAGATTTAGCAGCCAGCGACTCCCTCGCCTCACTTTCCCGCCCGTTCCTCTCGAATCTTCCCAAGTCCGGGGCGTCCAGCTTCCAGGCCCAAAAGCTTGTTTATGCGAAGAATTTTTCCTCCCTTAAAAGGGCGATGGCTGCGTTGCACTAGCGACCCGCCAGCTGCTGCTTCGTGTTTGCGCGCGCGCATACACACACACGCACACACACACACTCGCGAGCTCTAGATTTAGGAATGACACAATCCCACTCCCCTCCCCCCATTTCCCAATCAAATGCAGGTTGAACATGCGTATAGGTTGCACCCGATGGCTCGAAAAAACACGAAAAAAGAGAGCGAAATGTGGTTTCGGGCGTTTGGTTCACCGTAGCAACCGGCTCAGTTACAGCCATTAAGGAAAGTAATTTCCGGAGCGACAACCGCGCGTATTGCATTCTATCTGTTCTATTGCATAGACGAGTCTTTTAAGATTATAAAGTTGAGGGTGAGCAATCGCTCGTTATTCCAAGCTGCTCCGTGAGCATTTTTTTTTTCCCCAGTTGAAAAACGGGAGAAATGTGCTTACAGTTAGAAAAATAAATAGGAACCCCATTTTGCCTTCTGTTGCCCCAACATCAGTCATTGTGCTTTGGGAGATACCAAAGATAATTCCTCGGGATAAAATTTCATGGAGAATGTATATATAATATTCCCCACTGTTGATGTATGTCTAGGAAGCTAACTGTTCTGTGTTCAGAAATCTTGCCCAGACTGTTAGCCAGATAACGATCAAAACCTATTGACAATTTTGTAGGAAGTGGGCTGAATTAAAACAAATGGGACTGCCAGGTCTACATGTCTGTCTATGCTACATATTTACAGTTTTTTTTCCCTTCCACAGTCTAATCCTCCCTTCAAATATACCTTTATAGTCAGCATCTTGTGTGTGATTATTTCTGCCTCCTCTCTCTCTTTTTAAAGGAACAAATTTTTAGTGCTACTATGTATAGTTTAGAACAGGGGTCTCCAACCTTGGCAACTTTAAGCCTGGTGGACTTCAACTCCCAGAATTCCCCAGCCAGCAAAGCTTTCTGGGAGTTGAATTCTGGGAGTTGAAGTCCTCCAGGCTTAAAGTTGCCAAGGTTGGAGACCCCTGGTTTAGAAGCCAAACCAGAAACACTATGAGGCAGCCTTCCCCAGGGTTCAGATGCCAGCCTGCCTCTAAATATGGTTGCAGGGGAACCTGACAGGAGAAAAAGATGCCTCGGCCTCCTACTTGTGAACACACCAGAAGGTTCATTCCCATCTGCCCATGTGAGAAACAGACTGAGATACTACCATGGGCCATGGTCTGATCCAAGAGAGGACTTCTTAGATGGTTGGGTCCTACCACATTACACTCCAAGCTGTATTTCTACTAATTGGTCCTACTTACTGGGAATATAGTATTTGCACTCATTTTTCTGAGGGGAAAACATACATTCTTGAAATATTGAGTCCTCCTGCTTGCTATTCAACTTGGTTAATTGGGCTGCAAATCAGCCAAAGGTATTCAAGATCTATTGCCCTATGCAACACCACAAATGGAACTGCCAAGTCTATGTGTCTGTCTATGCTACATATTTACAGTTTTTTCCCCTTCCACAATCTTAATCCTCCCTTCAAATATACTGTAACTTTTATAGTCAGCATCTTGTGTGTGATTATTTCTGCCTCCTCTTTCTCTTTCTCTTTTTCTTTCTCTCTCCCTTCCTCCCTCCGTCTCTCATCTTTGCCCTGTTTATATTCATATGTACTTGGAAATTCCTTTGGGGCAGGGTTCCTCTTAAGATTTAGATGCCTTCGTTTTGAGTGGCCCTGTTCAGTTTCCCACCTGATAGGTGTTCCATTTATACCGCATCTTAACCTGGAAAGGAATCTTTCCTTCTTTTAATCCTTGCAAACTGGGAAATAAGTTTGTGTATACAATTTACCTACTTCAAAAGCTGCTCCTCCAAGTGTATGGAGTACTTGCATTTGGCTAAGATCACAGAAAATATTTTGGTTTTGTATCATAGCCATGCTACTAAAACTGATTGCAAACTTAGGAAACAAAAATAGAATGTAATATGTCCTTTGGAGGAAACACACACATATACACAAACACAATCCAACATGTTGGCATCCTTTTCCTGACCCTTTTTTTCCTTCCTTCCTTTCTTCCTTTCTTTTCTGTGCAATTGTCTCTAATATTTTCTTTCCTAAGCACAAACTAGGAGGGAGGAGGCAAATGGCATTTGTGATGATACAGCCACACAAATGCTGCGGCTTACAACTTTGTGTCAGATATCATGTCACTTACTCTGTAATGGTATGTCATTTGCATAATGATGTCACCATCTGCAGGTTTTTTTTTTCCCCCTTTAGGTATTTTAGGCACTGCTGCCTGCAGGGGAACAAGAGGACAGGACTGGATCTTTGCCTGCTTTTCCTTCATGATGATTTCTGTGGTTCTGATTTTTTTAAAAAAAATAAATTGGCCACTGAGTATATAGAATTTGAGGTGCTGCTTGGCTCTGAATCTGCATTGGGTGATCCAGCCATACTCCTATGGGGAGAGCTGGATATCCTGGTTAGTTCTTCTCCCTGCAGAACTGCTGTTTGTCCAGGTAGATCTGCTAATATGACTTCTTTTGACCTTGCCTGATTTCCTTCTCATTTATGTGTTACTTCCTTCCTTTAAAGGAAACCAGGCAGAAGTGGTTTTGCTTCCCCATCTGTGGTTGGGATGCAATTCTAGCCCTGAAGGAAAGTGCAGACTTATTGTACATATCCAATGGCTCGGGGTGGGGTATATGGGGGGTTAATCCTTGGCCACTTTGGCCAAGCTGGAAATGCTTCTGCCTTTTTTGCCCCAGAAAATCTCTGCCTCAACAGAGAACATGGAAATGACCAGCAAACAGATTGGCCGAAGTGCTTAGACCAGTGACCAGGCTGGGCTTGCATATCATGCTAAGCCATCATCACATGACCACAACAACCATGATCTGGATGACGGAGAATCTCCATAGACCATCATCACATATTTTTCTTGTTTGTGACACATAGGCTCTTGGATCAACTCAGCCACTTGATGCGGTTATAAACCTGATGAGTTTCACCTGATGAGTGTAACCCAGTCTTTTATGGGTCACTCAATAAGCTATGGTTGAACAAAATTTACCTCTGCGGCTCTATGGGGAGGACAGAGGATGAGCTTAATCTGGCAAGGGTTTTTTTTTCTACAGTCTCCATATTACGTCTTTATTTTGCAGCCATGATAAACTATCTCCATGTACTTCATTCCTATTAATCAAAAGAGAAAGGGATTATTCAGAAATTTAACTACTAAGAAAACAGACATGGTGTCCATGGAAATTCTCGGTCATCCAGGTCATGATTGTCCCAAAGGTGCTTTTTCAAGAGGCAACTGGACTTTCTGTTTTTTCTTTGAAGACGTTTCGCTTCTCATCCAAGAAGCTTCTTCAGAGCTGAAGAAGCTTCTTGGATGAGAAGCGAAACGTCTTCAAAGAAAAAACAGGAAGTCCAGTTGCCTCTTGTAAAAGCACCTTTGGGAAAAACAGACAGGGTATGTCCACATTCTGTGTGTCAGAAACTACAGGATGACAGATACTGTTTCACGATGAAGCTTTGTCCATTTTGTACACGTCTGCATCATAATACATCCATCAAATGCATAACATTCCTTTTTCAGTCAGTACAACACAGGGCTCATATTGTTGAGATAGGCAGATGTAAAAATGGACATAAATAAAATACGAGTTAAATAATGTGTGAACTCTGCCAATATAAGGCACCTTTCCCAATCAAGAGTCTGGTATTCCTTGAAAGACAAGTGGGAATGAAAACGAGGCATACAAAAAGAACAGACTGGAGAAATTTCTTCACATCTGTGAGGGGAAATGGGAGATTTCTAAGGAAATTCCTCACATTCCAGATACTCTGGAGGCAGTGAAGAGAACCGAGATCCGACAAAAGAGAGACAAGCGTTACAGTGGGCAAATTCAGTAGCTCCTCTGATCCTTTCCTGGGCTGGAGCAAAGATCAACTTCCAGCCTGCCTCTGTGTGGTAGATGACTCTGTGCATATGTGTCCATGTGTGTTTATGCAAATGGTCCAACAGAATCTCAGCTGCTTGACTTCAATTTAGAGCAGAGTACAAACTGACAATATTTACCTAAACTTACAAGAATTAATGATGGCTGTGGAATAGCCCAGTATTCAGTTTAGACTGGCATAATAAGAACTTGTGCCATTTGTTTTTCCCTTCTTCTCATGATCAATAATGTGATCTTATGCATACTTGCAGTAATAAAGCTTGATCGTTCCCAAGTCCCAAAGGTCTGCAGGTAAGAATCAGAGCTGGAACACACATTGCCAAAGCAAAGACCATGTTCCAGAATTGCCCGTGTGATCTTCGTTTAACAACTTTGAAGAATATTCTACACAGAATACCTCCAGAAATGCTTATGCCATCACACATCTGGAGACACCATCAAGGGCCACACGGTATGTTAAGAATAAGCCATACAGCCTGTGAGGATAAGTTGGAGTGGCGTGATTTGTGCTTCAGTGAGCAATGATCCCAGGCATTGTCCTTTTATGGGTCTGTATGTTAGATAAACCAGAAACCATTTCCTGACCTGACCACAAGCAATCTAGGATTAATCAATTAATGCCCTTTCGTGTTTCCAGGTTAGGTGGGGCTTGTGCTGCTGAGAACGGATAGGTAATCCTGGACTTTTTACCACAATTGAGACCAGAATTTCCATTTCCATTGCCAGGCAAGGCAGTTAAGGGACACCCAATTTAACAACTTTTTTGTCATGGTCAAGCCAATCACTGCAATTAAGTAATCATGTGATTGTTAAGCTTACCCATTAATGTTCATTAGAAGCTGTCTGGGAAGGTTGCTAATAGTGGTCACATGTCCCTGGGAGATTGCATTAATACACACTGGGCTGCCGAGTGCCTGAATTTTGATCATGTGATCATGGGGTTACTACAACAGTTGTCAGTGGGACAACTGACTGTAAATCACTTTTTTCAGTGCCATTGCAATTTTGAATGGTCGTTAATTAATGGTTGTAAATTGAGGACATCCTGTACAGCAAAGATTGACTTTCAAGGTTTTTTTTCCTCATGTCTGTACAATTGCCAGTTGGTTTAATGGTTAGAACTCCCATTTTGTCCCTTCTCCTTGTCTCCTTA
Source organism: Pituophis catenifer annectens (assembly GCF_029215685.1). Classification (NCBI taxonomy): domain Eukaryota; kingdom Metazoa; phylum Chordata; class Lepidosauria; order Squamata; family Colubridae; genus Pituophis; species Pituophis catenifer. The sequence continues at coordinate 231,390,667 of NW_027256881.1, forward strand.
CCATGTTCCTGTGGCTTTCTGGCTGCTCTGAGAGATGCCTTTGCTGGTTCTCTTGGTTTTGTTTTGTTTTGTTTTGTTTTTAAGTGATCCATATATAAAAAGTACTCTGGAAGAGGCATCCATAGGATGTGATAAAAAAAAAGTCAGGATGGTGGTAATTAAAGCAACATGTTTTTAATGTGCATCATAAAAAGCATGCTGGATTTTGACTGCACCAATGCAGCCATCTTGATGAGTGGAGGCTTCCTCCTTCCAAGCAAATCACATCAGCGCATAAATGCTCCAGATCAGGGGTGACCAACCTTGGTGACTTTAAGACTTGTGGACTTCAACTCCCAGAATTCCCTAGCTGGCAATGTTGGCTGGAGAATTCTGGGAGTTGAAGTCCACAAGTCTTAAAATTGCCAAGGATGGACACCACTGCTCTAGGTGGTTTGGGGAAGGCAGCGATCTCAAGGAAGGTTCCAGGGTGAATCAGGGGTATCTCCTCTGGACCCAGCCTGCAGATGGCAGCTGCCCTCTGCAAGGAGGGCATCATCCAAGACACCAGTCAGCTGCTGACTTGAGCTGGGAAAGGCCCCTACTACACAGAGAATTGCAACCCTTCTTGCTGCTTAAAAAGCACACCTCTGTATCTTTATGTGTAAACTTAAAACAATTTCAGTTTATATTTCAAAAGTACACCTATGTTTATCCCTAAATATGTGAGCCAACAAATTCAGTGAGCGATTTGCAGCTCACCCACCATTCTGTAGTGGCTCGGTGTTTACTACTGAAATGTGTGCTCTGGTATCAAACACAGAAATGTTGTCCTGCATGCTGTCATCCGTTCTTAAAAGAGGGGAGGTTGGAATTTTAAACTTGTTTCTCTTTTGGGTCCTGGCCCTGCCCTGTTTTGAATAATCTCCCCCCCCCCACTCCATTCCCCCAGCCTCAGTATAAGGCTCCTGCCTTGAGCAGGGGGTAGGACTAGAAGACCTCTGAAGTTACTTCCAGCCTTATGATTCTATCTAGTTCAGCCCCGCCTGAGAAAACATCACCCACCCTGTAAGGCTGTCTTGCACGATGTCCCCCAACTATGCCACAGAGTCTTTTTTCCCCCTATTCTAAACCCAGGATGTTGCTGTCAGATGATGGCATTCAGTAACACTATCTTCCTTGTTCTGAAGCCTTTCAAGGCCAGCCTCCAGGTGTATAAAATCTATTCAGCTTTGTCACCTTTTAGCTTGGAGGAGAGCCAGGAGACTGGCAGTGGTTGGAAACAGATGTAATAGAGGCCGACTTGGCAGTGGCACAAAGGATGTTATGCCAGTGGCTTTCTGGTGGGTCAAAGACAGACAGCTATTCAATCCTCGGAAAGGCCCTTCGACGGACACCTTTCTTAACTGCCAAACCAATGCATGGTGCTAAAAAGCCAGGTGAATCTCTGCAGGCAAATTTATTTTATTCCCTTAAGCCTTCTTGCCATTTCTGGCACCCGGCAAGGTCAACCATGAGCTCTGACAGTTCTTGCTTAGTAAATCACAAAGTGCGGAAGGTTGGTGAATTACTCTCATTAAGGGAAGATTGCTATTCTGGAACAATGACCCATCAGGGACTAGAATTTTTATTGGCCAAGTGTGATTGGACACACAAGGAATTTGTCTTGGTGCATATGCTCTCAGTGTACATAAAAGAAAAGATACATTCATCAAGAATCATAAGGTACAATACTTAATGATAGTCATAAGGTACAAATAAGCGATCGGGAAACAACCAATATCAATATAAATCATAAGGATACAGGCAACAAAGTTACAGTCATACAGTCATTAGTGGGAGGAGATGAGTGATAGGAACAATGAGAAGATTAATAGTAATGCAGACTTAGTAAATAGTTGGGAATTATTTGTTTAGCAGAGTGATGGCGTTTGGGGAAAAAACTGTTCTTGTGTCTAGTTGTTCTGGTGTGCAGTGTTCTATAGCGTCGTTTTGAGGGTAGGAGTTGAAACAGTTTATGTCCAGGATGCGAGGGGTCTTTTTGACTCGTGCAGTATACAGGTCCTCAATGGAAGGCAGGTTGGTAGCAATTGTTTTTTTCTAGCGAACACTTGGAAATTCCTTCTGAAAAGGATGCTCAGGCCTTCTCGCCAGAATGCCAAACTGGTAATATTTGCCAGAATGTCCGGACAGACTCACTCTCTGCTTGTTTCGGGGAAACCATCTCGAGACAAACGAAGCAAAGAGCTCCACAAAGAAGCTCCCACGTCGTGTCCCCCCCTTCCGTCCCGTCCCACCCCCACCCCCCAAAAAATGAAGACAAAAATAAGCCTGTCAGGGGAACAAGCTGATGAGGAGAGCTCGACAGCTCTACATTTCCTTCCTGGCCACTATTTCTACATTAGCAGACCGGGGTCGCTCCAAAAAAAAAAAAAAAGAAGAAGAAGAAAAAAAAACCCCATCCCTGAAGACAAACGGTGGATCGACCGATTCTAAATCCTGGGGGGGGGGGGGAACAAACCCGCACCCCGAAATCAGGCGGAGCGGAAAGATTCCCTCAGCGGATCCAGCCACACCCTCCCACTCCGACCTTGCCGAGCGGCCCTCAGAAGGGGCTTTTTTTTTGGCAAGGAAAGGCAAATCGCCGAGAGTTTGGAGAGTCCGCTCGGGGGGGGGGGGGGAGAGATCTAAGATGAAAACCAAACCCCGCTGCCTTCCCCCTCTCCGCCCCCCACCCGAGTTTCGCGCCCACAGCGATCCCAGATGTGTGGTGGGCTGGGTGTGGGGACCCTGCCTGTTGGGAGAGCGGCGGCGGCGGCAACGTCGGTTCGTTCCCGAGAACGTCGCTGGTGGCTGGCTGTCCCGGGCGACCGAGGGATGCCATTGCCCTTTTAAGGGGTAGCTTGAAACCGCGCCTGGGCTCCATGTTTGTATCAGAACCCGTGAAGAGGGAACTCCATGTTGTAACAAAGTTTCCTTCGCCCGCCGTCTTTTTTTTTTCTCCCCCTCCCCCTTTTTGTTTTGTTTTGCTTTTCCCTTTCCCCGTCTCCCCCCGCCCCTCCCCCACCCTCTCATCTCCCCTCTTCCGTTTTCTTTTCCTTTTATTTATTAGTTTCTTCCTTCCTTCCTTTTTTTTTTTTCTCTTTCGTTCCGTTCCGTTCCGCTGCTGTTGCTGCTGCCGCCGCGGTGGTGGTTGTTGTTGTTGTTGTTTTTTAAAAAAAACACAACCGGGGGTGGGGGGGAGGAAATAATAAGATATATATATATAAATCTGTGCGAAGTCCCGGAAAATTCCCCGAAGCGGCGGCGGCGGCGGCGGCGGCGGCGGAGAGACAATCGGAGGCGGGAAGAGAGCTCTCTGCACGTCTGGTCTAATGGACAGCGGACCCATTATCACCCAGGTTACCAAGGAAGAGGTGAACAGTCCTCTGCAGGAGAAAGGTAAGCATTTTTAACAACCCCCCCCCCCCTCTTCCTCTTCCTCCCACGCGGGGCATCGGCCGCGGATGCTTTGGGGATCGCGTCTGCCTGCCCTCCTCGGGTGAAATGCCTGGAGGGGGGGGGGTCTACAGGTCGCCCAAAGCGGAGCTGCAAGAAGCCCGGCGACCCTCTCGGGTTTGACAGATCGCCTCTCCCCCCACCCCACTCCACCTCCGGAGAAGAGAAGCGCTGGATCGCCCTGCGCGCCTTCGGTGCCAACGGCTGGAACCGGGGAGGGGCGCTTGCAGACTTTTCCCTCCGAAGGGCCTCCGGAGTCACTCCGATTTTTGAGATTCCGGTAGCAAAGCCGAAGTGGCGGGGGGGAGGGGAAGCGGCGGACGGAATGTCTTTTAACACGCGTGTTTCTTTCTGGGCTCGAAGATGTTCCCCGACCCCCCCACCCCCACCCCCCGTCGACGCCGCGTCCCGCGAATTCCAGGCGTTCCCTAACGCGGGCGCGGATGGCAGAGCCGTCTTCAACCTGGGGCCCGCGGGACGTTACACGATTGCATGCCCTGCGCCCGTGAGTTGTGGGGAAGGGCGGTGGGAGCTGCAGCCTCAGGCATCCGGAGGCAGCAAAGTTGGGGATGGCGGGGTGGGTGGGAAGCGTGCTCGGGACCCCATCCCGTCCTGTGGACAAAGCGCCGAGACATCAGCGCAACCGCTTTGCACACGTGCGTGTATTTTCTCTAGGAATGGTTGCGAAGTCCGCGCAGGCTTTCCAAACCTAAACCCCGCTCGCCTTCTGTCGGGAGCTGCCCGAAAGGCCTCGTTTTGCCATAGCAAATCGCTTGATACCGCATATCCTCGGGAAGGGCTGGGGCTTATAGATGAAGGGCCTACAGTTGCCCTGGGTGCGTATCTGGGGTCTTTGGGCACCTCTGCTGCCCCCATCCCAACTCCTTTGCACCGAATATTATGGCAGAAGAAGCTGTACGGCAGCTGAGTCCAGCAACAGGTTTTATTCAGACAGCCTGCCTTCCTCAACCTGGTGGGTTCCAGGGATCGGATTCCCATTTCCATGTTCTTGGCAGAATGGGAGTTGTAGTCTGAGCCATCTGGAGTGGGCGAGAGGGAGACAGATTAGTGCAAACGGCATCCTACTGCATGCCCTCCCCCCCCAACCCCCCCCACCCCATATCCTGGATGCCTCTCCCCATCCAACTGTCTGTCAGTCACTGTTTTTCCAGGAGGGAGAGAACTGGGACGGAGAGAACTGGGCTGTTTGCAATGGAGGTACCTTTTCCAGATGTTTCCAGCTGTGGGTTTCCGCTGTTGCTGCTTTGGAGGGATGGAAAGTAAGGACAGGAGGGTGGGGATTGGCTTTTGAATTGAGGATGGACAAAATCTCCTAGCAGAGACTGGACACTGCATACCAGCCAGTTTTGTGCCAGGGATTAGTAAATCAACTAGAAGGCTCCTCTGCTGGACAGAAGCCAGAGGCGCTGAATCGGGTGTTTTTATTGACATTTCAGGATTGATCTCTTAACTTGCAGGAATCCAGAGTCTCCCTGAGTGGTAGGAAGAGCAGCATTTTCTCAATCTTTTGGCATATCGCCTCCCACTCACTTTTCCTTCCAGTATGGCCCTTTTGTAGCACCTAGCTTGTCGATCAGAAAGGTCGGCGGTTCGAATCCCTAGTACAGGTCTCCTGCATGACCAGGGGGTTGGGCTGGATGACCTCCAAGGTCCCTTCCAACTCTGTTACTGTTACTGTAGAAAGGAGCCGCTCTGATGTTATGGCAGAAACGTCCAATTGCTTTTGTCCCCGTTTTGTATCGTGAACAGAGGTATACCAGTGGCAATCTTAACAACAGCAACCACAAGAGGGGGAGGGGGCAGAGAGTATGTGACCCATGTCTTTACGGATTCTTCTAGACTTTCTACACCACTTCCTGGTGAACAGAGAGGAAGGTGCTGGTTAGCAAGAAATTGGAGGCGGCCTTCGTTTCAGAAATTCAGACCTCTTGCCCATCAGATGCTTTGACAGTGAGGCAAAGGGGAAGGATGGTTCTTCACTGCTGAGCAGACCGGACTTGTGGAATGGAGGCATTCCTGGTCATTTGCAGCAATCTGGGGAAATGTAGCTGTTTGAGTCTTCCTTCTCTGATTTCCACCATTTGAGCCTGGATGTATCAGGCCAATAAAAGACGGAGGTGCAGAGGATGGAGGAAATGGAAAATGGATTTCCTTCTGACCACAGTTTGTCTGAGCCAGAAGGAGCCATGGTTGAGCTGGGAAGACCACAGGGATCTTGGAAGACAGCGGCAGGTTTTCTTAATGTATGTCATTCATCGGAATATAAAATAATGCTTGGTTAGAGATGCAATTCAAGATTGGAGCTTAGGAGAGAGTCTCAGGGCCGTTGTAAACAGTGAGCAGAGAGGTTTGCACCAATTCTACTCTAGCAACTAAAGAAACCCCACCAGTCTACCTGAAAGTAGACATTTATATATCTGAGTAAGCGAACCAACCGGAGCATTACTGGGCTGCCAAATATGGCTGGCAGGCTGTCTGCCTTCAGGAGTCCCATGTGGAATAAGGACATGTATGCAAGACCTGGTAATGATTCGGGTTGGTTGAAGAGTTTGCACCTTTCAGTCAGCTACCGAGAAGTTGCCTTATGTTGCACTGAGCTACCACAGAAGGAATATTGTCTATAATTAGACAATATAGACAAGGTTAACTTCAGACCAACAATCTATTAAGCAATACCCCAATCAAGAAACTGTCAAAGAGCCACTATTAGTAAACAGCCCAACCAAAGAATCTCTAAGACCGCCCCCACCCACACAGACAGGCAAGACACCAGAATATAAACTGAACAGCAAACAGCACTCCTTACTACCTAGCACTGATGATGTTACCTAGTTTGGTAATGAAACGTCTGGAAGAAAACAGGCAAGCTCAGAGAGCACCAAGGACCCCACATTGTCTATAATTATTGTTAATGGACTTTCAAAGCATCTGGCTTCAGGTTTCCATACTGCCTGAAATCCTCGGTGTTCATCCTTGGAATCATAGGAGAGGTGGGTCCAGGGTCTTTCTCCCATGCCATGGAAGAGTCTTGGAGCACAAATAAAACAGTAAGCTAGAAAAGGCAGAAATACGGGCAGAAAATAACCTGCAGGGATGCAGAAACCTCTCAAGTTAAGTTTTAAACATTTGTCATATTTATCTTATCCATCCATCTATCTATCTATCTATCTATCTATCCATCCATCCATCCATCCATCCATCCATCCATCCATCCATCCATCCATCTATCTATCTATCTATCTATCTATCTATCTATCTATCTATCTATCTATCTATCTATCTCTATACTTACTTACTTACTTACTTACTTATTTACTTACTTACCGTACTTACTTATTTACTTTTCTACACTACCCATCTTGCCTAAGTGACTCAGGGCAATTTACAGGAAGTCCTCAACTTAACAACCATTCATTTAATGACCGTTCAATGTTACAACAGCACTGGAAAAAAAGTGATTTTCAGACATACTTACAACCATTGCAGCACGACCCAGGATCATGTGATCAAAATTAAGATGCTTGGCAACAGGCATGTATTTATGATGGTTGCAGCGTCCCCGGAGTCACATGATCCCCTTTTTGCGACCTTCTGACAAGCAAAGTCAATGGGGAAGCCAAACTCACTTAACAACCATGTTACTAACAACTGCAGTGATTCACTTAACATCTGTGGCAAGACAGGTTGTAAAATGGGGGCAAAACTCACTTAACAATTGCCTTGCTTAGCAATGGAAATTTTGGCTTCAATTGTGGTCGTAAGTCGAGGACTACCTCTGTACAATACCACCATAAAGGTTAACAATTGAAAGGTTAACAAGGCAATGGAAAGCCGCCACCAGTCAGAGTAGACAATGCAGATTTGAAAGACAGCCTAATATAGAGAAATTTATCATTCCAGCCCTTGGAGAAAACAGCCTTCAAAACAGAACTTAGGTAAAAGGCTCAGTGACTTTCAGTGACTGGTGATTCCCACATAGGAGTACTGGGATAGGATTCATACATAATATTAAGTGGGGTCCTTAGTGATCTTGGTTGGTTGTTTGACTTATAATATTAAATCAAACCAGTTTAGTCAGGGTTTTATTCCCCCATAAAGCTGAACCTTTATGGTTGAGTTTGTAGTTCACGCTAAGCAAGAAACAAGTGAATCGCATAATGGCTTATTGCTGTACTATGTCCATCAGGTGCACTTGGATGGCACCAGATGAGAAAATGTGGCAAACGCCCTTGTCCATTCCTCTTCCCTTCTAATGCTTCCCTGAAATAGGCCTGCAGGTTCTGTTTTGAATCGAATATATCCAGGCTGCTTGGAGAAGGTAGGTATTGAACAGGAGTTCATCTGGTTAAATATTGTTTCCTCTGAAAATTGTCCTAAGCCCAGTCTAAAAGGTTTATTTTGTTCTTCACAATACTTTATGGATTTTAGTGAGAAAAGGCTCATGTTTAAAACTCCCATTTAGTTCCTATTTCATCTCTTTTGACAGGATAACTATATCAGGGTGAAAAGAAATCGAATTCTAGCTCCCTTTCTCTATTTTGAAAGGTACTTAATCATTCTTCTCAAGCCTGTTGTGATAATTCCTTCTATAAGTTGAACACATTCAATTCCCATGGAATTTCACTGTGGAGAGAATTTATAAGCTCTTATATAATAGACATTGTAATAGTTCTTCATCCTCTCACAGTATCTATCCGGCTCTCAAAGCTTTGTTTAATAATTATAATTTACATACAACTATTTCTTTGTGTATTTATTTTTATTCCTTTGTTATTTTTATTGGTAACTCTAGGCTGCAAACATACCTAATACTCCTTCCTGCTCCTCTTTTCCTCACAACAACAGCCCTGTGAGGTGGGTTGGGGGGAGGGAGAGTGGCTAGCCCAAAGATTCTATAATATTTATTATATTTACAATTCATAATAATTATGCTAAATTTATAATTTAATTTATAAGTACCATTTTTAATCTATATATATAAAAGCGAAAACCACTCACGGCATAATTACAAAATCTCCAGAACTGTAAAGCCTACAAACTTGAAATTTGCCACATATGTTCCTCTTGGCTTCTAGGTGCTCACTAAGAAAGGATTTTTCAAAATGACCATCAGAGCATTAGTATTTCCTATATTATTAACACGCTCTCATGCTAAGGAGTTCTACTCCCCCTCCCCACCTGAAAAGAAATCTGTTCCAAATGCAAAACACAAGCAGAGGAGAGGAGTTTCACTTTCAGTTTTACTTTCACAGCAGCAAGCAGCTTTACTACAGAACAGTTGAGCTGAACCACGCCCAGCCTCCTTCCTGTCTCCTTGCTCACACAGCAAATACTGTCTGAGTTTCCAAACACTCCTCAACTCTCTCACACACTGATAGGATGCTAGCCAGATGAATGCCAATGGATGCTGCAGGCTGGGACATTCTACTCCCACTCCCCCTCTGTTCCAACTGCCAGTTGCATTATATTAACTTCCTCTGATGCTACGGAGTTACACATTCTACATTAGGCTGCAAGTGTCAATTTATCAAGCCTGAGCACATAGTTTTTTAGCGAAGCATGGGCATCCAGCTAGTTTCCAATATGGATGATCATAATAATGGTTTTAAAGGTAATTGCAAGGATAGCAAATGCAAATGAAGCAATAATAGCAAATGCAAGTGAAGTCATTTGTACAGGTGAATGTGCCATGCTAGGATAATTGACAATTGTGTTACTTTTAATGAATTAAAATAAAGGCAAGATACGATAAACAGTCCATCTCCTTTGTATGTTAACGTTCAACAGAGAAATGCGTTGCTTCTCTTAAAAATATGATTGAAGGCTCAAAAAAAAAATTGATCCCCCTACTTGTGGCAGGCTAATGCTATTATAATGCAATTAAGAGTTATACCACTTAATTCTGCATCAAGCAGAAGAAGCATAAAGCAAGACTCCTAGAAAAGCTGATTACAAAAACTGATTTTATTTATGCTTTTTTGTAAGAAATAGGAGATAAAAGTCCCAGACTTCTAAAATCTCCAGAGAAAACCCCAAACTGCCTCAGTGGTCTTTGGGGCACAGTTAAAGTGTGGTTGGAAGTAGCTATAGCAACAGCACTTGGACTTATATACCTCTTCACAGTGCTTTACAGCCCTCTCTAAGTGGTTTACAGTCAGCATATTGCCCCCCAACAATCTGGGTCCTCATTTTACTGACCTTGGAAGGATGGAAGGCTAACCTTGAGCCAGTCAGCATCGAACTCCAGGCTGGGGGCAGTCTGCAATACTGCATTTTAACCACTGCACCATCATGGCATGTTGCAATGGGAGGCATGAAAGCCCCTTGAAAAATAGTTTGAAAGCGTTCAACTGGTTATATTGGGACTGAAAACTGTATCGGATGCTTGGCCCATTTTTTTAGAATTTGGAAGGAGGCTTAGCGTGGGAATGAAAGTTGATTGCTCCCCGAAGGTTGAACTAAATGGACACCCGTCCCTACCCTTTGCTGACCTCCTCTGCCTTCTGAGAGAGTGGGAGGTTGGTCTGCAGAGCGGAGTCCTTCAGTCATGTCTTACCTGGCTTAAGGTTTAGGGCAGATCCATCCATTGTATTAGACGAACAATAAATCAGACCACTACAATTTGTTCTGTGTGTATAAAGCCTGACTGTGTGTTGAATGAGAATTCAGTCTTTATCTTAGAAAGGTAGGCCAGTATTGTATCTTGCATATATTTGGGGGACAGGGTGGAACAAAGACTTTCAAGTCCCATAAACCTTACCTAACATCGTTAGCAGTAGGGATGATGGGAGTTGCAGTTCAAGTACATCTGGAAAACAACATGTTACCCCCCCTGGCCTGAGGCCATTTAGTGACTTCATGGCTGAAGTAAGATTTCTTGGACTTTCTAGCCACTGCAACCTCTCCTCCTTTAATTTATTGTTGATTTATTTATTTTTTACAGCCTGGCCCCTAATCCCAAAGTTCTTGGCAGGATACAACACATTAAAAATATTAAAAACAACAGCAATAAAAATAAATCCACCCTGGCCCCCACCCACCCCAAGATAGATGCCAATAATAACACTAAAGTAATCTTCGGGGCTTGGTGAAATAAAACTGTCTTCAATGATCTTCTAAATGCAGTGAGAGAAAAGAGCAAAAATGTGAGCAAAATCATTGCAGCAGCAGTCCAGGGAGAAAGGGAGTCTCGGGTAGCATATATATTGAATGAATTCAATTAAAAGGACAGCTCCTGTGTCAATCTTATAGCAGCTCCTCCTGGGTCTTGGCAGCTAAGGAGATGTGTCCAAAGCTTCTGTTGGAGGGCTGAAGCAGAAGCTGAAGCTGAGCCGAAGGAGCTTCTTGGATGAGAAGCGAAACATCTTCAAAGAAAAACCAGAAAGTCCAGTTGCCTCTTGAAAAAAGCACCTTTGGGACAACCATAACCTGGATGACTGAGAATCTCCATAGACATCTCGGATTTGAATCTAATCCCAGTGCAAATATAAGAAGCTAGTATATATTCCCTTTGTTTCCATCCCATATAGACTATGGGGAGTAAGTGAATCCCATATAGACTATGGGGAGTAAGCCCTTAAAGGGCTGCTATAAAGCTTATGGAAAGCAACAATCAGAATAAAATGTACTGTTTAAAGTATTGTGATTAATGTCAGTGAAATGTAGTGAGTTAGAGTCTGCCACGAAGCTTATTGGGTGACTTTAAACCATTGATTGGGATGGAACATTATCCTAACCATTTATTTAACCATGGTTTGTGAAATGAATCAGACTGGCCCAAAGCATCCCCATGATGTCAACCATGGTTCATTCAGCATCACGGCGACATGGACATATTTGTAGCGAGCCAAAACCAATCAATTCTTGCTAGAGTTATGTATAAAATAGGAACCTAGGCAGTTTAATCAGTGCCACTAACTACCCAATCGTAATTTTCCTTGGTGATAGAAGCAGGAGAAGGATCAAGTGGCTTTCCTCTTGAAATTAGCTGTCATTTGTTGTGATGGGAGTGTGCTGTGTTTGTTGAGAAATAACTTTGTATCTTTTTGGAGCACTGCACCAGCGACTAAATTCCAGAAAGTCATAACTGAAGCCAGAATAGAAACCGGATTCAATTTTGTTTGTGATTAAACATAATCTAAATTAAATGTAGTTGATATGATTACATTCCAGTTATATGCTTAATCATTTTCCCTGCTGTCACATTAACAATTACAATTGGGTAAAAACATCTGGAGGTCTCTCGGGGTCATAATAAAGGGAGGAGGTACAGGTTGGACATCTCTGCAATAAGAAAACAGCTGGAATCTTCATTTTTCTTTTTTTCACTCTATATTGATAATTGTAATAAACATGTAAGCATGCTTAATCAGATTTCTTGGTCAACTTTCTTAGTTAGACAAATTCATGGAAGGCAGTTATGTTCAATGCTGACAAATAATGGCTTAGTGTTAACTCTGAATGTGGCCTTTATCTCAAAAAGACCTAAAACAGTTCTATTAAAAGGGTTTTCTAGGCTTAGGAGAGGTGACCACTGACCTCCCGAGGTTATCGACAGTATCGATTGTATGATCTTCGTGCCCCCACCTGCAGTTTGCTAGTTGGCTAGTAGGGGTAACAAAGTAGTGTTTGAATTGGACCATAGATCTAATTTGGGCAGTGAGGTATTTTTGATTATTACAATGTCTTTCTGCTAGCTTCAGGCAAGTGACCTGTCAATGATGGTTTATCTCCCCACCACCTACCATTCTTGCAGTTCAAGGTTTCATTAAGCCCCTGGTGTGCATGGATGGTTGGCTTGATGGGTCGACAGACAGCCAGGCCTGTTGCGGTGTGAAGCTGTGATGCTATTCTTTTCTGAGCTCATTCCTGCTGGTTAGAATGTCGGCCTTGTGTTCTAACACAATCTCTGTGACCACCCCCTTTTGCATGCCACGCTCAATGAGTGCTTGTCTCATTTGTATATTCATAACGGTGACATCATTTGCCATCATCTGCCATCCTATGTAGGAGAAATCAGTGGAGTCCGTGGCCCTGCTTGTTTGGACCTTAGCCTTCCTAGTTAAATCTGGAGTAAAAGTGAAGGAAGAACTGCATGAGCCATTTTATTTATGAGTTGCTTTAAAGCATCTGTACTTTGCTCTTTGCCCAGAAAAGCTCTAGTTGTTGCTAACAGATCAATGAAACCAGAACAGGCTGTCCTCAAGTTTTAATCAGTACAGACACAACACAGAATTTGAAAGAGAAGGGAAGGGAAGGGAAGGGAAATATTTTAATATTGTTTTCCTCTCTTTTTTGCAATGACCTGCTGAAATGCCGCAGGACTCTTGATATGGATACAACAGTTGGAATAGATATTGTGCAGGCAGGGGAAATTACAGGGCTTTCTGCTGAGCAGAACTAAGAATGGCACAAGTTTCCTTTGCTGGGCCTGTTGTAAAGAGGCCTGGTTACTAAATGTAGCCATGACTAAGTGCCATTGGCAAAAGTCACTGTATACTTAGAATGTTTTCTTCAAGCTACTTGTGGCATTCTCCTAGAAACTATCTTCTTCGATCAGTAACAGCCTCAGAGGCCAGGGGTTAAATATTATTCATTTACAGCAAGAACTCTCTTAATTCTGATCTCTATTTAATAATGGCAGGATTTGGGAGACACCTTATCATTTGTTATCGAATTCTTTGGGGCCATTCCTCTGCCATATTTGCTATGGCTAATTTTAAACTCCCGGTTGAAGAATTCTGGGAATTGAAATCCACAAGTCTTAAAGTTGCCAAGTTTGGAGATTGGAATATTAGTGGCACAGATAGGGGAAAAAAACCCCAGAGACCTGGTAGTGCTCAGAATGGCCTGTGACACTTGAGATTTTGAGATTTACCTCTGATTTCCCAGGGAAAAAGTCCAAACCAGCCAGATATGGTTAGTACAACAATATGCATTGAGTGTATCTGCACTCAACTAACAGAATTTTTTTAAAAATTTTTTTAAATACAAATAATACAAACATAGTACACATACATCTAAATACAAAAAAAGAAAGAAAAAGGGAAAAGGAAAAAAACAAATATTACAGTGTACCCCCCCCAGACCATTTTCCCTTCCTTATATTTCTTCATCTATAACAACTAAAAGATATACAATATATTCTAATTGTGCCCTTATCCCCTCCAAAACAACATATATTCTTGAGTAGGTTTATTCCCTTTGCCTTCCACCAACACTGATTTTATAAAATCCCCCCATATTTCATTATAATTGTTTGCTTTGATCATCCCTTTTTAAAATTTAATTTCTGTTGTTAATTTATCATTTGCTACCATACTCCAGATTTCAATATACCACTCATTTCTTTGAATATCCCAATTTTGTCCCCAATATTTAGCCATCACTAATCTAGCTGCCATTAACTTACATAGAATTGATAATATGAGCTTGGCTGGATCTAAGAAAGAGGCTGGAGTGATGTACCATTCACAAATGTCTGTCTTAATGGCAAATTCCTCAACCATAGCTGGTTGAGGAATTCTGGGAGTTGAAGTCCACAGGTCTTAAAGCTGCCAAGTTTGGAGAGACGCCTGTGCTAAAGTACAGTGAGATTTTGTTTCTCATTTAGGCTGGGAAACCGGAATTGGGCTTTTGAGCATGATGGTTCTTGGCAAATGACAAATGTTTTAGTTTGTATTTTTGGCTCTGGTAATCGGTTCAGTATTCAGTGCTTTGCCCCAGCAATTCTGTGTTTTGTATTCATGTGGAGCACCCCAGATCTCAAGTTTCTTTTTTTAAAAGATTGAAGGGTTGATGAATTGAGTCTGCTTTACTTGCTGTGCTGGTTTGGCCCACCTTGAATTTTCTTGTCTTTACCTGATGTGGTGTGTGATTTTCTTCTTGTTACCCTTGTCAGTAAAAACAATATTTCCAGTAGAGAACTGAATCAGAAAGAGCGGACCTAAATAGGGTTATGTTCCTCTTTGAGCATGTTTACAATATGCAGCTGCCAATCAAAGTGTAAGGTGTTCCTGAAACAGTCTGCTGAAAGTCTCTGGGGTGATGGGGGAGGGTTGCCACTGTAAGGAAGCAAATGGTTCTTGAAACCGAGGGCTCCTGGAAATTAAAAGCTTTTTGTGGGCTGAGAATGGCCTTGTTCTGTTCTCAACTAAGATCTGTCCTTCATAGTTACTGACTCATTAGGATCTGCTTTAGATTTCCTCTGCTCTCAGTGACAGCAGCTCTATCATAATGGCCCTAGATTATGGATGGGGAAATTGTGGTCCTAGGCTCACTTTAAGATACTTTGGATGGACCTCAGGGATTCCTCTGGCCATGATTGCTGAAAACTGTCAGCGTTTCCTGCCATGCTGATGTGAGTCTGTAGTGTAAGCCCTTAAAGAATGTATATCAGGGTTAACAAAAGAAAAGAAAAGTTACCCCTACCCATGTGTGCAATGTGGAGCCACTCATCGCTAGATTTTAAAGGGGCTCTTGACTATCAAAATTTTGCCTGCCTCCAAGAAAAAAAATAAAAATAAAAAACAGGGTGAGTTACTTACAACCAATGGTAATGCCCTTCTCCAATTACACTGCTGAAATTCAGCAGCAAAATACAGAAATTAGATCCTTTGATAGTTCCTATAAAAATACCGAAACAAAATACTCTTGCAAGATTGGTGTTCCTATTTTGGTTTTAACTCCCCCTCAAAAGAGGTAAAAAAGGGGAGAGAGTTGCTACATCTTTTCGAGGTCACCACTTTGCCTTCAGAAGCTCAACACTGTGTATTTACGGTCTGTTTCCTACCATTCGTGTTGAGCAATATCTTTGTGGTTATCGCATAGCTGGCTGAATAAAATATCTGATCCAGCAATTTGTAACTCTTTGTTTTCGTCATAGTTGGATATTCAGGTTCATACTCGGCTTACATAGCTGGGTTCTTCTTCAAGAAGATAGGCAGGGACCTACTGCAGTCAAGACACCATGCTTATGTGTGCCTGTGAGAATGAACAAAAAGGAAAGGCACCTGCAGGCATGAAGTACAATTTTATGTTTATTTTGTGCTGAACACATTACCATCCAGTGAGATGGTGGCTTTGTACCAGTCCATGAATAAGAAGGAAGTCAAGTGCTAGGCATATTTTTGGGACTACAATTCCACCAGGCCCATAATACACAGCTAGAAGCAAAGGATTATGGGAGTGTTAGTCAATACTCTCTCGAGAGCACCAAACTGCCGTCTTCTACAGTAGATAAATCCATGGAGAACAGGCCTATGAGAAACTATTCCTTGTTAAGATGGAATGTTCGTGTTTGAGAATAGCATGCCACTCGTTATGACTTATGGGCCAACTGTAAGAAGGCCCTTCCTGTGGATGTCCACATTTTTTTATTTAATTGCCAAAAGATCTACCTGTGGATCTGACCTAGCAAGATGACACTAAACATTTACTCTATATGATCCCCTTTGACATTAGCTTTGGCTGCAAGAAGGCTGGACTATGTCAAGCAGGTCGACAGTAAGGCTGCAATCCTAGACTGGCTTGCCTGAAAAGATAACATTGAACTTCAGAGAGGACATGCATGCATTTCTGACTGCAAAGCTGAACAAAGAGAAGATGTTTCCTCTTCCCCATGAGACACTAAGCAGTTCCAGGGGCCTGTTTATTTATTTATTTAGCGTACGGCAAAAGTGTTAACAAGCACATTGCAGTTACATTCTCAATGAGCAAATATGAAGCTATTTTACCCTCTTTGCAAATTCAAAGGTAGACTATACAGTCAATACAGGATGGAGTTGCCTGCAGAAAGTCTCTGTCTCCAAAGCAGTCAGTTCGACGTGTCGTGGAACAGTGCCCTCTGAGCACCTAACCAGAGGCCCAAACGTCACAGGACAATAAGGCAAAGTGGGTATGGCCAAGTTACACATTTGGGCAGAGCATGGATTTTCCATTTTTTCCTGAGTGTTTGCAAGGCATGGTGATGATACAGTAGCCATGGTGGTAGATGTAGTACACTTTTCATGTGTTTTCTGGCCTCAGAGTAGCAGGATAAAGCATCATTGAATTTTGGCAACTGTACCACTGGCTTTTTGAGATAGGATTAAGTGTGTGTGTGTGTGTGTGTGTGTGTGTGTGTGTGTGTGTGAGAGAGAGAGAGAGAGAGAGAGAGAGAGGGAGGGAGGGAGGGAGGGAGGGAGAGAGGGAGGGACTTCAGGTACCACATGTGGCCCTGGGACCTCTCTTGCTCTAAATAAGTTCTGCTTACGTCTGAACCTTGTCCATTCGTTTTAAAAATAAACATGGAAACATTCTTTTGCAAGTGCTACTTTGGGTCTCCTAAAAGCAACATCCTTTTACCACAGAGTGTGACCTCTGAGTATGGTTAGGATAAAAGAGATATGTTGGACTTAGATAAACTTGCAACAAAGTGAGTTTAAAAACCCAAAATAGAAGTTGTGATTCTAGAATAGGGTTACTGGGAGTGAAAGTGCTACTTTCTTTCTTGCTAGCTAGGCTTTGTGACTATATGTTCTTCTGTTCTATTGTAGCCCTGGTCCAGGCATCTCAGAGTGAAGGCAATCTCATGATTTGGGGCTGGGTTAGAGAGCACAGCAAAGAGATGAGATGGGAAAGTGAATCTAACTTAAAGCTTGGAAGATGATGACTGATTAAAACTGCCCTGGAGATTTTTCTAGTGTTGGCATCCTTGTGTGACTAAGGAAAATGTGAACAGGAGGATGTGGAGGAGAGGGGAATGGGGGAGAACACACATATATTTTCCATTTCCATAAAACAGGTATAGTTATTTGTGTGGAATTTAGGAAGATGAGATGATGTTTTCTTTTCCTTCTTGCAAAATATGGACTCAGTTGTCGTGGTCAGAAAAGTAGAAATATTAACAAAATGTCTTAATATTGAAAAACCTTCAACACTAAAATCAGATTCCTTCAACCTGGTCTCCTCTCACTTCAGCAGAGCCCTGACTAATCTCTCTCCCTTCCATAATTAGGCCTAGTACTTGCATTCTCCTTTCCCCCTCCCTGTTCAATCATACCCACGCATCCACTTTGTCTGGCACTTTTCCATTTTTGGGAAAAGCTCCATATCTCCATCAAGGATCCAACCTGCTTGATTTCTCCCCCAACCTCCTACAAGCTGGGTCTGTTCGGATGCATGAGTTTTTAACCCCACCAGTTCCCTGATCAGATAGCGGTCTTGGTTGGACGATGTTGAAGTCGATCTGGAAAGTATCAGGCTGTGGGAAGCCTGACTTAAGAAAAGCTGCCCATCAGTCTTGTTTAATGTCTCCTTGATCCACCTTTTTCTCAAGTGAACCAGACCTATTTTGCTTACAGAGCTTTTATGCAGTTATGGGTTTATTTAGACATCCATCCAACCAAATATCCTACTTAAAGCTTATCTTTTTATCTTTTCTTCCTTGCAATGATAAATGCACCCACTCACAGAAAGATGATATATTTTTCACTGGCAGGTTATATCTAATGTTGAAGTAGTAATTTGAAAAAAAAAAATGAATGTATGAATCAATAAGCATCCATGCTAAAACCAGCCTAGCGGGATGTTAGGTAGAATGTTATTGGTCTACAGTATTCACTTAAATACAGCGTTATGATTTTTTCCACCTCTGAGCCCTCTTCTCAGGAAATAAACCTATTTTGATCATAGGCATCTGTGCACAATATGGTTCCATGGCAAATGTGAGCTTACATCTTCAAAATATATGTGAAGAGAAGGGGATGCTACTGTACTGATTAAGTAAATCCTATTGTAAGAGCTGCCTATGTAGATGTTGCTAGTTTGCAAGATAATAATATCACGTATATACATATTGCATTTGAATATGGAACTTTCCAATCTTGCAATGAGTCAAAGACATTTTAAAGAAATGAAGCTTGAAAAGGAAGAAGATAGATGCTTGGATAAGGCTCTCATTTTGGGCAGAGGTTGTGTAGAATACCTCTCCGTAGGGCCAACCTAATGTTAGGTTCCAGGCAACAGAAGCTGGAAGACAGCAGAAAAGTGTTGGGCTTGAGAGCTGTAAATCACACAGCCTTGTGTTCCTAAGCCAGCCCATGGTCTTCAGATGCAAGGAGAGATGTTCTCCTATCTCTGGGTTGAAGGAGAATTCGTCCTGCAGCCCACTTGGCTTCTACACGTGGAATGGGAGGGATGCTCCTTATTCTTGTCTTAGGCAGTAAAGTATCTTACCTTTTCCAGCAAGCCGGGCTGGCCTAATTTTTTTAAGTGTTTTTAATTGTTTTGTTTATCATTTTTAATTAATGGGGCCAAATTTATATATATTTTTAATTGTATTTTAATATTTGTATTTGATGTTTTTACTTGGCTGTTCACCACCCTGAGTCCTCAGGGAGAAGGGCGGTATACAAATTCAAAATAAAATAAAATAAAATAAAATAAAATAAAATAAAATAAACCTTTGACAGGACAGCTGTGCAGTTTCATTTCCACTTGCTTGTCTTTTCTGGCCACCTACCCTCCTCCCCCCCAACCCTGCAGGTGTTCAGAACCAAACATCTTCCAAGAAACCCAGGAATCGCAGCATCTTCCAATCGCTTTTTTGCTGCCTTTGCCATGACAACTCAGAGCCTATCCCTGTCAATAATAATGCCCCACTGCTGGTGGAAGAAAACGGTTCGGTGACCAAGGTATGTTGAAGTGTCTCTTTGATTCCTGGGGTTTTTTTTGGCCATCAAGGTTCTTGCCTTACAGGATGGAACCAACCTTTGATGCTCCTGAGAACAACGCATCCATTTGTCGGAAGGAGCTCGTGAACAGTCTACCCCATGACTTTCCAGATAGGTGGGATTGAAGCACCGTCCTCCTAGCAAGCAAAATAAATTATTGTGCACCATTGGGACTGATGAATATTGTAGTCCAAACCATTCAATAGATGCTATGTTGGGAAAGGATATGTTAGGTTTAAGAAAAGGGCTGTTGTCCACACCCTTATTTCAATTCATGATATTTCTACTCATTGAGAATTCTCAGGCTAGAATCCTAAACTTCAAAATAATAAAACTCCAGGCTGGAGGTTGGAGGAGGCATGAAAACTTTAATGGATGTCATCAGGTGACATTAAGCCCTGAGAACCAGAAAAGAGCTTGAGAAATTAGAATGCCCACTGCAGACCATTCACTATGCGTTAAGTCACCCTCTGCAATGCTTTAATTGCTTTCTTGTACTTGGATAAGGAGAATTAGTTACATTCCACATAGATGGCATATCTGCCATGCAAACCCAGAGGTTGGAAAGAGATCTTTGAAATACATTTGGCTGCTGGTCTCGTCACATAATCCCTTGTTGCTTAGCTGCCAATAGATAATGACAGGTGACAAGTTTGAGGGGATGGGCAAGAAGAGTCATGGCGGTCTTGCCTAGCATTTCTCTAATATCTACGCTGTGAGATGGCAATCTAGTTAGAGATTGGGTTTCGTCTATATTTGAAAGAACACTCTGTAACAGAACAAGTACCCAACTGGTATTTGCACTGGACTATACAAAAATCAAACATTAGCGACTTAAGCTATCCACCCACTACTTTTAACAAAAAGATTATGACCTTATTAAGAGCCTTCTATATTTCTGGCATCCCTCAAGATTTGTAGCTTGTTGCCCATGGGGGCTGGGCTGCCAGAACATTAACACACCTTCTAACCCTGGGGTGTCAACCTCACGTCGCGTGATGTATTGGGACTGTTTTCCCCTTTGCTAAACCGGGCGTGGGCGTGTCCAGCGCATCTGTCCAGCGCATCCAGGCAGGGCTGTCAATATAATAATTTTAAATTGGGGTATTTTAATTTTTGGGGTTTTAAATCGGCCAAATCTATTTAATTATTTTAATTTTTAATTATTGTTGTGTCTTGTGTTTTTAAATTGGCTGTACACCGCCCTGAGTCCTTTGGGAGAAGGGCGGTATAGAAATAAAATTATTATTATTATTATTATTATTATTATTATTATTATTATTATTATTATTATTATTATTATTATCTGGCCTGTAGGCTGGGAATTTGACAGCCCTGCTCTAACCGATAGAGATTTTTTTCAAAACAATGATTAAGAAGCTAAGTGTGGTGCTAATGTATGAATTTCCTAGTTAATTTTGGACGATCACCAGAGCCTTTAATTATTCAGAGCTCCTGAGCTACCAACTCTCTTTAAACTTCCACCCCAAGCTGATTCATTTTTAGATCACCTGAGCCTTGATATACTAGCGCCCTCTATTGCCCAGTTTTATAACTGCTAATGCTTAGGCTTGGCTTCCAAACCTGTTCCCCCTGTTTGCAAGTGTAAAGCACCCCATTGCAGCTACTTCATCTTCCCAGCCTATATTTTATAGCTATGGAATCATAGAATAAGGATGGGTTATAGCAGAAGATTAGATAGATAGATAGATAGATAGATAGATAGATAGATAGGGAGGGAGGGAGGGAGGGAGGGGGAGAGAGAGAGATTCATTCTAATCCTCAGTCTTTCTGTCTTGGTTGCTGGCTATCCTTTTGTCTAATAGTGTTCTATAGAGGACTGAGGACAGAGATTTTGATACCTGCCAAATATTCCTTGATGCTAATATGGGGAAGCAAAGTAAAAGGAGACAGCATCCACTTTTCACAAAACACATGGAAGACCTCTGATTGTAGAGCATTCATGCTCTTTACAGGTTAATTCCCATTGTCCCTCACAGCAGGTGTCAGAGGTTGAAATTCCTTGCTTCTATAGCTTTTTAAAATCCAGATGTTTAATCTTAAGTATACATGTCTCTCTGTCTTTATCACCCTGCAGACCACAGTCAAATATCTGTTGCCAGAAATCAAACCCCAAGATGCCAGTAAAATATGTGTGGTGATTGACTTGGATGAGACATTAGTACATAGTTCCTTTAAGGTCAGTTCTTACATACTTACCTCTCTTCCTCTTTCTTTCTTTCTTTCTTTCTTTCTTTCTTTCTTTCTTTCTTTCTTTCGTCTTTCTTCTTCTCCTCCTCCTCCTCCTCCTCCTCCTCCTCCTCCTCCTCCTCCTCCTCCTCCTCCTCCTCCTCTTCCTCCTCTTCTTTGCTGATTTTCATTCCAGGCAGTTCTATTAAGTGAGATTTTTAACAGCTATATTTTTAAAACTTTCTTCATCAGAGCAGCCTTCCCCAAACTTAGTCCCTCCAAACTATTGGAGTGGATGAAGGAAGGAAGGAGATACATGACTTATTTGTTGGCAGAGCAAAATCTGAAGCTGATGTTGTTTCAGAAACCCAGGAAGTGTTTCCAACGTAACTTTTTCAAAACCAGGGAGATGGGTAGTGGGAAGAAGTCTTTTAGAAGGTGTGATTCACCTTGTGCTTCCTTCCTCCTCTCTAGCCGGTGAACAATGCAGATTTCATCATCCCAGTGGAGATTGACGGGGTCATGCACCAGGTATGGAATCTATGCTGGAAAATGGGAGAAGAGAGATTTTGGCGAGCCTGGATGGTCCTAGTGTGGCAGACAAATTTCACATTAAATCTGAATCGGTAATGGTTGCTATGGGAAACCCCTTGACAGCAGCGTGAGGGGAAAGGTCCATCTGGTAGTACTGTACAGCATTGATTTCCATGAGAAGATCTTCCCCTCAACCCCAGCATGTCTAGACCGTTAAGAAAAATATGTCTGATCATGTGAACCCCAATGGTCTGATTCAACATACGGAAATCTCCTCTATACTCCTAAACACCGGTCAGGCTGAGCTGTGATGGAGCCGAGACTGAAATCCAAAACCTCCATATATATCGTGATTGCTATTCCCATTTACAAAGGCTGTGGCTAGGTTCAAGTAATCCAGGATAGGCTGTAGGTACTGCAATCAGCCTGTTCTCGATTACTTGGCCTTGGAGGCAGCCAGCAACATCAATCACAGTGGACATGACAGTTTTACGTGCTCGCTTTCAAAGAGGAATCGACAGCTCTGCATGCTTTGAATAGTTCTCAGATGAGATTGCCCAGTGGCATCATTCCGTACCTTGGAGTTTGAACCCTTTCAGATGGATGTTGTGTGTTGCGTGTTGAAATGTGGGGATCTTCCCGCTTTGATTCGTTGTGCAAAGGGTACAAGCTGTCTTTTCCCAGCCTTTCTATGAATTGCGGATGATCTTCAAGGCGGAGGACATCTTGATCTCTATCTCTGTGCTTGGTAAAAATTAAATAAGTAAAATCAGAGCAAGTGCCAGAGAAGAACCCTATCTAGAAGTGCCTTTGTTTCATAGGTCAGTTAAGGGCTTTGAGGTTGGAGACCCTATGTCTTCAGTGTTCTGGAGGGTATCAGTCCTTTGAGGTAGACCAGGCTTGGACACCAAAGTCATGAATAATAAAATGAACTTTTATTATAGGATCATAGTAACAGAATCGTGCAACTCTGAATGTGCCTCTCCCCTCCCTGCCTTTATCCTAAAGAAAATTAGGGAGGGTCCAATCTGAGATGCTTTCTCAAATTCCACACTTTAGTCAAAAATTTCTCTTATTCAACTATTGCCTTGGCTACAGTTCTTCTTCCTGTTCTTTAAGGTTAGTCTCACAACCGATTACGCAGAGTGAAGTGTGGCAAGTATAATTCTGGGCTACTATTACAAGAGAAGGATGATCCATACGGTCCCCTCTTTTTGCCCAAGAGTGCCATTCTTGTGCTGTTTTAACTTCTGTATGAAACCTTGGTGAGAGATCATCTGTCACTTTGAAGTGAGGTATCCTCAACATCCTCATGATGCTCAACAGCATGTTATCCTCTCTGCTAACCCAGTGTCTGGGGGGGGTGGGGGCCTGGCAATCTGGATGATAGAAACAAGCTGAAAGTAAATCCCAGCAAGCAGGAGCTTCTAAAACATTGATTAGCTTTGGTTAGGATTGCCCTCCCTCACATGAATAGGTCTGTAGCTTGGCAGTTTTGCTAAACTCATTCTTCTGCTGGACTGAGTATCAGCCCTTCAAGGAAGGCCAGATCAGAAAACAAGACCCAGCAAGGACTCCCAGAACTCTATTTTATTGTTATATGGGGATAAGAACCGAATCTTCAAACCCTTCCCTCTGCCCTCTCTTATACCAAATCAAGGTGAGTTTATTATGGGCCTCTTTCTCTGACTTTTCTCAGGCCAAGGTGTCATTTACTAACCTTTTAATCTGCTGAGGGATCTTGCATTCTTTCTTATCTCTGCCTTTCTCTCCCCAGAGATACCGTTTATCCAGGAGCAATCAGTTCCAGTGATAATTCTGAATATGATCCTATAGAACACTGTAGAAAATGCCAGTGACTTGGGTTCCTCCAGGATTCATGTCTCCTGCTGGAGCAGTAGGTGGAGGTCATGGCCAGGGGACATTTACCCAGCTAGGCTGATACATTTGCAACCTTTACCTGGCAATTGTGACTCATGCTCTTGGCAAGACACTTTCAGAGCACTGCAACAGGTTTTCTACATGGGGCTGCTTTTGAAGAGGGCTTGCAAACTAGAGTTGGTACTGATCCTGGTGGTCAGCCTGCTAACAGGGAGACATACTACTGCTATCTGTCCAATTCAAAGATCTGCCTATAACCTATAAAGTCCTATAAGGAGCAGCTCCAGTTTGCTGTAGGGACTGCCTCCTCCAAATGGCGTCTACTCATTCTGTGTGGTCTTTCAGAGGAGGAGATACTTAGGATCCCCACCCCTTGTGAAGTAAGGAGGACATGAACTGAAAGCAAACCATCTTCAGGGTGACCCCAATTCACAGGAACATCTCGTTGCTGGACATGCACCTAGTCTCTCTGTTGTTGGTTTTCCATTAGGCAGGGAAATCCATTTTGTTTGTGGGGGGGGGGGAGGAGAGACCCTAATTTTAGTGATTCAGCCATCTTGTTTAGTTGATATTTTACTCTGATCAGGTTTTATTGCTTGAGCCAGTTTTGTGGCTGTTTTTATACACAGGGCTTTATTGACTGTTAGGATATTTTATTCGATTGCTGTCGTCAACCACCCAGAGTCTTGGAAGAAAGGCGGAGTATACATATGCATGTTACATAAATAAATAAATATCAGCCTATTTTCTGGGCAACCACTTTTGCCATCTAGTCTTCAGGTAGGCTTATTCTGATGCTGAGCGCTGCCTTCTTTGACAGGAACTGGGTCCATTGGTTTGTTGGCCAAGTAGGTAGGATGTGGAGCCCCCATCTTCAGCTTGTTCCATGATCCCCTTCCATGACCTCTCTTACTCTCACCAGGTATATGTACTGAAGCGACCCCATGTGGATGAGTTTCTGAGGCGGATGGGTGAGCTCTTTGAGTGTGTACTCTTCACTGCTAGCCTGGCAAAGGTACGATTCTCCTCCTCCTATCGTCCTGCTTTCTCATGAAGTGTTCAGAGTAATGGCCTTCAATTTGGAGAAAGTTAGCCAACAGAAAGAGAGAGTTTAAGAAGATGCTCATGGCAACCTTTCTATCCAGTTAAGCTCCTGATCCATTCTAAACTCAGAATTAATCCAGAAATCCTGGTCCCCAAGATCCATCTTCCCTCTTGCAAGCTGCAGTAAAAAGCTATTTCCACTCATCTGAAACAAGACTCTGTGCTTTTGATTTTCACTTCACCCCAGGATTTCTGTTAATATTTTGCTCGTTGAAAAATTCTGAAATATTTCAAAGCTGAGACATTCTTTTGTACCATTTTCCTTGATCCTAAAGAAGCAAATGTTTGACAAGTAGTCCTCGACTTAAAATCACAATTGGGACCAGTTGCTAAGCAAGGCATTTGTTAAGGGAGGCGCACCTGATTTTATGATTTTTTTTTTGCCACAGTTGTTAAGTGAATCAGAGCAGTGGTTAAGTGAGATTTGGTCATTGAGTGAATCCAGATTCCCCCGTTGACTTTGCTGGCCAGAAGTCAGCTGAGAAGGTTGCAAATGATGAACACATTACCCTGAGATGCTGCAACAGTCCCAAAGTTGCTTTTTCAAGAGGCAACTGGACTTTCTGGTTTTTCTTTGAAGACGTTTCACTTCTCATCCAAGAAGCTTCTTCAGCTCTGACTGGATGACGGGGAATGGAAGGATTTATACTCCTTGCAGAGAGCTGGTCATTTGCATTCTTTCAATGAATCGTTGAGGCCACCTGGAAGTTTATCTGTATTTTCAGGGTCACCTGAGTAGTACAAATGGGTGTGGAGCATCCTTGGAATTGCTAAAAGGACTGTGTTGTAGATTGGAGATAGATAATGTTGTATCCCTCTCCCTCTGTTGAGAGAGGGCTGTTCAGTTTTGACATAGATGGCCTCTTTGATCCCTCCTTCAAACCAGTGGTCCTCTCTGTCCAAAATGTGGACTTTGCTGTCTTCAAAAGAGTGGCCTTTGTCTTTTAAATGCAACCATGACCTGTATGACTGAGAATCTCCATAGACATAAATAGACCATAGACACGGTGATTGCCAAGCACCCGAAATTTGATTACATCATAGTGGGGAAGCTGCGATGGTCATAAATGCAAGAACCAGTTGTAAGTCAGTTTTCCAGTGCCATTGTAATTTTGAAAAGTCACTAAACGAATGATTGTAAGCCGAGGACTACCTGTATTGTAGATGTTGGATTTTTCTCTGTCTTTTGCAATTGAAAGGCAATCTGGATGAAGTCATCAGTAGAAGTCTGCTTTAATTAACAATTAGTTGGAAAAACCAGACCTCTTCTGGGGAAAGAGTTTACTAATCTTTATTTCCAATTTAGCCCCGCGGAATACAAAACATTCAGGATTTTGGCAGGAAATAAATCAATAGGAATGAATAGTGTATCCTAATACTACACACACCCCTCTTCCCATTAGAACGTCTGGAGAATCAAGTCAAACTACTTTTCCTTATCACCTGTTGGTCCTCCAATTTTAGTATGCCGATCCGGTGGCTGATCTGCTGGACAAGTGGGGAGCCTTCCGCGCTCGGCTCTTTCGCGAGTCATGTGTCTTCCACCGAGGGAATTACGTCAAGGACCTCAGCCGCCTGGGACGCGATCTGACACGGATCATCATTGTGGACAATTCACCGGCCTCTTATGTCTTCCACCCTGATAATGCTGTAAGTAGAGGGGGAGCTAAATTGGGGCAGGGTGGGCAACCGTATCAATTTGGAAGCCTTGCCCTCTGCACTGTCTCTTGAACAGACCTGAAAATATATGGCTGAAGAAGAAGGCAAGGGGAGGGGGGTAGTTTTCTACTTGGTACTTGGACCCAAGAGGTCTTTTTCTTAACACCATGCATCCTGCAGCGTGTGTGTTGTTTTTCAATTGAAAGCTAAATAGTAGAGCAGTATCATATGCAATCCATAGCACCGTATAAAGAAGTGTGCTTACATAAAATAGCTGCTCCTGGTAGCCTTACTTGAATTACCGAGAGCCACCAATGCAGTAACCTCTTACCTCTTTTCACCCCTGGCAGGTGCCTGTGGCTTCGTGGTTCGACAACATGGCTGACACGGAGCTGCTTGACCTTCTGCCTTTCTTTGAAAGACTCAGCAAAGTGGATGATGTATATACCGTGCTAAAGCAGCACCGGACTACTAGCTAGTGACCAATGGAGGGGGCAGGGTTTTGGGCAGGGGAAGTCGGAGGGGTAGGTGTGCCCATTTTGGCTACTTCCTTCTGCTGAGCAGGATGACTTGTTCCCTCGGCCTCGACAAGCAACGCAGTGCCCAGGAAACACTGCTGGAGACAGCAGAGAGCAATTATTCCCATGAGGCACCAGAAGAAACTTCAGCATCTGAATGTGATCTTGAACCCCAGAAAGGAAACCTCCTTGCTGCTATGGTTCACAGTTTCTCCCCTTGAATTATGGGTTGCAGAAACCAGGACCTCAGCCCCTTTCTCTCCACACACACAAAACATCCGATGTGACCAAAGCTATGATCCAACTATGGTCCTTTCCCTTCTAATCAGAACAGTTCTCCACTCATTTGCCACCCTCTTGTGGGGAAGATACACAAGTCTCTTTCCCCGGTATTCACTGCACTTCACTGTTGTATCTGTTCATATATCTCCATTGTCCTGATTTCAGGAAAAGTGATTTCTAAAATCGCTGGTCGGCTAGGAAGAGCCCAGATTGAAAACATTCAAGAAAAGGTGGAGAAGAAAAGCTAAAAAGAACAAGCAGAACTAAAGTGGTGTGGACGGGGCATGGATACAGAAAAGTGATAGAAAGATGTGAGCAGGGGGTTGACTGTTTTAGTGGACTCGGCTCCATCCTTAAAGGAGAAAATGTTTCTGCTTCATCAAAAGGCTTAGATTTTTGGCTTGAAATTTAAGCTGGATCTTTCGCAAAGGGGCTGTGGACCGTGTATAACTATTACACATAAGCTATCTCTTGGGACTATTCGTGAGGTCAGTTTTGTCTTTTGCTCCTCTTGAAAATATCTCCCCTTCCCCTTGTGGGAAAATTCCTAAATTTCAAAACACGGTGAGGGGAGAAGAGAGAGACTGGAAGAATTCCCAGTTTTACTCATTTCCCCCCTCCCCTCTAAGTTAAACAACAGAAGGTCTGGAGATGTTTTGTAAGGAGGAGAGGAAAAAAAATCAGGTTTGCTTCTTCCTGCTGAGACGTAAGGCGAACAGCGATGTCACCTTTACCAGCAAGAAAATAAGAGGAGTTGAAGGAGCTCCAGCCTACAAGTCCCTCTTTTCTTTTCTTTTCTTTTTAAATCTCTGGAAATAGTTCTCTCAGGCCACTTCTGTGACCAGTTGTATTGGGATAAGGTGGTTCATAATACAAACATTTGCTTAGGAGGAAAGACTGAGATGGGCATTGGGAGGCAGAGAAGGGTCTCCTTGAGATGTGAAATATGGCTGACAAAGAAAATTCTATGGGAAGGACAGAATGAAGGAAAGGATAGTCGTCTCTAAAACAGCCAAGTTCTATAATTAAGAGCCAATGTTAAAGAACAGAAGCTGGGAAGCCCATGGTTCCATATGTTGCTGAGGAACATTCATAGTTTCCTCACCTGTTATGATTATAATGTGGGAGACACAAGGGATCCTAAAACAATAGCTGGAGAGCCACAGATCCCTCCCACAGCTTAGAGAAATGATTAGTGATACTGTCCTACAGTATTTATGTTGAAGGCTTTGGAATCGTCCTCTGAACCACATTTCGTGCCGGCCCTGGCTCCTTCCTCCTTCAACCTTTAAGCCCCCTTTTTTAATCTTCTCAGTGACAGGATCCAACATCAGTCAGAATTAGACGAAACAGAGAGAGGAGATGTGGGAGGTGTATTCCTTGACCACTGTGTGTGTGTGTGGTTTTTTTTTGTCTTGCTCTACAGTTGGTGCCTTCAAATCCCACTGTCTCCCTAGAAATCTGTAATATTTCTGGATTTGCGGAGTATGTGGGGGAAATTGTGCCTTTTAGAATCAACAGACTTGCTGGTATAGCATGAGGAGGAGAAAGCAGAGTTAGTGTGCCAAAAGGAGGTGTCTCCATTTCTGCTGCTTTGTCCACAGTGCTGGGGGTGGGTGGGGGTTCCTTAAGGGGATGCTTCAGCAAAACTACGCTGACCCATCCTTGTGGTTCACAATGTTTCTTCCTATTTTTTTTCCAGTATCTTTGAAGCCTGTTTAATAGGAGAGAATTTTGATACCAAACAAGAATTTTCTTGGAACTCTGCCTGGTTACTATTTCTGCTAAGGGACTTGCCTTGGTTTCTCTCCAGTGCCATCTTAAATTTGCCTTAAAATATTTTCGGGATGTAAGAATTCCTTGTGCCTTTGCCTATTTCTCTTTTTTTTATTATTATTAAGATGCCCAAGAATCTAACTCAGGCATAGGGTACTCTGCAGATCTTGGTGGCTTGTTAGTAGCTCATTTTGAACTTCATTACTGTCTTCTTCAACATGAAGCAACAATTAAATTTACTGTTACAATGGACCAGAAATGATTGATGTGTCTGATCACTGCTGACCTACACCTGACCAGACAGTTCTGATTAACATATTGCTCCCCCTTACTAAGAATGACAGGAGGTTCAGAAACCTTTTGAATTGGGCATTGCAACCACAGCTGTCAGATCAGGTATGTTTAAAGTTGATTATTAAATTCAGCAGGTCATCTTTCAACAGTGCAAACTGCAGATTCCTTGAACAGTAGAAAAACATGTTCCTTTTTATTTTTTATTTATTTTTTCCCCAAAAGAACCATTAAAAAAAAAAACAGCATTGTTCTAACAATCTGAAGAGAGTGGAAGAAAGGAAATCTAAATGAAGGTCAAAGAAAAGAAGCTTTGTTTTTCCTTAAGACTACTGTCATCTTCTTTTTTCCCTCCTTCTGCTTCTTGCAGGTATGGCATCTATTGCTAGTACTGTATGGAAAGACCGTGTAGGTCTAAAGTCTCTCCTTAGCAGTCCTTGAGAAATTGAACCTGGCAATTTTCTCAATGGCTTGCCAGATTTGCACTTCCTGGATAAACGTGCATTGAAACACTGAAAACATGCATTGAATAACTTTCTCCAGATTTTATAGTTCTTCAAATGTATCACGGTTTTCCACAGCAAAACTGTATCAAAACACATTTTAAAATGTACAGTATTTCTAAAATATTTTTTTTCTTGAACTTGATGTGAGGCAAAAGTAAAATGTAGTGCAAAATGATCTCTAATCATTCCATATTATCTTTTAAGCCAATTTATATTATTGTCAGGTTGAATTAACAAGGAACTCTCTTGTGGTGTTTTAAGGCTGATTTTTGTTGTTTCTCCTACCACAGAAATCCCTGTGGGGGCAAAATAAAATAAAATAATAAGGTTATAATTTATGCACACACGTTGGGCAGAAAACTGTTAAGAAAGTGAGTTTTCTTTTGTGTAAACTTAGACTGCATATTTCTTTGCTGCTTCAATGGATCAACCTCCTTTGGCATGTACATAGTTTTTCCCATTGGGGTAGCTAAATTTGGCCTGAACTGTATCTTTTTTTCCTTTTTTCACCCTACCTCAGTTGCCTCCTTAATGCTGTGTTTGATGGTATAAATTGAGAAATTGCTTCATTCTGGCAGGACCAAGAAATCTGTTCCTCCCTCCCCCACCCCCACCCCCACCCAAAGAGGCCAGAGGCCAACTTGGACCCATTAGCTTCCACAAACCAAAAGATCCCCTTTTAAGATTAATCCAAATTCTATGTAGGGAGTTGCCCAGTACACCCCATTGTGGTGGGGAATGACTTTTTTTTTTTTACAGAATGTAGAAAGAATTTTAACTGGGCATGTTTTTCGATTATATAAATATGTATACCATGTATATATGTGTGTATATATATATAATAGGAAAAAAAAATAGGAAAATATGGAATGGGAAGAAGTATGATGATTTTTTAAATAGCTGTATTTTAATGCTGTTCATGGGAGATGGTGATTATTTTTGTGTGCTTTATTGTCATTTCTGATATAAAAGGAAATGCATTGGGAATGTTTTCTGCCCATGAGTTGATACTTCTATTCAGAGAGCCTCTACCATGTCTACCAAGTGCCTGGAACACTCCCCTGCCCTACTTTGAGGCAAAGGAATGAAATAATCCACATAGTATTGGTCAGGGCCAGTGTTACTAGCCACATTGGCTAAGAGTTAACATGAGACCCAGTCAATGGTCACAGAAAACTCATTTTTTTCATTCGCATCAACTATACAGAGCCCAAAATTGTTCCGTGGAAGAGAAATAGCTTCTTTCTCTTCCTTCTACTTTCCTTTTTTCACATATTTGTGCTTTTATCCACTTTTCCCTTCTCCGCTGCTTTCCGTTCCCATCGGAGACTGGTTCTCATACCAACCAAACCCCATCATAATCCTTCAGGGTAGCAGCAAACAAGCCCTCTTTTAAACAGTTGCTTGAGTGATGCCTCTCTCACTTTCGCCATAGAATTGCCTTCCCACATCCTGTTTCATTTCTTGTATTAGGAAGGCTAAAGGTTCAGTTGCCAGCAAGCCAGTTTCAACTGTAACAGAGTATTGGTAAACTCAGCACTTCGCTGGGATTGTGTTTTTCAGTGCCATCTTGAGAGCTCCAAGGAGCCACACAAATCTCCATCTAGATATGTCAAGGAACTGAGATAGGTTGGCTAAACCAGGAGTCTCCAACCTTGGCAACTTTAAGACTTGTGGACTTCAACTCCCAGAGTTCCTCAGCCAGGAACTCTGGGAGTTGAAGTCCACAAGTCTTAAAGTTGCCAAGGTTGGAGACCCCTGGGCTTAACCATGCTCCTGGAGTTTTTGAAGTGGCTGAATAAGATGCCACATCCACAGCTCACATTATTCATGTTACTAGTTCTCTTCCCCGTGAATGGAGAAGTTGTTCCCCGTTCAGGGTTTTTCAGGCTGTCTGTATCCGAAGACCACAAACTGAATTTTTAATCATGAATGAGAGTGTGTGATAAAATTGCCAATCGAAAGTGCCTTCTTGCGGGAGTCAAAACTGTAAAATAATCTCTGAAGAAAAAAAAAATACAAAACTGTAAAAAGAGTCTCTGTCTTTTTGTGTAACAGAAAGTGAAAGCTGCGTGGGTAGAGGGATTTAAAAAGAAGGAAAGCAATTACTTTTATTTACCCAGTCTTGTTTATGTAAAGGAGTGTCTTCGGTTTTGCTTCACCTCATTCACTCATAGGTCAGTAGTTTTCCTTGTCAGGTAGAATCTCTGGAAAAAAGACTTATAATGACATGATATGCAGCTTATTTTTTTATCAGCCTTAAAACAGATATGTTAAATTTTAAAAGGCTTAGTTATTTTATTTTATTAAACCTCTCCAGGGTTTTAGAACAGGGGTCACCAACCTTTCGGACCTCAGGGACCCCTAAATTCATAATTTTAAATCCCGCGGACCACTGATATGATTTGCCTAATGACCACCTGGATGGGCATGGCTGGGTGGTCATGTGACTGGGTGGGCATGGCCAATTCGATGTCACTCATGTGCCTCGCTGGCCTCTACTCGCCCCTCCCCTCCCAGCCACTCCTTGCCTTCCTGCCTCGGCTCCTTAGGGCCCCAACAGGAAGCAGTTGTTGGAGTTCAGCAGCCACCAAGAGAAAGTGTTGGCAAAACAGCTGGCTCAGCTCAAATTGGATCTGGCCGAGAAGGAGGCTCACCAAAAGCACTTTACTGAGGATTACGAGCATAGGCTTTCCAAGCAGAGGGAAGACCTGTGGGAGTGCAAGGCCAGCTACCAGTGCCTGGAGGCTCAGCGGGCTGAGATTGTCAGCCAGTTCCAGGCCATGAGGCAGTCCCACTGGAACAAGGCCCTCCGGCTCTTCGCCATCAGCAGTACTTCCCTCCAGCCTTTGCCCAAAACCCTGCACCAGGAGGCTGAAGCAGACCTCAAGTCGGAATTTCTGTCCCCCTTCAACCCACACAAAAAGACCCCAAAGGGGGAGACTCTGCACCAACACAAGCATTCATTGCACGTATATGTCCCAGGGGCTGTAGTTTGAGGACCCCTAATTTAGTACAATATAAAAAAATGCAAATAATTTTTCTGCGGACCACCAAAATTTTCTCGTGGAGCACCAGTGGTCCATGGACCACCAGTTAGTGACCGATGTTTTAGAAGAGAGTTTTCTATGTCATCACTCCAGGTCGGTTTCCTTGCGTTGTATAAATTACATCATTGTCATGTCTCCTGCTACCCATGGACATTGGAAAAAAGCTTTTAAGGTAGCTCATGATGGTAAAAAGTATCCTACCTACTACAAATGGTTTTTTGAAAGCTTTTGAATACTTGTCTTCATAGGGTCACTGATCTGTTTTTTGAAGCAAATTAGAGAAAGAGGGTATGATAGACATACAGGTAGTCCTTGACTTATAACAGTTCAAAGTTACAACAGTACTGAAAAAATTGACTTGTGACCGTTTTTCACACTAACAAACCTTTGATGTGATCAAAATTCAGATGCTTAGCAGCTGGTTCATACTTATGACCGTTGCTGTGTTCCAAGGTTGCTTGTCAGAAGGCCCTTTTGCTACCTCCTGACAAGCAAAGTCAGATTCACTTAACAACCAGATTACTAATTTATCAACTGCAGTGAGTCACTTAACAACCATGGCAAGGAAGATCATAAAATGGGGCAATACTCACTCAACAAATGTCTCACTTAATAACAGAAATGTTGGGCTCAATTGTGCTCATCACTTGAGGACTACCTGTGTATGATAATTTTAAGGCTTAGAAAGAGGTTTCTTTTTCTGATATAGCAGGCAAAGCCAAGCCAGGAGACATTTTCCACTATTTTATTCCTGCATTCTTTATTCAGAACCCATTGAGGAAGATATTTGCACAGCTTATGTGTTTTGTTTTGTTTTTAAATAAACAACTTGGATTGCTTGTCCTAATTAGAGAGCTGGAAATATTACAGACAAGAAGTCATCACCACCATTATGAACAGAAAGTCAAAGTAAAAGTGAGGAATGGGTGTGTAACCCTCTACATGTTGGAAGACAAGTTCCATTATATTTGAAGGGTCACAGATGCCCACATCTGGATTTAAGGAATTGGACAAATTTATGGGGATAGGTCAGTTAGTGGTTTTGGCCATGAATACTGTATTCCATGTTAAGAGGGAGTATAATCCTCAAGAAGAAATACTAAGGTAAATTAGAATGTCCTCCCAGGTGCCTATGAGCTTTTTAAATTGGTTGGGTGGACACAGTTGGAAACAAAAGATTTTATTAGAACTGCGGTAAGCAATCTAATGCTGTTTATGTGCTTGGGACACCACAGTTCCATTAAGTTCTGGCCAGTATTACTAAAGGCAAAGAATGATATTAATAACAGTCCTACATCTGGAGAACAACAGAGTGGAGAAGTGTATAGTAAAATCTCAAGTTTCCCTAGTTCCAGGCTGCAAGTCCATTTATTTTATTAAAAAGGAGGAATGAAGGACCGATCTAAAGGCCTTCTGTATCTTGGACTTCTTAATAAGCTCAAAGGAGGAGATTTCAGTATTGTAATTTTATAAAGCAAAGCAAGACTCGTGAACAGAATTGAACTGCACAAGAGTCCAAAAAGATAATATCATTATTGTAAATAGTTTTGCTATTAATTGGAATGATGTTGGGGAGGGAAAAGAGGCATCAGCAGTGGTGGGATTCAGCCGGTTCGCACCATTTTGGGAGAACCGGTTGTTAACTTTCTGAGCAGTTTGGTGAACTGGTTGTTGGAAGAAATCATTAGGGCAGAGAACCGGTTATTTGAATCCCACCACTGGGCATCAGGCCATTTTGCACACAATAGATTCCCCCCCCTCTCTCAACTATATAGTTTCATACCACTCTTTCATCATATACAGTATGAGGCTCCTCCTTTAGATACCTTTGTCCTTTCTGACTCTGTTGCCATCACACCATATATTCCACTTATCTTACATGTAATGTTCCTTGTATAGGCTTGCAAAAGCAAACAAACAAAGCTAGAGGTTAATTGCTCCCACTCACAAGCTGAACCTCTTTCCAAACCTTTGCAAGGTAAGTTTTAAATGATCAGAACTACAGAACAGATTAACAGAGCTGCAAGGGACCTTATAGGTCATCTAGTCCAACCCCACCCCCACCCCGCTCAAGCTGGAGACCCTACACCATTTTTGACAAATGGCAGTCCAATCTTTTCTTGAAAGTCTCGAGTGGTGAAGCTCCCACAACTTCCGAAGGCCAGAAGATGGCACAACCTCATTTTTACAATGTCAAAGTGGTTCAGTGGTAGTTTTAGGCAAAATCGTATCGCTTTCTGGAGAGAAATTGAGCTGCTCCAGATCAATAATTTACGATTGTATCTGTTGCTACGAGAGCAGGCGTGATGTAGTGATTAAAGCATCAGGCTAGAAACCAGGAGACTGTGAGTTCTAGTCCTGCCTTGGGCACAAAGCCAGCTGGGTGACCTCGG
The DNA here is from genome assembly GCF_029215685.1 of Pituophis catenifer annectens. Lineage (NCBI taxonomy): Eukaryota > Metazoa > Chordata > Lepidosauria > Squamata > Colubridae > Pituophis > Pituophis catenifer. Next base: position 231,426,062 of record NW_027256881.1, read on the forward strand.
GACAGTCACTTCCTGTCAGTCCTAGGAAGAAGGCAATGGCAAGCCATTTCTGAAACCTTACCAAGAAAATTGCAGAAGACTTGTCCAGGAGCCAAAAGTCACTCAAAGACATCAAAAAAACCCTGCACCCTGTTGCTGCTTTCATATATGCACGCATGGCTACTACTTGAATTAAATCAAGTAATTTGTGACTGGATTCTGGGTCATTCCTGAACACATGTACTCTAGAGTTCTAAAGGTTTTATCCATTTCCCCCCCCCCTTTTTTTTTTAATATAACAGCCTCTTGGGGGGTGGGGGAGAGAAGTTGGTTTCCCTTTAAAGCACAACTACAGTTCTCCAAATTAAATCACCCCTCTAAAAATGGGGATCTGCCTCCCCGCCCTCCCAGTTGCATTTCTCAATGTATTCTGAAGCTTCATCTATTAATTGTTTTGTTAGAAACTGGATCTAGCCCAATAACTCAAAGACATAGCCCAATTCTTTTCAGTAGTTTTATTGTTGGTCTGTTGGTACTGGAGGTCACTGACCTTGTACCTTTCTCTTTCAGGTATACATCTGGAATCGACTGTGGAACATGTGGTTGGCCCTTTTGTACCCAGGAGGAGGGGTCAAGAGGTAAGGAGTGGTTACAGGGATTATGGGATATATGGTTAGTTAACCCTTGAAGGACCGGGTGGTCAGGGAGAAGTAATAGTTAGGCATTTATCATGACAAAACCCCCTCTAAATGCCTAACTGGATACCAGGGGTAATGTATGCGCACATACAGGAAATACACAAGTACAGACATGAATTACAAGCAAACACGCATTTTTGACATTAGGTAAGCATGTTGTTTATGTGGTAGGGGTTTAGTGAGAATATCTGCTGTTTGCTCCTCTGTGTCACAGTGTACTGCTCTAATGAATCCTATCTCTGAAAACTGCCTGACGTGTTTGTATTTAATGTCAATGTGCCTAGAACGCTGACCTATGGCATCGGCCCTAGAGATCTCTATTGCTGCTTTGTTGTCTTCGTGGATAACTATTGGATATGAGGGTTCAGCCCAGATGTCGCAGAGCAGGTCATCGAACCATACTAAATTGTTTGCGGCCTTTGATAGGCAAACAAATTCTGCTTCCGTGGTTGATGTGGCCACCAGTTTTTGCTTTCCAGTGTACCAATGGATGGGGCAATTGTTGAGTAGCAGCACGTAGCCAGAGGTGCTTTTTCTGCATCCTATGTCCCCAGCCCAGTCAGCGTCAGCATAGCAGGTTAGCTTTGGTTTCTCGGATGTTTCTGGTTCTAGGCAGAGTAGGGCATCCGCGCTGAATTTTAAGTATCTGAGTAGTCTTTTGATGGCGTTCCAGTGTATTAACGTGGGCTTGCTTACATGCCTGGACAGTAGATTGACGGCTAAGGCGATGTCGGGCCTGGTCCAGTTGGATATGTATAGCAGTGACCCTATCGTTGATCTATACAGTTTGTTGTCTGTGAAGGGTTCAGATTCCTCATACATGGTCTTCAGGAACTCAGGCTGCATGGGGGTCTCGCTGGGTTTTGCTTCGGACATGTTGCATTTGGACAGCAGCTCGATGATCTTTTCGCTCTGAGAGAGGCGGAAGCCCTTGTTGGTTTTTATCACTTGGACCCCTAGGTACCTGTCAATCTTCCCGAGTGACTTTAGGGAGAAGTGGCTACCCAGGTCGGTGGCGAACTTGTCACATCTGTCCTTGTGTTTGCTGATGTACAAGATGTCGTCCACGTAAACGAGCACACCCTCGAATGTGTTGTTTTCTCTCCTCGTAAAGAAACATTTGTCGGCTGAGGTGGCCTCGAAGCCCATGGATCTGAGGGCCTTGGCCAGGCAGTCATACCACCTTTTGCCTGACTGCTTGAGCCCGTACAGGCTTTTGTTCAGCAGCCAGGTTTGGTCCTCGCCTTTGTTGTATCCAGGCGGCGCCTTGACGTATATTTCTTTGTCCAACTCGGCGTGCAGGTACGCTGTTTGCACGTCGAACTGGAAGACCTCCAAGCCTAGGATGGTGGCTATCACCAGGGCGCTTTTGACGCTCTCCGCCCTGACGGTTGGCGAGTAGGTGTCTGTATAGTCTTCGGGGTATCTTTGGGCGAAACCCTGCGCGACTAATCTTGCCTTGTATAGGACCTTGTTGTCCTCTAATGTCTTGACCCTGAACACCCATTTGGTTCCTATTGGTTTTTTGTCCCCTGGAACTTGGGCAGGTGAGTATACCTGGAGGTTCCTTAGGCTTTCCATCTCCTTCTCCATGGCAGACATCCATTTTTCTTTTTCTTCCTGGGGGAGCCCGAGGATGTCCTCATATGAGCTGGGCGTGAAATGGGTGTTGTGGATGGTCATAACGTAGTCCTCTAACTTCTTTGGTAGCTTGTTTCTGGTTCCTCTGATTGGCCTGCTGGGGGTTGGTTCGGTTTCCTGCATGTTGTCTGCCTCATTATCCGTTAGGTCATCTATCTTCAGTGAGGGGTGCCCTTCTTTCCAACCTTTGACGCTTGCCTTGCGATGGTTGGCTTTGTGCCCTGTGACCTCTCTGACCTCCCTTTCCCCTTGGTCATGCTCGAACGTGACCCTATTGGTTGGGATGTCATTGGAGTGTACCCTCGACCAGTTTGCGTTTTCGTGGAAACTGGCTGATCTGGAAACCACAAAACGGTTATTGTTGTCGACAAATCTGTAGCCCTTTGTGCCCGGTTCGTAACCCACGAACCTTAACCTTTTTGATAATTTTTCCCCCTTTCTTCTTAGCTGCCTGGGAATGTGGACATCAGCTGGGGCGCCGAATATGTGTAAGTGAGCAATGTTGGGCTTTCTGTTGTATAGCATCTCGTATGGTGTCTTATTGATAGAGCTTGACCACAGTCTATTCAGGGTGTAATTGGCGTAGTGTAATGCCTCTGACCAGAAATGCTGCCCCATCTCAGCATCCTCCAGGGCGCATCTCATCATGGTTTGCAACACCCCGTTTTTTCTCTCTGAGACTCCATTTTGGAAGGGGGAGAAAGGTGAAGAGGTGTAATGCGCTATGCCCTGCTCCCTCAGCCACCTTGTGAACTCTTTGGCCATGAACTCTGAGCCCCTATCGGTCATTATCTGCCTTATTCTCATGTTGTGTTGCATGTCTACTCTCCTGTGGAATTCTTTAAACCTTTGGAACACTTCATTTTTGTGTCTCAGGGAGTAGACATACCCGTACCTGGTGTAGTCATCTACAATCGTGAGGAAGAACCGCTTCCTATGTCCTACAGAGGGTTTCATTGGCCCTACCAAGTCCATATGCACCAATTGGAAGGGGTATTCCGTGGTTCGTTTGGATCCCCTGGGGATGGCCTTAACCTTGATCTTAGAACGCTTACAAACTGAACACTCCAAGTAGTTTTCGCAGTTCTTTACTTTGAGACCCTCGGTACATTCCGTCATTTTCTTTACAATGGGGAAGCTTATGTGTCCCAGTCTCCTGTGGAGGAGATGGGCGCAGTTATCATGCAGTGGCTTGCCGATAGATACGGACTTGCTTGTCTTCTCATGGCTACTTCCTGCCTCCTGCTGCACCCCCTCTGTTTCTGGATACTTATCTATCCTGTGGTTTGTGCTGGTATCAATGCCTTCTTCCTCTCTTGCATTGGGTGTGAAGTAGGGGAGTCCCTCGTGTATGGTTACCTTTCCTATCTCTTTCCCCTGCTTGATCAAGTGTGCCTTTCCATCTTTAAACTTTATTTCTATATTTGTGTCTCGTGTTAGCCTCGTGATGGCTAGCACATTGTGGGGAATCTCTGGTATGTACAGTACCTCCTTTAAGTCCCCTAGCTGTGTGATGTGTACGTTTCCTTTCCCCACTACTCTGACCTTGCTTTGGTTTGCCACCTTTATCTCTGAGTCTATTTTTGTGAGTGAGTCTAGCAGCTCTGGGTTACAGGTAGTGTGACTTGTGGCCCCTGAATCTAGAAGCCATGAGTTTCTCTCTATCTTGTGTTTGTCATCTGGGTCATCGTGCCTGATCCCGTACATGGAGCCAGAGCTACTCTCCCTGGAGTGGTCTCTGCGCTCGTGGTGTTTCTTGGGGTTGGGTGACCATCCTCGCCCCCTTTCCTTTGGGTACCTGCGTTCAGGTGACCTTCCCCCTCTACTGTCGTGCTGCCCCCTATCCCTATGGTTCCTGGGGCAATCCTTTTTTAAGTGGTTCCTCGATCCACAAGCATAACATTCTGAGGTATCCCTGGCCCTATCCTGGAAATCCACCCTCTTTGTGGGTCTGGGGTCCCCTTTGGCTAGTTGGCGTTCCCTCCTCAGGGTGTCCTCTGCAACAAGCTGACTGGTCAGTGAGCCTAGTGTGAGGTATTGCATGTTGAGGCTATTTAGTTGGGTCATGAATATGTCCCAGCTGCTATCAAGAGAGTTTATGATTATGCTTATCATGCTCTCTTCAGTGATGATTTCCCCCCTCTGCATGAGTTCTGTCCTTGCAGCATTCATCTTTAAGATGTGCTCACTCATGGGGACCCCTGCCTTATGCTTGGTGGAGTGGAACTCCCTGGATAGTCTAGTGGTGGTGGCTCTGCTTTGGCTATAAAACAGGTTACATAATTTTTGCATAATATCATAAACAGTTAGATTGTCCTCAATAGATGGATACATAGCGGATGGAATGGAGGTTAACATGATGCAAAATGCCCTGTGATGAATGCAGTCAATTTCCAGTGACCAGGGCTTTTGGGGAGGTTTGTTAGCTAGGAACAGTGCATTCTCTCTCATGAGAGCAACTCTTAATTGTTGGCTCCACTCTATAATATTACCCCCATCTAACTGCAGTTTTGGCAAATTGGCATAATTTGCCCCAGAAATGTTAGTAAGGTTACTTACTGGGGGGAGCTGTCCGTGGTCCAAGTTGTGATTAAATTCACAATAAGGCTTTGGGATGTCTGTGGCCATTCTGTACTTGCTTGGATCTATGTAACTTGCTTCTCTTATTACAGGCAGGTACTGGGCATGCGCGAAGCTCATTCCGCGCTGGAGTCCATCGGGTGAGGTTCCTGTTGCTGGAGCTCCCAGGCCTAGGCCTAGGCCCGTCGGTGGGAGGCTGGACCCGCCTCCGGTGGGTCCGAAGATCCCTCCCTGAGGTGGACACCACTGCTGGATGGCCGGATCCCCGGCGAAGAAGGGCAGAAGGTGAGGGGGCGACGCGGTCGTAAGTCGAGGACTTTCGCGGGTCGGCGGCGCGGAAGCAGCGGAGGTCGTAGGTTGAGGACTTCCTGCTCCCGGCGGCTCGGCGGCAATGGCGGCGGCGGCGGCTGATCCTCCCTCGTGGTCGCTGGTCCCTGGTCGCGTGGACTGGCCTGATGGGTGTCGTGGCGTTGGTGAGTAGCCGGTCCTTCTCTTCTGCCTCGGGCCTCGCGTTGTCGGTGTAGCGGGTGGTGAGTTCGAGTCCTGCGGTTGACTTTTCCTGCAGGCGGGCGGTCTTTTGTGCCGGTTGCTGGTGCGCGCGGAGTTTTTTGTGGGCTGTGCCTCGGTTGCCTGGTCTCTGTTGGTTGTCCTGGCCTTCTTGTGCCCCCCGGGATTTTTCTTCGATTTATTGAGTGCCGCGGGAGGCTCGAAAGCAGAGCCTAGGGCAGCGGTGATGGTCTCGATTGCCTTTTGCAACTCGAGATCGGTGGGCGTTTTTCTTTTTGTTATTGCGATCTCTTCGTGGTCGCTTTCAGAGTTGGGCTCTTCGTAGTCACTTTCTGAGTCTCCCTCGTCTGTTTCGGGGTTCGGGCATTTTCGCGCCAAGGGATTCAAATCCTGGCTTCCCATTGGCTGGTGCTCGTCCCAAGATGGCCGCCGGGAAGGGGGCGCGGAGATGGATTCTGCCGGCTCAGGGTCATCGGGTTGGGGTGGCTTACCCTTTTTTGCTGGCTTTTCTTTCTCTGTGGTCTTTGGGGCCTCGATCGCTGCTTCTTGTTGCTCGAAGAGGCTTTGAAGGTCCGCGATGAGGTTTTCTTTGTTGCTGTTTCCCTCCATCAGTTTCAGGATGGAGAGTTTGAATTTATTCATTTTCTGTGCTGTTTCTTCTTCCGGGGCGATGATTTCCTTGGATGGCCCCTCTTCATCTGATTGTGAGTCCAGGCTGGAGTCCTGTTCGCTTCCAGCTTCTGTCTCCTCCATGGCTGTGGCTTCGGTTGCAAGCTTCTCAGCCATCTTCTTGGTAAGAGCTCTGGTCTGTGCTCTGTTTGCTTCTTCAGGATAGGTGTTGGGTTCAGTCATTGTCTGGAGTTATGGGCAACCGACCTCTGCTACCATTTTGTTAGAAACTGGATCTAGCCCAATAACTCAAAGACATAGCCCAATTCTTTTCAGTAGTTTTATTGTTGGTCTGTTGGTACTGGAGGTCACTGACCTTGTACCTTTCTCTTTCAGGTATACATCTGGAATCGACTGTGGAACATGTGGTTGGCCCTTTTGTACCCAGGAGGAGGGGTCAAGAGGTAAGGAGTGGTTACAGGGATTATGGGATATATGGTTAGTTAACCCTTGAAGGACCGGGTGGTCAGGGAGAAGTAATAGTTAGGCATTTATCATGACATGTTTACTCATCCATTCCTCTGCAGACATCTAACCAGGCACCAGTGAGTAGTGTAGTAAAATGATTTTAGAATCCAGATCTAAATGATTTCCAAGCAGTTGCAGTTCGACCACTGTGGGTATCATTGGAACCAAGCCCCATTTCATTGTAGAGAGTCATTATATAATTTTTAAAATAATTAAATGAACATCTATAAATCTGTCCGTGTCTTATAGAAACGACTAGTTTCTATTATAATGAAAAAGTACAAAGTTGAGGGTAGATCTTAATGCCTTATTTTTACTGCACCAAAGGAGTCGGAAGTCAATTCCTTTTTTTTTTCCTTTTTCCCTTGTTTTCCCCCACTATCCACTTCTCTTTTTCCGTTCCTAATTTCCCTAATATTTGCTTTTGTATTCTCTTTGTAAGTCATATTATAAATTAATAAAATATTTGAAAATGATAAATCTGTCTGTGTCCAGCTGCTTCTTTTCTGATTTTAACTATTAAAGAAAATAATAAGGAAAGGATACTGCGAGGAACAGCAGTAGTATGTATGTCAGCTCAAGAACTGATACAGGTTTGTTTGCTGTTACTGCTGGAGTAGAAAATTGCCCCTGGCTCCAAACAGACATTTTGGGGAGGGAGATCTTAACTGCAGGGACCCTGTACTGTGATCCAAGATCCAGCCACAGTGTGGAACCCATTTGAATCTAGTACTGAAGCCAAATGCATCTGTGTGTGTTTTCTATTGTGCGTTTTACCTCAGCCATTCATTCGACTCAGAGGCAGCCCAAAACTCTGTATTCATTGCCTTGTTTGCTTCTCAGCCTCTGATCTGTCTCTGTCCCTCTTTTTATCTATTATTGTCTCGCAAACAAACACACACACACACACCAGAGAGACACAGACAATCCATTAATGGGCTACTGTCTTCCCTAGCTTCACCATCTTTCAGTAAGTACTTGGTGGAATTCAGCTCATTAGAGACCAAAGTGGTGTGTGTGTGTGTGTGTGTGTGTGTGTGTGTGTGTGTGAGAGAGAGAGAGAGAGAGAGAGAGAGAGAGAGAGAGAGAGAGAGAGAGAGAGAGAGATGGTTGTCTACTGGAGCAGGCATAATCCAAGGTTTGGCCACTGGCTTTCCCCCTCCCTTTTTCAGGGTTGTGTTGCTCTCTCTCTCTCTTTCTCTTTCTCTCTCTCTCCCTCACTGAGAGGCGAGCATAGCAACCAAAACCAGCAACAAACTCCAGAAAAGAATTAATATTGGGGGGCAATTTAAAACAGACATCCACAACACCAGGTAAGCTGCAAGGCTACTTTTTGCCTTTACCTCATGCAAATGGTGGGTTTGCTTTCCCAGGTTATGGGCCTCCTCTGTGCTCCTAACCACAGCTTGAGAGGCAGGTGTGGGATATTTAACTCTGGTTCATTTGTCAGCTTCGAGGCACAAGAATAGGCCAGGCGTTTTCCTTCCATGTTTCAACCAGACTCATTGATTCATTGTAAAACTAAATTCAGTGTAAATTGGGGGAAATTTAGGATAAGAGGCTTTGCAGAAATGGCTACAGGCAAGGGCTGAATATGTTTCAGAAATAGGATAATAGAAGGAAGAATCAAGAATTATTAGCAGAAAAAAACTGCTAATTCAAGGGCTAGAGGACATTGTAGGAGAAGGGCCATGTTAGTCTAGCTAGGACAGCTCAAAATCAGAAGCAATCTGGATGGTAGGTCTTTTTCAGACTAACAACTTTTACTAAAAGGCATACTTTTTCGTGAGATATAGCTTACTTCCAACTCCTTCTGATTAAGAGTTAGAGGAATAACCTCAACTTTAGCGCCTCAGTCTGCATTAAAAGTTTCTTTCAAGTTGCTCACACGACTTCATGGAGAAATATATTACTTTCTTCACAACAGTGCAAAAGGTTTTTTTTTGCCACATCTTTCTTGCAATATCTTATTCAGTTTCCAAATTCATCCTATAGCCCCAGTTGTCTCTCTTCTGAGTAGTAACCTGTTCCAACTCTACTTAGCTTCCAATCTAGACAACCTCAGTAAGGTGCTGGCAACAGTTATGGATTTTCTTGATCTAGAAAATCCATTAGAATAATAATAATAAGCCACATAATACTACAGATTTGACAATTGTTGATAAGAAAGATAAAAAAGTCTGAATAGTGGGTGTTTTAGTACCAGAGACAGCAGAAAAGAAGACAAAAAACCTGGAGAAAATCACAAAAAACAAAACCTGCAAATAGAAGAAGAATAACTATGGAAAGAAAGAAAAGAAAAGAAAAGAAAAAAAAGAAAAGAAAAAAAAGAAAAGAAAAGAAAAGAAAAGAAAGAAAGAAAGAAAGAAAGAAAGAAAGAAAGAAAGAAAGAAAGAAAGAAAGAAAGAAAGAAAAAAATAAAAAGCGCCTTGGATGCAATTCAAAAACATCTGGAGATCTTTGAACAGCATCAGCATTGACAAAATCACCACCAGTCAATTACAAAAGGCAGCTTTACTTGAAGCAGCTTACATTCCTGCAGCTTTAATATTAAATAATAACATCTGGCTATCCCAGGTTCTTAGCAAGGACTCGATAGAAGGATAAAAATGCCAAATCCAGCCCCTTTTTTCAGTGCCGTTGAAACTTTGAACACTAAATGAACTGTTGTAAGTGGAAGACTACCGGTATGTGCTTTAATTGAAGGAACACAGAATGCACTGAACTTGCAATATTGAATCAGCAGGACAGATGTCATAGTAAATAGGCAGCCCTTCAATGACCAGCCCCTATTGCTATATAAGGCTTTACAGATAACAACCAGCACCTTGAATTACACCCAGAAGCAAACTGACAACTAGTGCAGTTTGCGAAGCAGAGCCATGCCCATTATTCTTCACATCACCATTTTGTGGACTAGTTGAAGCTTCTGGATGATCTTCAAAGGCCGACAGCATTGCAGTAGTCAAGCCACAGGGTGGATATACACAATGGGCTGCTCTTTGTGTTTTGTCCTTACTAAAAGTATGTGGATGGTAGGCAAATTAACATATTTAACGGCACTTTTGCAAGGAATTCCTCCGAATTTGATTAAACTAGAACTTCTATCCTCCCTACATTGGCACCCAGACTGATGGGAGTGGGAGTCTTGCCATATCTGGAGGATCACCACTTTCCCCATTAGTTTCTAATGCTACCTGCTCATATCCATACACCATAGTTATGGTGATCTCTCAGACAGAAAGGAGAAATGTAGCTGTTTGAATGAATGACAGAAACAGAAAGCTGAGCATTAAACTAAAATCCTCACTTTGTGAGGAGTTTAGGAAAGGTGATTGAACAAAATTCTAGTGCCTGCTAGAGAAAAATAGCAACACGATCAGCACAAACACAACTTAACTATCTTTTTATCATCTTGTTTTTAATTGCTATGATAAATGGTCATTTTAGGGAATCATATGAAGAATCTTAAAAGAGAAATTGGACCAGGCAGAGGATGTTACTTAGTACCTATTATTTTTCTCAGGCTCCAACTTCCTCCATCTCATACTGGGCAACTTTGAAGTTCTTTTTCGAGATTATACCCAGCTGTTCCACTGGATGTCATGCTTCTAGTCATGTGTGACTTTTCATGTGTACTTGACCCACAAAATCAAGCCTATCACAGCCCTGGAAGGTATTTTCTTTTGTTCAGAGAGTTGATGGCTTTACACGTACAAACAAGCCAAAATGTGGTTTGCTTGGTTTGGGCACAGCTGAATATACAAATCCAGCTAAGAATAGCCTAGACTATAATATGGTTAAGTAATTCATGGTTTTGCATGTTGTGTGAATCTGAAACAGAAATAGATCAATAGGCAAAACAGTCTACCTTGTGAAAAGTTAACGGCTGATGTTTAAATCCAGAGTTCCCCAATCTTTCTGGTTTGGCAGACTGGCCAAGACAGCAGTACTGAGGGGAAGGAGAGGGGATGGTTTTGTGTGTATGTGTGCGCATGCCACTTTCACAAATGCAACTGCGCACACATGCGCTCGTCCAGAACAGGCTGTGGCCCGGTAGATGGCCATGGACCAGGGGTTGGGGGACTTCTGTTTTAAACAACTAACATAGACTTGAAATAACCCTCCAGGTATCTTCCAGAGAGATCTCAAATCATAATTCTCCTCTCCTTTGCCATTAACCATATCATACGGTAAATGGGAATTGAAATCCAAATTATTGGGAGGGTATCATATTGCTTAGGCTAGCCGTGGACAAAAGTAAGCCTGCATGTAGTATATGAAAAGGAGAGAGTTTAATTTACTCCAGTGTATAGTCACCTATTTCCAAAACTCCAAAACTAACATATAATTAATATACCATCTACATTTCAACAGGGAATAAAAACTAGAAACATTGCAGAAACTCATAGACATCTTAGTAAAAAGAAAAGTCTTCTGTTGTTGATTTTCATGGCTAAACAGCTGTGCGGGCCAGTTAAGACCAGTAATGCCGAGGGCAACAGAAACAAGCATTTTTCTGTAAACCTTGAAAGTGTTGCTGAAAGTAACACCATGTCACATGATCCCCACTTCATTGTTACCTGGGGACCTATTAAAACGAACAGTTGTCTTGCCAAATTGCCATTTTATATTTATCTGTTTATTAATTTTAGAGAGCATTGAAATTGACCATTTAAGAGGAATGGAATACATTTGAAGGCCCTTTCCATATGCAAAGACTACACCACTCTGGAATCTGTTAATTTCTGCCAGTTAGTGCTGCAAAGGATGGGTAATAAAGACAGCTTTGGAGGTTTTTGAGTTGCAAGGTGACTGATATTGCATTGATGGCAGCAGTGAAATCCAGCCAGATCTATCCGGCTTGCACGAACCTATAGTGCCGGCAGTGGGAGGCTCCGCCCGCCCACTGGGACATCATTACATCCCATTTTTGACCCTCTCTGCATGTACAGAAGGCTCTGTGCATGCGCAGAAGAGGCATGCGTGCATAGCGTGCGTGCACATAGTATGCTCCCATTCAGAGGTGGGTTCTACTTATCTTTACTACTGGTTCACAAGGGGATTGTGCGCACACGCTTGCTTCGCTCGTGCACGCGTCTTGCTTCTGCGCATACGCAGATCGCTCCTGATGACATCAGCCTCTCACTGGTTTTACTACCGGTTCTATTGAACCGGTCCGAACTGGGGGCAACCCACCACTGCTCCCGTTCCCAAACCGGTAGTGAAGGTAAGTGGATTTTACCGCTGATTGGTGGGAATTGTCACCTTGGCCCAGCTCCAAGATTTTCCCCTTCCTTCTAAAGGCAAAATGTTGCAATGCCTAGACACCATTCCTCACCCACTCCACCCCATCCCCAGGGCCATTTTTTTAGGAGCAACTGGAGTGGAAGTTTTGCTGCTCTCCTTGTACAGCTATGACAGAGCAGGATGTCCTCAAAGAAGGAAATGCAATAAAGAAACAACATCCGTATACCCCCGCAGGCATGAAAGCTACCGTAACTAAATTTTTGTGCTCCCCTCCCTACAAATTTTGTGGATCTTTGTGTGTGGCCATGAACTTGTTGCTGAGGTTAAGAGCCTTGGTGGCGCAGCAGACTAAAGTGCTATTAAGTAGCACCAGCTGCCTGCAATTACTGCAAGTTCAAATCTCACCAGGCTCAAGGTTGACTCAGCCTTCCATCCTTCCGAGGTAGGAAAATGAGGACCCGGTTTGTGGGGGCAATAAGCTGACTTTGTATAAAAAAAAACACCGCTTAAGGGGGGCCCGAAAGCCCTACTAAGCAGGTATATACAAAAGTATGAAAGCTATTGCTTAACGCATTATAAGCCACCCTGAGTCTCCGGAGAAGGGCGGCATATAAATCGAACCAATAAATAAATACAATAAATAAATAAAAGGTCAGAGGGCAGTGGCTGAGTGGAAATGTCCATTATTGGAATCAGCATATCAGTGCGGGAGTGTCTCAGTCACACCCAGTTGTTTAGTGGTTAGCACTGAGAGACAATTTCACAGTCTTTACATTTCATTTTCCTCCAATTTCTCCAGTTTGTATTATATACGTTCTTCCAATTCAGTGATGAACGTTACAGAATATTTCTCTGTGTTTGATGATTGTAGATGGTAGTTCACAAAAGCTTATGCTATAATAAGTCAATTGGATTGAGATGGGCAGATACAGAAATTGAATGAATGAATGAATGAATGAATGAATGAATGAATGAATAAATAAATAAATAAATAAAATCAGCCTTAAAGGTATCAGAATATTAGTTTTTTTGGCTGTTAGTTTTAATTTGTCTCCAACCCTTTGCGTTTATTTAGTTGTTTGGCCAGCTCAGTCATCTGTCCATTTTTATGCTCTTCCACATCTACTTTATTTACCTTTGTTTCCATTTTCCACATGATGCAATTTTTTATCTGTGTCCATGTGCATGCCTTCTCTTTAAATGCACTCTTGTTGTAGCTCAGGATAACCCACCAGATATCCCTTTGCACAATAGTATCTACCAACATGAGTCTGGAAGTTTGAATGGACATTTCTAGGTAAGCATCAAGGACAAAGTTAACTGAGAAAAAGGTTATTCCAGAAATATAATGAGATGTAGGGTCCATTAACTATCTGGCTCTTTTCATGCTTTAATTAACTTCTAAGCTGTTGTAAAAGAAAGTAGAGAGTCCACAGGCTTGGGCAGAGTCAACATCGTAAATGTTTTCTCTTCTCCATTTGCTATTTATTTTTATTGGTGCCATAAAAGGAGGAACAGCTGGTTGGTATTGGAATAAGTGGGTAGGTTAACCACCAGAAAACAGATGCCTCTTTCTGAAGCCAGGATGTTCCTTGAAACTCCCAAACTATCATTTTGGCTTAGAAGACAACTCTGCCAGATCTTCTCCTTTTAAAGAAATACTCAAAGAAAATCCCTCTTACATTGCCCTTTAATTATCAATTCTGGATCCTCGTTCTCCCATACTTGTTGAAGTTGCTCAGCCTCTCCCTTGAAGGGTTACTTTTAAGATGTGATCTTTCTACTCTGGGTGTGTACTTAACTTCGTAACAAGGGACATATCTCTCTCTTTTGTCTGTCCCCTCCCATTCTCTCTGCTATTGGCAACATGGAAGTTAGACTATTTGCACCAATGGTGGGTTTCAAATTTTTTTTCTACCAGTTCTGTGGGCATGTCTTGGTGGCCGTGGCTTGGTGGGTGTGCCAGGGGAAGGATACTGTAAAATCTCCATTCCCACCCCACTCCAGGGGAAGGATACTGCAAAATCCCCATTTCCTCCTGATCAGCTGGGACTTGGGAGGCAGAGAATAGATGGGGGCGGGGCCAGTCAGAATTTTTACTACCGGTTCTCCGAACTACTCAAAATTTCCGCTACCGGTTCTCCAGAACTGGTCAGAACCTGCTGAAACCCACCTCTGATTTGCACTGAGGAACTCACTAAATGTCATTTTTGAACACTCCACGCTCATGATCTTGATTTCAGTTTTGTGAGATTGATGGTTAGTAAAATAATAGCACAAAAGAATAACACAGTTACTGGCTAGTATTCTTTTTTTTTTTTTTCAAATCAGAACTCCCACTATTTTGACCTATAAGTTCTCCTGTCTCTTCTTAGATTTTTGGTTTCTTAAGACAAGGTGAACTTTTCCTAGGTTTTGACCATGAAAACCACCCATTTGCAAAGGAGTATCTTTGCAAATTTATTAGCTAGTACGAGTGCAAATTAATCATTTTGGAATACATGTCATGTCTCCCATTTTTAGGAAACTTCCCAAACTTTTAAACCTTGAAAGACAAACTCAAAGAACTAGCAATTTTGACAGTAGCAGTGAAATTAACAGTGCATTCTTTGTTATCCTTACATGACAAACTCAGTTGTCACAATTCTTTTATTCATTCATTAGATTTGTACCTTGTCTTTCCTTCAGGTGCTTAAGACAACATACATAATGCTCTTTCCTTGCATTTTTTACATAACACAATACTATTAAAATATCAGCCCAGTGAATTTCCATAGCTAGGGGTGAATAGCTGAGTTTCCACAGATTCCAATCCAACTAATCCCTATATGTCAAGGTGGTTTTTGTCTTCCATATAATCATTACAAATCCTCATCTTCTGTATCTGATTTTACCATTTTATAGGAAAATCACATATCATCAAACAATGTCCCTATATTATAGATACTCATGATCTGGCTGCTCCTTATTGCTTGTGGCATCATAGTGGAGAACAAATAATACTCAGGGCTGAATTGTTTCTTGTTGTTTTTGGAGCTTGCTTCTTTACTGATGATGTTACCTAACTTGGTAATGAAATGTCTGCAGAAAGGGAATCTTCTTCAGAGGACACCAAGAACAGATGTGGTATTCAAATCCCGGGGCTACCAGTTTGCGGTCGGTAGCGTGCAGGCAAGTGCACTCGCTTTGCGAGCATGCGGTGCTTCTGTGCATGCGCAGAGCGTTTCTGATGATGTCTGGGTGGGTGGGTGGAGCCTCCCACTGCCGCCAGTACCGGTTCGCCCGAAGCGGGGTGAACTCAACAAATATGTGGTTCCTTACACTGGAAAAAGTGAATGGGTAGGCAGAGGTTCCTTCTGAGCAGACTATTCTGTCCACAAAGATTTCTGGGTAAGGAAGAGCTATTTTTGCACTGAACCTAAATGTTCTGTATATGCCAGTGATGGCTAACCTTTTCCGGACCGAATGGCCAAAGTGCGCGCGAGAGTGCACCCGAACCCCCCAAATGCAATGCGTGAGACCCCGCACATGCCCTGCGCATATGGGTGGGTGGGTGCCCATCCACCCACCCGCACGCACCCCACCCCCATACACGCATGGCAGAGACCATAGGTTCGCCATCACGGGTATATGCCATTACAAGAAGTCCTCAACTTGGTCAGTTTTGCTTTTCAGAAAGCCTTCTGCTTGCTGACACAGGGAGTTAATAGATATTAGCAACTGTAAGAATTTCATTTGGTGATTTATTTCTGCTATCTTAATGGTGAAGATAAGATAAACAGAGCCTTTTCTTACATTTACAAAGAAATATATGTCCCTATGTTTATGTATATCCTCTGGCCTTTATGTAACAATTCAGTATATGTTCAAAGAACCATAGAGGACTTGAGGACAATGTGGTAGGCCTAATCCACAAGGTTAGTAGATTATGTGGTAGGCCTAATCCACAAGGTTAGTAGAGTCACTTCAGTTTATTTGAAAGTTCTTCCACAGAGATTTCCCTTCTGCAAATTCTCTCCCTCCCTCCCTCCTTCCCTGCTCTTGGACAGAGAAAACTTTGGACAGAGAATAGTTCCCTCTTTATATCTATTGATTTTCAAAAGATCATTTTTCTTCCAGTCCTCTAAAATGATACAATCCAGGAAGAGCTGTAACACTAGATTCTAGAACCGAAATGAGAATAAACTATAACCTTTCGGGGTAAAAGAGAAAAGATGTACACTCTCTCATGAATGCCATTGTACAGTAAATATAGATACTATTATCCTGAAAGAGTATACTATGTTAAGAACAGGCTGTATGAAAAGTGCCAAAGGACATTTCCCGTCTCGCCCGCGATTGTTATGTTTACGTTGTGGAAAATGTTTTTGCAAAATCAAATCAAATTCATAAACTTGATCAATTTTATTTATTTCTTTATCCTATTTATGTGGCTGCCTATCTCACAAAAATCTGACTTTGGGTGGCATACAATAAAAAAAATGAAATGATATTTTTAAAAACCCACTATTAAAATGTTATTGTTATTAAAAGGCTAAGTGAGAGCATCAGATGTTAAAAACAATAAGACCACCTCATTAAATCACCATTTCCTTCCGACCCATAAGCCCGTTCACACTTCAAGTTTTGAGGGACATTTGAAACGACAACTACCATATTTCCCCAAAAATAAGACTGTCTTATATGTTTTGAACCCTGAAATAAGCACTTGGCCTTATTGCCATGCGCTCAAAAGCCCGATTGGACTTATTATCAGGGGATGTCTTATTTTGGGGAAAATAGGGTAGGATGGGGCCAGTCTCACCTGTGGTAGTGGTGGGAGATGATGCTCCACAGGGCAGGTGTCACAGAAGAAGAAAAAATATTCTAAAGACAAAGCAGGAATCATTTGCATTTACATTACTAAGAATACTGGGCTGTTGCAATTTGAGGCCACAGAGAAAGTATTTGCCACTGGTCTACACCGTGTCAAGTTTCCTTTGGCATTTTGTCTCCTCCCTATGATGTTCTTCTACTACCTTCAGCCAAAAAGACTGAACTTCTCCCAGAGGACAGTGGTTCAGCCTTGTAGATCTTTTCTGATCTATGATCGTAATAAAAACATTTGATTTGATTTAATTCATCGTGGACTTTTGCACGCTATTAACTCTTGGAAAATCTGGACCTGTATTTCAATTGGACAGTTTTGGCCTACTTATCTTTTGTAATCATCTTTACTCTTGAGTAATTTTTCCACAGCACATAAATTAGATTTATGCCCACAGGGTAGATAATAACAAGTGAGCCTAATTCTCATGAATGTTCTTACACAAAATGGTTGCCAGCCTGTCTAATCACAAAACAACCATAATGGTGAAAATATTGGACTAAACCTGGGAAGGTCCAGTTTCACATGGAAACTCAGTGTGTAACTTTTGGGCCAATAACTCACACTCAACAATCTTGTGGCGATCAATTGCAGGGATAGCCCCAGTGGTGGGATTCAGCCAGTTCACACCACTTCGGGAGAACCGGTTGTTAACTTTCTGAGCAGTTTGGTGAACTGGTTGTTGGAAGAAATCATTAGGGCAGAGAACCGGTTGTTAAATTATTTGAATCCCACTACTGGATAGCCCTATATACCAGTAAGCTGTCTTGAGCTCTTGGAAGAAAAGCAGGATAGAAATATAATTAATAAGTAATAAATGACAGTAACATAAGAATAATATAAAGTAAACAAGACAAACAGAATGATAATGTTTTTAAAAAACAGAAGCATCACTCCTTTGGGGAGTATATTGCTATTATGAAGAAAATGATTCGTCCTGAGTCTCAGTGGGGCAATTGACCATCTGGTTTGTTATTTCCAAATTAGCAATTTGGAAGACAAGGACCAAGGAGGAAGAGTAAATTAAATGCAGTGAAATGATGACCAGCCAGTCTGAAGGCAAACTTTCAGCTACTCAAGGACACTCAAAACTTTCAGCTACTCAATCCATCCATCTTTTCTGACCAGGATTGAAAAACGTGGCGGTGGGGTGTTACCAAAATCAAGTGGCAAGCAGGCTGCCTTTGTTTCTCTGGAGGTCACAGGTGAGGCAAGTTTTCTCTAGAAGACAGGTGAGTAGCCCTTCAATTGCAAGCTAGATCTTACCCAGGCCAAGGACACAACTCAGGTGGATCTGCAGGGACTTTGGCTCTCCTTCTTTCCTTCCTAGGCATTCCTGCCCTTATATGGCAAAGGCTGGTGGCGACAGAGGGAAGGAAGGAACAAAGGTCGCCCTGGCACTTCCTCTGTTCAGGCACAGTCTTTCTCCAAGGTGCTGCGTGCCCACTAAGCAGACACCACAGCCAAGGTAAGAAGTTTGTTCTGGGGATCTAGAGAGACAGCTCCTGGCACCGGCCTCACTGGGCCTGATCAGGAACTGTGGGGGGTGGGTTGAGGGGAGGGGGTTTGTTGCATTCTGGTGGAGCCTGATCCCAGCTTGTCCTTGCTCCAACTTGGTTTATATAACACCAGGGTTGCCCGTGCACCAAGATAAGGACTGAAAGCTGTGTGTTTGCAGTGTGATAGCTGAGAAAAACCACAAGCTTTACAATCCAAACAGGAGGTTTCTCTTGAGCTGCTGTCATCACTTTATTTTATTTATTATTTTATTTATTTATTTTTAAAAATTTTATACCGCCCCCTCTCCCGAAGGACTCGGGGCGGTGAACAGCCAAAATTAAAAACACACAATACAAATATTAAAATACTTTAAAACGAAATTAAATTTATCTTTGGCTTCCCCAATTTAAAACCCCTTACCCATAAAATTCCCCAATTAAAAGATTTTTAACCCAGCCCGGCTTGCTGAAATAAAAAAGTCTTCAGGGCCCGGCGGAAGGTCCGGAGGTCCGGGATCAGCCGTATCCCTGGGGGTAGCTCATTCCAGAGGGCGGGTGCCCCCACAGAGAAGGCTCTTCCCCTGGGGGTCGCCAGCCGACATTGCCTGACAGACGGCACCCTGAGGAGGCCCTCTCTGTGGGAGCGTATTGGCCGGTGGGAGGTTATCGGAGGCAGAAGGTGGTCTCTTGAGCTCCAATGCTGTCATCGGTTCTCCCAGGATGAGAAGCCTTTCTGATTTGATGATAGCAGAATCCTCCTGCATAACTCTTAATTTTGTACCAAAAAAAGGAGAATATTTGTAGCTCAGGGTTGAAGTGAGGGGTCCTTGGTGCTCTCTGACCTCGCTTGTTTCCTTGCAGAGGTTTCGTTACCTAAACTAGATAACAGCATCAGTGCACTTATGATGTTACCTAGTTTGGGTAATGAAACTCTGCAAGAAGACAAGGGAGGTCAGAGAGCACCAAGGACCCAGTGGTGAAATCCAATTTTTTTTTATTACTGGTTCTGTGGGCGTGGCTTGGGGGGCGTGGTATGGCTTGAGGGCGTGACTTGGGGGCATGGCAGGGGAAGGATACTGCAAAATCTCCATTCCCTCCTCACTCCTGGGGGAAGGATATTGCAACATCTCCATTCCCACCCCACTCTGGGGCCAGCCAGAGGTGGTATTTGCCGGTTCTCCGAACTGCTCAAAATTTCCGCTATTGGTTCTCCAGAACTTGTCAGAACCTGCTGGATTTCACCCTTGCAAGGACCCCTCTTAAATTTGTGTTAGCACGAAGGCCAGCCACACAGTCTAGCTGGAGAAGCAGTGTGGACCTTTGGAGGGAGAAGGGAAGAGTCACGTTCAGGAAGGAAGGAAGAAGTTTCCCATAGACCATAGATGTGTTGGGTCATGCTTTGGATGAAAGGGAATTGGCAAAAAAAAATAATAATTGCAGAATGAAGAGTCTCAGATTCAGAAGGAACCAAGTGAATGAACCTCTCGGTGGGATTGTAAGGAGGTTCCTCTGAAGGCTGTTGTTTGAGAATTAGGGAGTCTAATGAGATAATAGCTGCATTTGTTTAGATTTGCCCTATTACAACCCACAGATGGGTAATGGTTTGACAGATATTGGAAAGTGAGTTCTCCAACAACAGCTGACACTTTTAAGTCTCTCTTATCAGTCAGGTTTAACTATACAGGTAATCTTTGACTTATGACCACAATTGAACCCAACATTTCTGTACCTAAGCAAGACAATGATTAAGTCAGTTTTGCCTCATTTTATGACCTTTCATGCCACAGTGAATCACTGCATTTGTAAAACAGTAATGTGGTTCTTAAGTGGATCTAGCTCCATTTGAAGGTCATGACCAAGAGACACTGCAACTGTCATAAACCCATGCCAGTTGCCAACCATCCAAATGTTGATCATGTGACCATGGGGATGCTGCAACCGTCATACAGATGAAAAACTGTCACTTTTTTCAGTGCCGTAGTAACTTCAAATGGTCACTAAATAAATGGTTGTAAGTCAAGGACTAGCTGTTATCACCACAGTTGATTATCCTTACTTCTTATATTGAGCCCTGATATAAAGTTCAGCTCCTTTGAGAAAAAGATTTCAATGGTTTAAAACTGAAGCAATTCAAAAATTGTATTATGTTAGCCAATGACGAAAGTTGCTCATTGTCAACATGATAGCAAACCATACCAGGCAGAGCAACCTCTCCCCATTGCATTGCAAAAGACATTCCCACCAGTGGTGGGTTTCAAATTTTTTTACTACCGGTTCTGTGGGCGTTGCTTGGTGGGTGTGGCATTGCTTGGTGGGCGTGGCAGGGGAAGGATACTGTAAAATCTCTATTCCCTCCCCACTCCAGGGGAAGGTTACTGCAAAATCCCCATTTCCTCCCGATCAGCTGGGACTTGGGAGAGAATAGATGGGGGTGGGGCCAGTCAGAGGTGGTATTTACTGGTTCTCCAAACTATTCAAAATTTCCACTACCGGTTCTCCAGAACTGGTCAGAACCTGCTGAATATCACCTCTGATTCCCACTGATTCTGCTGCTATATTCCAGAGAATATTTATTAATGTTTCCAAGAGTGAGGGAATGAGTACAGCTCAGGACTGCAAGTGGAAAGTCCCAAATGTAATTCCTGACCTCTCCAGATAATGCTGGAAGAGATTCCCATCTGAAATCATGCTGCCAGTCAACGAAGACAATATTGAATTAAATGAATCAGTAATTTGTCTTTATATAAAGCAGATTTCCATGCTCCTTTTCCAGAATTTGGGATTCTTTTCCTCAGAAATTATCTGAAATTGTCAAATGCACAACGACAACAAAAAGATAGTGTCTTCCAAGCATATTAAATCTATTTTTAAGATTTCTATGCTATGTTTCTGTTATGGTATGTTGCTGAAAAAGCACATACATAAGGAAACTACGCAAAGGTCCTGCAGCAGTACTGTGTATTAAGCGCATGGATAATTATATCCTACATTGGAAATTTTCTCCTTACTGGAAAATTCCCAAGGATGCTTAAAGGAATGCCCAGAAACTCACAGAGTAGTTAAAGACAAAACCTTGTGTGCTCTCAGTCTCTCTTAAGATGCATACTTCACTGAATTCATCTAATAATTAAGATTGTAATTCTCCAAAACTGGAATTACTAACTATTGATGCTCAAGCTGTACAGGTTTAGCATCCCAAGGAAGTGTGAAGCATTCATTTAAGGGCATGAGCTGAATGAATACAAATGGTAAGATATTCCGTGTTTGTCGTTTAAAAAAAAAAAAAGTTAATTCACAATATCCAACTAATTAGAATTGAGTACTGTAGAGATGAAGCTTGTGGATTCCCAAGGCTGTCTGAGTTACATCTAGAAAGTTCAAACGTCATTTGGAACATACTATTTTTGACCTGGGCTGTTGCTAATGTTCTTTTCCATTCCCTGTCCAAATCCAGCTACAAAGGATTAGTCACCATGCCGGAACTTAATACCAAAGTCACCAAGACTCTGAACAAAACCACACCTGGACTTCAAATATGGAGAATTGAGGTGAGAATGAATGTGAATATGCACAAAAAATGTGCATATTCACGTAGATGGATGGACAGTACTCCGTAGAACAGATGGGCCGATGTTCACGTAAAAGAAACTAGTTGGTGGCGATTTTACATCAAAGTATTCCACAAGAGCTATCCAGCTTGTAGCTTCCCAAAGCGTGGAGCCAGCCTCAGGAAAATCAAAAAGGTGTTACCAAAATCTAATATTAATATTACAGAAAAAGGGATTCTTTAAAACACAAGACTGAACATACTGGCTACATTTAATAAATTCAAATTTAAATGCTTATTTTGGCCTTATCTGTTAGGCTTTTATAGTAATTTTAGTATGGATTGTAATCATAACAGCAAAAACTAATGCAAACTGGGGAAAAAAATAGAAGGAACTGTTTACACTAGGAACCCAACGGCTGGTAGTTAATCCGCTATTTTAAGAAATAATTCAGGCATGTTTTATGGGAAATAATTTTCAGGGGGAAAAATTGTAAACATGTAAGTAGCAGTCAGGGAAAGGGTTAAGACTCAGCAGGCCTAAAGTGCTGCCCCCACCCCCCTTCCATCTTCTTGACATGGTTCCCAAATCAATTCTGCTCTACATATTTGACATTTATACAGGAAGCCTCTTGTGACTAGCCTGCTCTATGGAGTAAAGTATGCTAAGCAGGGCTACCTTATATCTTGACCTACAACCTTTCATTTAATGACTGTTCAAAATGACAAGTGCACTGAAAAGCGTGACTTCCAACCAGTCCTCACGCCCCGTGGTCATGTGATCAAAATTTGGGTGCTTGGCATCTGGCATATACTTACAATGTTTGCAGCCTCTTGGGGTTATGGGATCCTTACCTTCCTGGCCAAATTCTGGCAAGCAAAGTCACTAGGGAATGCTGGATTTGCTTAAAGGCCACAACATTCACTTAACCATTGCAATGGTTCGCCTAACAACAATGGCAAAAAAAGGTTGTAAAATTGAGTGCAACTTATTTAAAATTTGCCTTGCTTAACGATGGAAATTCTGGTCTCAGTTATGATAGTAAGTCAAGGACTACCTATAAGGTAAACATGAAGGTTTTCCCCTGTCCAGTCATGTCTGACTCTGGTGTGTGTGTATATGTGTGTGTGTGTGTGTGTGTGTGTGTGTGCTCATCTCCATTTCTTAGCCCAGGGATCCAGACTTTATTTATTTATTTATTTATTTGTCATATTTCTTTGCCGCCTACTCTCTGAGGACTCTGGGCGGCTTACACCAAATAGCATATTGCCCCAACAATCTGGGTCCTCATTTTACCCACCTCGGAAGGATGGAAGGCTGAGTCAACCTTGAGCCGGTGAGATTTGATCCGCTGATCTGCTGAACTAGCAGTCAGCTAAAGTAGCTGCAGTACTGCACTCTTAACCACTGTGCCACCTCGGCTCTAGTTATTGTTCAAAGACATTTCTGTGATCATGTGGCCAGCATGGCTATACGATGAGGCACATGATTCATTGTTACCTTCCCACCAAAGTGGTACCTTTTTATCTGCTCGCACTTGCATGCTTTCAAACTGCTGTGGGCAGGAGTTGGAGGAAGTAACAGGAGCTCACTCCTTCATGATGCAGCATTTTGGGTCTCGAACCTGGGCTGTCAGTTTTCAGCTGATAAGATCAGACCCCACCCCCAGACTATCTGTATGGGCTGTAAAATCCAGGCAACTATTAATTGGTAGCAAAGGAGACTGCCTGGATTTTTGCAGTCAAGTTAGGATAGTCCTCATGGCAGACGGAAGGGGTTTTTCTCTCCATGCAAAAGGCGGCTTTAAAGAAAGGATCCTCCTGCAAGTACAGCAGGGGAAAAAAAAAAACCACGATTGAATTATCCCATCTTGTTGACCAGCGCAATTCTTTCAATATCTCTGGGTTCCAGGCCAGCAGATGCTATTTGCATGCATGGTTTTCTAAAATAAATTGGATCTCATTTTGCGGCTAAGCAAAATGATCAAGCTTTATTAGCCAATTCCAAGCTTGTTTGCATGTGACCTGACCAGTGGGAACAGGGAAGTGGGCATGTTGGTGGAGGCTCTCCTCCTATGAAACAGTTCCATTCAGGGCCAAGAACAGCCCCTTCCCTTGTGGTGGCTCATTAAAAAAAAAATCTTTTTAAAAAAACCCTTATTCTGAAATGCCTTCAGAGAACAAGAATGTGACGCTGTGAATGAATGTTGATGGACAATGAGTGCATTGTACAGTGCTTGTTATTTTACACAATGATGATCGTTGTGTTGTTTCGATAACTGGTTTTAATGATGTGCATTGTTGAAGTATAAATGGCTTAGAGCCGTCTAAAACTCAGGTAATATGAAATTGCATAAACAAATCAAGAATGGCCGGGAATGTTATTCTGTATCACTCTCCCCTCCTTCCCCATGAAGAAAAACTAGGACTTTCAAGAGATCCTGTAAAAAAAAAAAAGGGGGGGGGAATTCTCTGAAGGAGAAGGATGGGTAAGGAGCCTGAGTGGTGTAGAAGGCTAATGCCTCCTACTAAGGCAGCATTTAACATCCAGCTGCCTGCAATTACTGCGAGTACAATTCTCACCAGGCTCAAGGTCGACTCAGCCTTCCATCCTTTCTAAGGTGGGTAAAATGAGGACCCGGTTTGTGGGGGCAATAAACTGACTTTGTATAAATATACAAAAGAATGAAGGCTATTGCTTAGCGCATTGTAAGCCACCCTGAGTCTCCGGAGAAGGGCGGCATATAAAAATAAATAAAAATACAATAAAAATAAAAATAAAATAAATAAGTATTTCGGAACATTATCCAGCTGCAGTTGAATATATAGGACGCAAGTGAAGGACAGAAAAAGTTATTCTAAAGGTGCTTTTCAAAAGGCAACTGGACTTCCTTGGGTATTTTTTTTTCCTTGAAGATGTTTTGCTTCTCATCCAAGAAGCTTCTTCAGTTCTTCAGCTTCTTGGATGAGAAGTGAAATGTCTTCAAAGAAAAAAATACCAGAGGTGAAGTCCAAATTTTTTAATTACCGGGAGTAGCTTGGTACGCGTGGTGTGGCTTGGTGGGCGTGGCAGGGGAAGGATATTGCAAAATCTCCATTCCCACCCCACTGCAGGGGAAGGATATTGCAAAATCTCCATTCCCACCCCACTCTGG
The DNA here is from genome assembly GCF_029215685.1 of Pituophis catenifer annectens. NCBI lineage: Eukaryota > Metazoa > Chordata > Lepidosauria > Squamata > Colubridae > Pituophis > Pituophis catenifer. The sequence continues at coordinate 231,450,922 of NW_027256881.1, forward strand.
GGCCAGCCAGAGATGGCATTTGCCAGTTCTCTGAACTACTCAAAATTTCCGCTACCGGTTCTCCAGAACCTGTCAGAACCTGCTGGATTTCACTCCTGAAAAATACCCAAGAAAGTCCAGGGGTCTTTTGAAAAGCACCTTTGGGACAGCTGTGACCTAGATGACTGAGCATCTCCATAGGCAGAAAAGATATATTTTAAAAACCGAAGAAACTTGCTGGAAGAACAAGCAGAGCAATAGAGAGAATATAGGTAGTCCTCAACTTATAACCAGTCCTTTAGTGACCTTTCACAGTTACATTAGCACTGAAAAAAAGTGACTTATGACCAGTTTTTACACTTAGGATCATTGCCATGGGCACATGATCACATTTTGGGCACTTGGCAACTGGCAACGCATGGTCCCAGGGTCATGTGGTCACCATTTGTAACGTTCCCATCTGGCTTCCAACAGGCAAAGTCAATGGGAGAAGCCCGATTCACTGAATATCCACATGATTCATTAACAACTGCCTTGCTTAGCAATGGAAATTGAGCTTGACTACCTGTATATGAGAGATCTTTTTTTTTTTTTAAGTCTCCTGATTCTTTCCCCCTTTTTCTTCCAGAACATGGAGATGGTGCCCGTACCACCCAAGACCTATGGGAACTTCTATGAAGGGGATGCCTACATTGTGCTTGCGGTAAAAGGAGCTAAGAAAAGGAGAGGAGTGTTTCATATCCCGTGAACCAGGGGTGAAATGCACCCAGTTCGGACCGGATCGCCCGATCCGGTAGTGATGCTTTTAAAAGTAAAAAAAAAAAAAAGCCTCTGATGATCATGTGGCTCAGCTGGGATCGTCAGAGGCTTTTAAAAGCATTTTTTCTGCAACCTCTTAAGGTTGTTTACTTTTTAAAAGTAAAAAAAAAAAAAGTTGGCCACGCCCAGCCAGTCACATTACCCCCCCTCCACCAAGCCACGCCCACAGAACCGGTAGTAACAAATTTTACATTTCACCACTGCCGTGAACTATGAGGGCTGAATGCTGGGACATATTAAGCTCAGAGTGAGCAAAAGTAGCTTACATGGAAGCTTGTGCACAGCTAGGGACAAATCTAAAAACATTTGACACAGATATGCAAAGCTTGCTTTTTTACATGGGAAGTTCAACTAATCCTGTACTACTAATGCGGAATTTGAACAGGAGGAACGTTACATGCTCTTATTACTGGTTATAAATTAACACTGGGCTATCTGCCAGAGCTTATGTGTAACTCTCATTAAATGGCAGGTAGTTTTCAAAGCCACACCTATTTAATGTTCCAACTTTTGATCATTTCTTTAGGTCAAAAAACATAATTTGGTTTTCTTATTTTTTTTGTCAAAACTTGCCATGATGGATCATTATATTGATTTTATATATCAGGGGTCCCCAACCCTTGGGCCGCAGGCCTTGAGCCATTTGGAACCAGACCACAGAAGGGGCATGAGAGCATGTGCATGCGTATTCCCACTTGCACGAGTGCTGTGTGAGTGCGTGCACACACCCCATTTGTGCAAGTGGCAAGTAGAGCTGAGTGCACATGTGCGTTTGCCCGTCGCGCACACGGAACCGTCTCCTCTTCCCTGCCCCCCACCCCGGCCGGTCTGCAAAGCTGGAAAGGACCTCTGTTATATATTATGTAGTAGTAGTAGTAGTAGTAGATAATGCAAAATGTATGAGTACATAGGTCTCACTTAAAATCTGCACATAGATGAAAAACTATTGAAAGCCGATGCAGCAGGTATTGCAGACTGTAATTAATCAAAACACGCCCAGTTCAAAGCTTATCTCTGGCATTAGTTTTCAGATGTGGTTCAGCACCACTCTTTCTCAAACTAGGAATAGCAATTTGTCTCTGCCTTATCTTAAAGGATTATTTTTGAATCACTACAAGATAATTGATTAGAGCTAAACTTAAATCAGAATTGCCTATGGAATTTTCCAATGACTTCAATTAATCTACTATAGGTATTTAAGTACAAAAAGAACCAATACTTTGAACAGTCTAAAGTCAAGTGATAAATAAAAGCTTAGTTTGCTCTCATTTATTTTAAAAGGTATTACACTTTAAATGTTCTTTAAATGTTAACTCCTCTACTATACTGTTTTTGATTATTAGAAACTGCACTGAAAACTATTTGACCAAAAACTAGGGTGGACACCCAAAATCTATTTCTCATATTCTATTCATTCCCACCTTTTTATTATTTGTGAAATGTGAGCATATACATCTCTTCAATTGTATATATTCCGGATTATTGCCACAATGACCCGACATGCGGATACTAGTATAAGAGATGGGTAAAGGCACAGAAGAAATTGAGTTAGATCAAAGCCCAAATCCTGTAATACCTTATTCCTTTGCATATGGTTAAACGTTACAAGCTTACCAAGACAGCTGAGCATTAAAAAAGAGAACTGATCTGCTTCCTTATTTATTGTACTATATTTTTAATTGAATGCAAATTATTTACTTTACGCGTTGTCTTTACATTGTCCTCCCCAGGGGTTGGGGAGTTTTGTATAACAACAGAGTAATATAAGTGAAATGCAACAGTGAGTTGCTATTCATAATAGTAAGCAAGCTTCCTTAATAATCCTGTGTGGCATGATTATTCTGTGTTGTTTACAGAACTGAGTTGAACATTTCAGGATTTTGAAATGAACATACGTGATTTGATGTTAGCTAATATTCTTTTTTCTAACTCAGACACACAAGATTCAGAATACGTTCACCTATGACATCCATTTCTGGCTGGGCAGTTCATCATCTCAGGATGAACAAGGTGCAGCTGCCATCTACACAACACAAATGGATGAGCACCTGGGTGGAGTTGCCGTACAGCACCGTGAGACTCAAAGTTATGAGAGTGACACATTTCGGAGTCACTTCAAGCAAGGCCTTGTGTACGTTAACACTCTGTGCCATCCTTTTGGGACCATTCTGCATAATTCTGGTTTCTTTTTCTTCATCCAAGAGTAGAGCTCTCCATGCTGAACAGATCGACAGGTTGATTATCTTGACTAGCCACAATTGCCCGGAGTAGCTCTGCTGTGGATTTAGAAATATATGGCTGTTTTTCATGTGTTTTCTATATGCAATTTCAGTCTCCAATATTTGGAATTAAGAAAAAACAAAACAAAACAGAACTAACTTGGATGGGCAGAGTTACCAGGGTTGTAGGGTGAAGCTTAGAGTTGGTTTAGTAGTGGGATCGTAAAATCAAGTCAATTTTGTTATACTGTGTATATATATATAACAAATATGTATATTTGTTGTTATTTATATTGGAGTGGTCATCCAATATATTAAAAAAAAATGTTTTCCAAAACAAATAGTTATTTAAAAAAAGATAAGGGAAGGGAATCAGGTGCTCTGATCAATCCGGAGCTCTGTTATTGACTACAGAGGCCTTTAAAGGCCTCTGTAGCCAATAACAGAGCTCCGGATCGATCGGGAACTCTGTTTTGTTTTTGTTTTTTTAATTTGATTTATATTCCGCCCTTCTCCGGAGACTCAGGGCAGCTTACAATGCGTTAAGCAATAGCCTTCATACTTTTGTATATTTATACAAAGTCAGCTTATTGCCCCCACAAACTGGGTCCTCATTTAACCTACCTTAGAAAGGATGGAAGGCTGAGTCAACCTTGAGCCTGGTGAGATTCGAACTTACAGTAATTGCAGACAGCTGGTGTTAATCACAATGCTATCAGTCTGCTGAGCCCCCAGGCCCTATTAATTATCGGCTACAGAGACCTTCAGGAAAATCTTGCTGGCTGCAGAAAAATGGGGCCAGGTGTGCAAGGCTTGGCTGCAACTATCTGAAGCGGAAGAAGTTCCTGAAGGCCTCTGACAGCAAAAAGGAGGCCAGGGGCGACAGATGGAAGTGAGGTGAGTCAGTGGATGACATCCCCCACCCCCTGCCTTTTTTTGGTGGCAAAAAATATGACAGGGTCTTATTTAGGGGGAAACATGCTATGAATATTTGTGGATTTACAATTGTGATTTAGTTCATAGGGGGTCCAAACCCTGATATGCTTAGCCACCTTTTGTTGGATAAACTATACTTGGTTGGGTTCACACAACATGCTAAGCCAGAGGTCTTCAAACTTGGCAGCTTTAAGACTTGTGGACTTCAACTCCCAGAATTCTCCAGCCAGCTATGCTGGGAGTTGAAGTCCACAAGTCTTAAAGCTGCCAAGTTTGAAGACCTCTGTGCTAAGCCATACATCATAGTTTCCATTCAGAATGGCTAGGCTCACACAAAAAGGAGCATGCTGTTTTATGACTTGGTGTCAGGGGTGAAATGCTCCCAGTTCGGAGTGGATCGCCCGATCCAGTAGCGATGGTGGCGGGTGGTTCAGAGAACCGGTAGCAAACATCCCTGCCCCCCCCCCCATGCCCAGCTGAGCCGTGTAATCACCAGAGGCTTTTTAAAAAAAATTTAAAAGCATTTTTTCTACAACTTCTTCGGCAGAAAAAATGCTTTTAAAAGTAAAAAAACAAGCCTCTGATGATTGCACGGCTCAGCTGGGATCGTCGGAGGCTTTTAAAAGCATTTTTTTCTGCAACCTCTTCGGCCAAAGAGGTTGTAGAAAAAATGTTTTTAAAAGCCTCTAACGATCCCAGCTGAGTTGCCTGATTGTCAGAGTCTTTTAAAAACATTTCTTTTTTTACAATCTCTTCAGCGCAAAGTGGTTTTACAACCTCTTCGCGCATGGCCCCATTGCGAACCGGTAGTAACTAGAACTCACCCCTGGGACTAAACTTATTATCATGGCAGAGTTACGTCTTTTGCAGTCCACAGTATGACCCTGTATTTCTTCTGCAGCTATAAGAAGGGTGGTGTGGCCTCAGGCATGCAACACGTGGAAACCAACACGTACAATGTGCAACGGTTACTGCATGTCAAGGGGAAGAAAAATGTAATGGCTGGAGAGGTAGGTCAGAGATCAAAGGGGAAGGGGATGGTAAGGACTAGTAGATGAGCTATTAATAAAACCTCCTGGGTTAATATACACCAGGTTCTTTAGATGCTTTTACCATTTATAAAGGTGCTAAAAAATCATCCTCATCCCTGTACATTGGCATGATACAAATCTTCTATGAAATTTTAATTTTTTTAGATGTACTAGCACTTTTATCCTCATGACATAGCCACGCAATCACTACTTTTGCAAATGTGCTTCTGTCCTTGGTAATGTCTTCTCCCCCCCCAACCCCCCCCAGAACATCCTTCCCTGAGAATCCAGCTGTGCTTCCTTTGCTTTTAGTCTTCTCTCATCTCTGCTGCTTGTCCTGAATAGGTGGAGATGAACTGGAACAGCTTCAATTTGGGAGATGTCTTCCTGTTGGATTTGGGGAAGCTCATCATCCAGTGGAATGGTCCTGAAAGCAACCGTTTGGAACGGCTGAAGGTGGGGCATGTGGAAATGGAGGAAGCTGGGTGGAGAGACAGGGAAAGGGGAGTTTGGATTTTGAGCTTTGCGCGATGATGGGTATAAGGAAATCTGAAATCTAAAAACAAGAACCCATGGGTTTCAATTTTTTTTACTACCGGTTCTATGGGCGTGGCTTGGTGGCCGTGGCATGGCTTGGTGGGTGTGTCATGGGAAGTTTACTGTAAAATCTCCATTCCCACCCCACTCCAGGGAAAGGATACTGCAAAATCCCCATTTCTTTCCGATCAGCTGGGACTTGGGAGGCAAAGAATAGATGGAGACGGGGCCAGTCAGAATTTTTACTACCGGTTCTCCGAACTACTCAGAATTTCCACTACCGATTCTCCAGAACTGGTCAGAACCTGCTGAAACCAACCTCTGCCATATAGCTAACAGAACATGCACGTTAGAAATAGAAATTGGGAGCAAATGTAGCCACTACCAGTGTATCATCTGTATTGTTTTGTTTATATGTGTTCAGTGGGAAAAGAAGTTTTTTGATATTTCGTTATATTGGGGTTTTTTGTTGTTGTTGGTTTGTTGGAATATGTTTATGTATTGTTAGCCACCGAGAGTCCCTGTGTTGAGATGGGTGATTGTATAAACCACTTAAAGGGGAAAAAAGGAAACAGAACAATGGGATAAATCTTTTTTTAAAAAAAAAAAAAAAAGATGCCATGGAATATTTACTGATTCATTTTGAGAAATGCTTCACTTTGGAAGGAAACAGCCACTCAGGAATAGATGTAGTTCAACAGCCATTCATAAATTCAATGCATTCAGAAAGCTATTTTTCGTCATTTTTGTCCATTCTATTCTTCTAATAGGTATTCTTAACTACAAGATATTGAAGTGTCTTTTAATTCTTATGTGAATTTTCAAAAAGAGAGAAAAGAAATAGAGATTGCTGCAATATTGGAAACGGTTCATCTTTGGAAATTTGCACCTCCCCTTAGCAATTTATCCCCCTCCCCCGTAATATTCTGGACCTAAGATTTTTCAGGACATGCCCTTTGCATTTTTGCATCAATACTACAAATAAACAGCAGAGAGTATGAAGACTACTTTGAGTATGTACATGATACGTGTTCAGTAATATAGCTTAGCCAAATTAAAATTTTTAGTGAAATGCAGTGACACAATCTAGTCATTTTAAAGCTGATGCTTTCCTTGTCCTCCTAGTTTATTTCTGCAACCATGAACAACTCAAGAATGCCTTCACTTTGAACAACATTCTCATAATTTACTTTCTTCAGAAATTTCTGCCCTTCTCCAAATTCTGTTGCATGAAAAAAGTCATACTCACTTTCTTCCTGTAGCAGGAATGAAATCAAATGTCAAGGACTCTACTGTACGATTGCTTCAAAATCTGGAGAGCTCTATGAGTTACTTGAAGTTGCCAAATTCTTAGTCTCCGTGTGTGTGTGTGTGTGTTACACAAGCATGTAGGCCTTGAGCCACAACCTAGTGCCCAGTCTTATTTCTGAATCTCTTTATTAGTTCAGCATTATTCTGATTTTCTTTTGCAACTTCTGATGTTGGCTTGTGATGGTGACCTCTTCCACAGGGCATGAATCTAGCCAAGGACATTCGTGACCGAGAGCGTGGTGGCCGAGCACAGGTGGCTATAGTGGATGGTGAAAATGAAGATGCATCTCCTGGACTCATGAAAATCATGTTCTATATGCTCGGAGAAAAGAGGAACATCCAAGCGGCCATTCCAGATGCTATAGTGGACCAGAAACTGAAATCCTCTCTGAAGCTCTACCAGTGAGTATTACTGGCATGCTGTGCTGGGAGCCAGTGGTAGGCAAAGATGTTGCGTGGACGATATAGTTGCAGGAAATAAGGACAAATCTTTAGGGTCAAATGGGAATGATAATTTCCTCACTATTCAAGAAAACAAAGATTCACTGTAAAGCATTTTTACCCTTTTAAAGCATTTTATCTGAAGTGACATTGCATTAGCCAGATAACTCTCTACTGAATAGGGGCTGTACTTAATGGTTTTGGAAAGATGAGGGCAGAAACATGGTAAGCGGGACAATAATACAAAGATGTCATATGATACATGTGGGTGAATCCACTATTTTGTTCTCTTGCACTTCTTACCAAATATTAGAGGATATTTACATGAATAAAATGCTATTTTAAACTTTTATGTTCCCACCTCCAAGTGATGAAAGGCCGCACTGCTGGTTGTGGGCAAGTGTAATTAGAGAGAAGACTGGAGGCCACAAGAAGAGGATTTGTGGGGTGGGCAATCCTGATTCATCTCCACATACAACCATGGAACTTCAAGTGATTTCAGGATAGTTATTCTAACTACCTGAGATTCCACTTTTGTTATTTAACAATACTAGTGTTGCCAAATGTTTCATAATTTCAGTTCATTAAAAACTACTCATGTTGTATGGTTTAGTAATAGTGGAAGGCATTTAACAGCCTACAACCCTCCAGCCCCCATCAACAACTGGTCATGAAAGAGAAGAGTTTGAGGAAGGTTACAAGCGCACACATGCATGCACAACTCCATTTGTGCATACGTATGTACACAAATGGAACGCACACACACTTATCCACTGCTCTCTCAAGCGGGGATATGCCCATGCACGCATACTCACAGACTGCTTCCATGGCCCAGTTCCGAATGGCACATGGCCTAGTAGTGGGCTGCAACCTGGGGATTGGGGACCCCTGTTGTAAGATTTGTTCTCTGACAACACTGTGCTTTCTTTCAAGCGTCTCTGATGTAGAAGGGAATCTACTTGTGCAGGAAGTTGCCATCCAGCCCCTTACCCAAGACCTCCTGAAGCATGAGGTAAGATAATTCTTTGAAATTGAGCTTGAATGTTTGTTGGTGGAGGGGAAAAGCAATGAAATACCTCAGTGCCCAACTCTCATAAATGGATACCTTCTACTGCCACTTCAATCTCAAACTGAGAAGCAAAAGAGGGTATACTTTCTTTAAGAGAGAATTTGACAATAATATCTGCCAGGAAAAAAATGTGTTCTGTTCACAGAGTTGTCTCCTAATAAAACAACCTTAACATGGGGACCTGCTTTGTCTCTTGTTAGGATTGCTACATCTTGGACCAAGGTGGTATAAAGATCTTCGTGTGGAAGGGAAAACACTCCAGCAAGGAAGAAAGGCAGCAGGCCCTATCAAGGGCCTTGGTGAGTAAAGATGTCATTATTCACCGCCCTGTTCACCGCCCTGAGTCCTTCGGGAGAAGGGCGGTATAAAAATTTAATAAATAATAATGATAATAATAATAATAATAATTATGTGGACAAATGCCTTTGGGATGGAGGCAAAGCTGGGACCATAACAGAAATGTTTCAGGAATCATGGCCATCCTAGGAGAGTGTTTCCATATTTGTTCTCCTAACTTTTAAAGGGATTTCAGTTCTATTGACTCATCATCATCCATATGATTTTGAACCAAAATATTGCTACTGCAACCTGTCTTTATTCTTTGCGTCTTTTTTTCATTTCATAGGATTGGGTAGATACCAATAAAACAAAACAAGAAAGTATATAACATGCAATGAAAACTTCCTCTATTCCTAATAGTAGGAATTTTTATAAGAATATTCTTGGTTTGGACAGCAAATTCCAGGAAATATTAACGCAGATTCCTCAAAGAATACAAAATGCCTGTCTATGAAATGTTAAGTGAAGTGCAGCTACTAATGCTTTCTAGAATTAACTGGAGACAGTTAATTGGAGACACAAAGGGAAATACCTTTATATGAAGAAGAAAAATTATGTTTAGATAAAAGATAATCTTGAGTTCTTTTCCCCACTAAATGAGTAAAAAACCCCATAAATATTAAAATAGTTGCCTTTTTAAAAAGAAAATGATCTAAGGATCATCTTGTGCATGATACCTGAATTATAATTCATCAAATAATTCTAAATACATGCTTTATTGAAAGCAATTCTTTTCTGTTATAAAGGCATTTCTATTTTAGATTATTATTGTTATTATTATTATTATTTATTGAATTCGTATACCGCCCTATTCCTGAAGGACTCAGGGCGGTGAACAGCCAAAAGATAAAATACATATAATACAAATGTTAAAAAAAACATTAAAAATAACTTACAGGAGATCAATAAGTTCTCTTGAATGAAACTATTGGCTGCCTATGGAAAAAAATGAGTATGATGCCTCTTGTAAAATTATCCATTTTCCATTTCAGGGTTTCATCAAAGCAAAAAACTACCCACCTACCACTAGTGTGGAGACTGAAAATGACGGCTCTGAATCGGCTGTTTTCAGGCAGCTGTTTCAGAAATGGACAGTTCACAATCAAACCACTGGCATTGGCAAGACTCATACAGTTGGAAAAATAGGTAATCGCTAGAGCAGAGGAGCAATTAGGCAGAGGCCGCTTCTGTCAAGTATGGACACAGCCCTTCCTTACTACAGGTTCTTTGCCAGCATGATTATATTGTAGCATTCGGAATAATAGAACAATAGCTAGAGGGTGACAAACAGTAGTGGATTTATATTAAAGTACCTTCTCACATATTCCAGCCATACAATCAAAGCCTGTTCCATCTTGTTGCTATCTACTCTTCATGCAATAATCTGGGCTTGCCCCAAAAGCTGATCATTTCAAGCCTATCTACCTGTTAACCTTCTCTATTTTCCTTACAACAGCCAAGGTGGAGCAGGTGAAGTTTGATGCCACTAGTTTGCATGCCAGGCCAGAGATGGCTGCCCAGCACAAGATGGTTGATGATGGTTCTGGAGAAGCACAAGTAAGGAATATATTTGTTTTCCTATAAAACTCACAAAATATAGTATCTGTATCAGTGATCCCACTAGTTGAGAAGTGGCAACATTTATGCCATATAGGTACAAAGACTTACCCAGTAAGGGGGGAAAGCATACCACTTGATAGTCTGGAATTAGTATCAGTCCATGGACCAATTGACTGCTTTGAAATAACGAACCGTCCTATATTCTCATCAGCAAGATTCGTTTGTACTATAAAGTTAGAATTTGTTAGATTCCTTGAAGACCATTTGATAAAACTATAGAAATGAAATGTTTTAGCTAAATAACAAAATTCTACACTAGTGTAGGAGATAATCAAGCTTCTGCAGTAAGGAAGCCATTGGTTAAATTCTAAATTCATTTATTCAATTTGCATATGTTTCAGGATTACTTTTCTTAATCTTATGGCAGCCTTCAACTCCGGTACAGCAGATGCTTATTTCCCAATATTCCTGACAGTAGAAATTTACTCAGCTGTTTTTGTCTTAAAATTTTGTGCAAAAAGATCCATATTGAAGCTTATCACTCTAGCCACAATTGCTAAATTTGAGTTTGTAGACGGGTAATTTGTTTTAAATGATTCTTCCATTTTGCACCTATACTTAATTTATTGCCCTTTTAAAAAATAAATACAGTGAATCATCAATTGCACACAACACTGTTCTATATATTTATCACTCCCAATTTCCAAAATTTGATACACTTTTCATAGTGTGAAGGATGTAATTTTTATAGTTGGGTGGGGAGACATGAGACCTTCTGTTTCCAGTCACAGGGATCCTTCATGTTAACTTTGCCCACATAATTGGTTATACAAAGGATTCTATTTTCTCCCATAATAGGCATCTTGCTCTAATTTTGTACTTTCCTTGACAGGTTTGGAGAATTGAGAACTTAGAACTGGTGCCAGTGGAGGGTCGCAGCCTTGGGCATTTCTACAGTGGTGACTGCTACCTTATCCTCTACAAATATTTAGTTTATAACAAGATACACTACATCATTTACATTTGGCAGGTGAGGATGCAAAGAAAGGAACAGATAGAATGAAAATGCAGCATAGGCAGAGAGGATGTAGATTGAGAATCAAATGCCTCTCAGGAAATCATTTAGAAATAGAATCATAGGGCTGGAAGGGGCCTCAGAGGTCTTCTAGTCCAGCCCTCTGCTCAAGACCTTATACGATCCCAGACAAATGATTATGCAATCTTTTCATGAGAATCTTCAGTGATGGAGCACCTACGACTTCTGGAGGCAAGTCGTTCCACTGATTAATTGTTCTTCCCTGTCAGGAAATTTCTCCTTAGTTCTAGATATTCGATGTCACTCCCTTAAAATTAGTAAAGTATTAAGAAAGAATCCTAACCAAAGATAACTTTGGTCACGAGGCACAAATGTAGTCCAGGAGATATTTGCAAATTCTAATCAACATGAATCCTGAGGTTCATCAAGAAATGCACTATCTTGAAACTGTGCTACCTAAGCTCTTAGCATCACATATTCATCTTCAAAAGTTGAAACTGTAATTTCCAATGAGAAAAAGAACCAACCCTGGGAGCAATGATAATTGTACATTAATTTAAAATGAAATTTATTTATTTTTTTACTGTGATCTGGCACTTATTACTCAAAAGCCACATGTGACCTTTTACCAAAAGAAAGTTGTGCATCTCTGCACTAAATACAAATACAAAATGCACAAGACAGTCAAGAATGGTAAAGTTACCAAAATTCCTTAATCAGAAATCCTTTGAACTCCAGGGGAGGAATAACTGGAATGCTCTCCGGAAGGGTTCAGTGAGTTTTCTCTCTGCTTCCCAAGGGCCGTCACGCCACCAAGGATGAGATTACTGCCTCTGCCTACCAAGCTGTCATTCTGGACCAAACATATAATGGTGAGCCTGTGCAGGTGCGAGTGACAATGGGCAAGGAACCTGCTCATCTTATGGCCATTTTCAAAGGACGCATGGTTGTGTATGCGGTAAGTAGGGGAGAGGCAGACTGCAAGATAATTTACCTGCTTTCATTCCCCCCCCCATCCAATAAGATCTAACATAGAGATGGCGGAGATGATCTCTAATGGGTTATCTGGGATATGGCATTGGGATAGAGACATATCTTCCTTTCCCTGCCAAGCATTTTTCTAACCTCAGTTGTCTCCTTCTGAACGGTGTTATTATCAGCCCTTCTGTTGGGGAAGTTATTTACATTTGCTTACCATTATAGTTAGTAGCAGTTTCTGGCATGTGGGATAAGTGAAAGGACAGGTTAAGTATGGAGAAATGACAAGAAGTAAAGGATTAAGCAGTTAGTTTTCTTCTAACTAGATTTGGGAGGAGGGAGGGATGTTTCCAGACAGCAATTTCCAGAGCCAAATTTATTTACTAACATATTTCTATCAAAGGGATGGTTTTTTACTCCTTAATACATTTTCTGTTCTGAAAGAAAACGAGAGATGAACAGGGAAAAATTGGGATATTGATAAGTAGAAGGTACAATACTCAGCTCTATTGTCCCCATTTAGTTTTTTTTTTTTTTTAATTTTTCCTTCTTCCCCAGGGTGGTACTTCCCGAACTGGTAATACAGAACCAGAACCTCCCACCCGTCTTTTCCAAGTTCATGGGACTAATGAATACAACACCAAGGCTTTGGAGGTGTCTCCCAGGGCCTCCTCCCTCAATTCCAATGATGTCTTCATTCTTAAAACCCAGAGTTGCTGTTACCTCTGGTACGGTAAGGTAGGTAATGTACCGTGATGGGAAAGCTCATGCATTAGAAATAAGCACTGAAACCCTAATTTTAGCATTGCCTGCAGGACAGTAGAATTTAATAAACAAGGACATGTGTCAACCAAGGACTAAGTAAGTGGATGGGTAGTAATTCCTAAGGGCCATAGTTTCCTAATAAGAGGAAGGAGACCATAACTGCCATCTAAATCGCAAGCTGGAGAGAAACAGGCAAGGTATGGTTTAAAAAGTAGCACAGTTCAGATACTCCCTGATGATTGTCACAATTTACTACATCGGTTCCTTCTACAGGGCTGCAGTGGGGACGAGCGAGAGATGGCCAAGAGTGTTTCTGACCTGATCTCCAGGACGGAGAAAGTTGTGGTAGCAGAAGGCCAGGAGTCTTCAGCATTCTGGGTTGCACTAGGTGGGAAGTCTCAGTATGCCAACAACAAAAGGTAACATCTTCCAAGCAACTGGAAAAGGTGATCTATAAAGGGGAAGAGGGGAGGAACAATCTGCTCTAGTGCTGTGCGAATAACATTTGCAGTGGTGGCTCAGTGGTTAGAATGCAGCATTGCAAGCTATCTCTGCAGACTGCCAGGAGTTCGATCCTGACCAGTTCAAGGTTCACTCAGCCTTCCATCCTTCCAAGGTCGGTAAAATGAGAACCTAGATTTTGGGGGGCAATATGCTGATGCTGTAAACTGCCCAGAGAGTGCTGTAAAAGTACTATGGAGTGGTATATAAGTCTAAGTGCTATTGCTACTGCTATTTGCTCAGGCTACACCATGGATGGCTGAAACTCTGGTCTATCACTACAATTCCCAACTCTTCCAACCTGTGCAATTCATGGGATGCTGGGAGTTTTAGTTCTACACCTAAAAGGCCACCATTAATCCTATCCCCGCCTTAAAACTTCTGTTTAACCACATCTGTTTCTGAACTTCAGTAGCCAAGTCATAGTCTTTCTTAGTGATAAAGCCAGAATTGGATACAACAGCCACAAATTTCATCTTCAGTCAGAACTCCAGAACACTAGTAGTTCTGGGGATTACATCTACACAGTCTGTTTAAAAGCAAAACCTTCAAAGCCAGCTGAACAAGTGCCAGGTTTTGGGCTCTTGAGACCCAGTTGGGTTTTTAGTTAATGTCTTGTTAATGTCAGGCAATTCTGTCGGAATTCAAAAAGGGAAGCAGGGGAACAGCAGTGAAGAAGTGGTCCATGGGCTGTAGTCAGTTTGTAGAATTCAAGGAGCGACTTGATAACCGTTCTGTTTCATTCATGAAAACTATGGTTGAATAGGAAGAGTTTGAGCAACAACAGCAGAGAGCTCTTAATGATTTTCTGCCCCGCCACCTCTCTGCTCTAGACAGCACCCATTTCAATGCTGCTGAGTGTGGAAATCCTTTACTGTATCATAATTTCCCCATTTTTGCCAGGAGGTTGTTCCAACAGCACCTCGAAATGCTTTATCTATTTTACATAGATTGCAAGAAGAAACCATTTCAATCACGCCTCGGCTCTTTGAGTGTTCCAATAAGACAGGCAAATTCCTTGCCACGGAGATCACCAATTTTACTCAGGATGATCTAGAACAAGATGACGTGTTCTTGCTGGATGCCTGGGACCAGGTGGGTATGAACTTGGAAGATGCAATAGACAGAGGAAGACATTTATCCACAATGATTATTTTTCTTCCAGAAATTATTGAATCAAAGGTGCCTCCTATTATTGAGCAATTTGTATGCCCACCCACATCCCATCTGATCCAATTACTAATATAGTCTGCAGTTGATTGCAGTTGCCTGTGCTATATTCTCAAAGAACTTTTAGAACAGAATATTCTCTTCCTTTCACCCTTTATCACTTCCGTTTTTCACAGTCCTCACTTCTTTCTCATAACTGTCGTCCCCGTTTCCCTCCTCCCCTCTTTTGATCACAAATGAGTAGTTTAGGAAGAGAATGCTTATTGGAATTATTCTCTGGTACCAAACACCAATTCCCTTTCTGCTTTTTCCACTGTATAGCAGCAGTGGGTACCTTAATAGAACACATGCAGCCACCTAATCCTTATTTTTCCATTTCGGGACCCTGCAGAGATTGTCACAGTTGAAATTCAGTTGCTAGTTGCCAGATCACAGAGGCATAATTTTCCATGGCAACATGTAGTAAAATACGTGTCGTCTCTAATAGGCCTAACACACATCATCTTTGATGAGAGTAGTTGGGCTTGAAAAAAGATTGCGTATCCCTGTCATAGAAGTAGCAAAATATGTCTGTTTCAAATGAAATCAGTGCACTCTTCTGTAAAACCTGTGTAAAGCCAATAAAAAAGCCGGAATATCATTGCAGGAGCCAGACTCTGCCTTAACTTTATGCCAACCTATATACAGAAAACTGGATCGAAACATAAAAATGGAAAGCACTCAACTGCCAATCTAACAGGAAAAAAAAATCACAACTCTTAAGTATGTGAGTCTACAGACCATTTCTAACACTCCCCCCCCCCCGCCCAATGAAATATATGCACCAAAGATCTTTTTCAGTAATAGATTATACATTTTCTGCTTTGCAGAACTGCTTGCAGGAATCAGTTGTTAAATTGTGCAGTTACCTGACAGATGAAGCCACCAAACAAAATAAAAATGAATTCCTTTTATCTATAATTGCCAAAGCTAGGGTTCACTGGCCAGCACTGTTGTGTATCTTTGTGAGTGTGTGTGATTATGTTTTACTCATTCACCGGAAGGAAAACACAAATAAGAATCTTTAATTCTTACTTTGACTTATTAAAGTAAATTTGTATTTATGGAGGGTGAACTGTTTTACCCATGTATACTTCATTGCTTCAGAATCCTGATTTTCCCCCTAAACGTATACCTATTTCCATTGCATAAATTTTCCCTATGTACCTGAAGGAGGGGAAGAGGCAGGTAGGGCTAGTATTTCTGACTCTCTTGAAGGAAGTAATGGTAGTGGTTTTACCTACTTTTTTGCTTCCATTCCAAACACTTTAATTATTTGATTCTCTTGCCCATTAACTCTCCATTGACACAAATATCCTTTATTACCACATTCTCAATTAATATAAGTTGCCCTTCAATTTGTAACAAACATACTTCCAGTCATTGTGTTTGTTGGAAGACTTTCTTTTTAATTAACAACAGAAAGCCACCAGTTATATACACTTTCGCTACTAATTTGTTAAGTGTGTTATATTTAGTGTTGCCAGATTCCATCTTAATTCCCCAAATAATGTACATTCTTGCTCAGAGAAGAGGCAGATGGAAATTTGGAGATGGGATGAGAGAGTTGTTTTGAAAATTACCCCAAAAGCTTTTGTAATAAAGAGCTTTTGGATTGTTTACATTAATATGGATTTAGCTGATTTTTTAAAAAGGCCTGTTTTACAAGGTTCTGTCTTTACATAACTTTAATTCTATGTAATTCTGACCCACTTTTTATGCTTGCATGTGCTTATTCCTCATACCTGGATTCATTTTCAGCAGTGTAATTTTAATCCTGAAATAATGGTCCAGGCTCCATACTGTTTTTTCTTTCCCCCCCCTCCCCAGGTTTACTTCTGGATTGGTAAAGATGCAAACGAGGCTGAGAAAGAAGCAGCAGCTGTCACTGCCCAAGAATACCTGAGGACTCACCCAGGCAGTCGGGACCCTGACACTCCAATTGTGATTCTGAAACAAGGCAACGAACCTCCAACATTCACCGGCTGGTTTGTAGCATGGGATCCCCTCAAATGGACGGTAAGTGACAAAAGGCTCTTCTTCCGACTTGGAAAACCTGTACCGTATGTGAAGAAAAGTGACCTATTCCTGTATTAAGGTAGTCTGGAGAGAGAAGGGTAGATAATCATATATATCAGTGATGATGAACCTTTTAGGCACTGAGTGCCCAAACCAGAAGGCATGCACGCCAGAGCGCCGGAAACCTGATGACCAGCTGGCTGGGGCACGTGTGCCTCGAAAACCCGACGACCAGTTAGCTGAGCTGGGGCAACGGCACGCATACCCAGAGAGGGCTCTGCGTGCCTCCTCTAACACGCGTGCCATAGGTCCACCATCACGGATATATATATTGGATGAAAGGGGTTCCCTTTCTACCTTGTCTCTCCAGAGATAGATAGATAGATAGATAGATAGATAGATAGATAGATAGATAGATAGATAGATAGATAGATAGATAGATAGATAGATATGGTTGTGTGCATGTGTGTGTATGTATATATATATAGAGAGAGACGGGGGAGGGAGGGGGGAGAGAGAGATTGAGATTGAGAAGAAAGAACCTTCGTTTTCATGGAAGGAATGCCAGCTAGTGGTTCTCAGAATCTCAGAATGGACAACATTCTTCTTTGAGAAAGTCTGTAACGTATTTTCATTGCCTGAGCTTTCAGTTATAAAGTAAAAAACAAAATTCGGTCTGTCTCCCTGCAGGACAAGAAAACCTATGAAGAACTGAAAGCCGAACTTGCCAATGATGACAGCCTTGACCAACTCACTTCTGTAAGTACGGCCAATAAGGCGAGCAGTAACGCAGAGTGTTAACAGCAAGATACTGTACTGCTTTCCATTGTGGAAGGAATAGGAAATCCTCTTTCAAATTATTTCAGTGCCTGTAAAAGAAGTGAAGCTTGCATTTACTTACTCCTGAAATACAATATCTACTTTCAGTTGAGGAGAAAAAGGAATAAAGTGAAGGAATATGAACCGAATATATTCTTAAAGGCCAAGCAAAAAAATGTGGACCTTAGTTTGCAACAAGATCTTCACATTTGGAACTTTCTCTTACAGTATACTATGAACAAGGAATGTTGAACTATTTTAAAAATTAACATTAGACATAAACTTTAATGAACTAAAAACTCCTAAGACCATTTCTAGGGAGATTCTCAAATCATCCAGGTCATGGTTGTCCTGTCCCAAAGGTGCTTTTTCAAAAGGCAACTCAACTGGACTTTGTTTTTCCTTGAAGACGTTTCACTTCTCATCCAAGAAGCTTCTTCAGTTCTGACAGTCAGTACTGAAAAAGCTTCTTGGATGAGAAGCAAAACGTTTTCAAGGAAAAACAAAAAAGAAAAAGCACCTTTGGGATTCCTAAGAGCACATCATTCTACCTGGGGCATCAAATGTTATTACATTCATATATTTGTTGGTGTGCCTATGCCACTTTGGAGGGACAGTGCAAGCAAAGGTAGCAGGGAAGTCAGTGAAATGGAAGAAAATATAGAAATTACAACTCTGACAATTGTATATTAAATGCATACACATTTCCCATCACTATTCAAGCAATATTGATGACACCACAAACATTCATATGATTTATTCTTAAACCTAAAATGGTTTTTCATGAACATTGATGGTCCTCATTTAGTGACAATTAGAACTGGCATCTTGGTGGTTAAATGAAGTGGTCACTAAGTGAAACCACAACTGTGCTTATGATCTTACTTCCGCTTTGCTTTGCTTTACAGACCTGAGGTGGTCATGATAAGCATGGGAAGAGATCATAAAGTTAGTTTTTCATCACCATCATAATTGCAGTCACTAAAAAGGCAGTTACTAAACAAGGAAACCTGTAAAGCAAATTCAAAACAAGATTCAGGCACAGAATAATTATAATTTGTTAAGGATTCCAACTCTTATGTTCCATGGCCTAGGCATTGATAAATCTACAAAAAAACTCTGAAAGGTGAAAGCAGGGATTTTTTTCATTCCACATCAGGGCGTGTCAATTCATGTATTTCATCTTCTTGATCTCACTATTTACACATAGTGAGTTGATTCCATGATGCTGCCACTCTTTAGCACAAAACTGCCTTTTTACGTTGCGTCAAACACCATTGGTTCCTCAACCACAGTATATTCATTAGTCATTTCCACTGCAGTGTCCCTTTTCAAATACACAACCCCTCCTATCTACAATCCAAAGAGAATCAATTTAGAAAAGCCCAGCCTGTAACTCCTTTTTATCGAATTTAAACAAGGACAAAATGGACATGGGAATAGCTTTGGGGGCTTCCCCTTTTTCTATTTCAGGAAATCTTGGAAGGAAAAGAAATTTTTACTGCCAAGACAACTTTTGGCAAGTTGTCATTCTCTACATATCCCTTGGAGAAATTGGTGAATGTAACTGGAGAAGACCTTCCCAAGGACATAGATCCCAGCCGGAAGGAGGTGAGAGATCAGAGGGCTATAGTCAGAGTTTCCACGGGGACAGTGAGGGTATTTCGAGAGTTGATGATATTTGCTGAAAATCCAGGATAAAAAAAACAGTTGCTCGTTACAAAGTTTATTAAATGTCTTTGGGAACTTCCTGTAATCTAGTATGAAGTTAAAGCGCTATTCTTGCCTCCTAAAATGTTTAGCTTTAACATTTTAATTTGACCATTTTAGTTTTCATAGACAGGTAGTCAACTTACGACCATAATTGAGCCCAAAACTTCTGCTGCTGAGACAATTAAGTGAATTTGGCCCCATTTTACGACCTTTCTTGCCACAATTAAGTGAATCTTGCTTCCCCATTGACTTTGCTTGTCAGGAGGTCGCAAAGGGTAATCACATGACCCGGTGACACTGCACCCCTCATAAATATGAATTCGCTAAGCATCCTAATTTTGATCACATGACCACGGGGATGCTGCAATGGTCATAAGTGTGAAAAATGGTCATAAGTCGCTTTTTTGAGTGTCATCATAACTTTGAATGGTCACTAAATGAACTATTGTAAATCAAGGATTCCCTGTACTTTTTAAATAGATGTTGACATTTTATTGTATACCACTTAGAGGCCCTCTTTGAGATAAGGGGTTTAGAAATGTGAAAAATAAATATGAATAAAACATAAATGAAACAAAAAGGAATATAGGCCAACTGAGAATATTCTCACTTTAGTTTGGTGTACATGCAAACATTTTATCTTTGCAGTGATTTTAATAATGCCTAGAAACACAAATTTGTTAAGTGCAGCTTACAAAGAACTATGCAAAACTGCACCAGAATAGAAATGTTGCTTCCACTGTGACTTGGGGGGGACCCTATATTTAATAATTTACTTCATTTACTTTTCTCGCTGTTTATAAATCTAGCTGTCACTTATCACATATGTACTTTTCTTCCATTCCACAGCAATATTTGTCAGAGGAAGATTTTTTTCAGATCTTCGGAATGTCCCAACAGGATTTTGCTGCACTGGCTTCATGGAAACAAATGTCTCTCAAGAAGGAAAAAGGACTTTTCTAAATGGAAATACGCCTGCCATTATTTTCCAGCCATTTGCACACCTTAATGTCATTTTTGGTAAAAGCTTGGTAGCAGAAGCATTCAGAATTTCCTACCACTAGCAGTTTTGCAAAGACAAAAGGGCTTCCTTTAAAAAAAAATATATAGATGATCTTAGTGCAGACCCAGAACAGCTGCTTTAACATACTTTCCTCGAGTTATGAAGCTGCCCAAAACTATGTTGAAATCATTTACTTTTTCCCAATAGCCAAGTTCCAATCTGACTTAGTGACAAAGCTGGCAAATGGGCCTGCCCTAACAATTTTATTGTGGAACAGATACAGGAAAGCAATTGGTGGATTTCCTGCTAGTGGAAGGCAAAAAAAACCCTCCCATTTTTCTTAAAAGGAGGTTGGGCTCGGTTTTGAATGAGGCCCATAGCCATACATTTTGCTATCTGTCAGAACCTGACTTGTTGGG
The DNA here is from genome assembly GCF_029215685.1 of Pituophis catenifer annectens. NCBI lineage: Eukaryota > Metazoa > Chordata > Lepidosauria > Squamata > Colubridae > Pituophis > Pituophis catenifer. Next base: position 231,471,625 of record NW_027256881.1, read on the forward strand.
TGATTATTTTCCAACTACGCTCTTTTTATAGGGAACCCCTATTTGCACCATAGGACAGGTGTGCCAACCCTCCATCCACCCACGATTGCTCTTGTTCCCCTCCCATTTGCAGATGCTGTAGCACTCTCTTGCTCCCTCGGTCTCTCCACTGCCTCTTTCTCACACTCAGTGACTGTTATTTTGTCCAATCTGAGGAGACTCCCTGAGCGAACTCCCTGAGTGCTACTTTTCTGATCAACTGCCCTTGAAAGATTTTCCTACTTGGAATTTTAAAAACATTTTGGACCAAAATCTTTCAAGCAAGGACATCGCAATCTTGCAACCTGGCCAGAAATGACTTAAAAGCAGCTAATTTATGCTGCTTAAAAACACAGCTTTGCCAATAGAAGTAAATATAACAGATCTAGGAGTATTGCCCCTCCAAGTCTGCCTTAATCTGCTCTTATCTATGATCATAGCTGTCTACATGATTATAATTAGAGTTTTCAACTGCCAATGAAGAAGATGCCTCCAAAATAGTCTTTGAGGTGACCCATAAAGTAGAAGGCATCCCAGATGGAGCCACTGTTCTCTTATGAAATGTATCCCAGTACAAATAAAACTTCTTCATGCAAAACAAGAAGCTATCTTTGTTTGTAAACAGCAAGTTATCACATCATTAACTCACAGCAGCATAAACAGAATTGGGCCTTTCTATTACCAGGCCATCGCCATTGTAAATATAGTTTAAAGTTAAACTATGTTAAAACACTATACCTAGTCCATTTGGCAGAAATAGTCTCTCCTCAAAGACAAAGCAAACAGGATTGACATTTTGCAGCTTACAACAGTAATTTTACCTTTAGAGAATGACAGCTATTGAAAATTAAGGACCCCACTGCTAATGAACATTTCTTTTCCATAATGAATTTTAGTATCTTTTTAAATATACAGCGATATCTTCTCCAACATGGTTATGCACTTTTAAAACAAACAAGAACAAATTTTAAATCAATCAAAAATGTGGAATATCTAAGCAAAATCAACGTGAAAAAATACCATGATTTTTGTAGTGCCAATTTGGAGGAAAAACAGCAATCAAATGGCAGTAACAACAATAGAAAAGTAGTAAGGCACTGCATTGCTCTGGAAAGAAAAATCAGATTCAGCATTAATAAAGAGCGTTTAATTTCTCAGAAATTGATCTACACATTATTTTAAAAGAAAGAATAAAAGCAGAATTGTGAGGAATAGAAGAACAGGTCTGCTAAAACACAGAAAACTGCTGCTCCACATTATGTCAAGGGATACAAAGTGATTCCCAACATATAATCAAAGCAATCTTCTCAATGCACCTGCTAAGATACCCTTGTCATTTTTATTTATTCCCTTCCACCAAGATTTTACAAAATAACTTCTTAGAGTAAAAGCAAAGGAGTAGGTTACTGCTGCAGGTCAACAGCAAAGTGTTACGAACTTTCTTTGATTTCCATTCATGGGCTGTTAATTATCTAGTTTTAAAAAGCACCCTAACTGTTCTTTTTCAGAAACACATGGCAATCTTATTCCCAGAATATTCACTTCATGGTGAAATATTAATTTATGCAATTTTAAAACAATTACTCTGCCTTTTACTTAGTTGCAATGCAAGCAGCTTTCTCTTAGAACATCTAGCAACAGAGACCCATAATGTACAGAGCCATCCTTGAATGCTGTCAGGTCCTCGGGATGTGAAAAGGCAGCTCAGAATAGAGAAATGTCCCTGAAACTTTTGTACCTTGTCACAGATATGAATATTAGGCTTCATCCAAACAGAAGCAATGCTGCTTAATATTCTATAATTGCAGACTTTTGCATTTCATTAGAACAGTAGAGGCATAAATGCTTGGTGATTCTAAAGTTTGTTTTTTTAAAGTAAGCTACCTGAGCTACCTTTTAAATGTAAAGTATGTACACGTTTTGTTTTACTTTTCAGAAGAATTTAGTTACTTAGTGCAAACATGTTATGGCTATTTCTTGTATAAAAAATAAGTGCAGAAAAAGATTTGACAGATATAAGATAAAAGGAAGCGATGAATTTAAAATATGCTGAAGTTCATCCACTACTGGATGAATTTATGGTTAAAGCTAGGCCTCATTTCAAAATCTAAAATCAGTAATCCTAGAATTAAGATATCTAGAGGTGAACCATATCATGCTGTTCCAGAAACATAGTATAACTAAATCCAGTTGTTTTTTTAAATAAGCATTTTTTTAAAAAAATATCAGCAGCTGCAGTTCAGGTTCCCAAGAGATTTTCCAAACTCCTTGGTATAATTTCTCAAAAGGAAATATGATAAACCATTTAATGAGGGTTTAAATATAATCCAGTACGGTCGGCAGTTTCAGAGTTAAAACTTAAAATAAGAAAAATAGATGAACTGCAGCACAAATTCATTGCATTGCCACAGTATTTGATCTGATTTGTAAAATGCAAACCAGGCAGGATTAACAGTCACCACTTCTTACTGAATGAGAATTATTTTCTACCAAAGGTACATAAATTTATATCAGGCTACGTACTTTTCAGGTTTAGATGAAGCAAATCAGTCTTTACACACTAGGGGCAATTCTGCATTTTATTATAGAAGACACCAAATTAGAAACTGCATATATATTAGTTAATTTGGCTTCACTGTTAAGTATGGAACCAAAAACATAACTGCTTAATTACAATGGGTTGTATAAGACCCTTCCATTCAGAGCAAGAAATGAAAGCTAACACCTTCTGCCAGAAGGGAGAATGGGAAATGTAATTTTATTTGATTTTCTTTTTCTCCTGAACCTGAGTTTGCCACCTCCCCTTATATTTAAAGGCCTCAGCTCTCCAGACCCCTTCTCAAGAGAACATAACAAGCACTGAAGAAAAATGCCACCACCCCACATTCCATTCATAAGGAAATCTAGGATGAATCTGGAGTTGGGGGGTGGAGGCAGAGAAGGGACCAATGACTCGGTAACATTCACTTGAATGGAAGTTCAGCTATCAGTGCAATATAAATCCTGCTTTTTCCTGAATTGTATTGATAACTGCTCAAGCAAAAAGAAATTCAGCTTCTTTTCAGATTCTGCCAAACATCTGAAGGGTTTTTTTTTTCATTAACAGACAGCTAGCCTTACTCTAGAATCAAGACTATCACATTCTGAGATACTCTTCTTTACAAAGAAAATCCCTTTATTCTTTGTTAAAAACACACCGAAATACCTTTGTGAACAGTACAAAATTATGACAGAAGTTAGCATATTATGCTTTGGTGCAGTGTAGTTTTTGAGAACTTTGTCTTCTACATCAGATAGCATTTTACTCTGTTGGTATCTTCTATATTTATGTATTTAGAGTTCTCCAATACTGCCTGCAATTATCAATAATCTTAAAACCTTTCAGCAACAAATAATTCTAATGTCTATGTGACTCGTGTCTACTCTCAAAATGTAGTTTCAGAAGGTTCTAATAGTAAAGAACAGAAAAATCCCCAAGTAGAGGTAAAATACATTTTTCCATGTAGCTACTATCTTTTTCAAAGAAAATATTTTTACTATGAAGCAAATCAAGAAACATCTCAATTATTAGCAATTTCATTGCTATGAAAGTGAAAATGGGATAACAGTTATTAACTTCCAGCACTAAAATGAGGGTTGGGCACAAATAATTTCTATATAATTTTTGCCAATATAAGCAAGTTATTCAAACACTTTTAAGTGTCTAAACTCCTCTACTGCTGCTCTGAAAAATCTTGCAAATGCTAATCATTTAAGAGTTTTGTTTTGTTTTTTCCAACCGCATGAGAAGAAACTGTTATATTTCCATGTTCCTGTTGCCCACTTTCAAGCACAATACAACTCTGGAGGCGCCAGTGCAGAATTGAACTATTTCTGTTTCATTTACTGATTAGCATCAGCTCCGAAAGGGACTGCCGATCACCACCCAACCAGCACAGCTCTTCCCATGAAACACAAGAAATATAGATATATATACAAACCATGCACACTCAAGGGGAGAGGGAACTGTTCTGCAAATGACAGTACTTGGAAACTAATGCCTTCAAAAAGAATAAAAACTTTAAAAAGTTAAAATATACATATATGTATATATTATTTGAAATGATGAAAATGAAGGATTCTGGAGTGTTACAAATCATAGATGTTTAAGTCCATTTGTTTTAGAAAAAGACGGATCCTTCCATTTAACCAATCAGCCACCTGCACTTTCCACGGCATAGTATAGCTGTAGTATAGCTTATGCTTTTTTCTTCCCTTTTCTTCCACAGAAAGAAAGTCAACCTATGTGTAAGATCTTCTCCATTTGTTAATAATAGGTGATCTTGTGGTCTTCTCTCATACTATGCTTTTAGAAGTTTTGGAAGAAGTTTTTAAATTTTTCTAGCTTGATCGTCTCCGCTGCAGGTAAAATTCTTCGAGTAGCTCAACAGAGAACAAAACCAAAACAATAAAAAAAAAATCTGGATAACAGAAGATTGATTGCTGAAGTTCAAAGAAAGGGATGGAATGGCCCTTTCATATCTGAAGCAGCTTGTCTCTCAACTATGCCCCGAGTTCCTCAGGTTTGTGTCTCCTGTGCATTAGGCAAAAGTTCTTAACTCTTTGTGCTCAGGTAAAGGGCCATTCTTCAGACTGGCTTCCCCATTTCCGTGCCAGGCAGTTGCAGGTTCTTTTCTGTTTCAAGCAATTCATCCAATATATCCCTAGAGAATAGAACACATTAGAAACCAGAGAGAATATACAAAGAGCAGCCAAGGCATATGATGTAGCCAAGATGGCACTTAAAAAGAATGTTTTAAAAGAAGTAAGAGAGATTCTGAATGGTACAATATAATCTAGCTTCTTATAAGGTCACAGAGACATTTGAGTTCATAAGGACATTTGAAAAAAATGAAGGTTTGTTTTCTGAATTAAAAACTTTAAACCCTTTGTTTATCTCTTTCTCTGTTACACACCCAAACTTTTATCTCAAGACTCAAAATCTAGCTGGTCAGGCTTGGTATGAATTCTTAAAGAATCAATGCCAAAAGCCATGACTGCAATACCCCATTTTGTGTCATGGCTCTAAATTACTACAGCTCCCTTCCACTTTTATAACTTCTGCCAATGTTTGACTAATTCCAGTTGAAGACTCTTCTCGAGCCTAGTACCTCTCCAGTCCCTAAAGAGTTCACATAGAACCCACCTCGTTTTAAGAACTATTTCTTGTTAACTGGTCTTCATTCTGGTATTTTTCACAAGATACACAAGCTGGAAATCTGAATAAAACCCATGGTTTTACAGTGTAGGTTTCAGTAATATCTTCTTTCACCTTGTCTATTCAGTTCTTTACACAAATGCATGGTAGAAGGCTATGTTAACACAATATCCTCCTTGCAACAGCTGTAAAATTCAGTTTTCTACAATTTTCATAATGAAAAACCAGGCAAGAGCTAGGAAATGGAGGGGGGGGGGAGAAGAGTATTTTTCATCTTTTCACATGGATGGAAATGAAATAAAACATGCAAACAGTAAATAATATAAATAATATTTACTTGTGCATATAGAAGAAGATATAGCCACTTCGGTCTCTATCACTCTGGACAGAGGCCTCTTGAGTTCTTGATACTGCCAGGTCGTTGTATGTGAACCATGCCTGCTTGCGAATATCATATACATCACTAATATAGTGACCTTAAAAATAATGAAACAGACAAAAAGAATTATTTATTTATTCATTCATTCATTCAGTTCGTGCACTGTCCATCTCAATAAGTGAGTTTGAGAGGCGAACTGTTTCAAAGTATTTTTTTAAAAATCCTGTTACAAATATAAAAAATTAAAATACACAATAGCTGAGGAAGATATCACAATTGACAGTCACTAGTACTGCAAAGGGTGGGGCCTTCTCACACTTGGAGCTCCAAGTCCTTAGGGCCTTACAAAAGACCAGCCATCCTAATCGCTACAGGAGAATGTTCCATGGGGCAGGTGCTATGGCAGAGATGGCAGGCCTCTGGTAACATCCGGGCTTCTGATGTCATTCATGCAGAAATATACAGACAGAAGTATCTAATAAATGACATCTCCTGCAGACAAATTTGCTTTTATTATTTTAAATGTGACTCATTTTTACTGCGCTTCAACTTCTTTTTATATGCCAGATTTATTGATGAATAAATAACGAATTGTTTAATGGCACTCCTCACTTTGTATAACATGTATGGAAACTTGTTTTTAATAATAATATTAACATTTGCTTATTGTTGGTTGTTTTTAATATTAATTTTATAGTATTTATTTAAGTTGCCCAGAGTCTTGTTTTGTGAGATACGCAGTCATATAAATATGATGGATAGATGGACAGATGGATTAAAATTAAGCATACAAAATTAACTGTTTTTATTGCATTTCTTTCTTCATCTTGAATTCTGGTTACCTGAAAAGGCCTTCAAAACACAACTTAGAAAAACAATAAGAAAGAGAAAAAACGCAGCCTTTTTCTTACCTGAGGAGGATGTATCTCCAATGTGACTTACGATACTAATGAGACGATATGAATTAGGAAGTTCTCCTGTCTGTGAAAGAATTCTATTAGCTTTGGTTTGCTTCTGAATATATCGGGCATTTAACTTTATAAGAGACTTTATAACAAACTTAAGACACACTGTATCAAACACTAAAATAATTCATTTCAAATATGTAGTAAACTCAAATCAGCTTTATAAAAAATGTATTTTAAAAAAATCAGTTAAATACAGGTAGTCCTTGATTTACAACAGCTCATTTAGTGACCGTTCAAAATTACAATAGCACTGAAAAAAGTGACTGATAATTTTTCACACTTATGACCGTTGCAGCATCCTCATAGTCACATGAACAAAATTCAGACCCTTGGCAACTAATTAATATTTATGACAGTTGCTGTGTCCTGGGGTCATGTGATCAGCTTTTGCGACCTTCTGACAAGCAAAGCCAATTTGGAAGGCAGATTCACTTAACAACCATGTTACTAATTTAACAAATGCAATGAGTCACTTAACAGTGACAAAAAAAGTTGTAAAATGGGTCAAAACTCATTTAACAAATACTTAGCAACAAAAATGTTGGGCTCCCTTGTGGATCAAGGACTACCTGTAATTCATCAGAGTGTGATCAACAACATCCTTATCTCTTAGACTGAACTATGATCACAGACACTACTTAAAGTGACTGTCATATTTTTCCTTAGCCCATACTATAAGGGAAAAAAAATCTTCATTATTAGTTCACAAACACACTGCTCTTAAATGCACCTTTGTATGGTTAAAATACACTGAGTGGTAAACTAGGAAGGACTCAATCTATATTACCAATATTACTACTGAGTCAACAATAATCAGCTTGCTATTCAGTAAATCAAGGGGTTATTATACCCCAATCTCCTTCCTTCCTTGAGGGAAGACATCCAACATGAGAGTACAGGCATAATGCAAACAAGCATCTTTGGACAGATATATTAAAGGGCTGCACTACAAGAAGCAATTCAAAGGTTTTTATGCAGTAATAAAAACAGGAAGGTGACATCCACTTGTCACTGCCCCTTCACCTACTCAACAGAAAGGCAGGTAATGGTAACTCAACTGGAAAGCAACTTATGGCTCTCAATCCTCTTTCCAAGGTGTAACCCTGGCAAAAGTACATGGGCAGGCAAAAAAGAAAATGAAGGAAATATAAGAAGGTAAGAAACCAATCCATAATTTGATTGTTGTGAACCATCGGAATCCTTGACAATCAGGCCGCGTACCATTTTAATAAAATATTGTTATTATTTCCTACCAGGTAATCAGTGGTAAGAACACAACACCGGCAAATAACCCTTGCAGGAAATGGACCCCAGAAACCATTGCTCTACTCTCATTATAGCAGCACCTTATGATAAGAGGAAAAATGGAATAAGACAATCCTCTGCCAAAGCTCCATTTCCACCCCCACCCCATGTGCATCGTTGGTCCTGTTGGTCTGCCTAGGCCAGACCAGGAAACTAACTCCACAAGTTAGACTGGAACTATATTTTATTGATATAGGCTACAGAAACAGTACCTTTTCTGGTACTGCAGAGGGATGCAATTTTTCTTTCATCCCTCTTGTACCAATGGAAGTTAGGGTAGAGCCAGTAGCCAGATAGCCAAAGCCAAGCTATCCTTATCCAGGTAAATTTAACTATCTGAGAAAAGTCATTTCATGTTTCCAATGAATATTTTCATGTTTTCCCCAATTCTAGTTCTCATGACTACAATCCTTTCATTGTGAAAAACAGGACAGCCAAGGATGGAATTTTACAAACATGGAGTAATGTAGAGCTGCATTGAACTTGTGAAATGTACACCTTTTACCAAACCAAGATTTTTTTTCCCTCTCAGGAAGAATGAAATATGGCCAGGCTTTTCAGTTTGGGCATGAGGGAAACACATTTGCTGTTTCATTTTGGGAAGTACCATATTTTTCGGACTATAAAATGCTCCGGACTATAAGACACACCTAGCTTTTGGGGAAGAAAACAAGGAAAAAAAATCTGCCTCTGCCTCCCAGCAATTTGCCTCCTTGCAGCAAACAGCCTGATCAGCTTCAGCACAGCCTGATTTAGCACAAGCAGCTGATTGGCAGTTGGATCTGCCTCCCGGAATACCGCCAATCAGATGCTCCAGACTGCGGGGATTGCTGCCGCCACCTATTGCTGCTTCCCCACGCTCCATTTTCAGCCTCTGCATGTCCTGTTCCAGGTGGCAGGGATCGCCGCTGCCTATCCCTGCCGCCTGGAATGGGCTGAAAATGGGATGTGCAGGGACAGCGATCCCGGCAGCCTGGAACAGCTGATAGGCAGTATTCTGGGAGGCAGATCCAACTGCCAATCACCTGCTTGTGCTAAATCAGGCTGTGCTGAAGCTGACCAGGCTGTTTGCTGTATGCTGCATGGAGGCAGAGGCTAAAGGGTGGGGGCCGGTGGATGAGTGGGGCTTCGGCAACATTCGCTCTATAAGACACACAGACATTTCCATCCACTTTTTTTGGGAGGGGGAAGGGCGTCTTATACACTGAAAAATACGGTAAATTGTTTTTAGTCTACCCTGAAGTATAGATTTGAAACTGCATCTCCAAGGGCCGATATTATCAACAATTCACTGTCGCTCACTGTTGGTCATCATTGAGAAAGCTTAATAAAGATGATCCAGTGTGCCATATTATGCAGACTGAACTATCCAAGCCACGAAACCTTGCTTAAGCATTTACCACCTGTTAAACATACTAGTGTTCTTCCCCTGGTTTCTCAGATCATCACCTCAGCATTTCTTTTCAGTTCCTCAGCTTCCGCTTCGGAGTACTCCATGTCTAGAAAATCCTCATTCCCAGAGTCATCATCAGAGCCAAGACTATCCAGGAGAGAACTGTTAAACTCTAAACAGCATGAAAAGGATACTGCATAAGATTCCTGATTTTGTGCATAAAACAGAGATGACAAAACTTTACATTCCAGTGCATGATACACTGTCTCACTAGAAGTGCAAAATATTCACCCTCTCTTTATTAAAGGAAATAATCTACTATGTTAAATCTTCAGAGCCATAGCAAGCATTAAATATACAATAGGTACAAAGTTAAGATTTTTCAAATGCAAACAGATCAGTTTGAGGGGAAAACTTTCTTTCCAAAAATGCAAGTTTTTAAATGTTTTTGCACTAACTTTAAAAGTAAGATACCACCAAAGTAACACAGAAACTGATTTGCATCAATGAAAAAAAAATACAGGATACATTGCTGCAAGAAACAGAAAAGGTATGCTAAACTCTTATACAACACCTTAACTGAAGAGAGTTTCAGTGAATTATCATAGCAAAATGCATAAAATATTTTGAAAAAATTACCGCTCATCTCCCACTGCTATATAACTAGCCCTACTTTGGAACCATGGCTGAACTAAAATACATAATTCTTACTAGTTTTTATAACTTGTTTTGCAGAACATCAAACCTGAGAAGAATACCAGGAAATTAAATCTACAGTTCATAGAACCAATAAACCTTTTAGTAGAAACCTCTCGTTCTCATTTTTCACAAATTAGGAATCCTGGGCAGACTTGCTTGCTTTATCTCGCTTAGGATTTATGAAATAGAGTCGAGCATGCTAAGACATAGTCAAATTCGGGTTAGAGAAATAAAACAGATTGGAAAAGAAGCCACTGAAAACTGCTGAGACTCTATATTCTGCTTGTTTACAGGGCTGCAGCACCATATCCACTTCATACCAACGGCTAAAACATTAACTATTTTTGTTTGTAGTTTCCCTATACAACATTTGATGCCAACCAGTACTTTTTCTTATTCAGTTTTATGTGAATTCATGGACATATATTACATACCATGAAGTTGTATGTACTATTAGCTTCAGAAAAGAGAACAATTTAATGTTTTAAAATAAGAATGGTAACATAGAGATTTACTGAAATTAGAAAATTACATTCTGGAAATATTGGGGGGTCTGTGCAGCCACCTATGTCTATTTTTCAAGCAGAGAGGAATGGCTATATGCTGTGTACTCAGAGCCAACCACTAGAGTTTACTTGTATTGCAAAAGCAAATTTCACCCTTACTTTGAACAATTAAATTATGCTTTTAAAAGATGTCCATTTTTCTGTTGTGTATCTCACCTTGTAGACTTAATTCAGTGGCACGTTTAAGATCATCATCCTCTTTCTGCTCCCGCGCCTCCTGCTGGGGTAGAGATTCAAGCTTAGTTCTCTGAGACACTTCCTGTTTTTATAATTGCTCTATTTTTCCTACCAATACTGCATGAAGTTAGTATGCAATGTAGCAAGTCCCTAATCTCACCACATGCTCCCAGGAAGAATGTGAACTACTTCTCAACAAAGTCCAAGAATAATTTATTTATTTATTTATTGGTTCGATTTATATGCTGCCCTTCTCCGGAGACTCAGGGTGTCTTACAATGCGTTAAGCAATAGCCTTCATACTTTTTGTATATATCTGCTTAGTAGGGCTTTCGGCCCCCCCAAAGTGGTGTTCTTTTTCTACAAAGTCATCTTATTGTCCCCACAATCCGGGTCCTACCTCGAAAGGATGGAAGGCTGAGTCAACCTTGAGCCTGGTGAGATTTGAACTTGCAGTAATTGCAGGCAGCTAAGTGCTACTTAACAGCACTTTAGTCCGCTGCGCCATCAAGGCTCCTGAATTCCGCCCCCCCCTCTATGTAGCAGAATGTATAGTGTACTCAAAACTAGCTGAGTACACCATACATTTCTGAATAAACAGTATAGGAGAAATTGCCTTCATTTAGGAAAAAAAAAACAACTAGAATATCAAAGGCTTGCAGATACATGGTTTCTGTAGGTTTAGGTGCCTCTCCTCTCACTGCTAAACAATAAATGGCCAAACACATTTGAAAGTTTTTCTTCTTTCTTAACCTATTCACATATGTTTCCATGTCCGTTTTGTTTCTTTATGCATTTGTAAATATTTATAAAAGTATATATAAGAAATATTTTAAGAAACTAGTAATGAAATGAAGGCTATCTCAAAGGGCTATACTCTGCTGTTTTTTACTATACTGAAAGATAGCTCCTCAGTGTGCAAATGGGGCCTTCCAAACTATGCAAAGATGCCTCAAGAGGCACCTTTCATATATCCCCATCTTTCTTTCCAGTAAAAAAGTGAGGCATTGTTTTTTTTCCTCATACACACTTCATCCTATTATTGATCTCTCCTTAGTTACTGTTCTGTTTTAATTGTTGATACTTTTTTTTTTTTACAAACATTTCTATTCTGCCTGCTCTTTTGATTCTAGGCCTCTTGTAATTTAGAAGCAACACAATCGTAAGATCTGATCATAAAACCTAAAAAATTAAAAACAAAACTATTAAAAATTAGTAGTCTCCAAATTACAACCTCAACTGGATGTTGGACTGGAACATCCATCACTAAGTATTGTGGTTGTTAAGTGAGTCATCACATAATGATATCCAACTTTATTTACCCTTTTCCTATGGTCTTTAAACCAATCTGACCTCTCCCACTGATTCTCCACCCCCCTTTGTCAGAAGCTGGTTGGGAAGGCTGCAAATGGCGATCATTTGACCTCAGGATGCTACAACTGCTGTAATTATGTGTTAGCGTTGTCTTGCTGACGATTAAGTTGCATGCTGTTTCCCACCCATCCAATCTACTTTCTTACAGCCTCTAGGCACCAGGTCAGAACTCTGATTGCATCTCCTGCTCAGCTTGGGAACAAATGAGAAACCTTGGTATCATTATCATATAGATTGTACTTAAATCAAAACAGAACTACGACCTCGAAACCTGACAACCTAGCTGTTTCAGACAGATGCTGAATAAGATGAGAGATGGGTCTTATTAATATTTGTGGATTGTGATTAAATTGTTTTTATTTGTATTTTTGGAGTTTTGTACAGATTTCAAGAGTCTTTGAGACATAGGTTAACAAAATCTCATCCAAGGAGCAGGATTATAGTAAAATGAAAAATAGTTTAATTATGGATATCATGTCAAAGGAGACAACAAAAGCAAAACCTTCCAATAACGATTCTTCTTAACTCTGGAACTACTTTTTCCAAGGTATAATTTAGAAGAAAGGAAATTCCAACAGGGGATGGATACCTATAATAATTTAAATATGGATTCTTGAATACTAACTATTAAATGAGGAGAAACCATGGACTCAAAATGAATTACTATAAGTTATATTTTCAACTGCCCAAAGATCACAGAAATAAAACCTATGATCTCTTCCTTCCTGGTAATAAAAAAATATTTTCAAAAATATGAGAAAGGCCACTAGGGAATTTATTAGAAGTAATAAATTTTGAAAGACCATGAGAAAATAAAATAGGTAGAAACAAAATATAAGAGCCCTGGTGGCACAGTGGTTAGAATGCAGTATTGGAGGCAATTCTGCTGACTGCCGACTGTCAGCAGTTTGAGTCTCACTGGCTCAAGGTTGGTTCAGCCTTCCATCCTTCTGAGATCAGTAAAATGAACACCCAGATTGTTGGGGGCAATATGTTGACTCTGTAAACCACTTAGAGGGGACTGCAAAGCACTGTGAAGCAGTATACAAGTCTAAGCGCCATTGCTATATAAGAAAAATTACAGAAGAGCATCTCTGATGGACAATGACCTAAATAGACTTCCAAATCCAAATTTGCTAAAATTGATGTTTTAAAAAATGCATTAAATTCAGTAAAACATATCTTTGCTAAAGGATTTCTTTAAAAACCAGGTTCGTAAAAATAGGTTTCTAAGTTTGCAATTATGAAATAAAATCATGCAGTGCCATATTATAAGGTGAGGTTACAAAGAATTCTCTCCCTAGAAATAGTGAGACAGTCACATATCATCACGAAAGGTGCACTTGTTCTTACTTGTTCTTGGAGACTCTGAGCCAAAGCTTGCTGTAGTTCTTGTTCTTCCCTCTCCCTTTCCATATCATACTGTTGCAGCCAATCAACCTCCCCCTGAGTGCCTTCTGGAGTTTTGTTTTCCTTGTTTTCATCAAAATCTTTAGTTACCTTTGTCAAGTTGGCATAACCTATGGAAACAAAATGGCGTCTTAATTTTTTTGCATGAGTTGTAGGGGGCTGCTAACTGAATTGCAACTGGGTAAATTAAGGATGGACAACCTTTTAATGACCACTGCATTTAATAGGGAAGTGTAGGGTGGCCACAGAAGCCTATCACACATGTGAACAAGAAGTTGGACTAGTTTTTGTATGCACATTTTATATTCTCATATTGATGCTTATATCAGCCTTACCTCATAAAAAGAGAACACTATGCTGGCAATTTTCAGCAGAAAAAGAAAGAACTTCAGAACTTCCTGCAGCCCCAGGACAACAGACTACCTTATTCCTGGGCTAAATCTTTTTCATGCTATTCAGATCTCAAGAACAAAATGAGCAAATTAGTCCATGATCATTTTTTTTTTGGGGGGGGGGAGGATAAGAGGAAAGCGGAAAAAAATTGCTTTCAATACTTATTTAGTGTTTTCCGATTAAGTCATTTGTGTAATTTAAGCACTGAAATACACACCAGAATACGATGGAAATCAGTATGTGAAATTTATCTCCCATTTTTGCTCTTGCCTTTCAAAATTGTGACTAAAGATTTTTCAAAGACATTCCTACAGTAAAAAAAGAGTTTTGCTTCATTTTCCAATTTTAGTTGAATATTATTGACAATTATGAATTGTAGAATGAAATATGCCAGACATAAACTTCACTGCGCATTTTAAGATGCAAGCCATCATGACATAAGTATTCAATCTTTTTTAAAATGCAATTTAATACAAATAATTTTTCAATAATAAAAATAGACTCAAAATAATTTTGTCTATTGGTAGCACAGCTCTTGCCTTTCTCCCTTCCCCAAATAAAGATGGGATTAAAATATAATAGTTCAGGAAGGTAGACCATATCCCTACTCCAACTCTTAATACCTATCTTGCAACTCTGAAAATGAGCTGAAATTAAAGCACTAAAATGAGATGCCTACCCAATAGAATTTCAGTGGGGTGATTTTGAGGCTAAAAAAAGGATGAAAATAAAAGTAGAAATGGGAGTGAGTTTGGAATTGTGTTGATTTCCATCCTATATTCTCATCTCCCACCTGCAAAATAACAATAAACAAACAAAACACCAAAATGAAACTATACATTCTGTAATGTCACCAAGTCAACAGATGGCTTTTTTGTAGCCTATTGGAGAGTCAGAAATCTGAAGAGCTCACCATGCCACTCCATACACTGTCACTCAAATTCTAGCCTTTTCTTCCCCTCTTACCAGACTCTGCAATAGCTTTGGGTTTATCAGCATCCTTAAGTTCCATATTATCTGGCAACTCTTGCATCTCATCGTCTCCAAAGCCAGTATCGGGGCTATTTGTTGGCTTATCTTCATCGTGGCTTGATGGCGATGCTTCACGTTTACTAATCTCCAGGACAGCTGCTAGAAGTTCATCTTCACTCATTGTTTCGAGCCCACTATTTACTGACTCTGGGGACTTGGGATTTTCTGTTTTACTTTTCTTTGAGCTCTGCAAATAAATAAAAGGCAAAACTCACTGGGATCCATTCTCTCTCAGGATACTACACCAATCACTGCAATATGAACATATGTTAAGACATAAAAATGAGATAGACATTCTGAACATACAATCGTAATCCAACACTGCTTTGATATACAGAATTGTTCTGACATCATCGGAGAAAAGTCTGGCTTTGATTGCTGAAGATAAGCTATATTAAATAAATAATAAATGAATAAATGAATAATAAAAAAATTCAGCCCTGCTCCTCTTAAGAATATCCTTGTATACCTGCCATATCATCTGCAGCCACAAGAGGCCACTCTTAAAAATTAAAAACAATACATTCCTCTATTTATGAATGAGTTTTGTTCCAGTGTTCGTAAGTGCAATTTGTTTGCAACTCCAAAAACAACAACAAAAAAACCTGCAGTGCAGTTCTTGCCTGGCACGGGTGGCATGCCAATGGGCTTTGGGTGGTGGCAGGACGGGGTTGGTTTCTGGCGCACTGTATATATATATATATGCGCAGCATGCTGGAAGCTGACCCTTTCCTGCCTTTCCCCACTACTGCAGAGGGTTCACTCCACCCATCAGGTTTTTCTGCAAAGCTGTTGCTTGTGTGGAATGAGAACTGTGCTGCACCTGGCTGCAACTCCAGCTTACAGGGTGCTGGGGATCAGGAGTGGATAGGAGGGAATGTCACATATGTATAACAGTGCAAGAGAACCTGGCTGTTTCCTGCCTTCCTAGTACGGGCAGGTTTATTTATATTGACAAAACCTAATGTTGCATCTAATTGCCACAAAAAGGTTATGTGATCATCAAACATTCTTCTATCAAGCTCTTTTCTTACTTTCTCAAGCTCCTCTTGCTGCTGTTCCCTGCTCTGGAAATCACACTGTTTCTGACTGTTTGCAACAGGACGTTTTAGTGGTTCTTCTTCACTGTCTGAATCCAAATAATTTAAAATGTGACCTTTATTCTTGAATGAGTATTTTCTGAAAAAGAAACAAAAAACTTTAATTCACCGTTTCAAAAAAGCCTTCTAGTGATGATTAATATCAGCTTACAAAAACATTCACAGAAAAGCTAGGCAGATGGCAAACTATAATTCCAGGAATATAGTATAAAGATTTATTCAAAAACTAATCCTCTGCAAAATCTATTAAAAACACTTTCTCAATCTAACATTTAGAAATTCTTTATAACATGAACATTAATATTCTTGGGTTTCTTATGTCTTCTTAAGTTTTTGCGGGTGTGCATATGCAAAAAATTAAAATCTCGGGTGTTTTCCTGCGTCATTGTAAATAAGTTGGTTAAAATATTTAAAATTCTGGTTAAAATCCCAGTTTAAAATCTAAAAATCCTTACAGAGCACTCTGCAAGGTCTTTAAAACCTCAGCTAAAATCCTACCAGTGACTTTAAAAGTTTTTTTTATAGCAATGTTTTGACAGGCTCACAACCCTGTCATCTTCAGGCTCTTTTTTCATTTAGAAGCAATGGGATCTCTGTTGCGAGGTCGGAGCTGTCGCTTATCTATATTTGCTGCTGCTGACATAGGCTGGTTAGCCTGTAACTCTGTGTTGTGATTGGAGGACAGCAGTTTTTCTTCCTGCTTCCTCATCCTGGCTGTTTGGCTGCGTGTTACAGGCCCAGCTTTCTCAGATTCTCTATTATTATCTGTCTGCTGTAGAGGGGCTGCTGTAGATCATCTGCTGTGATGCCTACCAGAATCCTTTCCCCTCTACATATATACACTCTCTCTCTCTCTCTCTCTCTCTCTCTCTCTCTCTCTCTCTCTCTCTCTCTCTCTCTCTCTCTCTATATATATATATATATATATATATATATATATATATATATATATATATATATATATATATACACACACATACTCTATATATATACACACTATACACACACTCTATATATATACACACTATACACACACTATATATATATATACTCTATACACACACGCACACACACACACACACACAGAGAGAGAGAGAGAGAGAGAGAGAGAGAGAGAGTATATTAACTAGAATGTTTCATGCAAAACTTCATTAAATATTTAATATATTTTTAAATATTAATCTTGTATTCACTATATTTTTCTCAGTTCTGGTAAAGGAAAACCAACATGTTCCCATAAAGCTACCATGTAATCTATCCAGAATAATTAGTGCCTTAACAATGCATTAGTAAAGGTGTTGCTAAATCAGACTACAGACAGTCCTCACTTAATGACCTCGCTTAATTCAGCAGCCAACCAAGTTACAAAAATCAATGTTAACAAATATAAAATAATGCACCAAATTTTCTAAAATAGAAGGCAAATGTTTAGTGCAAAATCAATTTCTAAAGACTTAAAACATTTTGGTCTTTTTTTTTTTCAGATACTTCAAAATCATGCTACTCACCGACAAGGTGTAGAAGTCATTACAGAGCAGGAATTCACCATCTGGGACACTTTTAATGGCCGAGAACTGTTTTAAAAGAAAAGTAGTATTTATTTCAGAAAATTATTACATATAGCCATTTTAATGGGGATCCAAGTTCATGCTACAGTTTTAAGAAACTATGACCAGCAGTCTTTGGATTAACTGTCACAGCTGGCACAAAATTTGCGGACATCTTTTAAATCTGAGTTCTCTACAATGTTGTTTCATAGATCACAACATCTCACTTTTTCCCAACAGGCACCACTTAATCTTAATAATTTAGAAAAATCTAGATTCTCTAGACTTTTGTCCATTATTTAAAGGGTGATACCTGAATGTAAATTCTATCTATTGTATCCAAAGACGGTTAAACAAAGATAAATTAAAATTTCACTGTTAACAAAAATAAACCAATCTATAAATACTATTACTAGAATAAGTGGAAGAACTCACATGGCTGATTGTGCACTCCATCCAAGATTAAGTGGGGGCTTTGTGCTTTCTGTACAGTGTGACTGCAGAGTCAAAAATCTTGGAATAACCACTTGCTGCCCTACTTTGTGATTGAGGGAGAGCACCACATTGAAACTGTACCGTTTCAGATGAAGTATTAAAACCCTTTAAGAGACAAGAAGGAATGGAAATGTATAGATTGTTTGCTATATAGAAACAACTATTCTCTTTAGTAATACGTTAAAAACTATAGGCTCTCCTTGCTATCAGTTCCTTATAAAAGTATGCATTCTTAACTTATAAATGCTGGAGATGGATCCAGTTTTTCTTGTTCCAAAGTATGGAATGAGAGCGAAATTCTATCCTACCCCCAGCCACAAGCAGAGGAAGGTAATGGTGCAGATTTCCTTTTCCTTCTGCAGTGTTCCCTCATTCTAGAACACCCCTCCTCACTATTCCACACTCCAAGAACCTTCTAGAGCAGGGGTGTCAAACTTGTGGCCTGTGGGCTGAATGCATTACGTACTGGCCACGCCCACCCCGTTTAACAAAGTGGGGAGGAAGTCACGATATGTCACATGACGACGTGATGATATGAGTTTGATACTCCTGCTCTAGAGCAAATATTGGGGAATGAGGTGGGCAAATATTGGGAAATATTGGGGAATGAGGGGTAGAGCCTTCTCTGTGGGCACGCCCACCCTCTGGAATCAACTTCCCTTGGGTCTTTGATTGGCCCCGGACCTTTGTACCTTCCGCCGCGAGCTTAAGACATGGTTGTTTAAACGCCCTAGCCTGGAATGATGGGGTCTACTGTTTTAAATTGGTTTTAAATTGATTTTAGTCTGTTTTAATGTGTATTTATTGGGATTGTTTCGCTGATGTGAGCTGCCCTGAGTCCTTTGGAGAGAGGGCGGCATATAAGTCCAAATAATAATAATAATAATAATAATAATAATAATAATAATAATAATAATAATAATAATAATAGGGAATCTGCAGAAGAAACAGGAACTTAGCAAAATCCTTACAACTACAGGAAATAGATTTGGGGTCCAACCTATCATTTTACACCTTGTAATTGTAAATATGTTACTGCTGCTTTGCCAGTTTTTAACAAACAGAATTTTGCTTTTAAAATTTGATGGAAGCATTGTCAAAATGCTTTACTAAACTCCTAATTTCCAAGAATGACATTCTGTTCAAAATTTAAATTAATGTAATTCAGTTATTCTAGGACCGATACCAAGCACTTGTTTTTGCCCTAAATATTTTTATCTCAGATTCTAAAAGTTGCCAGTATTTTGGTATAACTTTTGTACCAAGTTCATATACGTACCTGGGAAACCGACTGAATTTGTGTGTAACAAGAGCAGATTTTCCACTACACTTCTCACAGGAGTATTCTATTTCTTCTGCCTAAGAGATATAATATGTGCAAGGTTTGTAATCTGATAAAAAAAAATTTTTAAATAAAATCTTTTCTTTTCCTGTTTTGGTATTCCTCCCTCCAAACAATTGCATTTATTTACACTTAAGAATAGATAATCTTTCATTACAATTACACCAAATATCCATGAAAAAGTACAGAGAACAAGTCATTGTAAAAGAACCAGAAACTCTGACTAATTTGTTTTTGAGATTAATCCAGTTAAAGTTGGCCCAAAAGTTACATGACAATTCCTACAGAGAATTAATACTTTCAGAATTTTTTTTACCATAAAAGATTCTCCCCACCCACCCCATTCCCAAAAAAAGTCCATGGAGAAACTTGAAACGAGCTCATGTAACTCTAACATATTTCCACAAGATTACTCTTCAACATATAATTGATTTGCATTCAACTTGCAATTTTAAAAAATGTACACAGTACAAATAATATTCAGAAAACATTTACAAAAATAAGTAAAATTTAAGATATAATAATGTGTAGGAGGATATATATTGTATACCCGGAAAAAGAGGTCCAAAGAATCTTGGATTGATCGAGAAGGAAGCAACTTTTTCCTTCGTGGCAAGTCAATGGAAAGATCATTAAATTGTTCCCGCTTGATGACAGTTTCACCACACCTGCAGGGAAAAGTTTTACCTCATTTAGTTTACCACATTTTTAATACCATATGCAGATAACATTTTAGCACAAGTTAAAATGCAACATCTTTTAGTCCAGCTGGGTCCTTTTTCTTTGACATTTGTCTCTTCTCAGAATACTTTTCCAAATGCTCTGGAGGTTCCCATAACTTTCTTTAACAAATTTTTGGGGATGGGATATGGGTAGGCTAAAAAAAGAACAGCCAAAATTATTCCCATACTTCTTTATTGTGAGAGCATTTGCTGAATGAAAAGCTGTGCCATAAGAGGAATGGCACTACTAGATTCCTCACAAGAGTTCAAATGTTCTTAAATAAGAAGTATACAATATTAAAATACTGACTGTAGCTTTTTCCCTGGACAACTGCAATCTTTGTGTTGGCCTCTGTTTTCTCCCAGATGTTTCTGAATTACAAATCCCAAGATGTCATTAATTGCAAGCTGAGGTTCAAAGCCAATGGTTGGAAACACTTGTCTAGATAAATTAAAATATGCCAATTTTTACTATTTTCAACATCTTTGAGAAAATATGTAGGGCCTCCTGAATTTCAACTAAAGCAGGAATTTGAATAGGATGTTTATCTACCGTATTTTCCGGCGTATAAGACGACTTTTTAACCCAGGAAAATCATCTCAAAAGTCGGGGGTCGTCTTATACGCCGGGTACCCGAATCTGAGTTGCTGGCGCTGACCGATGACACTTTGGGAGCGCCGGCAACATTGAGGGGAAGCTGTACTCCGAATTAGTTCCAACCTACAAGAGGTGCCAGGCAGTGCGGGGCCCACGAGAAAGGAACGCGTCCCCACTCTACCCCAGAATTCGGATCACCTTCCTTCCTTTCCCAGCAGTCCACGGTGAAAGCGGCGCCGCGGTCGACCTGGGCCAGCGCCTTGCACACCTGGCTCTGCGTCTCCATTATGAGAAGCCCCATGCGACTTCGCATGTCTCCGCCCCAGTCGCGCAGCTCTCCCAATCCGCTCACCGGAGGAGCCATGAAGTGCTCGCACCGCCTTGCCAGATCTTCCTCGTCCTCCTTTCCCCACAGCTTTTCCCGTTGTAATTGCTGCTGCTGCTACCGCCGAGGCTGCTCCTTCATCTCCGCCCACCGCACCAGACCCAGCCCGGCCAGCACCGCCGTGGCTCCCGCAGTCCAAGCGGATCGGCGCCCGGGCTCGCAGGCGAAGGGTGGGAGTGCGCAGCGCACTTTCCTGGCTTGGCGCCGATCCGGACGGCTGCAGAAAGAACTGGGCACCGGCTGTCATGTCTTTTCTGCTGTGCCGGGTTCGGCACCTGGGCTCCTGGGGTTTAAGCCTTTGGGCCGGCCCGTGCTGCTCCAGGATGTTCGCTTCGGGCTCCTTGGAATTGCTGCTGGGCGCTTCTTCCCGTTGGGGCGATGGTGAGTGGACTGCGGGAGCCACGGCGGACTCCTTCCCCACGAGGTATTGCTCTGCATTTCACCACCTCTTCCAGGCTCGCAGCCACCCACCATCGCCCCAACGGGAAGAAGCGCCCAGCAGCAATTCCAAGGAGCCCGAAGCGAACATCCTGGAGCAGCACGGGCCGGCCCAAAGGCTTAAACCCCGGGAGCCCAGGTGCCGAACCCGGCACAGCAGAAAAGACATGACAGCCGGTGCCCAGTTCCTTCTGCAGCCATCCGGATCAGCGCCCGGGCTCGCAGGCGAAGGGTGGGAGTGCGCAGCGCACTTTCCTGGCTTGGCGCCGATCCGGACGGCTGCAGAAAGAACTGGGCACCGGCTGTCATGTCTTTTCTGCTGTGCCGGGTTCGGCACCTGGGCTCCTGGGGTTTAAGCCTTTGGGCCGGCCCGTGCTGCTCCAGGATGTTCGCTTCGGGCTCCTTGGAATTGCTGCTGGGCGCTTCTTCCCGTTGGGGCGATGGTGAGTGGACTGCGGGAGCCACGGCGGACTCCTTCCCCACGAGGTATTGCTCTGCATTTCACCACCTCTTCCAGGCTCGCAGCCACCCACCATCGCCCCAACGGGAAGAAGCGCCCAGCAGCAATTCCAAGGAGCCCGAAGCGAACATCATGGAGCAGCACGGGCTGGCCCAGAGGCTTAAACCCCGGGAGCCCAGGTGCCGAACCCCGCACAGCAGAAAAGACATGACAGCCAGTGCCCAGTTCGTTCTGCAGCCGTCCGGATCAGCGTCCGGGCTCGCAGGCAAAGGGTGGGAGTGCGCAGCGCATTCTCCTGGCTTGCTTACCTTAGCTCAGTGGTTGGGGGGTCAAACAACCCTTTCACAGGGGTTTTGATGGTGGTGCAATACAGAAAAACGAGCGCAGCCCTCGCCATCCGGAATGAATGGTGCTGTTGTGGCGGTGCGGGAGGGGGCGGCAGAAGCGGGAAGAAGTGGTGTTTGCGATGGCTGGAAGCTGTGGGAGTGAAGCACTACTTTCATTTGTACGGCAGCAGCATTCCGCCTTGGTATATTTGTGTCAGGAGTGGCGCAAGGCAGCCTTTGTTTCCTGCTGCCTGGGACTCAGAGTGGTAAATAGCGTCTGATCCGGAGAGCTGCTGGATTTTGCTCTCTAATCCGGCTGCCAAATCGGCCCCCTGCAAACTCTCGTCTCTCAAGGAGCGCTCCCTGAAGCGGGGCTGGAAACTTTGGTTGGACTGCTTGAGAGAGGAGAGCTTGCAGGGGGGCGATCTGGTGTCTGCAATGGAGAGCGGCATCCAGCTTTTTCTCTCCGCTATAAGAGCGCTGTAAGAGCGGCAGCCCTCATCTCCTAATGTTTGGGACTCGGAGCGGTAAATGGTGACTGGTCCGGGGAGCAGCTGGATTTTGCAGTCCCAAGCATTAGGAGATGAGGGCTGCCGCTCTTACAGCGCTCTTACAGCGGAGAGAAAAAGCCGGATGCCGCTCTCCGTTGCAGACACCAGATCGCCCCCCTGCAAGCTCTCCTCTCTCAAGCAGTCCAACCAAAGTTTCCAGCCCCGCTTCAGGGAGCGCTCCTTGAGAGACGAGAGTTTGCAGGGGGCCGATTTGGCAGCCGGATTAGAGAGCAAAATCCAGCAGCTCTCCGGATCAGACGCTATTTACCACTCTGAGTGCCAGGCAGCAGGAAACAAAGGCTGCCTTGCGCCACTCCTGACACAAATATACCAAGGCGGAATGCTCATGCCGCACAAGTTCAAGTAGTGCTTCGCTCCCACACTTCTTCCGGCCCTCAGTCTCTCAGGGAGATGCTTGACTTCCTCTCAGCCCCAAGACACTGGCTGGCCCATGAGATGAGAGAGAGAGAGAATGAGAGAGAAAGAGAGAATCAGAATGAGACAGAGAGAGAAAGAGACAAAGAATGAAAGAGAGAGAAAGACAGAATGAAAGAGAATGAGAGAAAGAGACAGAGAGAATCAGAGAGAGAGAGTGAGAGAGAGAGAATGAGAGACAGAGAAAGAGACAGAATCAAAGAGAACCAAAGAATCAGAGAGAGAATGAGAAGAGAGGGAGAGAAAATGAAAGAGAATCAGAATGAGAGAATCAGAATGAGAGGGAGAGAGTGGGGAGAGAGAGAAAGAGGGGGAGAGAGAGAAAGAGAAAGAGCGGGAGGGAGAAAGAGAAAGTGGGGGGGAGAGAAAGGGGGACAGAGAGAAAGAGAATGAGAGAGAGTGGGGGGAGAGAAAGAGAGTGGGAGAAAGAGAGAAAGGGGGGAGAAAGAGAATGAGAGAGAAAGAGTGGGAGAGAGAAAGAATGAGAAAGAGGGGAGAGAAAGGGAAAGAGTGGGGGAAAGAAAGAATGAGAAAGAGAGGGGGAGAGAGAAAGAGAATGAGAGAGGGGGGAGAGAGAAAGAGAGAATGAGAAAGTGGGAGAGAAAGAAAGAGAGGGAGAGAGAGAGAAAGCGAAAATGAGAGAGAGAGAAAGAGAGAATGAGAGAGAAAGAGTGGGAGACAGAGAGAGAGAGAGACAGAGAGGATGGAGAGTGCCTGAAGGACCCCATCCCGTACTGGGAGTCCAGGTGCTTCAGCAAGCGGGGCACTGGATTCGTATTAGTGGTCTGCGAAATTTAAAATTATGAAGTTGGTGGTCCCTGAGGTCCAAAAGGTTGGGGACCCCTGGCCTAAGACCATCGGAAAACACATATTTTTGATGGTTTTAGGAATAACTTTATCGTTGGGGGTCACCACAACATGAGGAACTGTATTAAAGGGTGGCGGCATTAGGAAGGTTGAGAACCACTGCCTTAGCTGCTTGCCTTACTTCGCTTGCCTGAATCCATTCCATCAGCAAGCAACTCCCTGCCTGCAACCAAGCAGGCAGGGAGTTGTGGACTTCAACTCCCAGAATTCCTCAGCCAGCAAAACAAAGCTGGCTGAGGAATTGTGGGAGTTGAAGTCTACAAGTCTTAAAGTTGCCAAGGTTGGAGACCCCTGTTCTATTGGGTACGTAAGTTTTTTTCCCCTTTGGGATCTTTAAAAAAAAATAGTTAATTGGGTTTTTTTTTAGTTCTTTTTTAGACCTAGCCATTTAAAGTTTAGGAAGTTTTAAATTTAGCTTTCATATAAAAATAAAAATAAAATAAAATAAAATAATATTTGTGTAGCTTTCTGAGATTTAGTGTGTTTCTGTAGTGTTTCACTCTAACTACACAAACACACAAAATCTCACAAAGCTGTATGTGGAATTTTGTGTGTGTGAAGTGTGAAAGTTGGTTTTTTGGGCTTTTTGTGGCTGTGTGAAGTTCCTGCTTGTTGCAGGGGCCATTTTGGGTCTAGCACATCTACTTTTACATTGTGGATGAGCCAGTTGTGTTGTGTTGTGTTGTGTTGTGTTGTGTTGTGTGTGTGTAAAGCGTGAAAGTTGTTTTTTGGGGCTTTTTGGGGCTGTGTGAGGTTCCTGCTTGTTTCAGGGGCCATTTTGGGTCTAGCACAGCTGCTTTTACATTGTGGGTGAGCCAGTTGATGTTTTTTTAATTTTTATTTGGTGTGCGTTGGAAGAGGGGTAGTCTTATACGGCGAGTATAGCCCAAACCCTATATTTTAACAGGAAAAGTAGGGGGTCGTCTTATACGCCCAGTCGTCTTATACGCCGGAAAATACGGTATATATTTTTTCCAAGCTATGCTAGCAGTGCCCGGTGAATGATGCTTAGTTACATTAGAATCATCCACTACTTAAATTGCTTGAGAAGCCAGGCCTTGTGTGTATTAACATCAAACTCAATGAGAATGATATGAGGAAAGGGACGCGACAGGAATGTGAAAAAAAAGAATATCTTTAAAGACTTACATTTTACATATGATTGAATGCTGAACTTCAAATTCTAGATTTGCAATTACTGGACATGTATAAACTTTAGTGGCTGAAAAGTCATCAGATATGCGTCCGGACAAGTTGTCTTCACTAGAAATAGGCTCACTCTTCCAAGTTTTGTTCAGCTTCTCCATGTCCTCTTTCAATTGATCCAAGCACTGGCTTAAGAATTCATGAGCATCCTAAAATCATCAGTATGTTTCTTAAAAGTGCAGCTTTAACATTCCTTCAACATATTTATATACGTAGTATAGATTCAACAGTATAGTATAAATTATTTAAAGCTGGTTCAATATACTAGAACCCCTGCAGATAGTCCTCATTTAGTGACCACAATTGGGACCAGGAACTTGATCATTAAGTAAAACAGTAGCTAAGTAAAACACCACAATTTTATTATCTTACTTCAGTTTTCCTTTGCTTTAAAAACATGTGAAATCATAAATTTGAGGATTGGTTACAAAGTTACTTTTTCATCACTGTGGGATTACGAACATTTGCTTAGCAAGGCAGCTGCTAAATGAGAATTACCTCTAATTCAACTAAAATTGGCAACATTGTGATTCATTGTAAAGAATCATTATAATAGTGGAAATTAAAAAATTTTGATGAATCCCCTGTACTTATTCATGTTTTATAATCATATTATTTCCTTTAAATTATATGCTTACATTTTTCTTCTTCAAATGACAAAATACATACCAAGATACAAAAAGTAAAGTTCAAGAAATAATTTCTGGACAGTGTACTAGAACCCCACACTCTTTCCAGTATTTGCTACATTTTAATTGTTCCATCTTAACTTAGCAACAACTAGTTTCCTAGACTGCCTAAATCTAAGCTATTCTCAATCACACTTTTGTTAAATTTGGCTAAATGCAAATAAATAAAACTCACTAATTAAAAAAAACAACTATGAGCTTTCCTTGTGAATTTAATAGACAATGCAATCAGTTAGGTTCTAATATGCAGAGAGAAATCTCTCAAAATTTCCTCAATTATAACTGGATGTGTTGGTGTGCAATATCAATGCTATTTTAAGACCTACAAGCAGAAATTTCTCCCTTTTAAAATCTTTATGCAAGGGACAGTATAACAGACAATGAATGGTATATTCTCCACAAATACAACCATATTGTAATTATATTTTTTTCAAAGGATTGTCAGGGTACTAGTCTGTTACCAGAGCAGAGGCATGGTTTGAAACTTTAATTCAATGTAAAGGCAACACAATTGAGAAAAAGATGGAAAATGAAAATTCTCCTTTACTAAACAATAACATTTCAAGAAATGACGATCAGCTATCAATCAGCCTTATCTTCACTCAAACGATAATTGTAAATGTAATCTATTTAGGTAAAAACAATCATTTGTCAAAAATGCTCCTGTTATGAGATTCCCCTTCTTCTCCAATGCTGCATCTATCCAATATCTCCCAATTCTTTAATATAAAGTCATTATGGAGGTCTATTATTGAAGCTGTGCCAAAATTTTATATACCTTATATCAGGGATCTCCAACCCCTGTTCCATGGACTGGCACTGGGCTGTGGTATGCCAGCAACCGAGCCATGCAAACAAGCAAAGCCCCTTCCGCAGGATGCAGGCAGCATGTGAAACCATGCCCCCTCCAGTCTGTAGAAAAATCTCTCTCCATGGAACTGGTCCCTGGTGCCCAAAAGGTTGGAGGGGACGACACGGCCTTATATGAACATCAGCTATGATAAATGTTAGCCACAGTTCTATCTTGGAGGAAAAGCTGCAGGTATACAGTGAAAATCAAGATTCCATAGAGGAGAGATAATTAATAATTTACCACTTAACAGCTAAAAACCATGTTTGTTCAGACCTTCCGAGATAGCTTTTTAACTTCCTGGGACATTTCTTTACAAACTCGAAGTAGCAGCAGTAAGGTCAGCACAACTGAGCATGAAATAACAGTTTATACATCAATAGGTTTCAGGCTATCATAGAAGGTCTAAACAAACAATAGTTTTCAACATTATAATGGTTAATTGATACAGAATTTGTATCCCATGGAACCTTCATTTGCATAACCATCCAGTCTTCTCCATCCTACTCAGTCTGTACATTTAAATCCTACATCAGTTAAGTCACTCACGCATCAGTTGAAGCTCATGAAAGCTGATGCCGTGTGATAAAATCATTACTCTTAAAACTGCTATCAGACTACAATTTTGAGTTTCATAGATTAACACAGCTTTCCCTAGCACTGATTATTTTAGGTATTGGGTATTGAAATCTCTGCAAGAAAACAACCAAGCTTAGAGAGCACCAAGGATCTCCTCATATCAACCCTGAGCTACAAATATTCTCCTTTATTGACACAGCTCTCTTCCTACAAGGTTTATAGTAGGGGAATTCTAATAATTTTCTCTGAAATTTATTTTGATGAGAGTCTTAACTTTTCTCAGTTTTCTACTCTATATAGTGTTAGAGTAGTACACGGCTGAAAAAAAGGTTAATAAGACAATCAACTAACTGGTTACATTTATAATAGATAATATGGGTAACTGTTTTATTATTCTAATTTCATAGCTCAAAATAAGCTTTCCAATAAAGATTTACATCAAAAATCAAACCCTAAGGGCATCTAACATCTGTATTTCTTCTGGCTCTTTTCCCAAATAAGATTACTTTAGCTTGGGGTACTTTTATGAAATAGCTTTTATATAAATACTATGTAACAAGTGACAAAGCTCCTAAAGTAGCTCAAACTACTGACAACAGTTACTTCAATGTATGATACTTACATTTTGCATATAGCCAGAGAATCTCTCTGCTGTAGCTGAAATTGAATTTTTCACCTTCTTGAGTAGTTCTTTCTTTACTTCAGGGCTACATGAATCTTTTTTAGCAAGTAAATTGGTAAATCGTCTAGAAAAAATACATAACGAAGTTTTGACATTAAAAAGCATGTCGAGGTTACCAGACATCTGGCAATTTTGTCCTCATGTCCTCTGTCTGACCAGCAGTGCCTTAAAATCAAATATTGTGGCTTTTGAAGTTACATACAAGCTGTCTGTTCCTGAGCTCTTTTCTCCCACATTCCTTAATGAATGCTAACCACAAGTTAACAAGCTCAGCTTTGTGACTTTAATTAGTTGATTAGTACCCGCTGGCTGGGTTCTACTACCAACTGAAATTGACAGGATCTTAATCAGTTACACGCTGAAAGCTTTTGCCTCGTAACCCACAATTTGCCACATTCTTCCATTAAAAAGCAAGTCTTTCTGATACTGGAAAAAATAATTTCAGATAGGCCTAAGAACTTTCATTTAAATCAAATTAAAAAAAAAAAAAGTTTATTCCCCAAGCTGATGCTTACCTGATCAATGCATTGAACGGAACTTTTTTCCATGGGATACTTTGTTTCAAAAGATCATTAGCAAATGATTGAATTGAAAATAAAGACTGTAAAATAGCATTCATGTAACAAGTGTTTCCTAAATTTGTAAATCTGTGAAGAACAAGACATTATGATCAAATTAAAATACTGGCAGCATAAATATAATTTGCTACGCAGATTACATTATTTGAGAAGACATAATTCTAACTGTATTTGTGCATAAGCATTGTCCTTTCCTACTCATTATCTTAAGAAAACATAATATTATGGTCTATATATAACAAGGAGGAAAGCAAAATGCACTTCCTGAAAATAAAGTGCTATAGAAAGGATGATAAAAAAATAACTGATAATAGGAAATACTGAGAAACCTGAAGTGAGTTTCTATTTCCTCAATAGTCAACTTAGCACATGTATACATAAAAAGAGATGCTGAAGATACAACAACCAACCCTTGTAGCTGCTGCTGTGGATGAGTGGTAAGGGGAACTCGAGGCTTGTTCCATCCTGTGTAATCCTGATTAGATCTCAGTCTTTTGACAGAAAGAGGGGCTGGCTGAGACAGAAAACCTAAGCTTCTTTTGGCGGAAGGATTCAATACATTAGACCTATAAAATAAGAGGGATAAAACCCATTTCAAAGATGACAAAACTTATTACTACAATTATGGTTAGATTATGTGGTTAGATAAGCAAAGATGACAACTACTTAGAGAAATATCAAAGCATTAAAAGAAAAATATTGTACTTACCTTAAAGGTAAATTAGTTTTATTTTCATCCAGATAATTTAATTGTAACAGGGGCCTTCTTCAAATGTTAAGAATAAAATGAGGGAAGCATATCAAAGCTTTTTTAAAATCTAATAATTCTTGGTTGGAGGGTGACACTGTTTTGAATTCTGTATTGCAAGTTCCTCACATAAAACAGTCACAGATTTTTCAGAAATGCTCAAGTAAGAGCTAATAATATTATAAGGACAAGTTTTTAAATCTGATATAAAAAAATAACATATATTGGACTGAATCTAGCAGGTTGGAATAGCCATTTGTGCAGCAATTGTCAAGTTCTCTGTTAGGTGCATCTATATCTCTGGATGGGATGATATTCTTCCTGAATGAACAGGTCTATGACTTGGGAGTCCTAGACTCCAGCTATTGTTAAACGCATAGGTAGATGCCCTGGTGTTTGTCTAGCTTCTGCCCTACCTGAAGCAAAAGGATATGGTGATGATGTTTTATAACCCATCACCACTTGTGGGTACTATTGCACTATTGCATCACCACTTGTGGGTACTATTGCACGGGACTGCTTTTGAACATCACCTGGAAGATGAAATTGGTACAAAATGAAACTGTCCCTGTTGGGGAGCAGAGGTAAGAGTTGCTTCAGACAAGTGACACTGATGTTGTGAATGCTGCATCTGGTATCAACAGGTTTCCAAATTTAATTCAACATGCTGGTTTTAATCTTTAAAGCTCTACATGGCTTGGCACCAAAATTCCTTTGAGACATTCTTCTGATTTGACTTACTTATCCTCTGCTCATTTCAGGTGGGGAAGCTGAGGATACCACATAGCAATAACTGGTTAAATGGTTCCTGGCAGGTCTAAATATCCATAAAGCTTTCTTCAAATTGCCCTCGATTCCTGGTGTCTATCTAAAGCTAACCATGTTGTTTTGACAGACCCAATACAGAAAATATATGCTATTGTGTTTTCCAGTCTGGCCAATAACTCTCATTATCCCCTTAAGGAATACTAGGCCAAAATTACTTAGCTTCTTGCTGGGACTTGCTGAGACTGCATATCTGTAGCTAGTCTTTTATACAATACTTAGAATAGCTTCTAGTGTCCTAACCTAATTAAATCATCTCACTTCTTGGCACAAAGAAATGAAAAATATTCATTTTGGCATGACTATCTTGATAAGCAGTAATATAAATTGATTTCACAGAAAACATGGATTTTTTTATGAATACAGCATACTTATGATAAAGCATTTTAAAGGAGAATAGCTCTTTTTGGTACCTACCTGTCCAAATTAGAATTACTAGCTGAATAATCCTTTGTGGAAGATCTGCTACCATAAAATGAAGATGACTGTAAAGGCAAAACCCCTGAAAAGGAGACAGATACAACTTTTTGTAAAAACGTACTTAAAGGCCAGCAATATCACACACACACATATTCAGTAATTCAAATGAGATTCAGAATCAGAATATATCAAGTTCTATCAGAAGTCTGATATGTCTCTTGAAATTCTGAACTGAGTGCATTTCCTAAGCAAGAGACAGTACTCAACAAAACTGAAATACTGGAAATTTATTTTGCAAACATCTTATTTCTCAAAATTCTATTCCCTGGCCACTAGTATCATTTTTAATCCCTGTTTTCGTTAACTAATTATCATGTTACATTTCAGCTTTATTAGAATTTATCACCTGGTCATTTATTTCCGGCAGCAGGATCATATCAATACAATTATACTGATCATATTCTCAGAGATAAGAAATGCATTAAGTATTTTACCTGCAACATTTTTAAAACCTGTCTAAGGCAGAACATTTATTTCACATGATACAGTATGTTTTTTTTCCAAACTGGGTTCATGGAACCCTAGAGTTCTGCAAGCACTTGATGGGATTTTACGAGAAACTATGGGGAAAAAGGTTCAGTTGAGCAGAGCCAATTTTTAATTGACAGAATTTTGCCTCAGAATCAGGGATTCTGAGAATATATTTTTTATAGTAACAGATTATGTGGCCTGAAAAAGTTTGAAAATCCCTGTGTTAGAGTAGACCTGGGGAATATTTTCCTGATTTGGAAGCTGAAGTCAAATAGCAAAGGATGCTAATTGTATAGTTAACAAACCAAATCCAAAATAATGCTATGTTTTAAAATTAATTCTTATAAAACCAACTAAGCACTGTCAAAAACAGTGCCATTTCTTTACCTGATATCCTGTTTTCCTCCGCCTGTTTCAAATTCATCTGCTTTTCTCTGCTACTGTGTAAAAATTTCCTTGATGGATCAGTCATGGCTTTGTTATTGCTATAGACAAATACATGTGATCTTAATTGTATTATTTGTAAAACACTGTGCTATTTCAATTTGACATAATAATTCCTCAGTTTAAATTTATCTGCGGTCACAAATGGTTCTTTAAAACTTTCAAACCTACTAGAAAAATATACCCAAACACTACTTCAATATAAATCTGTCTCTTTCAAACATTTAATTTAGTTATCACAGAATGGGAAAGCTCAGCTTTTTATCTGAAACCTCTCATCTCCTTCATAGATGGACTCTGAGTTGTGTACAAATATGAAAACATAAAACTATATATAACATGAAAAAATAAGTAAAGATGGTTAAAATTCAATTTTAAAGTTAATTAAAAGGCAGGGTAGGGTCTTCAGGGTGCTAACCAGCCCGCTTCCATGCTCCTCTGTGAGCCCCAAGCAAAACATCAGAGCTTTAGCTAGTACATTGAAGTACACAAAAAATGTACATGCACCCACACACGCCTACACACGCCCTCAATCCATAACTAAAATACCTAATAGTGAAAGTACAGAGAAAAAAAAGAAACTGAACTTAATCAAAATAAAAACAAAAAACACACCTTGATGAATCATTTTCTTTAGGATAATCTTCATTCATCTCAACCACAGGGGGTGTCCTTTTCCTCCTTTCACTATTTCATAAAGGAAAAATAAACATTTGTTCATCCACAAGGAAAGAATCCCATCCACTTCATGCTTATCAAATTACATGCACCTGAAAAGCTATTTATTAATACACCTTTACAACCTATTTCTATCATGAATATTGAAGGCATGTTGCCTTCAAAGTTTTCATACCGATTTTCTAATAATCCATTTCTGTGAGGTGTGGAAGCAGCAGTAGCTGAAATATTAACTCTGCTGAAAGACATTCCAGTTACTTGAGAATTCTTAATTGATACTCTTCCTGGGCTGACCAATACTTTACGAAATGGAGCTTCATCTTTATTTTCTGCAATCACTCTTCTAGGAGTCTAAAAAAATCAAAGAAAAATGCTAAAATCAGTTGAAGCATACTAATAGTGTGCAAAATTCTTTGAAATGAACTATTTTTTTTTATTATTATTATTTATTAAATTTATATACCACCCTACTCCCGAAGGATTCAGGGCGGTGAACAGCCAAGATAAAATACACATAATACAAATGTTAAAAACCATTTAAAATATATTAGATATATTTCAAATCTGAGGTGCCCATTTTTTATTTCATAGTTTTAAAAAGTGACAAAAATATTTCAAGATGAGAGAAGCAGAGCATTCTGAAAATTAAACATCTGACCATTCAAATTTTAAATGTTTTGCATACTCCTACAACATGCAATGTTCATCACAATTCATATCAGAAAGGAAAAATTAGGATTAGTGGAAGTCATCATCCAGTAAACAATACAGAGATTAATTTGCATGAATCAGGGATTTGTTACAGTTTCGTAGTTTGCTTAACATTTATCTCATTTATCTCTCATTTTCATCTGAACATGGTGAAAAAAGTTGCTTAGAACTGTAAGAAATAAAAAGCCTTGATTAATGTAGCTCTCTGTAATTTAAAGAGAGGCTCAGCTCTTTCTCTACTAGTTAAAGCAATAAGACAACTAACATGCCCAGAAAAACAACTTTATTAAATTCAATACAAGCGATAGCACCTAGAAAGTTAAACAGAATTTGATTAGCTAGCATTTGGCGGACAACCACTATAAATCCCAGAGCTAGACTAGACTAGGAAATTTAAAAAGCACTCCATAGGAAAGTAATGGAAATTCACTTTCATACTGCTGCTAAGAAAACAATATGGACACATAATCATCAGGAGTAATAAATATTTTTACCCTCCTAATAAATATGCTGAGACCTTTGAATTGACCAATACCAGAGCCTGAGGTGGTCTCTCTCTCTCTCCCCCCCCGGCACACCTACCATTCCTATAACCTTTAATCGAGCAAAACAGCACATCATAGGGCAATAATATTTCAACGAAGGTACTTCAGCTTACAGAATGTGTCCAAAATCTAGGAACTACAACTTCTCTGGAACTGAAATGTAGCAAACTTTATTTTAAAAAATATGTTGTGCTGGTGTTTGTGCTATGTAATTCAACAGGCTATTTTTCAAGGCAGATACATCTCGGAATGTATCACAACTTTTTTTTTAGGGAAGTCTGTGTATGAGAAGTTCTGTCAATATTGGGCACTGAGGAATCTGGTAAGGAAATATCTTTGAAAGAATGACCCAATGGGTCATGGGTTGTCTAGTATACTACTAAAATACTCCTGCTTGTCTTGTGTCAGCTTTCCCTGTTATATTGCTGGCTCTTTGTTGATTCACCTGACTTGATTCTAGCAATCAAGTTCATTCAATTCACTGTGATCCTACAGTGTTATTTTTGCCATATTATAACTGCCCATTCCCTATTTCCTGATTTGAAATATTTGTTTCTGACCTTGATCTATTTGTCCACCTCACTAGACAATGATCTTCCCTCTCAGTAATGTTCATAATGATCCTGAAATCAATGATTTTTATGGACAAACCAGAAAGTTACCCCTATGAATAACTGTACTAAAACTTTAGGAAAACTATGACAACTAGTTACAGTAGTTTTGACTTCAGTTTAGCCTCTCCATCACTACTATTAAACTTGCTGTGTAAGAAAACCTATTTGGCTGTTTTTAGCTAACACTGCTCTGGCATATGCCAACAGATAGCTGTGGCATTTTGCTCTAACTTAAAACTTGGTGTGTATGCAATTATATTTTGAAATTATCAAGAAAATAATGACAATAGAATATGTCAGCTGTTCTGTTCCAAACATTGTTGTGCTGATATCAATCTATAAATTCTATTCTCACCATTTTCACTAGAAACCCCAATAAATTTACCCATCCAACTGAACTATTTCCTAAGATTTTCTTATTTTCCACTTTTAGTAAGCACTACTTCCTTTTTTCTCCATTTTTTCTATCTTCAGTTGAAAATATTTAAGTCACAGCTTTCATTACTGCACCAGTCTTATTCAAGCTACAATAATTAAACTGGAATCAAGAATTTATCCACAAGACTTGAGTTACTGGAAAGCTTGTTGGAGAACTGAATGCTTCCTGTAAGGCCATTTAAGTGCCTGGCTAAATAGAACTGCATGTTAGAAGCTCCTTCTGATGGGCTTGAATATTGTATATGCATAAAAACAAAAACTAAATGTGATTGAAGAATGTGACTTTAAACAAGGGAGGAGCTGCTTTAATCTTATTCTACTGTACTTTCTAAATTTGTTTACTAAATGCTTACTCTGTAAACTGAAAAACAGATCAAAATGTAGTTTTCTGAAATTCTTGATAAAACTTACTGTTCATGTCTAGATAAGACATAAATGCTGGGATTCAATCACAATAAACTTCCAAGTCCTAACCTGGATTAGGCCATATGAGCTTCTGACTCAAAAGCAACAAAGTTCTGTAAGAACTGTGGTCTAAAATGGAACACTGGAATTACTCTCAGTGTTCCTTCTCCTTGGAGATGGCTTTACATCCTAAAGTTACCCCACCCTTCATTTACATTGATGAAGTACTTATTTCCAGTCTCAGCTATTAAAGGAAAGAGGCCTTTCCCCATCATGAGAGATAATCAGTTACAAAAATGTTAAAGAATTTTTGAAAACATATTCTCTGTGGCATCCTAAACTGCTCTGAAACTCAGGAAAAGAACAGATATATCAAACACAGCAGGAAAGGACCTATATTTTTTCTCTAGAAACTACATTTCCTAAATGTTTCCTTTTGTTCTTCCTATGTCCAACAAAAGCAATGTTCGTGTTAAACGTGATCTTCTTTGTCTTCTTCTTGTGAAACTATATCCTGTAAAAAGAATGTACACTATTCTGAGGAGAAAAAAGACCTCACAGTTCTGGGACAGGTAATATAGCAGATCCTTTACATTATGCTTGAGTGACATTCTCCAAAAACTGCCCATAAAATAAATTCACATAAAGTGAGACACTCTGTCAGTGGGATAAAGAGGGTCACAGGGTACGGTGTTAAATTTCATCATCCGAATGCATTGATAAATGTACTCATAAATTTTTAGGGTATTATTTTTAAGTACTATGTTATCCAAATATATTTTCTTCCTTGTGTTCTACATACAATGAAAACACTTTCTCCATTTTTTCTACAATTAATTTTTAATGCTTGTGGTTACCATGGCAGACAGACATAGAGAATGCATCATAGCGGTATGAATTCTTTGTTACGTTGCACACCGTAGATTTACAGCAGGGAGCATCTATGAAGGCATATGAGAGGTGCCACATGGGTTGGGGAAGGTATGCAGGGAGGTGTGAGGAATGGGCACAGGTTGGAGAAGATATGTAAGAGGTGTGGCTCGGGGAGAGTGCATGCAGATTGGGGAGGGTACCAGTGTGTGAGCAGCTAGCATGGCACAAGTGCAGAAGGGCAGGGAGAGAGTTCACGGATGAGGGAGACACATCCCAGCCACTTGCAATCTTCCCTGCCAGCTTTCTCTTTGACTTTATGGAAAAGCAGGTATGGAATATAACAAATAGCAATCATGTGATTTAAGGGTGCTTGGCAACTGCTCATTAGTAAGACCAGGTTGCCAAGGTCCCAGATTGTAATCATGTGACTGCAGGGGTACTGAGATGGTCGGAACTCCAAGGATCAATGGTAACCAGTTTTCATTCGGTGCCATCATAATTTTGAACAGTTACTGAACAATTGGTTGTAAGTCAAGGACTACCTGCAATGTATGATCAATTGCACTGTTGTGTATTAACATATAGCTAATTCCCATAAAGTAAGGAAAAACTGTAATTTCCTGGCAAAAGTATCAGAACAAATATATTAGCTTTATGGTGATGAAAGAATTTAGTTAGTAGCCTTACCAATGTCATTCAAGGAAATATTTATATCAAAGATCACCAATAGGACTGCTCTTTCTGCTGTGTTGGCCTGATACTTTACAGAATTGAAACTCATCAAGGTGAAGCTGAACTAACAACCTAGTCCTAGCAAATTCAAAACCTTCTTGCTTTAGATAGTTACCATAAATAATATAGTAACTTTGATATTAAGGCAGATATTCAGTTCCCTACACAACATGCTATTTATTCTCACTTTGGTGTAAAG
The DNA here is from genome assembly GCF_029215685.1 of Pituophis catenifer annectens. Lineage (NCBI taxonomy): Eukaryota > Metazoa > Chordata > Lepidosauria > Squamata > Colubridae > Pituophis > Pituophis catenifer. The sequence continues at coordinate 231,508,549 of NW_027256881.1, forward strand.
GTCTGAGGCATAAAATTGCAAAGATTCTCCATTACAGGAAAGATAGAAATGGAGAAAACACAGAAATGGCTTTCACCATGCATGACTGATCAGTCAATAGTGTCAGAGAATTATGGTGGACTGACATAAAAATCTGTGACACTCCTGAGCTGCTTGCACCAGGAAGAATACTATAACCAAGCAATGGAAGAAAATGTCAAATAAAAGAAGCACTGAAATTAATAAAGCTTCTGCACAGTTTCTCTCTTGTGCCCCCACTGTGTTCTCAGAAAACATCAATATTGGCAGGATTGAGATGGAGATGAAAACTAAATATATTATTAATTAAATTTAACCCTAAGAGGCTTATTAGCATTAACTGTAAAATAATTGTAATACTAAAAAAGCTTGTTAGGAGTTACTCTAACTCTAAACTATTCTTTAGAGATCTAACAGTGCCCTATAGTTGATGAGTGCATGAATAAATAATTAACCAATAAACTGTGAAATAATTGACTTAGTATGCAAAAATGTATCTGGACCTAGGTACTCTTTCTGTAACAATTTTTACAGCTATATAGAGGCTCCCTTAATTTGGCCCCATTCTTCTTTTTCTATGGATATAAAACTTCAAGCTCCTAAGAGGTACGAACGGAAGCTGCTCTTAGAAGTTACACACAGAGATAAGATGGCCTCATCATCTTATCAACATCCTTATTGCCATAAAAATGAATTTTGTCACTATTTCCCAATTTATTCTAAGAATGCTTTTGCTCCTGAGAATGAAGGAGGGAATTTCCAATATTGATTATTGAAGAAAGAACAAATGTTTCTAATTTGCTGTTTTCATCACTGAAATCTGAGGGAAGTAAATGAATTAAATGCACAAAACATTATTTGGAGGAGTGCTGCCCTTTAGCCTAATATGAGAGCTCACTTAAACAAACTCAATTCATATTGTTCAAAAAAACATAGCTCCAGTGCTTCTGACTGATACATCACACTGTAAGTACACAAAAAAGACAGAGGATTAAAAAGAAAAGGAAGAAAATATACCTGGCCTTCAAGGGAAGGTAACTGTCTGTTAGAATCCTTCTGCATGGCTCTATTGCTTAAAACTCCTCCAAAACTGCCAGATCCATGAGATAATTTCACAGCTAAAAAACAAATCATAGTTTCATATAAATTTTACACATTTCATTTATATATAGTTACTATACTTCTTTTCTCATAGCACTAGAATCATGGAGAAAAATACAAACTTACAGGCTGCTCACAAAAATGATATTATTCAAGGTCAGCTTTATAAAATTAAAATTCTCTTCTCACCCCTATGGGAAATATACATCTTCCTTAATATCATTTCTGAGATCAGAGGCCTGGGAATTTGAGGGTGCACTGGTGTTATGTATCTTCCCTTTCTCCCATATGTTCCTCCAGACTGTTCAGTTTTTGCTGTTGGTTTTTCCGCTGTTACTTTTTGCACTGCAGTTGGGAGTACACCTTGGATGGTTCTTTGGGGAACACATAATTTATCTTCATGGCCTCTGCTTTTCTAGTGTATCTACTTAGCCTGGTAGGCAGTGCTGAGGGCTTCTGTTTAGCAATTAAGTGATATCGTGTCCTCCCTCTCACAGTGCCTGGAGGCTGTTAGGGGCTGGATGGGGAGCAACAGATTGAAACTAAACCCTGGTAAGACCGAGTGGCTCTGGGTTTGGGGTTCGTTGGCTCACCTTTGCCAAATTGCCACCTTTGGTCTTGGATAGGGTGGCACTACCCCAAACAGACCCTGTGTGTAATCTGGGGGTTCTCCTGGACTCATGACTCCTGCTCGAAGAGCAGGTGGCAGTCACGGCCAGGAGGGTTGTGCACCAGTTACGCCTTTTCCTGGACCGACAATCCCTACTAACAGTCACTCATGCCCTAGTCACTTCCCATCTTGACTATTGCAATATGCTCTACATGGGGCTGCCCTTGAAGAGCATCCGGAAGGACCAGTTGGTGCAAAATGCAGTGGCCCACGTGATTTTGTGCAGACTCCAGTGTGCACATGTATCACCTCTCCTGCGGGAGCTGCATTGGCTGCTGATTTGCTTCTGGGTGCAATTCAAGGTGCTGGTTGTCACCTTGTCTCGTGTGATCTGCTGTTGCTGGAACAGGTGGTGTGTCTGTATGATTTTATTATATTATATTAATTTATTTGATTCTTTTATTAGTATTGTTTTAAATGAGGTTTTATATTCTGTAAGATGCCTTGAATCACCATGAGTGAATAGGTGGCAATATAAATTCAATAAATAAATAAAACTATAGGGTTCCAGATGAAGTCAGGCCATTGTATTCTTTCAGTAGCTGAATCTTATTCTTAAACTTCAAAGCTTCCTGTAATTCCACCAGCTAACTAACCTCTCTCTAACTTCCTTGAACTTAACCTCTAAACCTCATTTTCCAGTGGTGGTGGATGGTAGGGGTATGTGCCGCTCTTATTCTTGCTTATGTGGCAAAAAATCTCCAGGGTTATAGCAGCTGTAGCATATACCAGTTCATTGGCTTGAGTTAAGGTGGTAGTAGGGATTGTCCCGAGAGCTCTAGCAGCATCTCCTAGCGCACTATCTGATGGTACGTCTCTATTGATCCTTAATAACTAGTCTCAAGAATTGACTGTAGCTGATTTATCCAAGCTCTTATGGCTTATATCAACTGCTGTGTTCAGCAATTGATGAAATGGTAGTGATGTTCCAGCTTCAGGTGCTGGCTACAGTACATATCTGAATGTTGACAAAGTTGTTCTCTCAGCACTTCTTGAGTGTGAGATGACAAATGTACCATATTTTCCAGACTATAAGACGCACCGGTGTATAAGTAACAGACTGCTTTTCGCCCATTTTTGCTAAAAACAAGGCGCGCAGAGGGTTTGGGAGGCCTGCAGAGTGCTCCTGGGGGCTGGGGGAGGGCAAAAACAGGCCAATTTTTGCAAAAAATGGGTCATGCAGAGGGTTTGGGAGGCTTGTAGAGTGTTCTTGGGGGCTGGGGGAAGGCAAAAATGCCGTTTTTGCAAAAATCAGGCGAAAAACGAGCCTGTTTTTCGCAAAAATGGAACAAGTGGGGCGGGGCTTCGGGAAGCCAAAAATGGCTGTATTTGGTGTATAAGACACACCAACATTTCCACCCTTTTTTAGGGGAGAAAAAGGTGTGTTTTATACTCCGAAAAATACGGTAGTTGGTCTATTTCAAGCTGCGAGAACAGCTTCCTCTTCACTATGCTGAAACATTGGGTAATTAGCTGTTTTCAGTTAGTATGTTTTGTCCATTCAGTTTCCTCACACATTTCATATATTCGCTCTCATTAAATCTATTGCTGCAGTAGCAAGTCTGTCAGTTCTAGACTCTCTAGTCTCATCCATGCATGGTTTGTTCTGGTAGCCCACTTATTGTCAGATTGTCCTAGTTCCTCAATATCTGACACGGATCTTGTTAATCCAAGGCAACATCCAGGCAGGGCATGATTCTCCTAATTTGTGTCACTTTCAAGTTTGAGATAAGCAGTAAAGTGTTAGAAGTCTTTGCCCAGGGATCCTAAGTGACAAGGTAGGTCACTTAGGTCACTAGCAGGCATTTGAACCCTCATCTCCCATGTCAAAGGCAGTGCTCTAACCACTATACTATCCAACTACTTCATATGTGTGTGTGTGTGTGTGTGTGTGTGTGTGTGTGTGTGTGTTCTTTTCGTAGGCCTTTATGTGTATTTCTCTTTAGCCAGGTTTTTCCTACGTAAACCAAGATTTTTATGCAGCCCTAGTTCAGTGAAATCACAATCCACTAGTTTCTAGGCTTTTTTCAGGCAGCCAGCAAGCACCCTGCTGCCCATTGGGATCTTTTAGTCTCCCAATGGGCAGCAGGGTGCTTGCTGGCTGCCTGAAAAAAGCCTAGAAACTAGTGGATTGTGATTTCACTGAACTAGGGCTGCATAAAAATCTTGGTTTATGTAGGAAGAACCTGGCTAAAGAGAAATACACACACACAACACACACACACACACACACACACACACACACACGTATATATATCCCCCTCCAAGAAATAAGAAAATTAGTGTTTTATACTAACCTGTCTGAATCTTGTTCTGAATAGCTTCCAGATACAGCTTCATTTCATTAGCATCTTTTGATGGTATTTTATCAAGAGTCAAAACACTTGAATCCTTCAGTGTTATCATCAAGCAACATAATTTCCCTTTACTTTGTCGTACAACTACATTTTTTATATTATGGTTCAGCTAGAAAGAAAATACACAAAAACCATATATGATCATGTACATATATAAAATCACATACGTATAAAAAAGCTTACAACATAGCCTGTGTATGTTCACAAACTCTACACACACCCAAACACAAATTCTAAGCACAATGACACTTTATACAACATAACAAAGGGAAAGCCTTTCTGACAAACAGGGCAATATTTACATTTGTCTATATGACACCACAATATAAAATGGGACTACTATCCAACTTTCAAACCATAATTCCCATTCTGGATCTCTTTTTTTAAAATTTAATAGAGGAGTTAATTTAAAAAAAAAAACCAAATTGGATATTTCTCAGCTAAACATAAAACAACTATAGAGACAAAAAAGGAAACTGTACTCTAAAAGGTAGACAGAGGGTCAATGAAACCTTTAACTCATTTTATTCATTTAGTAGGGCTTACTCCAGTATAAACATGAATATGAGATTTGCAGAATTGAGACAGGAGCCCACACATATTTTGAAACTGTCATGGAAATACTGCATATAAAGGAGTAGAACCATAAAACTGAATCTTCAGTCTTTCAACACTAGAATTAGAACAAAATTAAGCAATGATCAAATAGCTTTATCCTTAGCATTGTAATTAAAAAAAACATGATGCTTACATAAAAACAAATGTTTTTTTCAGATAAATGTAACATTTTTTTCTTTCATAAACAAATCCACTGAACATACAACAACTGAACACCGGTAATTCCCAATATAATAATGTCAGTGTTCTGGAAAAGTGAAATGAATCTCTTGAGGAAAATTCAAGTGACAGTTAAATGAATTTGAAAAAGAAAGCTATCATAATAGCAATAGCAATTAGACTTATATACCACTTTACAGTGCTTTACAGCCCTTTCTATGCAGTTTACAGAGTTAGCATATTGCCCCCAATAATTTGGGTCCTCATTTTACCCACCTCGGAAGGATGAAAGGCTGAGTCAACCTTGAGCATGGTATGATTCAAACTGCCAAATTGTATGCAGTGGGCAGTCAGCAGAAGTAGCCTGCAGTACTGCACTCTAACCACTGTGCCACCGTAGCTCATAAAGGCCCAAATAATAAAATACTTCAAACAAAAAAGTCCCTGAAATCTAACTCACCGGAAATATTTTTGGAATTCCTCCAGCATTGTAGTGAATTACCAAAATCACTTTGCTCTCTTTATCCACAATTTCAAATGTTCCTTCTTTCCATTTTGTAGTCCCGGTATGTATGCTCCGCATGCGAACAGACCCATGTAATTTCAATGGAGTCATGTTTTTATACAAATAATTTATGAATATAATGAAGACTACTCTTTAACACACCTGTTTGCAAAAAAATAAATTTAAGAAGTTGATTACTATGGTTTACATCTATTTCAAAATTTGGCAGTAAATTTAAAATCAAGAAGTTTGTACATTAACTTTCTAAAATATGACTACCCCAACCCAAAATGCAGCCTGAATTCAACTGTGCTTGCTTACCAGTGAAACAAATACCATTGATATAATTAATTTTCCATTACATTTGGGAGTTCAATGCCCCATGAATCCCAAACTATTCTAGAATATTAAAGGACAGGGGAAAGTACACTGGACAGAAATGTTGAATGTTGACAAGTTATCACAAATATAGCAGAGCAGAAATAAATCTGATATATTTTGATGAGTTACCCAACTTCCAAGCATAACTGAATTGGATGAAGTGACTGAAAGAGGTAACAGATTTTCTAAAGAAATTTAGGAATATGTGGTGTGTAGATGTATACACATTGAATATTGTAGGATTGGTTTGCTAAAAATTAGCATTCAGTGTTAAAAGTAGTGTATTATAAACCAATCCTACAATATTCAATGTGTTTAAACTGGTTAGAATCATGAGTTTAATTTTCCAGTCTACTGAATTTAAACCCATTGCAAAATAGCTTTTATTCTTAAAATCTTAAATAATTAGAAAACAGATACACAAATTTTTATATATCTACATTTTAAATATAACATATTTCTATTGTATTTTTTAAAAGAAAATAAAACTCCTTTTTTAAGTTATACTCTTCTACAAAACAAGTATGAATTCTTCCATATATATTTTGGGAAACAATATGTCACAAAGGACAGAAAGTTGCAAAGTGGATTTTCAAGTAATGTAGTTAATCACCACTGCTGAAATATGTATAGGTTCAAAGAGATACAAATACTAAAAAGATGTCAACAGATGCTAGGGTATCCTTGAGACCATTTTTTTTATTCCTTCAACCGACCTACCTGCAAGGACCTATTGTAGTTGGGAACATTTACAATAAATATCAGGGAGTAATCCCCTTAAAATGTCAACTAACAATACAGAAATCAAAGGGTACCATAGGTAGTCCTTGACTTACAGTGGCAATCAAGATACAAATTTCCATTACTAAGTGATGCAGTCATTAGGCAAAACAGCATGTGACCCCACTGCTTAGCACCAGCAGTTTCAGTAGCCTCAACTGTGGTCGTTAGGCCAGGACAGGACTGTAAGTAGGCAAGGATCTTATAATTCTCCTGACCTGCCATCTTCGCTTCAATTTCCCCCAACCCACCTATCTCCCACCCGCATCTCTGCCCTTTTGGCTGCTCTGCATTCTGCCACTTATCCCTGCCACCCTCCACTGATCTTTGCTACTTTCTTCCTACTTCTGGTCTGGAATCCAGAGCGAGCAAGGGTGGAGTCTTAGGATGTGTGTGGTAAGCACAACAGGGTCTCGGAGTTTTGAGTGGCAAAGGAGCTTGCCATGCCCAGCCAAACAAAGAGGCAACAGAGTTCTGCATTACTAGGTAAGGCAGGAGAGTTGATGGCAACTCCCGTCAAAGATGAAGGCTATATAAAGGTACTGTTTGAGGTGGTGGCAAAACCAGGGGAAACAGAGGGATGCAGGCACTTGGGATACAGAGTAGTCTGCAGCTTCTGTTGGAAGGCTCCTGGAAAACCAATCTGCTGGCTTCAGCAAGGATAAAGAAAAGCCCATAACTAGCAGAACCTACCCAGACTCTCTGCTCAGCCCAGCCTGCAAAACTTTACAAAGGGCAGCAGCTTCCAGTGCGCTAAAACCTGCAAACTGGGTCTCCCGGGACACTTAGAGCACTCTGTTAGAAGCTGCTGGTTGCTCCTAAGGCTCACTGGACTTACCTTCATTTTTTCAGCACCATTGTAATTTTGGACGGCAACTGAAAGAATAGTCACAAGTCGAGGACTATCTGTATAAACCAAATATTGACTGGCAGAATAAAATTTCATCTAAACTAGGAAAAACACACAGTTCATTCTCTGTGTGTTTATTTTCTTTTCAGCAAGCCAGTTCACAGTATAGTTTACAGTATATCTAATACTTGAAAGGCAGCTTCAAAAGTTTCAAGGCAGTAAGCAGATGAACACAAGACACCTGCAGCCAAAATGTGCACTTTCTATGCTGCCCAATTTTAAAAGTTTTGAAACAGTAGACAAGTATTGTCTATACGAAGCAGCTTTTCCTTCAGCTCCATTTCCATACCAAGGAAATCAGTCTTACTTGCTTCAATTCTACATCTCAGATTTCTGCTAGAGATATAATGTCAAAATCAATATGTCAGCAACTACCCTGGTGGTCAACCTTTGAGGCATTTTATGTATAGGATAAGGAGCCCTTGTTGGAGAAAAATGAAAGATAAATTAAAGTTTAGATTTCAATCTGGAACGGCAAAAAGTCAGATGGGGTGATGGGAAGAAAGATAACAGTCCTGAGGAAATAAGAGGTCAAGGGACTACAGGTAATCCTCGACTTACCACAGTTCATTTAGTGACAGTTCAAAGTTACAACGGCACTGAAAAAAGTGACTTACAACCATTTTTCACATTTACAACTGTTGCAGCATGGGATCAACTTTCGGATGCTTGGCAACCGGTTTTGCATTTATAATGGTCGAAGTGTCCCTGGTTGTCATGCGTTCCCACTCTGCGACCTTCTGAGAAGCAAAGTCAACCGGCGGGGGGGGGGGAGCCAGATTCACTTAACACTTAACGATTGCAGCGATTCCCTTCACACCCGTGGCAAAGACAGGACGTAAAATGGGGCAAACGTCCACTTAACAAAAGTGTCTCGCTTAACAGGCTCGATTGTGGTCATAAGCTGGGGACCATCCGTATACCAACTGCTGAAAACTGGTGCGGTGGGTCCATTTCATCACACCTCTTTGGACCCACATGAAGATCCACCCCGCATTCATCATTGAATGAATGATGTTTGTATGTTATTTTTTTTATTTTGTTTTAAAATAAAAAAAAATGATTTGGAAAAAAAAAAACATCCACCCCGCTGCCTTCACAGCAACCTAACTGGTAGAATACACGCACCTTTTCATATATATATGTGTGTGTGTGTGTGTGTGTGTGTGTGTGTAGTTAATATTTCGGGTTTCTTCCCGTGTAATTGTGGATATATCCCTAAAATGTGTGTGTGTGTGTGTGTGTGTGTGTATATATATATACACACATATACATATACATATATATACACACACACACACACAGGTTGCTGTTGTGTTGTACTGTGGGGGGGGAGGACACACAAAACGTCCAGAGTTCCCAGGTGTAAGAAACCACACAAGAGGTTGGATTTCGCCCCCTTTCGCGAAGCTACAAGTGGGGTTTAGCTCCACTAAAGTGGGGAGGCTCCAACGTGCCACCCCAGTCCAGCAACAGCTCTCCCCGCTCCCTTGAGGTATCCTCTCATCCGATTCACCTTTTCGAATCTGCCCCCAAAGACATCCACCCATCCCGGGCTAATTCAATAGGGATGGCGGAGGCGGCGACGGCACTTTTCTCACACACACACACACCCTCCTAGCCTTGGTGGGCACCTCTCGAGTCTCCCTTTGTATAAATGCCGTCGCCTCTCTTCCGTTCGGGGTGGGGGTCTTTCTCTCTGCCCCCACCCACCCGTGAGCCGCCCCTCCTTTTTTTCTACCTCACGGCGCTTGCCAGCCTACCTTCGCCGGACCCCAAAGCGGAGGAGAGCCAAGCCTCCCCCCCCCCCCCGCCCCTCTCGTTTTGTGGAAAAGGGCAGCTGGCGGGAACCAGATCAGCCGCGCGAACGTCCGTCTGACGCAAAGACGCACGTGAAGAAGAAGAAGAAGAAGGAATTTAAAAAAAAAAAAAAGGTGGGGAGAGAAACAATCGCGGGAGAGAAACGAAGAGGGAGAACCCCCCCTCTTTTACGTCATCACGGCGACGGCCGGCTGCCGCCTTTCCCGCCGCAGACCTCCACGCGGATGACGGCAGGAACAACTTTCCCCGAGACTACAGTACTTACTTCGCGGGGCCGAGTGACGACTCTCTCGCGCTCGGCCTTCTGCGCACGCGCGGAGAGGGGAGGAGGAGGAGGAGGAGGAGGAGGCGGAATCGGCCTCCTTTTTTTTTTTTTTTTTTCATTTAATTTTCCCGTGCGCGGTTTTTGAAAGTGGCTTCGAAGCGGCCACGACGCATGCGCCCCGCCTCTTTTTCTCCCCCCTCGGGCCCAAGGAGAGGTCAGAGGTCACGACGGTTGGCAAGAGCGGCGGAGCCAAAAGGGCCGAGAGGAAGAGGCGGTGGCTTGCGCTCGGATCCATGATGGCGGCAGCTGAAGTTGAAGCGGCCTCCTGAGCTCAAAAGAAGCCCCCGACCATGCACAGTTTGGCCACGGCTGCGGTAAGGCCAAGTTAGGCCCGATGCAGACGGTGCCTATTAAAGGGAACGAGAGGCCTGTTTGCAGAGAGGGGGGGGAGCCACCCATTCCTCTCATGGGAGGAGGACGAGCTTAAAGGGGAAGGGGGCTCCGAGACCAAACCGCCCGGGTTTTTTTTTTTTCCCGCCAAATTGTCCTCGATAAGAAACGCTCATCCTTTCCTGCGCCCTCAGCTCCCTGTTCCCCCGGTCGTTGCCGATCAGGAGCTGAGCCTTGTCTTCGAGAGTACTGCGAGCTTGCAGCGACCCGATGGTGATGGTTGCGTGCATTTCCATATGCTAAACTATGCGGGGTTGTAATTGCCGGTGCATATAACGCTGGGACATCTGAAGGTGGCTCCAGAGATTAGTGATTTGGAGGGAGCTTCTTAAGGGCCAGCTGCTGGGCGTGTAGATCCTAGGTAAAGTTCTGGCGATGGTATGTTTAATTATCTGCAGTCATTTAGTGTTATCCATGTGTTTTTTTTAATTTCACGTTTTAATAGTTTTTCAAAAAGTACTGTTTTGGGAGCGTTATTAGTTAGGGTTGTGTGAAAGTAGCTCGAATTTTTTTTTAAAAAAAATCTAAGTACCGTGTATATACACTGCTCAAAAAAATAAAGGGAACACAAGCAGAAGACACCCGAGATCTGACTGAATGAAATAGCCTAATTAAATACTTTGTTCGTTACATACAGTAGTTTTGTGTTCCCTTTAGTTGTTTGAGCAGTGTATAAATTACTGTATGTAAAGAACAAAGTACTTAATAAGGCTGTTTCATTCATTCAGATCTCGGATGTCTTCTGCTTGTGTTCCCTTTATTTTTTTGAGCAGTATATATAGGACGTAGCTTTGAAATGGCAAATAGGTTGGATTAAAGTTTCTACCAGTGACTTCCCAGCAAACGTAACAGTAACTTGATTGGAAGTTTAACTAAATAGAAGTATTTGAATAGTTGTGAAAAGCAAGATGCTGTTAAAACCTGGCAGTGCTAGATTCCCTTTCTAGATACGAGTGGAAAACCAGTTCTCTTGTGTACTTGTCTTTGCATGCTGTTCCTTTTTGTTTTGCTTCTTCCCTCCTGATTTTTGTGTTCTGTTGTTCTCTTGTTCCTTCCATACTTGTTACATTAATTGTACAAACAAGCTAATATACAGTAAACTTTTAAGATACTATATGTGGAATGGCATTCAGTTTAGAAATTGGACAAAGTTTCATAATTATGGCCATTCAAGATACAGTAATTGCTTCAGTGTTGAAGAATACTGTAATGGTGGAATAAAACTTTGGAAGTAATGAAAACAGCATAATTATTACTGTGTTTCCCTGCTCAAAAGCCCAATTGGGTTTATTATCCAGGGAGGTCTTATTTACAGGGAAACAGGGTAGTTGTTGGTACCTGATACAGGTAGTCCTCAGTTTATGACCACAGTTGAGCTCCACATTTCTATTGCTCATCAGTATAGTTAAGTGAATTTGCCCTGTTTTATGCCCTTTCTTGCCACAGTTGTTAAATGAAGCACTGCAGTTAAGTTAGTAACATGGTTAAGTGAATTTGGTTTCCCCAAAGACTTTGCTTGTTAAACGGTTGCAAAATATGATCAGGGGCACTGCAACTGGTCATAAATAGATGCCAGTTGCTAAGTTCCTGAATGTTGGTCATGTGACCACAGGGATGCTGTGGCGGCCATGTGAAAAAGAGACATGTCACTTTTTTCAGTGTTGTAACTTTGAATTGTCACTAAACAAATGATTGTAATCCTGGACCACCTGGACCAGATTCTTGTGAATATTGGTGTGAAAAGACATAACCTCAGCTCTCTGTTTAAAAGAGCAGAGCAGAATTTTTGCTGTGGTATAGTCAGGTGATTGCTATGTATATACCCATCATGCTATTCCCTTGCAGGGTAAGCAACATTATGCAAAGCACAAAACAGGAGTAAGTAATAATATTGTATTGTAGAACAGGGATGTCAAACTGGCGGCCCACGGGGTAGATGCGTCACACGCAGGCCATGCCCACCCCTAGCTCCGTGAAGGAAAAAAAGTTGTGATATGTCACGTGGTGAGTTTGACACTCGAGCTGTAGAACAAGATGTTAGGAAAGGAAATACACCTGAATGTAGTTAACACTTCACTACAACTCTCACTGACTTTCTATTCTTGTAAATACTTTTGCTTTCATCGTGTCTGTAAGCTGCTTCATACATCATCTTTTGTTCTACTTTGAAAATTATCACTTTATTTTTTAGGATATTGAACCTCTTCAACAAGTTTTTTTATACTGGTCACTCATTTTTTATTCAGTTCACATTATCACCAATTCTTTCATGAGTCTATTAACTTGTTTTCAACAAATACTAAAGTACGCTGTCCCAAGGCTTTCATGTTACTTCTGACATACCATAGAATAGATTCATAGTTTGGTACTGATTCATTTTCAGTCTTCTGTCTCTCTTTTTTGTCCTGTATTCCTGAGGCTGTCAGCTTTTTTTCTTTCTTTTTTTTTAATTAGGAGCTCACTATTAAACATCAAGTCATATCCATACTGAGTTCTGACTTCTTTTTGATACAGTGTGTACTAGGGTATCCAATACACTAATCAAATTCAGTTTATGACATTTGAGGATATGAACAAAATGTTTTAAGATGTCTACCTAAACACATTTACTTTTGTTCCTTTCCCATCTCGGTTCATTTGAGCTAACCATAAGGGATTGATTAGTGAGCTCCACAGAGTAGGATGCATCTTTGCGTGATGGGCTCATGCCAGTAGCCTTCAAAGAGGCAGAGGTCTTCTACTTTCTGAAGAAAGCCACTTAAACTGCTGCTTGCCCTGATTCAGTTGAAGTATTAATTACCTGAAGTTGATCACAATTATAAAGTTTCCTTAAGCATGTTCTCTCTTTTTAAAGCCGGTGCCAACGGCACTTGCACAGGTTGATCGAGAGAAGATTTACCAGTGGATTAATGAACTATCCAGTCCTGAAACTCGTGAGAATGCACTATTGGAGCTGAGTAAAAAACGAGAGTCTGTCCCTGATCTTGCCCCAATGTTATGGCACTCATTTGGCACAATTGCAGCTCTGTTACAGGTAGGTTGAATGCAACTTTTAATTGAGATAGCTTGCCCACCTGTCTTAAAAGTAATTCATTTTGCACATATCTAGATACTCTTAAGTTACTCACACTACAACTTTATACTTCAACTGAGAAAATGAAAACATGATAATATAATGACAGTTGCTTCGAACCAAGTTCCAAAGATAGTTATAAAGAATTTGGGATATCCAAATCAAAACTATAAAAGTCTCCAAAATGAGAATTCTTGTAATTGCTATATTTTATGTCTTCAGCTTTCTTTTAAATGATTTGCTTTGTCTAGTCAGTATATGAGCATAATTCTTTCTATCAATGGATCATAACTAATTATTGGGGTGTTCGGTAATGCTTCAGTAAGAAATATTTTCACGCTAGTGTTTTTTCTTTTTCATAGGAAATTGTAAATATCTACCCATCTATAAATCCACCAACTTTGACAGCTCATCAATCCAACAGAGTATGCAATGCTCTGGCACTTTTGCAATGTGTTGCATCACATCCAGAAACCAGGTATACATGCTTTGCATTTTGACATTGTGGGAATTGTAATCATTAGCTAATAAAGGTATCTTAATATTTAAATAGTTATTTTAACGTAAGTTATGATAAAAGTTATCTCTTCCTGATTGCTATTTTGTCAAATGCATTTTTCCTTCATGTCTAGGTCAGCTTTCCTTGCTGCACATATCCCTCTCTTCTTGTATCCCTTCTTGCACACTGTCAGCAAGACTCGTCCCTTTGAATATCTGCGACTCACAAGTCTTGGAGTAATTGGTAAGATGCTTCTTATGCTACCTATAATAAATTCGTGCTTTTGAGAAATTAAGAGTAATCTATATTCATCAGTAAAAAGTATAGAAAAGCATTGCATTAATTCGGGGGGGGGTGGTTAAATTTGGCTTGAGAGTTACAAAACTATGTGGAATAATATGACAGATTGTCAGTGTTTGAACTTCCACATTGGCAGTACATTGTAGAAGTAACAGTCACCATACATCTGAAGTGCAAACAAGTTGAGAAAAGCTCCTAAAATGGTCTGTGCCACTAGATTTCTGACATTCTATTTAGCACAAATGTCAGTTCAACTAGGAAGTAAATTTAGAGGATCCAGCTTAATCCCACATGTATGTCCCACTGCTATATTTTTTTAGTTCTTTCTAAATCCAAATAATTTATTTTACAAATTAATTAATGTAAAATGGAAGTCCTCAAAATATTGAAGGAACTGATATAACTGTTTTTATTGTCTGTGATTTAAATGTGCCTATAGGTCCCATTGGCAGTTTTGACAAAAAAACACTTTTAAAAATTGATTTATCTGACGTTTCCCATAGGGCAGTGATGGCTAACCTTTTTGCCATTGCGTGCCAAAAGCGGGGGGAGTGTGGGGGGAGGGTCGCACATGTGCATGCCCACATCCGTAATTCTGTGCCCCCCCCCCCCCCGGCAAGCAACACCACCCCACCCTCACCACCCCGTTTTTCACTCTCCCCAGTTGGGAAACAGGCCATTTCCGGCCACTGGAGGGCTTCCAGAAAGGCTAGAAAGGCTCTGGAGCCAGGTGAGAAAGAAAAACGGGCCTTCCCCCCCTCCCCCCAGAGGCCGGAAACAGCCTGTTTCCTGATTTCTGTTGGGCTCAGAAGGCCTGAAAATCAGCTGGCAGAGCTGAACTTGTGTGCCAACCGATATGGCTCCACATGCCACCTGTGGCATCCGTGCCATATGTTCGCCATGATGGCCATAGGGTATAAGCTCCCTCTCATTTGTGGGGCTTTCTCCAAAAGCCTCATGATGCAAACACTCCATGTCAAAATCCTGCTTGGATTTGGGGACAGATCTTTATCAGCCAGCCCCCAGGAACCAAAAGGAGTTGTTTTGGTTATATGGTGCTTGGCAACCTATTGTAAGTGGAAGGGATTGCCAAGGGCCCAGATTGCAATCACATGACTGAGGATGATTCAACAGCCATAATTTCAGTCGTGTGTCATAAGTCCCTTTGTTCAGCACCATCATATTTTCAAAAAGTTGCTCATTAAGCAAGGACCACCTGTACCATCTATTAATTATTTTTATGATCAATCCTTAATAAGATAATGAAACAGATTTTTTACCATATAGAGTCCCATATTGACTCATCAAATTCAAATCACAAGTTCATTTTTTATGCTCTGCATAGTTCCTGGCTTAAGAAACTACAGCCCATCATGCCTAAGCCTCAGCTAAACTCCAGAGTAAGGAACAGAGCCAAGGAGAGCAAGGCATCTTGGTTGTGGACTGAGACAACTCACTGCTGCCAACTTGCCATGACAAATTCGCCACTGCCAACTAGCCGCGGAACAACTCACCTCAGACAATTTAACAATTCAGTTTAATTATTTAAAATAAATTTAAAAATATTTTAATTTTTGTCATTCACATTTCATTCTGTCCCTCCTTTTCAATCCTTTCTTTAATGATTCTACCATTTATTCGATATTGATGTAACTCTTGTCCCACAGCAAGTTGTCCCATGGTGAGTTGGCTGTGGTGAGCTGGCTACAGTGAGCTGGCTGTGGCAAGTTGTCATAAACCCTCCTGGTTGCTGTCTATCAGCAGCATCCTTGCTGGGAGGACAGCATTATCCAATGGCTGCCATGCTCCTTGGCCTGCATATCTGCTAGCTGTTCCCATGGATGCAGAAGAGAGGCAGAATCTGGCCCTTTACAGAAAGGCTGATGGCCCCTGGAATAGCCTCTTGTATCTGATGTAAGAGTTTTATGTAGTATTTAAAAGGGTCCTTTGATTTGTAAATGATGTGATGTCACAATTTTTCAAATGTTTTTTTTAGTCTAGTTCAGGCATATCCAACCTGTGACCCTGAACAGCTAGTAATATAGCCCCACAAGGTAATAAAAATATTAAAAAATAAGGGAAGTTTGTTGTTTATATATGTTAACTATATTACTTATTTATATGTGGCCCAAGACAATTCATCTTCATTCCATGCAAGCCAAAATGTTGGACAATCATGGTCTAAATTGTTAAGATTGAATATGCTTAAGAAGAAATTATTACATATCTTATTTGTAATAATTTCAACAAGGTTGAAATTTCTGGTCATTTTTTCAATGGACTATATTCAAAGGGGAAAAATATTCTGTCAGAAATCAAGTCTCTAGTTCTACAAATATTTTCTGTAATTCTGTCCATTCATTTAAAATTTGGTTAATGAAGGAATAAAAGATAGCAAGGTCCTGTTAGTTCTAAAACTTCTATAGTAAGTTTTAGATTTTTGACGGCAAACATTTATTTATTGCAATCATGGATGATTTTGCCTTGATAAATTTAATTTGTATCATAAATCAACATTAATTCTGATTAATGTAGACATTGTTTAATTGAAAAATACCAAAGTAACACGAGCACAATTAGTTGAAATTAGTTCGTGGTTCTACCATCTTTCCTTTAATAAGTTATAATTTACCAATTTTCTTTTAACTGTGGTCAGTTTAACTTCCATTAGATTTTTGTCGAACTGTGAAATTTTATCTGGTCTTTCTCTGTTTTAAAGGGGCTCTTGTGAAAACAGATGAACAAGAAGTTATCAATTTCCTACTAACAACTGAAATTATCCCTTTGTGTTTGCGCATCATGGAGTCTGGCAGTGAGCTTTCCAAAACGGTATTGCTTTCATTATTAATGAAATTATTCCAACTTCATGGTTGCTCTTTTTCTTGCCTGTGCATCTTATTTCTACGATACACCCTAAGTTAGCAAGTTGGTTATTTCGACCAAGAGAGTGCAGATGTACCTGTTCAAAATTGTCATGAATTGTCTGATAGTGAACTTTAAAAAATGGTACTGCTTTTAATTCTTTGATTTTATTTTTTCCATTCAACTTATTGATACTCCAGTGCAAAACAAACTTGTTTTCCATCTAACATTGGCAAGCTATTTTTTTCTCTACAAAGTGATTTGAAGATGTGGCTTTCAAATTGTCATGATTCCCTGCTTCATTTAAAAAGCATTGCTTTAAAAACAAAGCAAAATCATGGATGCCTGTTCCATCTTTCATTTTAAAGTAGTTTTATACTTATTCTTACAATATGTAAATCTTAAATTATTATGATAGGACCACTCTTCCCCCTCTGTTGAGGGAGGGGTGTTCAAATAATCCATCTATGTTAAATTGAACGCCCCTCCCTCAACAGAGTGGGAGGAATAAGACACCACCTATCTCTAGTCTACAACACAGCCCTTTCAGTAGTTCCAAGAAGATTCCACAACCAATTGCACCCAGATTCAGGTGACCCTGACCCTGAGGGACAAATAAACTCCCAACTGGCCTCAACAGCTCTCAGAGAGAGTGCTAATGACCAGATGACTGCAAAGAAATACAGTCCTTTTATTCCCCACCACCCATCCTGTCAGAACTTATCCTTCCATCCCCCCACCACCACAACTGATGAAGCTTCTTAGATGAGAAGCAAACTTTTTCTTACTCCTCGAGGAAAAAACAGACCAGTTGCCTTTTGAAAAAGCACCTTTGAGATTATTAGATCCATACCTTTGGTTGTATGTGAAGGAATGATATAATTTCTAGATGCTGCATTACAGTCTCTGTTGAGAGTCCTGAGAGTGGGAGTTCCATGGGTGTTCCTATGATTTGTTCTTATATTGATCCATGAAACAGAAAGTAGGCAGTGCAACAGAGTTTGGAGAGGTCCACAATTCTGGATATTTCAGTCTTGTTGGGTGTGTTGTGTAGTACTTTTGCCATGGATTCATTTGCTAGTCCTGGGACGATGGGTGTAAAGTCTGCTGTATATATCTGTACATTTGAAATTGTTTACCTCTTATTAACTTATTAATTACATTTATACACCACCCAAGTCCTAAACAAGTTGGGTCGCTTACAATTAAAAATCAACATGTAACAAACATGGCCAGCATCTTGATAGTATTTTACTGTATTAGGAGAGATAGTTGCAATAATATTCTTTTCTCGTCTAGTCTTTTTACTGTGTTTTATGTGGATTGGATTCAGTTTTACAGTTTGCAATTCTGAATCCGCAGATTTAAATATTTAAGTATTTGGTTTTGGTGATTTGATCAGGATACTAAGCATCTGCCCTATTCCGGTATCATTTTCAACTCAAGCAGTTAATCGTATTCTTTTCTGTTTTTCAGGTTGCTACTTTTATTTTACAGAAGATCCTATTAGATGATACGGGATTGGCATACATCTGTCAGACTTATGAGCGATTTTCTCATGTTGCAATGATACTGGTAGGCTTCTCTGTTTATAAAAACTTAATAGCTCAAGATAGGATCCTGGTAATTATGTTTGAAGCTTTGCATGGCATGGAGCCAGATTTTTTGTAGGATCATTCCCTCTGAGGCTCCACTATGCTGGACAGGGTGGATAGTTCCAGGTCTCTTCCATTAAATGTCATCTGCAGGACCTAGGAGGTGGACTGTCTCCATAGATGCTTCTGCCCTGTGGAATACTCTCCCCCCTGAGATCTAGCAGCTCTCCACCTTGAAAGCCTTGAAAAGCTAGCTGTTCCCCCAAGAGTCGGGTTAGGGTTAGGCTGGATCTCTATGAAATGTGCATGTTAATATCTGGGGGAATGTTGTTTGAGGGCATTGGGAGTTATCTTTGATCATTTTTTATATGTTCACTTTTGTTTTGGGGGAGCTGTCTCACAATGGACTACTATTTATGTTCTTCAAATAAAATATAATAAATTTTATATATACTGCTCAAAAAAATAAAGGGAACACAAGCAGAAGACATCCGAGATCTGAATGAATGAAATAGCCTTATTAAATACTTCGTTCTTTACATACAGTAGTTTATACACTGCTCAAACAACTAAGGGGAACACAAAACTACTGTATGTAACGAGCAAAGTATTTAATAAGGCTATTTCATTCAGTCAGATCTCGGATGTCTTCTGCTTGTGTTCCCTTTATTTTTTTGAGCAGTGTACATACCATAGTAGGTGTAACATTTTGCACAGTAGTATATGAAAAGCTGTTTTGCTGCCTGAAAAGGCTTTACGTTGAATTGAGCACTGGACAGCAAAAGCATTGAGGAATGAGTATGAGGAAGTCAATGTATTTCTTCATTATTCTTGTTTTCTGTTTTAACCTAGGGTAAAATGGTCTTGCAACTTTCCAAGGAGCCTTCTGCCAGGCTGCTGAAACATGTGGTCCGTTGCTACCTTCGCCTTTCCGATAATCCAAGGTAGACATCTTAAAAGTTTCTAGGGGTCTTTTGATTAGGTTAGGGAGGGTGCTCCACTTGGAACTAGTCATAGTTGCCGTTTAAAGTGCTAGGGGTAGTAATCCAGTCCCTTCCCATATGTAGAGCATCTTTCAAGGGAAAAATGATTTCTTGCCAAAATAAGTACTATTACTTGAGAGTCTGGATGTATTCTTAGGCTTCCTCACAGAGATTTTAAACAGCAACAATCAAATGGTTTAAACAGATGAAATAAATGCAGCACTGGCTGAACCTGTGATCATAAAATTCCAAGATCAGGAGACGATTCTTTCATGACCAACAGGGGCCAAAAGAAACTTAAGAAAACTTTGCCTTTTTCTAAGCCACTTCCAGAAAACAAGGTTAACGCAAAGCTGTCTTATAGGAAGTGCTGTGCTGTCATCTTTTCATTCAAAACTAGTATTTATTGATCCAGGGCTACCAATGGATCTAGCCTTTTACAGAGTCCAGGTGCATTTCTTCAATTATTCAGTCAAGTAGAGTCATGATTAACAATTAACATCTTCTAGAATGTTAATATACAGCATTCCAGGGAATGTGATAGGACAGGAGAAGGATGCAGGGTATGGAGATGCAATGGGATGCCTTGGTCTGTTTGTTTCTTACATGAAGGACAGTAATTGTATACTCAGGTGAGGGGCATGCTCCCCTCTTGTCCCTGTGAGTTTATTTGTTGGCCCCCTTTTTCTTGTCTCTTGATGTAGGGCACGGGAAGCCCTCAGGCAGTGCCTTCCTGATCAGCTGAAAGACACCACCTTTGCCCAAGTTCTGAAGGACGACACCACTACCAAGCGTTGGCTAGCCCAGCTGGTCAAGAATCTCCAGGAAGGCCAAGTCACCGACCCCAGGGGTATCCCCCTTCCTCCACAGTGACAGCCAAGGAGGTGGCAAAACCCAGGAGGAAACAGCTCAGGTTTACAGAGAGCCAGGAACCAATGACCTCTTCCAAATCCTGTCAGGCATGCGTGGACAGCTCACTAGACTGTCAGTAATCACCTGGACTGCAGGCCCTTTCTATAGCAACTTCTCACCATGTCTTTGAGGATTATGACACCAGCAAACACAGTCGGGACAGACAAGCCTATTTGAAGGTGTGGGCTTCATTGCAATGATCAGTTGAACACTGAGCTGGGCACTGCACTGCCTGCCTGGTTCAGTCGAGCCGGCTTGGAAAGTGTTCCCCAGTTTTCTTGTGGTTCACTGTTTACATGTAAGTTCAATAAATGTTGATCTGGTCATTTGACCCTCTTAGGAGTACCTTTGGAGCTGCATCTAGCTGTAAACAGGGAGGCCTCTTTGTTTCTTCCTGCCTAAAAATGGCATTTTCATAAGAGTCTCCTGATTTGTTCTTTTTCATAAGGTTGGCCATCGTGACTGGGGTTCCTTAGACTTTTATCTCTTGGGGAAACGGAGGAGACAATAACATCCTCAGCTTCCTAAAGGATTGTTCCTAGCACACCAGAAAGCAATGGGTTTTTTTTTTTCTATCGTATTATTTTGGCCATTAATTAGAACAGTTTTAACTCTGTGACTGCAATTGAAATGGTGTCAAATGTTCTGTGGATCCACATCTGCTAACTCTATAGTCTGTGGGATCCATAATACTACAAAAGGAGTAGTGTTCCTTTAACATTCAGACACTATTGGAAGGAAAAGACTGTATGGCTGCTATGGTCTTTTGTTACAGTTAATGCCTCTGTTTAATATAGAAATTAATTCCAGGGTGAATAAATCAGACGGACCAAGAGCTACTTCCAAGCATTTCAATAAACATTTGCAAGCATTTCAGCCTTATAGACAGAGCTGCAAAGTGCAAGGGCTCTCATGCTCTTTTTCTTTACTTGCTGCCAAGCTAAGTGCACACAGGTGTTCACTTTGTGCCCCAGTTTGTAGGTGCCTCCCACAGCTGAGGAACCCATTAAGCAGTCTGCAGAGGCAGCCTTTCCCCTGTTCTAAATGGGAGTAGGAAACAAAAAAAAAAAAGAGTGAATTTAGAGAGAGGGAACCTTCCAGGCTCTTAAGTCAGTTGCACAGTACCTATGAGCGGGTGGTGTGTACGCCTTTGACCTTAGCTAATGCTGCTGCTTGGGTGGGAACCCATTTTCCTTTTACCCATTCCCATTTTCTTTCCCCCTGCTTCCCCAAATGGCTGGCCAGGCCAAGCCAAGAGTGTAAACACTTCTGTCTCTACATAGGTTGCTTTTGCTCTTACAGCAGCTCCCTGTTTTACAACAGCCTTGATTTTCATCCCTGCCTTGAGTGGACTTTACCAACTGCTTCTGTTTTGTAACTTGAATAAAAAATAAGCCAAATCAATCCTGACCCTCTTTGATTCAAGATAAGGAGTGGGAGTGGGGGGTGGGAGCAGAATTTGTAATATATATTAATACAAATATGTTTACTCTTAATGCCACCCAGGGGCAATATTGTATTTCTCTTCAGATGAGAGAAGCCAGATTTTTTTTGGGGGGTGGACTCTGAGGGGAGTGATAGATCCCTCAAAGTTAAGATGAAAGAAATGTTAGCTTTTTAGGATAGAGGAATTTAGAGGAGGAGGAGATGGGGGGGGGAGATTGTAGTTGTAATCAACATAGACCAATGAAGTGAAGTTTATCTATTATGTTTAGCAACTCAACAAGGTTTTAGCCAGATAATCATAGTTCAAGAGTACGTTTTCACGCATATTGCATAGCAGTTTTATACTCTTGACAGCCCTGCCAAACTACGCTATATAGCCTTGAACGTATTTACATGTAGACCTTGGGTTACGATGACAATTGGGACTGGGATTGCCACTTCTAAATCATGCGGTTGTTAAAAGTATGATGCCCACATGACTGCATTGCGTAGCAACAGCATTCTTAGTTGCCAGGATAACCCCAGGATCCGGGGTTGTTAAGCGGGAAGAGTTGGGAGTCCCAAGTAAGAGGGCTAAGAAGGTGTTCTGTATGGGCAAGCCAGCAGAGGGAGCAGGCGGACTAGAGGGGGCTGCAGGTGGCTGGGACACACAGCAAGTAGGTTGGCTAGAGCCACAGGGAAGGTCTGGAGGGAGCAAGCAGGAGCCGCAAGTGTTGTGGGCTGGCACTGGGGAGCGTGGGTGGGCTGGTGGACACACACTACAGTGGGGCTCCTTGAAGAAAAAAAACAAGCGCCTTGTGATCTTCCCTGCTGGCTTCCCCATTGGCTTTGCTTGGTGGAAACTGACCGTGAAAGTTGCAAATGGTGATCACATGACCTTGCCTCGCTGCAATCGTCTTGTGCTACAATAATTTTGAATGGCCGCTCAATGACTAGTCATAGGTGGAGAACTACAGTGCCTGTATTTTTGAGCCACATAGATGATGGAATTAATGATCCTAATGACCAACTGACTTTTACATCCAAAGCTAGATTCTAATGTCCATAACTCTGTTAAATTATTGAATAAGGTAGTTTAAAACATTTTCGTCTCAAGTTTTCCTCAATTCCGCATGGAACAAAATGCGTACTGTAGTTTGATAGTTTATTTGGAATGTCAAATATTTGAAGGGGCCCAATTTGAGTGTTCTGATTGCTCCAAGGCTACAATTCTGACTTGTAATAGGTTATTTCCTTCCTTCCCTCACCCATCTTTTTCCAGGCTAAAATGTCAGAAAGCCATTAGGTCCTTGCTGCTATTTGTTTATACAGGATGAGCTTATTTGGGAATGGAGGCTTTAGAGGGGAAAAAAAAGAGCAATTAACCATATGGCCAGATAGAAAAAGGGTGCTCACAGCCACCTGCCTCCCAGCATGCCGAGTTAGTGCTTTTTAAAAATTTATTTTGCTCCCAGAAAGAGCTCTTGTGGCTAAATGGGTAAGAGCTGGCTGTTGTCTGTTTTGCAGGCAGATAAGCAGGAATAAGCGTGTGCATGTACATTCATTTGCTTCATTCCCCCCTCCCCCCGCCCCCTAAGGACTGCTAATACACTGGAGTTGGAGAAATGCAAAAGCTACCAGGAGCGTGTTGGCTTGTGTTGTTTTGATGAATGTTTGCAAGTGTATTCTATCCTTGTTAACTGTTGTTGCTACGAAGAAACAAAAGAGAATTTTCCTTTTTTATTTTATTTATTTATTTATTTGGAAACAAGCAGCCACCTGCTGTACAAGTAGATCTACTGAGAAAGAAGAATATACCGGTAGTTAGGGTTTTTGGGGGGCTTGCTCCTAGCAAGCAAGCTGGGGGGGAAAAAGTGCCTCCAGAAAATTCACCAACAGGATTACTTTTTTAAAAAAATATATAAAATTCTTAAAAATTTCTTTTTTTAGGAATGATTCAAAGCTTAGTTGCTGTTGTTCCATAATCTATCTGAGCAAATTGAAATGTTCATTTCAGGAAATGAAGAATTCTGTTACTTTTGGTGGTGGAGTAGGGTAACAAATGCACATTTAAACATTTCGCAGGTTCTTTATTTAATGGTTTTTTTTATTAATTTATAACATAGCATACAAAGAAAATACAAAAGTAAATAGGGAAAATAGGGAAGAGAAAAATGAGGGAAAGAAAAGAAGAAAAAGAGAAAAAAGGCGCAGGCTTCCCTTTGGTGCAGTAGAATAAGGCATTAACATCAAACCTCAACTTTTATTATTTTATCACAAGACCATACATTGTTGAAAGCATGAGCTACATTCCCATTATGAGAATATTTCTTTTCATAGTATTTTCAACATCATGTTCTTAGCCAAACTTTTTTCAATTGATTACAACTTTACCTAGTTTGCAACTATGGAGGGAAAAATAAGGGAATAGCTTCTTATCCCACATTCCCATTGATTCCTATGGCTGGAATATTCAAACAAAATTGAAACACAAGTTGTTTGAAGTTTTTCTCCAATAAAACAATATCAACTTTGATAGGGCTGCTTGGAATTAAAATACAGGTAATCCTCAATTTACGACCACAAACAGCCTAAAATTTATGTTGTCAAGTGAGACATTTGTTAAGTTTTGCCCCATTTTACGACCTTTCTTGCCACATTTGTTAAGTGAATCGCTGCAAATCAGTGACATGGTTGTTAAGCGGATTCCCCATTGACTGCTTGTCAGAAGGTCGCAAAAGGGATCGCATGACTCTGGGACACTGCAACTGTCCTAAATGTGAGTCAGTTGTTAAGCATCTGAATGGAAATCATGTGACCATGGGGATGTGACAACGGTTGCAAGTCTGAAAAATGGTCATAGGTCAGTTTTTTCAGTGCAAACAGTCATTAAATGAACTGTTCTATCTTGAGGACTATCTGTACACCCAAAAAACTTCAGTCCATATTCTTGAATTTAAAGAAGTGTTCACAAAGCCAGATTCCTGTCACTTTAATACAGACAGTTACTATATCTACCACAGAGGTCTATTGGTGTAACTGAATATCGTGCTCTGGCCAAAAAATAAGTGATATTTATTTTCTAGTAGTTAAAGCAGCAGGCTAGAAACCAGGACACACTGAGTTCTAATCCTGCCTTAGGTACCATGCTCTGTCCTGGGTGACTTTGAGCCAGTCAGTCCCTATATACCATAGGAAGCAGACAATGGCAAGTCATTTTTGAAAACATTGCCAAGACAGCTGCAGGGACTTGCCCAACTGGTAGCCACGAGTCAACACTGAGTCTTGAAGGGACACAAAGATATAATGTTTTAAGACAGTTAATCATTGGCGCATTAAAAGGCAGGGTATTTCAACCCGATTGCAAAGTTCTTGCAAATTACAAACATTTGCCCTGTCAATATTTTTATTTATTAAAAACGCAGCAAGTTTACCATCACCCAAAACATCTTTGTATGTTGATAGCAACTCAAGAATTTTGCGTGCTAGTAATGCCACAAGAAAAAAAAAAAGTGAAATCAAAAGATGTTTTAATTGGCTATGTTGCCATTTTGCATTTTTAGACAATCCAAATTCCTCTTGCAATTAGAAAGTTTAAAATACGGCACCTAAAGTATATGACTATTATTAACCTAATTGTTTTTTTACAAATATGTCCTGATCTTTTCAGATCCCAGAGTATACATTTATATGACTCAAGACTGTACTTCTACTTCCATCTTAACAAATGGTGGAAATAAAGTAGAATCTTGACTAAAGAGGAGGCCAAGCCCCAACATATTTTACATAACTCTCTAATCATGTCCATAATGATTGAGCTCTTCTAGGTAGAATTCAAGATGCTGATACTTAGTTATAAAGTCCTTAATGGCACATGGCCTGGTTTTTTTGCAGGTCTATCTTATCTCTGATTATTTCTGCCCATCCAGGAGGATAGGAGAGTATCACCATACTCCGAGTCCCATCATCATTTCGTGAGTCCGAGAGATATGGCTTCTTTATAGCTGACCTTCCCCTTTGGAGCCGAATCTCCCTGAGATTCAGTTGGCTTCCATCCTACCTGCCTTTTGAGCCATTATAGGTCCAACTCTTTCCCAGTACCGGACATTGGATCAGGAAATGAAGTGATTCTACTACCTGATTTTTTTTTTCTGGCACATTATATACTTTTTTGGTTTTTATTGTTTAATGTATCATTTTAGATGGTTTTTTTTTTTAATTTTATTTATATGCCACCCTTCTCCAGGGACTCAGGGTGGCTTACAATGCGTTAAGCAATAGCCTTCATACTTTTGTATATTTATACAAAGTCAGCTTATTGCCCCCACAAACTGGGTCCTCAATTTACCTACCTTAGAAAGGATGGAAGGCTGAGTCAACCTTGAGCCTGGTAAGATTCAAACTTACAGTAATTGCAGACAGCTGGTGTTAATCACAATGCTATCAGTCTGCTGAGCCACCAGACCCTTTTAATACCATCCTGAGTCATGTGCTAAATGGGCTATATAAATCAAACATTTTAAAGAATTCAAACACCAAGTGGGAATCCCAATTTTTACAGATTTCCATAGATATCCTACAGCCAATGGGAAGTAAAGAGTTCATTAACTAAAATGAGAATATAGTAAACTGCTATACAATACCTATGTATTTTGTATAGATCAACCATTATCATCCAGCAAGACCACCAATGTCAATTCCAGATTTTCTAAAAGGATCTGAAATATAAATTTAAAAAAAATCTAGCCTCTGTGTTTTTTTCTCTGTTTTATAAAACTAAATTGTTCCAAATAGATAATAAAGGCTTCTGTATCTGTGTATCAGGATCCTTACTAGCCTTTAAAACCATATTTATACAAACCTTGTTAAAGGAAGATGGAAAAATGTATTCAAAAAAGCATAAACCAATAATAAAGGACCAAAAAAAATATTTTATGTACCACTCAAAAGAATAGACTGTAAAGACCATAGGTTTTTCGTGTTTTCTTAAATTTAAAATCTTACCTTGATTTGCAACAAGATATGTAACAAGGCCATATGTAAACTTTGAAGCACCTGCGTTTAAAAAAATAAATTTGGGGGTGAACTTTGATTCAATATTGTCAAGTTATAAAATAATTATTTAACAAAACAAGAGTAATATACTTTTATCCTGTGCACCCTTAATAATAGAAATATTTATTGCTGTTTCAGTACTAAATCTTCTCCCTTGCTTCTGTACCAACTGTTTAAAGGAAATTAAGTTCCAATACTGTACTGTATAATAATATTCACATTTTATTGACTTTTTTCCTTGAACGTGTGCTACAATATGAGCACAGGAATATGCCTTAAAAGTATTCCAAACAGCTGTTACATTTATGGATTGTCTGTTCATTAAAAATACTGATATATAATCTGGTTTCATCTGTTTTGTGAAAATGTCAGTCAGACCTTTAAGGTAGGCAAGGCCAAAGGCAGGTGTGGTGGCGATTCCTGGAATGCTCTGAATTGTTGTAGGGTAGAATAAACAGAAATTTAAAAGCCTATTTCTTTCTGCCCCACCTTATACCAAACAAGAGCAAGAATTATTTTGAGCTTCCCACATTTTCCTCTTTCTCTGGACTGAATTATCTTTCCTGACAGTCCCCCGTAGAGCGGACATTTGCTCATTCCTTCCCCACCCTGGAGGCCAGGTCTACATTTATTTGCAGAGGGGATCTTTTTATAATAATGTATTTAAATATCATCTTGAAAAATATATATGTTTTTTCTTACAATAATTGATAATGCAGTTAGAGCATGATCAGATAGTATAATAGAACCAGTGACCAATCAACTAAAAATGAGCATACAAAAAACAGTAACCGACTAAAAATAATAAAAACAGGAGATGAGGATTTTTTTTAAGTATATTCTTGCTGTGAAGGTTTAAAATGTTGTTACATATTCTCCAATTGAACAATGTAGAAGCCTACAGTGCTACCCTTCACATGCAGCAGAATCAAATTCATCTGAACAGCATTTGAGTGTGTATATAAACCGTTCTAACATTTGTCCAGCCCTGATCCACAAGAATTGAAAATTCCTTTTTAAGCTTCTGAAACTTAATTTGGAAAATATGGTACTAAACTCTGTGCAATTATTTGTTGTGAATTGCTTTCTGAAAAGGGAATCTCCTATTTGCCATTTGTGGAATAGAGATAGCTTTTAAATGGTAATCTTTCTGTGATAAACTTTTGAAATATTTTTCATTTAGTATGTCATGGATCTTCTGTCTTGAGATGAATATGTCATGCTACTATTGCAGAAAGAGACATGGTGAGAGGAGGGCTTGCTTCTCTAAACAGTCCAGAGGGGTTGCAGCTATGAAAATTTATTGGGGAATGATTGGAATCTCTCTGTATCTCTTCTGCATGCAGCTGGCTGGCTAGTTTGGGCTCAAAATAGCAATGTAACATTGCTTACTTAATGCAACAACAGTGGGTACTGCCAAAAGCATCAATCAACAAAACTCATCTGACATGATGTGAGAGAGAGAGAGAAAGAGTGAGAGAGATTCTTTAAATCCACTAAATCTTGATGGTTTCAATGATTCTGCATTTTGCATCTCTTAGCCAGCTAGAGAAAGTAATGTGTATTCTGTCCATATGTGTACTGTCCATCACAATTATCCTGTGTTGTTGGAAATAACACTCTTGAGTGGACTGCATCTCCCTCTCACTTCTCAGCTGTTCGGGGTTTTTTTTTTTTTTTTTTTTTTTACAGTAAGGGTGATCCCAGTCCATTTGTTTCTCCAAATCAAGGTCATGAATCCAATATTGCAATACTCAGTCTCCAAAATAGTTTATTTTGAAGTTTATGGTCAATCATACAAAGGACATGTTAGTAACATTCCCAAGGTGAAATATCCCTTCCATTGCCCATTACAATCTATATGTTACAGAAACAAAAAAATTCGATTTACAAGCAGATTATTGGTTACAAGGCAGGTATTCATATCTGAATAAAGAGGAAACCATGGTAAGATAAACAACATACATATTACATTTTAGAAAATTAAATACTAAGAAATTTCTTACGCTGCTGTACTACTGTACATACCAGGCTTCACTATCCTATTTTGCTAATAGTTCTTAAGTCTAACCAAGAAAACACACATTTCTTTATTTTTCTACAACAGATATCCATTTTTTCCCACAAATTGCTAACTGAATTCTCTTCTAAAATCAAACTACTTTGTTAGAGACATATGGAAGATCTTGCACTGCAAAATGATTGTTCCCTTGGCGTTATTTTTAATTAAAAATTAATGAACACAAGTTTTTAGTTTGGGTTTATCATATACCTGGGGGAATCAGTCCCTGTCCTAATGTTGAGTGAGTCAATGTTGCTAGCGTTTTATTTGCTCTTTTATTTTAAAATGTTTTCTAATCCCAGTAGATACACTTGGAACCTATTCTAGCTATTGAGTTGGGGTTGTCTTCATCCATAATTGAATTAGTAAAAAAAAAAAAAAAGTACATTAGTGGATAATTTTGTTTCCCCATTACTGATTCCTTTCCTGCTTTACTGCATCAGTTTAAAGTTTCTCAATCTTGGCAACTTTAAAATGGATGGACTTCAACTCCCAGAATTCCCCAGTCATCCATGCTGGCTGGGGAATTCTGGGAGTTGAGGTACACATGTTTTAAAGTTGCCAAGGTCCCCATATTGTCTAATTCTGATTAGTTACTTTGAGATGGTTGGTCTTTTAGAATAATCCTGCTTCTTTTTACTTTAAAAGACTGTCTCCTCATAGATGGGGCAGAAAGCTTCTCCTTGTTTGAACTACCATCTGGCAAACAAGAGTAAGAAGAAGACGCAGTGGGAGAATGCCTCAAAGGCTAAGAGAAAATGTTTTGTATAAAATCCCAAATCCCAACACATTTTCGAACGCTCCTTTCTCAAGAGCACTATAAAACCAAACTAGTTTATAAAATGCTGTCCGCATAAAATATTCATATCTAGTTAAAACGTGGTAAGACTAACATTCAGCACAGTGCATTATTTGAATCTACAACAAGATATACATATTTTAAAATGAACAATATGTTATCCAGTGTTACGACATGGATTACAAATTACACTCAGCCCTACACATCTATTTACAATACATACAAATAAATAAGTACAATTATAACATATTGTTCATTTTAAAATATGTATATCTTGTTGTAGATTCAAATATTTGTGCCTAACAGCAGATTTCATACTCTGTCATCCTTTCAGCATTCAGGAGTAGAAATGGATGGCTTCAAATAGACAAGTCATTATATTTTTGACATAAAAAAATAAATGTATAAAGAGACATTGTTTTATACTTACAGGCTCTAACTGAGGTAAACCAGGTCCAAGTCCAAATCCTCACCCTTTATCCACTACACATTCTGTTGCCTGTTTATTCTAGATTTTCTAAAATTCCTGTTTATTTT
This sequence comes from Pituophis catenifer annectens, assembly GCF_029215685.1. NCBI lineage: Eukaryota > Metazoa > Chordata > Lepidosauria > Squamata > Colubridae > Pituophis > Pituophis catenifer. The sequence continues at coordinate 231,538,686 of NW_027256881.1, forward strand.
CCTACTCTGAGAACACATCCATTCATATGTTCATAATTCACATATATAATTCAAATACTATCTTTTTGTACTTTATTTTAACATTCATGTTTTAAATCAGCTGCTGTCTGGTAAGCTGCATCCAGTCTCTCAAGACATGCAAAAAGACATGTATTTTCAGGTATAAAGAACATTTAAATGTCTTTGATCTCTGGCGTCTAAGATCATTCAATTAGCCCTCTGAGTTCTGAGTTCTTATAAACATATGCTCAGCCTACTGCTAATAATTGCTTTCGTTCTGCATGTGACATCAATTACAATTGTAGACTCAAAGCTAACTGTGAAAGATAAATTTAATTTCCCCAACATATTACTTCATCTGTATTATTGAGTCACTTAGAACAATTATGGACTGCTTATTTTGGCTGACCGATAGCACTTAGAAATAGCACTTAGATTATATACAGCTTCATAGGGCTTTACAGCCCTCTCTAAGCAGTTTACGGAGTCAGTCTGTCCCCAACAGTCTGGGTCCTCATTTTACCGACCTCAGAAGGATAGAACCGGAACCTTGAGCTGGTCAGAATTGAACTGCTGGCAGTGGAATGCAAAATTAGCCTGCAATACTGCATTCTAACCACAAAAGAGCTATTTCCATTTCCAAAGAATCTACAGCCATCTGAAATCCAGGAACCTATTCATATATTTCTTTACACTGATATTAATTATTATTATTACATTTTTGACCCACCTTTATTACTGTATTTTATAAGTAACTCAAGTTGGCAAGCATACCTATTTTGCCCTATTTTCCACACAAAGTCCTCAAGATTAGATGATAATTGGATTTTTGATATTGTTTTATTGACATACATTGCCAAGAGTCATATGCGAGTTGGGTGGACATCTATATATTTCCTAATTAAAAGCTTTTAAATATAGTTTCCCATTGGAGAAACTTTTAATATCTCAATTAAATAAGCTGAACTAAAATAAACTACAAAAAATGCCCAACCAGCATATTGAGATGAAGCTGATGAAAAAGGGTTCTACAAGATAATAATTTATGAGGCAAAGAGGAAGCAATGAGGGAATATACTGTATGTTATTTTAAACACTTAAGTCTTTAACCAAAAAACTAACTTTTGATTTAAAGTACAAGAATCATTCTAATCAATTTGATGTATACAGATTATTGGAAGGAAAAACTGCTTGTTTTGGTTTAGGAAAGAAAATCTGTCAGGTGCAAACAACCTGACCCACACATGTAGAGTTCAATCTAGCTACTTTATTGTTCTATGCCTATTTCACAGGAATTTTCCTAGACTGATAGCTTTCACCTGGGAAAGATTTAGATAAGGTCTATAGACATTGGGGGTGTGTGTGTGACAGACCTTGCTCTCTTGAGTCCAGGCTAAGTCCCCTCTTGAACCCTCCTCCTGTTTGGGACAGTTGCTCTCCAACAAAATCTTATCAATGTACTTCATAGTATGATAGAATAAGATAAGTAAAGTTTCTTGACTTCCTTCAGTTATATAAGCCCTTTGTAACATTCCAAAAATAGCTCAAAACATACTATTTCCAAAAGCCTTCTTTATCTACTCAGTCATAAGAAAAGAATTATTAAAGGAGCAAGTGAGTTGAGAAAAAAGAAAATCATTAGTCTCTCACCATCTATGGATAGCCATTTTTTCAGAAGAAATCAACTCTGGTCCACGCTTATCGACATACTGTATAAGGTAAATTTTTTTGTGCAGAACAGACTGTGTGTGATGCTATAGCAATGACAACCCAAAAGAACACCGACAAGCTGCGCGATATTCCTCACAGTCAGGCATATTTTATAACAAGCGAACCTGGTTGGTCAATGGAGAAAAAAAAGGCATCGGGTATCAGGACAGTCCCAAAGACCAGGAATGTTCGGCTAAGGTATACATAGCTTTTTCACCTCTCCAACTTCCCATGCAAGTCAGATCAAATTTTACCAAACATCCGAGTGACAAATGAGCATCTTGCTCTGTGCCTTTAAGGGAAGAGGCAAAGCCCTGGGCACACTGTGTGTGTGCTTTTTTTGTGTGTGCAAATGCAATTGCTGCGTCAGTAGCAGCTTCAAGTACCAACAGGATGAGGTGGTAGGGCAAACTCAGGATACTTGAAACAGAAGCCATCATGCTATCTCAGGGCATAGAGACACTTTGACACAATACTCACCCAAGCTGGGATTCTCTGTCCACTGGTAAGAGTTTTCATGCAAAGACTGGTGTGTTTAGGGAACAGCGAGGCTTTTGCTGCAGTGCCGTTTTAAAAAAAGAAAGCGGGAGATCAGGAAAAACAAGTGCTTGAAGACAAATCAGGGCAGTGAGCCTTACGTTCCTAAAAGAAGAGATGCTGAGCCAGAGTATGCATGGATAGTGCTGGAGGGATTTAAGCCGAATTCGAGAGAGAGAGAGAGAGAGAGAGAGAGAGAGAGAGAGAGAGAGAGAGAGAGAGAGAGAGAGAGAGAGAGAGAGAGAATGTGGATATACATGCACAGTTTGGTTAAGGAAAAGAACTTTGCGTGTCTTCAGAGGCATGAATTTATTTCATTTTCTATGGCTTAGTTACAGCACAGAAAAAAAAATTCTGGAAATGTAAATCAAAAATGGAAGAGGAAAGTTAATGTTAACCATGAGCTTATGAGCCTGTGTGTAAGTATAATTGCAGATGCATATCTCAAGTGTACCAAATGTTTACATGGAGGTGGAAGAGTGCATTGTGAGTCTTGAATTAGAGCAGGATGTCGTACATCTCCTCTCTGCTGCACGTCTAATTGGATTTCTGATTCTCAAGGACAATCCTGGATAAACCAAAGCTGCAGTTATATATTTGGAGAGGTTAAATGGTTTCTTGAAAGAAAGTCCTTACTAACATCCGAGCATTAGAATTTCAAAAAGGGTGAGACACTGAAGCACTGTGTAAAGGAACAGAGTCAGTTAATTTAAATATATATTTTTTTAATACTGCAAGGAATTGGACAGCCATCGCTCTGAAAACCTGTTTGGCTGCCTTCTTGTTCTGCTTGTATTTATGCATTTTGTACGTGCATGCATATATTTGATATTTGATAGTAAAGTGGAAAACAAGTCTTGATTCTTACCCATCCCACCACCACAAATCTTTTAGAAACCTTCCTGGGAGTTTTATTTTAAAAATGTCCTAAAATGTTGAAGTATGTTTACCTAGTTGCTGATCATGACATCGTTTTGCATATTCCTGCAAGTTTAAAGAAAATAGATCTTAAGCAGAAAAGAAAATGGTGATGATGATGATGACAGAAAAAGAAATGTTTTATGAGTGGAACAGTAAGAAGTAAAAAACAAAGGAGTTTGATTTTATTATTTGTTAAGACTGCTGAACTCCAAGAAGGCTCTTTGAATTTTCCTTGAGAATTCAGTTTATATATTCAAGGAAGGAGACTTAATGAGAGTTGTTTTTTAAAGGTGAATGGTGATTTCTAAATAACAGTTAGGATTTTCAAAGAAAGTATAGTTTTTTTTTATATAGAGAGGGAGGTTGAGGAACTTCTAACCCACTCTCCATTCCGGGTGTCTTTTAGCCCTTCATTCCCAAATCACTTGAAAGCTGTAAATTCCCACTTCTGTCTAAAGAAAGGACTGTTAGTTTTACTTTGTAAAGTCTTTAGAGATTTTTAAAGTTCAGTTTAACTTAACCATTATCATCAGAAGACTGTCTCTTTGCCTTAGTTGGTTACTTCTACTGTTAATATTTAACCTAACAACAACCCGGAGTAATCCTAGTTCTCATTTTACAGACAGTAGACTGATCATGTACATAGACATGACAATAAGTATCACCCCTTAATTTGTTATCTTTCAAATTTATTATGAAGTGGAGGAATGTTTTTATGATGCTGAAAATTTTTGAGTACCTTCTAATATTTTTGCCTCTTTTGTGAGAGGTTGCCTTCTGATAGCTCCATCAAAAATCAAGCATAGACATGGGTGCTGTGGCAGTTTCTGTTCCCTCAGGCACTCTTGGGGGGCAATTCTATAACATCTTTCAAAACTGGGCACCATGTTTCGGTAGAGCTTTTTAATTAGGCATGTTCCCAAATGTGCTCTTGCCAAAATTCCATTTCATTCAACCAAGATTCTGTTTTCCGTCACTGACATATACTTATCACTGCAATGACAGCACTATTATGCAATAATTCAAAATGTGGCTGCCTTTTAGTGTCATTAGAAAAGCAAAAATGCAATATATTGCTACTTTTACTTGGATGAAAATTCATTTAAGGCCTTTCCCTATTAATTACAGCCTTAGACCTTACCTTTAAGTCAGCAGAAAATTGTATCGATTTGATATTTCTGTTCCCGTTGCCAATCCACACCGTGCCTCAGTGGCCTCTATTTCAAGTCTTTGCAGACACCTGACTTCACTCCAATGGTGGGTTGCCTCCGGTTCACACCGGTTCTATAGAACCGGTAGTAAAACCAGCGGGAGGCCCCGCCCACCGACCCCAATGTCACCAAAATGCTTCTGCGCATGCACAGAAGAGCGCGTGGCCCCATTGCAAACCGTTAGTAAAGGTAAGTAGAACCCATCCCTGCTTCACTCCAAAGTAAGGGGTGAACTAAATGAATTTGACACATCCTGAATGAAATTGGAATAAGAGGGAAAAGTTACTTTACCATCAGTAAAGGGAAGGATGACTTAAGGCTAGTGTCAGGGTTCCACGAAGCACATTCCAAGTCCCTGCCCAACACCCACAAGTCCATCACATGGTTCAATGAAACATTGTCCCAACTGGGGATGCCTCCCAGGTCCAGCCTTCCAGGTTCAGGGCAAGTTGTTCTTGACTTCTTGAGAAAGGAATGTTATTATGACTCTATATTACCCATGCTCCATACAATCCCAGTTTCCCATAGTAGTAAACGTTGCAGGTCTGAAGGCCTAATACAAAAGATGTCTTCCAGGCCTGACAGCTAGCTCAGTTGTGGGTTGAGGGCAAAGTAAAGCCAATATAATCAGAAATGGCAGAAAAAAAGATGTTCCCAGGCCATATTTGGGATTGGCCATACAACTCATGGACATTAATATATCAATAATTTTAGGTTTTCAGATGCTATATGATCCTATGGCTGCATTGCTGTGGCATGGCAAACCAAGTTATGACTATTTCAATCTGGTCTCACAGAACAAGCAGGGCTAAAATATGAGTGCTGGTTTGTGATTCATTGGGTTGTATCTAATTTTGCTGCAACAAACAGACACCATTGTTCTGGAAGCAGCTTACCAAAGTAGCTTTTAGGTTCTTCAGAAATCATCAGTAAGAGGGACAGCACCCCCCTCCCCCCAATTATATAGATTGGAAGAGAGTTAAGGGAAATTGTTATGTGCTGCAAAGCAGTTTTCAAAATATATCTGAAGAATATCCTATCATGATCCACTGCCAAACCCAACACAACATGCAAGATCAGGTGACATACACGCCTTCCCTTTCCTGTGTATCCACAGCAAGCAGTTCATTCTTGTGGGACTGAGATGAGAGATTATATTTCACTGCCATCCCAGAGGTGAACTAAATATACGCTCTGGCAATTCAACCTTGCATACATTTTCTTCAGCTTGTAGGAAAGCTTAATGTGAGATACATTAAAGAAAAGCTCGATTTTGTATCAATGAGGGGATCCTATAAATCTGAATAAGTTTTGAGAATCAAAACTTTACGAAATGATCTTTTTACATGTTGGGAGGGAGGGAATCTCTTCTCTTTTTCGAAGAGATCAGCTGGATCAGAGAGGGATCCAGCTGTTTTGCAGTAGTAAAGTTTATTGACCACTCAGAGAAGCAAAATCCTATTCATTACCTCCTTAGAGAAAATGACTTTAACTACAAGGATTATTCCTTTACTTCTCTCCTGGAGAAAAAGGTGGGGGGTTTGCTGAGCAATGATGCTATTTACTCATGAAAGCTCCCTGTATTTTGTGAATACTTACGAGACCGCCTTCTGCCACCAATAGCCTCCCACCGGCCAGTACGCTCCCACAGAGTGGGCCTCCTCAGGGTGCCGTCCGCCAGACAATGTCGGCTGGCGACCCCCAGGGGGAGAGCCTTCTCTGTGGCGGCGCCCGCCCTCTGGAACAACCTCCCCCCAGAGCTACGTACAATAACAGACCTCCGGATTTTTCGTCGGGCCCTAAAAACCCATTTATTTCAACTAGCTGGGCTGGCTTGAGCCAATTTTAAACGGATTTTAAATTGGAATGTTTTAATTACGGCCAAAATTATTTAATTATTTTAAACAGTTTTAGATTTTGTATGCTTTGTATGTATGTCTTGTTTTTACTTTGGCTGTTCACCGCCCTGAGTCCTACATTGGAGAAGGGCGGTATAGAAATTTAAACAAATAAACAAATAAATAAATGAATGGATTCTTGAAGTTAACAGACTTAAGGACACCCCCAGAGCACCTCCAAATGCTGCTGCCATACAGGAACATACAGCCAGCTTATGACAACAAGCTCAATATTTTCTGCCATCATAAAACCAAAGCAATACAAAATTTGCTGCAAACTCAAAAGTTTCTGTATAGAAAACAGCCAAACCAGCTTACACTAGAAGATGGTCTGAAGAGCCAAAACTCAAGTTCAGGAAGAGCCAAGAACAATCCATTTCCATTCCAGGGTCGCAGGTAACCCCAAAATTGCAAATAGGCAGGTATAAACATCCATTGTTACTTGGTACAAGAAACTAATTACAAAGTCTTTTTCCTATCCCTATCAATTTGACTATTTGGCTGAGCCATGCTTCATTCCTTTATTTCAGATGGACAGCTTGACTCCTCTTCTTCATTTGTGATGTTTGGTGGACTCAGAGCCTAGTCTAGTTCAGGTTCTGGATCAACTGACTCAACCGACGCCTGGATTTTCTCAGGCCTACTTCCTTCAGGTAATTACAGTCATGCAGGTTGAGGGTCACATTGGCCAAGCTCTTCATCTTCTGAATCAGAAGACTCAGATTGATGCTTAACAATCTGGCACCCTGAAGTAATGATTTTCTTAATGGTAGGGCTGGTTGTAAGGGTTAGGATCTTCATGCCACAATGTTCTTGAGCATCACAGGAAAAGGTAGAAGGAAAATCTATCATAGGCAGAAATAGAATTTTGTTCAGAGACAAGATTGCTGTATTAATAATTTATTGTCCTATTCCATCTCTTAGAACAGGGATCCCCTGTTTGAAACCGGGCTGCACGCGCAGCTCCACTCAAACAAGTGGTGGACATCATGAAGCTCCACTCGCGTGAGTGGAGGGCACTTGAATAGAGGGCACTCGCGTGGAGGGCACTTGCATGAATGGAGGTTCACATGAATGGCAGGCGCTTGAGCGGAGGGCACTTGTGCAGTGGTGGGATTCAAACTTTTTTACTACCAGTTCTGTGGGCGTGGTTTGATGGGTGTGGCATGGTGGGCGTGGCAGGGGAAGGATACTGTAAAATCTCCATTCCCTCCCCACTCCAGGGGAAGGTTACTGTAAGATCCCCATTCCCACCCCATTCCAGGGGAAGGGTACTGTAAAATCCCCATTCCCTCCCGATCAGCTGGGACTCGGGAGGCAGAGAATAGATGGGGGCGGGGCCAGTCAGAGGTGGTGTTTACCGGTTCTCTGAACTACTCAAAATTTCTGCTACCAGTTCTCCAGAACTGATTAGAACCTGGTGAATACCACCTCTGCACTTGTGCTCATGCAAGAAGTTCCACTCGCGCGAATGGAGCTACATGCGCAAACGTTGTTTGCTTGCACAAGTGGAGCTTTGCACGTAAGCACAAGCGCCCTCCACTCAAGCACCCTCTGCTCACATGTGGAGCTTCATGCACACATGCGCTTGCACATCACTTGTGCAGCCTGATTTCGAACAGGCCACTGCCTGATGGTTTTGGACCCCTGTAGTAGAGCATGGTGGAATGATAGTGAAAGTCTACTTGCCAAAGAGCTCCATTAAAGTGTCTTTTCTCATGTTACCAAGGAGTACACTCCCTCAATAGTTGAGTCCAGCCCGCATTCTTTCTATTTTTCAAGACTTTCCTCCTGAGTCAGGCCTTTTAGGTTTGAACAAACAATTTTAAATCCTTCACAATATTTTAACTATGTTTTCGTTGTTTTATTGTTAGGTGTCTTGACTGCTTTCCAGGTAGAAAAGAGAAATGTTGCTGATGTAAAGGTCTAGGAACGCAAAGAAGGAATAAAACTGAGGCTGCAGTCATGAATTCTGTTTTTAATGGTCACAGACAACAAATGGATGAGATCGGTGGGGATTGAGCTAACAGTCCTGGACATAAATCCCATTGAATCCAGTAGGTCTTAAGGAGTCTAATGACTGCAGCAAGTGAGATCTAGAAATATACCTGTATGTTGGAATGGGGTAGATGGTGTTGAGAAAGAGACTTCTTTCTCACAATTTAGCTTTGTCTCTTTATCCATCTCAGCAATCACCCCATGTAGACATAAATGCCTAGTTCATAAATGGAAGGTGCCAATGTAGAGAAATGAAATAAGTTTTTATCAAAATATTAATAGGAATCAGGTCAGGCAAGTTGGAACATAAATTTATTCTTTGGTTATTTTCCAACTCATAGAGATAGCCCTATTTACCTCCAGTCGTCAGACCAGGTCAACAGTTGGATGCAATTCTGACTGCTTTACTTTAAAAAGAATTGAGACAAACCGAAGTGGATACAGAGAAGGCTAGTCACAATTATCATTCAGCTGGAAACAAAGCTCTAAGAAGAGGGAACGAAGAGAGTAGGTGTGTTTAATCTTAAGAGAAGAATGAATTGTAAAGTGATACTGTACTGTGACACTATTCAGGCTCAGGTAGAAAAAGGCAGCAGACTGTTCTCTATTATCGTAAAACGCAGGAAGGTAGATTCCAGCTGGATGTAGTCATGCAGAAATTAGCTGGCAATGTCTCACAAATACTATAATTTAAATTCTTGCACACAGAGAAGGATTGGCCTAAATAGTGCCTTCTAATTCTGTGACTTTATGAAATGGTTGTTAGATAAGAACATCAGAGCTTACTGTGCATTGCCAATTAAATTATAATGAAACAGAGTTCTGGAATCCAATGTAACAAAGTACCATGTTTCCCTGAAAATAAGGCCCTGTCTTTTGAACCCGAAATAAGCGCTTGGCCTTATTTTCAGGGAGGTCTTATTATTTTGGGGCGCGTGGAGCAAGATGGGGCTCCTCTTGCCGTCTTACTTGATTTCCAGCTCTGCATTTAAATATTTTCAGGGAGGACTTATTTTCCGGGGGAGGCTTATTTTAGCACATGTGCTCAAAAGCCCAATTGGGCTTATTATCAGGGGATGTCTTATTTTTGAGGGAAACAGGGTAGTACAAATCTATACTAAAGTTCCATCATACCTTACTGATGTAAAGTAAGTCCAGTTAGCATTTAGTACCTGTTTATATCTAAACAAAGTACAATATGTATTTTTCATATAGTTGATAGGCATTGCACAATTACTGTGGTAAAGGTGTGAATTCAGCTGGGTTACTTGTATTCGTGATAATGTAAAGAAATTTCTACTGTATTGTTTAGTATGAGTAAACTGGAGCTAATAGGCTCTCTAGAGCAGGGATCGGGTGGGTTCTAAAATTTTTTACTACGGTTCTGTGGGCATGGCTTATTTTGTGGGCGTGGTTTGATGGTCATGTGACAAACAATTCTTTAGGATTTAGCAGAGGTACTGGTCTACCAGGCTTTTAACTGCTTGCAGAGCCGTACTGGTCTACCCATTTGTTTTTGGAGCGTTCCGGTCTACCTATTTGTTTTTGGAGCACACTGGTCTACCACCACACTGCCTTTTACTGCTGATCAGCTATAGGGCAGCCCTTTGAAGAGCCACAGCAAGAGTTTAAACAGTTTTTTGCCACTCTGCCACCACTGAAAGCATTGGAAACCGGTTTCAGGCAGCTTGGCCTCAATTGCCAATATACCACCACCGAGCGGTTTACAAGGAGCAGATCAGTTTTAGCCGATCAGTTGGGAGGCTTCTTGGCTTCTCAATTTAAAGCTAAGGTGTCTTGCTTTTTTCTTCTCTTCTTTGTCAAGTGAACCTTGATTTTTTTCCTTCTAGCCGATCAGCTGGGACTCGGGAGGCAGCGAATAGATTGGGGTGGGGCCAGGCAGAGGTGGTATTTACTGGTTCTTCAAACTACTCAACTACTCCAAACCACTACTTCCACTACCGGTTCGCAAGAACCGGGGAGAACTGGTACCAACCCACCACTGGCAGGGATCTCCAACCTTGGCAACTTTAAGACTTGTGGACTTCAACTCCCAGAAGTTCAAAGCTGGCTGAGGAAGTCTGGGAGTTGAAGTCCACAAGTCTTAAAGTTGCCAAGGTTGGAGACCCCTGCTCTAGACTATATGCCGGAACTTAGCATGCCTTCCCTTTCAGCGAAGCAGAGCCTATTTGTATCAGGTAACAGAGATAATGAGCCTGAAAGCAGTAAAAAAAAGTACTAGAAAGTACAGCAATGACTGCCATTCATCCTGTTCTGTGGCCTCTTTGTGGCCTCTTGGTTTTAAATTTGGCCAGAAATTCTGTTCCGATACTACAGTGTTAGTAAAATTTGCCTACCAGGCTAGCTGATTTTTTATAGATAAAGTGTTGATGGCATCTTGTTTCGGGAGGCAGCAAAATTTTTTGCTGACCTTGACCTGGAGTAATGCGTTTATTTTAATTGGAGTGGTAACCATATTAAAGAGAGAAAGAGTTATATTTGTGGCCTTTAGAAATGGGTCATTTTGATTTCTGATATGATGGTGTTAGCCTCTTTAAAAAGATCACTATTAATTCATCATAAATTGCATGGTACACCAGCTTCCAGGTGTAAAGGGAATCAAACCACTGTATTTGTTTTGGATCTTGTTTTGGCCAACTTGATTAAAGAAAGCATCTTCTAATATTCAGATTGTAAGCATAGGCTATTCTTATATATTAGATATTGCTAATGGTTCAAGTAAGCTTCAGAATCTGATGGCCTCTTTAAAGCTAGTATGTTTATTATATCATAGATTTTTATATTCTACTCTAATTATTGTGCCATATTACTAAACAATAAGAACAATGGAACCAATTTAGCCAAAAAGATGGTAGGCTACATGTGTTCTGTTAGTAGCCAAATGTGTAAAATGTATACACTAAGGCTGATGCAAATACAAAACTCTTGGTAGCTCATAAGACAAAGAAGAACACTAAATAAAATAAAACATAGACCTAAAGCAGAAAAAAACCAGTACTAAATTTGGCATCCAGACCAAAGAGTTGAATATGATGGCCTACTCGTTCCTTCAATATAATTATACTCTATACTCATACTCAGCTAGAGAAAAAAATGAATACATATAATAATAGCAATAGCAATAGCACTTAGACTTATATATCGCTTTATAGTGCTTTACAGCCCTCTCTAAGCGGTTTACAGAGTCAGCATATTGCCCCCAACAATCTGGATCCTCATTTTACCCACCTCGGAAGGATGGAAGGCTGAGTCAGTCTTGAGCCTGGTGAGATTTGAACTGCCAAATTGCAGGCAACTGGCAGTCAGCAGAAGCAGCCTGCAGTAATGCATTCCAACCACTGCACCGTGGCTCATTAATTAATAAATTAATAAATTAATAAATTAATAAATTAATAAATTAATAAATTGTGTATATACATGCACATATGCATAGTGCACACACACACACACACACACACACACACACACACACACACACACACAAATATGGCAGGAGGTACTGTCATGGTGAGGCCTAAGAGATATTGGATCAGAAAATACAGTTATTAATAGTAGCAGAATAGCCATTGTTAATGATAAAACAGAAATCCTGGCATTCGTAAGGATTAATTTTATAGAATGATTTTTTAAAAACATTACACAGAGGGCAGAAATAAAGATCCCGATATTTGCAAACTATACGATAAGTTTGAAAGATTCAGTCATGTTAGTTTCTTGCAGGAAAAACAAGCCTTTTGACATCTTGAAGAATACCAAATTTATAACTGCATAAGTATCCTAAACAATACTCTACTTGATGAAATTAAAACATTGCCAAGCACTTTTATTATGAATTAAACTGCCTAAAATATTATACATGACCAAACAATGTAATTTGAATAAGGCTGAAATCACAAGGAATCCTATTTTGAATTGATCTGCTTCTGAATGATATGCCCAACCTATTTCTTGTCATTTTTTTATGTCTGAAATATAGCTAGATTATAGACTGGAGTGTTTCAGTGAATTATAGGATTGCTTTACAACCATCAAGAATGTTTTTATCCTGATTGTTTATAATAAGAATAAAAATGTATCTATCTATCTATCTATCTATCTATCTATCTATCTATCTATCTATCTTTCCATCAATCCATCCCTTCCCCCACTCCATCCTTTTCTGTAGCTACTGTAATATAATCTGTGAAATGTAGTAGCTCAGCTACACCAGGTCATGGAAGGAATTATTTTTGCCACTGAGGAAACAATGTCCATTTGACTTGCTCCAGGCTGCTCATTCAGTTTCATGGGCTTCTTCCAGAAAAATATACAGATCCCACACCTTTAGAGCAGTGTTTCTCAATCCTGGCAACTTGAAGATGGGTGTTCTTCAGCTCCTAAAATTCCCCAACCAACGGCTGGCTAGGGAATTCTAGGAATTGAAATTCACATATCTTAAACTTCCCAAAATTGAGAATCACAGGTCTAGAGCCTACCCTTGCCTGTGTGTGTTCAGCATTGTACGTTAATGGTTATGTACAGTGTGTGCAGTGGTGGGATTCAGCCAGTTCGCACCACTTCGGGAGAACCGGTTGTTAACTTTCTGAGCAGTATGGTGAACTGGTTGTTGGAAGAAATCATTAGGGCAGAGAACCGGTTGTTAAATTATATGAATCCCACCACTGAGTGTGTGTGTGTGTGTGTGTGTGTGTGTGTGTGTGTGTGTGTGTGTGTGTGTGTGTTTGAGGGAGTGAGAAACAGCATGCAAATCCAAGGTCTGAGTTATCTTAAAGTGTTCACTTTGCACAAAGAACCAATATTCAGAGGCTTGTACCTGATCAGGTTCAAATCTTTTTCAGGCCTTTTGCTAAGATGCCCATTATTGTGAGGACTTGATTTTGTAATAGGAAAAAAGGAGCTTAGATGAAATTATAATTTCTTAAAGTACTGCATGTATTTTGAGTGCCAAAAAGAAACAACCATTTGTTCCAAAAGCACAAAGCTCTTACCAGAAATCTACCACATCACTCCATTAAATGCATGACACGTGACATTTCTTAACCTAAATTCTTCCCTCCGAGCTGGTACATAATATTCCAAAGAGCATTAAAGAGGAATGGTGATGGTTTTAAAGAAAGTCTAATATTAAGCATCTCCTTCATTTCCAGAAATAGAGTGCCATTCTTCTCCAGTTCTACTGTCAATTAAGAAAGGGAGCATTCAATTGGGATAGATTAAAATATACAGATGCGGATAATTTTAACACTGCAGATAGCTGATGCCTCTGTGCAATTTTAAACGATAGAGTTCCACTATCAATAATGAGATATGTTAAATTAGCAATATATGCCCAGATTTGTTCTCAATGGATGGCCATTGAAATCTAATCTTGCTTCTATTATATAGGTAGTCCTCAACTTACAACCACAATTGAGCCCAAAATTTCTGTTGCTAAGTGAGACAATTTTTGAGTGAATTTTGTCTCATTTTATGAGCTTTCTTGCCACGTTTGTTAAACGAATCCCTGCAATTGTTAAGTTAATAACACAGTTGTTAAGTAAATCTGTCTTCCCCATCAACTTTCTTGTCAGAAGGTCACAAAAAGGGATCACATGACCCTGGGACATTGCAAGTAAGAACCAGTTGCCAAATTTTGATTATGTGCCTATGGGGATGTTGCAACGATCATAAGTGTGAAAAATGGTCACATGTTCTTTTTGTTTTATTTCAGCAAAAAGTCCATAAGGGGTTTCCAGTTACTGACAACTGTAATTATTGTCTTTTCTCTGGTCAAGTAAGCTAATTTTGCCATCTCTGCAAATTGTGTCATCTTCACCAACCATTCCTCTGTTGTGGGTATCTCAGCAGTGGGGGTTGCTACCAGTTCACCCCGGATTGGGCGAACCAGTAGCGGCGGTGGCAGGAGGCTCCGCCCACCCGCCTGGCCGCTTCCCTGCATGCGCAGAAGCATCGCGCATGCACAGAAGCATCGCACATGCGCAGAATCAATGCGCATGCATGCAAGCGCGCACGAGCGAACCGGTAGCAATGGGTTTTGAAACCCGCCCCTGTATCTCAGCATCTTTCTGTCTTTGTGCATATAATGTAATTGGAGGGAAAGAAACAAACCACCAATTGCTTTCTTTAGCCTGTCAATTCAACATCTGTTGCCAGGCGCATTCTTGTGATAGACTAGAAATTCACAATGAGGTGGTTGCAAGTTGTATCCGCTCAAGGAGTGGGAAACAGCACTTTAATGTGCTTTGAAGCAGAGTCCTGAAACTACTGCTTTGAAATTCCCCCTTGGATGCATTATCTTCAGAGCAACAGGCAGTTTGGATATCAGCATTTATTTTCTCTGTACAGAAGTCCCTATTATTAACAGTGTGATGGTAATAATAATAATTAAAAAAAAACTTTCTCCAGTGTGATGGCCACACTGGAGAAAGTTTTCCTAGAACAGCTTTTCCCAAATGGATGTCCTCCAAATATATTGGGACTACAGATTTCAGAATTTTCAGCCAGGGTTGCCTAACTATTTTGGGAACTGTAGTCTCAATACAGCTGGAGGATAGCCAGTTTGGAAAAGGGAGAATTTTAAGGATCAAAGGTCACTTAAAAGCAGCTGGTGATGGGGCAATCACAAATAGGCCATTAGTGTTGACATTGCTCCAAAATATCCTTCCTTTTTGCTTTTAGATGCATTTTACAAACAGCTGTAGATTATCATACTTAAATCTCAATCTCTCTCTCTCTCTCTCTCTCTCTCTCTCTCTCTCTCTCTCTCTCTCTCTCTCTCTCTCTCTCTCTCTCTGTCACACACACACACACACACACACACACACACACACACACACACACACAAAAATAATTGTCTACCCTTAAGTAATAGTATTTAATCCAGCCAGTAGACCCAGCTCTATTTTATTACAGAAGGTACAATACAATACAATATTCTTTATTGGCCAAGTGTGATTGGACACACAAGGAATTTGTCTCTGGTGCAGAAGCTCTCAGTGAACATATAAACAACGAAGAAATATAATCATATGATACCAATAGTAGAAGGTAATAGGAAAGATGAGAAGGATAATAGTAATACAGCCCTTCTCCAAAGATGAATATCCTTAGACATAGGACAGTGTTGTGGGAATTAGGTGTTCAGCAGAGTGATGCAGAAGGTATGATCATGCCTTGAGTTTAAAATGCCATTATTTATTTTATGTATTACTTAAATAGATTTATATGGTCACCCAGCTCACACACAGTGACTCCAGGTGGCGTACAGCATTAAACAACACTTTACTCAAGTATTAGAGCTGGAAAACAGATTTGTATGCCAGGAATATAGAAGCACTTGTAAATCATGCAGTGCTGTGGTGGATATAGAAAAATTGTATCACTTGTTTTGTTTATAACAGTATGATGTAAGAGCTACTGTTAACAAAATCACTAAGCACCCATGAGACCATTAGATTTAAGATCTAAAATTTCCTAGCCATTCCACTCAAACAGCTTCTATTATCTGAAAGCTTCATAATCTTCCTTAACAGTCTCTGGCGAATACTGCTAACCACAGGAATTTGTGATAGGACAGTTGTAATTACTGAATTATAATTAATGACTGAAAGAATAAGCTATGTGAATTTATAGTGAGCTGGACATTTTGAGCTTTGGTTTGGTTTAGTTTTGGTTTGATGCTATTTAATGAATGATGTTGTTTATTTAAAACAAAATAGCATTTGCAGCCTTTGTTATACATTTTAAAAGAATCAATTTACATGTTGTTTATTTGTCCTCATGATGGAACTGATCCTACCTTGGGAACTTTTTGTTGCTTGGAATAACTACAAATTATATACTTTGCTAACACATAAAAATATGATGAAGGTCGTGTCTCCCTAAGCTCAGAAGTACAAAAGAAAGCCTCAAATTTGCGGAACTATCCGGTTAGGGAAGCTACGAGGTGCACAGAAATAATGTTTGTGAGTTGCAAGTTTTGTCCTCATGGTTTGCAAAGTTAGCTACCATCAATATATGCCAATCTTTCCTCTGGGAATTCAAGGTGTCATATAAATATTTCCTTTAATTTTATGCCTTGTGAGCAGTGGTGGGATTCAAAATTTTTTTACTACCGGTTCTGTGGGTGTGGCTTGGTGGGCGTGGTGTGGCTTGGTGGGCATGGCAGGGGAAGGATACTGCAAAATCTCCATTTCCACCCCACTCCAGGAAAGGATACTGTAAAATCTCCATTTCCACCCCACTCCAGGAAAGGATACTATAAAATCTCCATTTCCACCCCACTCCAGGAGAAGGATACTGTAAAATCTCCATTTCCACCCCACCCCACCCCACTCCAGGGCAAGGGAAGGATACTGTAAAATCTCCATTCCCTTCCCACCCCACTAACCTGCTTTCCAGCTCAGTTCTCCTGTGAAGGGCAACAAAAGAAGACCCAGCTGATCAACTGGGACTCGATCAGCTGGGACTTGGGAGGCAGCGAATAGATGGGGGCAGGGACAGTCAGAGGTGGTATTTGCCGGTTCTTTGAACTACTGAAAAATTCCGCTACTGATTCACGAGAACCGGTCAGAACCAGCTGAATACCACCTCTGCTTGTGAGGTAGACCAGGATGAGAGATGGGCCCTAAATCACCCAATGTGCTTCCATGACTGGGTGAATTTGAACCTGGGTCTCTTTCCAGTCTTAGTGCAATATGTTAATCAACCACCATCTTAATCTGTGACTTTATACCATTTCCCAAACTGATGTCCTCCTAATATATTGGTTTGCAACACCGTTCCCAAAAAAAGTAATAGTCAACACAGTTTGAGACAATGAAGCTCATAAAAGTAGTTCTAGTTCAATACTGTACGTAAGTGCTACTATGGTGTTGGAGAGATAAAGGAGAATCCAGCATCTAAACAAGACTAACTTCTACATCTTTCTAGTTAGAAGTATGCCTTATTGGGAATAATTTCCAAGTAAAGGTACATAAGATTCCACTTCAGGTATCTCCTTTCCGTAGAAGAGTTTTTGAGATGTTTTTGGAAAGCCAAGAAACAGAGTATTTGGTCTAGCCCAGAGGTGGGTTTCAGCAGGTTCTGACCAGTTTTGGAGAACCGGTAGTGGAAATTTTGAGTAGTTCGGAGAACCAGTAGTAAAAATTCTGACTGGCCCTGCCCCCATCTATTCTCTGCCTCCCAAGTCCCATCTGATTGGGAGGAAATGGGGATTTTGCAGTAACCTTCCCTTGCCATGCCCACCAAGCCATGCCCACCAAGCCACACCCGGTAGTAAAAAAATTTGAAACCCACCAGCAAGTCCTCCACTTGCTGCTTTTCCCTTCACTTCCTTCTACTTTTTTACCTTATAGGTGTCAATTTTTCCAAGCTAAAGGAGGAAGAGCCATGTCTTCACTTCTCTGCAATCCTCGTAAGTATTTTCTGGAATCTCTGAGAAGCTACTGGTACTGGCAAGCCGTCCACAGTGGGCCTCCATAATTCAGGCCCACACTTGAATTCAGTCCTTGTAGCCATTACAAGTGCCTATTTGCTTTCTGATCTCTCTCTGAGCCCAAGGCTTACGATTATGTTGCTATCATCTCATCTCATCCCAAACCATACCATAAATCTTTTAAAATAAATAAGTTGTTGCAATATTTTCAGGATCAGACTCAATAATGATAATAAGAGTTAGAGGTTTAAATATATTTCTCTTTAATTATAACAGGCATTCTATATTCACTGAATATTCACAGATAGAAGCAAGGAAAATGGTGAAGGTGGCTCCTTATATATACAAGGGGTGGAGCCAAGAATGGGAGTGGTGAATTATGAATACATTAGGAACCAAAGAATAAGTTAACCCCCGATGTCCCATATATACATTATTTACACATTAGGGAATAAGGCATTTACTTCTCACAAATCCCCCTCTAAATGCCGGTTCGCTATACAACACCAATTACATTCGGATTCAGGACAATATAAGACATATAATTTTGATGTTAAATATTTGTGCTGTTTAGAAGGTAAAGGCTTCGTCAATATGTCAGCTAATTGTTCAGAGGTATCACAATGCACTGCTTTGATAAATCCATCTTGAGACAATTGTCTCACATGCTTAAATTTTATATCTATATGCCTGGACCTTTGTCCAATGGCATCGGATCTGGATATTTCAATGGCTGCTTTATTATCTTCATGCATAACAAAAGGCAAAGCAGGTTTTTTCCAAACATCTGAAATCAAATCATTAAACCATACAAGGTTATTTGCAGCTTTGGACAAACAAACATATTCCGCTTCTGTGGTCGAAGTGGCTACCAGTTCTTGTTTACCAGTGTACCAGTAAACTGGACAGTCATTTAATAGAAAAATATAACCAGAAGTGCTCTTTCTGCATGATATATCTCCAGCCCAATCCGCATCTGCGTAACATGTAAGTTTTGGTTCTTTATCATTACTAGGTTCTAATACTAAGCAAAAGTCTAATGTACTTTTCAGATATCTTAGAATTCTTTTGACTGCTTCCCAATGATACATTGTTGGTTTGCTAACATATCTTGACAATAAGTTGAGTGGTAATGCAATATCTGGCCTGGTCCAATTAGATATATAAAGAAGTGAACCTATGACTGATCTATAAAATGTATTATCCTTGAATTCAGGGGAAGATTCATCAGTGTTTCTAAGGAAATCAGTTTGCATAGGAGTGTCACAGGGTTTGGCATTGTTTAAATTGCATTTGTTCAGAAGTTCAATGATTTTATCTTTCTGAGTAAGTTTGAATCCCCTTCTAGTTTTGTTAATTTGTACACCAAGGTATTTGTTTACTTTACCTAGAGATTTCAACGAGAAATGTTCGTTTAGCTTATTTACAAAGGTTTCTCTTCTCTCCTTGTGTTTTCCTATATATAAAATATCATCTACATAAATTAATACAAATTCAATATGATCATCACTCTTTTTTACAAAGAAACAGTTATCAGCAGTGGTAGCGTTGAAATCCATGGTCTTAAGTACTTTTACCAAGCAATCGTACCATCTTTTGCCAGATTGCTTTAATCCGTATAGACTCTTGTTCAATAGCCAAATTTCATTCTTATTAGTGTATTGACTGTGTGGTGCTCTTACATATATTTCCTTATCTAGTTTTGCGTGTAAATACGCAGTCTGTATGTCATATTGAAATACATCAAGATTGAGTGCAGATGCCACTACTAGAGCTGTTTTAACACTCTCTGTTCTCACTGTGGGGGAGTATGTGTCAGTGTAGTCCTCCGGATATTTTTGTGCATAACCTTGTGCAACCAATCTAGCTTTGTATAGAGTATTGCCTCCTTCTAGATTCTTAATTTTATAAATCCACCTGGTACCTATAATCGTTTTATCTTTAGGTGCAATCGCAGGTGTAAACACATTTAATCCTTGCAAACTTTCCATCTCTTTTTTCATAGCTAGTTCCCATTTTTCCTTTTCTTCACGAGGGAGTTTTAATACTTCCTCATATGTATTAGGTGTCATTTGTTCACCATCCATATGCATTATGTAATCTCTGTATTTATTTGGTACTTGATTTCTATTGTTTCTAATAGCTCTTTCGGGTTTGCTATGGTTATCATGCAAATATCTTGCTTCCTTTTTTGTTAATGTGTCTGTCTTTATTTTGTGCTGACTATTTGTCCAAGTTTTGGTTTTGTTTTTATTTTTGTTGATATTTTGATTTTCTATTGTCCCTTCCTCACAAGATTTTGTATCTTTGCATTTATTTGGAAATATTTCATTAAGATGTAATTTAGACCAATTGGCCTGTTCATGGAACACAGCTGTTCTGGAGACTATAAATTTGTTATTATTATCAATGAATCTGTACCCTTTGGTGCCAGTTTCATATCCCATAAATCTTAATCTTCTGGATACGTTTTCTCCCTTTCTTCTCAACTGCTTAGGTATGTGTACGTCTGCAGTGACTCCAAATATGTGCATGTGTGCTAATTTGGGTTTCCTATTATACATCACCTCATATGGTGTTTTATTCACAATACTGGACCAGGTTCTATTTTGAGTGTAATTTGAATAATGTAAGGCCTCTGACCAAAATTGTTTGCCTAAACCAGCATCCTCTAATGTGCACCTAATCATGGTTTGTAGTGTGGAATTCTTTCTCTCTGCAATCCCGTTTTGGAACGCAGAAAATGGACTAGACGTGAAATGTAGCATTCCTCTATCCTTTAACCATTGGGAGAATTCTTTAGACATGAATTCACATCCCCTATCTGTCATAATTTGTTTTATTCTGATATTATGTTGTGTTTCTATGCGTTTGTAGAATTCCTTAAATTTCTGAAAGGTTTCATCCTTGTGTTTTAATGTGTAAACAAAACCATAGCGACTGTAATCGTCTACTATTGTTAGGAAGTAACGTTTTCTATAAGTGATTGATGGAGTTAATGGACCAACTAGGTCCATATGTACTAAGTCAAAAATTTTGTTAGTTGATCTGTTGGATTTTTTTGGTCTGGGACTAGTTTTTAGTTTAGTGGATTTACATACTGAGCATTCCAAATAATTTTCACAATTTTTTATTTTGACACCTTCTGCGTGTTCAGTCATTTTTTGTACTACAGGAAAACTTGCATGTCCTAACTTCCTATGCAAGATGTGAGCACACTCATCATGAATTGGTTTACCTATTCTTGGTTTCTTCTCATTGTGTGTATTTGCGTGATCATGAGATATTTTACATTCATCATTGTCACTGTTACTAACATTTTCATCATCTGCCTCAATACAATCTTCCATATTTGAATCAATGTTATGTAACCATCTTTCTTTTGTTATTAGATAGGGTAGGCCTCCTTTAATCATCACAGTGCCTACATTTGTTTTGTCCTTCTCTAAAGTTGCTTTCCCCTTTGAGAAAACTATATTGATGTCAGAATCTTTGCTTAGTTTTATGGCACTTAGTATGTTATGAGGTATTTCTGGAATTAACAATACCCCCTCTATTTTTCCTAGGCCAGGCAAGGTCACATTTCCTCTGCCTAATACTTGAACCTTTTCTTGATTAGC
This sequence comes from Pituophis catenifer annectens, assembly GCF_029215685.1. Lineage (NCBI taxonomy): Eukaryota > Metazoa > Chordata > Lepidosauria > Squamata > Colubridae > Pituophis > Pituophis catenifer. The sequence continues at coordinate 231,560,038 of NW_027256881.1, forward strand.
TACCTTTATTACAAATTTATCTTCTGTAAATGAAGACAATATATTTTTGTTATTAGTGGTGTGGTTGGTTGCCCCAGAATCAATAAGCCAATTATTGTTCTCATTTAGTTGTGTTTTAGTGCTGTCTTGTTTATTTAGTCCATTCAGTGAACCAGATTTTCTCTCTTTTGAATTTTCTCTACCCCCTCTACTATCTCTGTAATTTGGTGGGCTTCTATATTTATGTCTATCTGTGGAAGACTGTCTATAATTGTATTTGCTCCTATACTCTGACCTATGTCTCTCCTTTGAGATTTTGGGACAGTCTCTTCTATTGTGTTCCCTGGACCCACAATTATGGCATTTAAAAGCTTCATTGTATTTTTCCTGGAAAGCTACCTTTCTAAAAGATTTGTGTTCTGTGTGATTGCTGGAACGATTTTTTCTTGAATTGTCTTCTGCTATCAATTTGTTAGATAGACTTTCTATGGATAAATATCCTAGATTGATGGTGTCTAAGTGTGACATAAAACTATCCCATGATGAATCAAGTGAATTGATAATAACACTTTTCATTGTTTGATCTGAAATCACTTCCCCCCTCAAATGCAGCTCAGCTCTTATTTTGTTTAGAGATATCAAATGCTCACTTATGGAAACCCCTGGTTTTACTCTGGAAGAAAAGAAATCCTTAGACATTCTTGTAGTGGTAGCTACACTATCGCTGTGAAACAGATTAAACATGCATTGAATTATTTCTGAAACAGTTAGGTTTGGTTTGATGCTATGATACATTGCAGGAGACACGCTAGATATTATTAAGAAAAATGCTCTATGATGTAAACAATCTATTTTTAAAGTCCAAGGTCTTCTTGGAGGACTAGTGATAAAGAATAGTAAATTTTCTTTCATAAAGACAACCTGGAGCTGTTGATACCATTCTTGCAAATTAATGCCATCAACTCTAAGTTTTGGGAAGTCACTGGGTAAGTTTCCCACATTATTTTGTCCATTACTTACAACCTGAGGTAGTCCGTGGTCTCGCAAGTGCAGGAAATTGCAAAACGGCATGGGGATGCTCGCAACGAGTCTGCGCGGTTCTCTGGCCAGTTCAAGTCTTTCCGGACCGTCTACGTAGTTTCGCACATGCGCGTTGCTCATTTCTTCTTTGGCGTCGTCGTGGAAGGTTCTCTCCATTGCAGCTCGCTCGCTCCGCTCCTCTTCAGACGAGTCGGTTTCTGGCTCGGTTTTAGGAGTTTTGATGGCGGCGACTGCTCTTTTCTTTCTTTTGTGTGCGTTGGTACTTGATCCGGTCTGCGGTGTAGGGCGGAATCGACATGGCTCTCTGGGCTCGGGCGTCGTCGCTCTCGAAGTCAGGATGGGAGCGTGCAGGTCTTGAGGTATCGGCTTGTTCTCTAGCTTCTTCGTTGTCGCTTTGGAAATTTTTAATTTTGGCCCAAATGCAGCAAAAAGCGTCTTCATTGCTGACTTTACTTGGGATTTCGTTAAGTCGTCTTGAATCTTCCTTTTCGCTTTCGTTGTCTGATAACGTTTTTCGCGCCAGAAATTTTGAACTGAGCATTTTGATTGGCTCTGCTTCGCTCACTTTGGAGGCTTGTTGGAACCAAGATGGCTGCCATTCAAAATTTCGCGCGGGATCACATCTTTTCTTTTTCATAACGACTTTCTCTGTAGTCATATCACTCACAGTTTTTTGGTCTTTGGGTTTCTCTTTAGCAATGTTTTTCTCTCTCGCTGCTCCGCTGTTTTTCAGCATTTCTTGGAGATTCGCGATGAGGCTTTCATCATTCTTCTGGCTTTTTAATAGTTTTAATATCTCTGACCTGAGTTCGTTATTTTCTATTTCGATTTCCTCCTGGTCATTATTTTCATTTATTAGTTCTTCTTCTTCAGTGGTGTATTCTTCGGATTCTCTCGAAATCGCGTTTGTGGATTCGTTGATTATTTCTTGTTCAGTTTCTATTTCTTTGCTGTAGGCCCTGGTGTTGGGCCTATCTTTCTTAGACATCTTTAAGTATTTATTGAGTCAATTAACCATCCTCTGCTACCAGCTTGTTGCAATATTTTCAGGATCAGACTCAATAATGATAATAAGAGTTAGAGGTTTAAATATATTTCTCTTTAATTATAACAGGCATTCTATATTCACTGAATATTCACAGATAGAAGCAAGGAAAATGGTGAAGGTGGCTCCTTATATATACAAGGGGTGGAGCCAAGAATGGGAGTGGTGAATTATGAATACATTAGGAACCAAAGAATAAGTTAACCCCCGATGTCCCATATATACATTATTTACACATTAGGGAATAAGGCATTTACATCTCACATAAGTAAACACCAGAGGCTGCCTTAAGTCTTCCTTAGTTGTTCCAACGTTAAAGTAGGATGTTTCCTCACAACTAGGCCATAGACAATGCCAATTTTATCATAAGTACAATCTGACATGGTTTATTTATATTTCAGTGGAGTTAGACGAACTCTGAGCATTTGTTGAGTACTTTCTGCTGGTATAGGCATCCCACCCTCTTCTCTCCTCCCTAATCTCTGCTCTCCAAAACCAAACAATTTTCTCCTCCACACATCAGGCTTTGAAGAGGAATCAGCCCAACTAATAACTGACAGGTGCAGAATATGATGTAAAGAGGCTGTTATGATGCTATCCATATCTATACATATCTGCCAGCTTTTAAGTTCTACTAATTTTTTATTTTTTAAAAAATGGGTTTACAGCTGTTGTTGAAGAACACTAAATAAGCCCAGCTTGATAGGGGTTGCAGGATTCACAACGTGTGGTAGGAGGGAGACTCCCGCAATACCATGGAACCCCCCTCCATCACCACGTGCCTATCAGCTGTAATATCTAACAGAGCTGTGAGAGGTGGCAGGAGAAAGGAGGAACTGACTCTGATGTACCCCTGGAATCAGAAACTCGAGGACATTGAAGAAGCTAAGTAGCACCTCCCATTCAATCTGCTGCTGGGGACTTGTGGATAGCACAGAGTATGTTTCAACAGATGGCTGAATCTGCAGATTTGCTATTTGCTTGAACTCATTAAGCAAATGTGATGAAAGAAAACATCAGCCTCTTTCTGAGTGAGTCACAGCAGCAGAATATGAGTGTCTACAAACTCAGGACCTGCTGAACATAAAAGTTGCTCTGGGGTTGGAGGAGAAGGTTGAGGAGACAACAGATGCCAGAGTTCAACAAAGAGAAGCTTACAGAGAAAGTGCTTATTAGGACTATATATATATATATTAACACTTCCACCCTCCTATACTACTTGTTTGGGACTCAGCTCTTCTCCGGCAGAGAAGAGAGCTGGTTCTTCAAGCAAGAAACCTTTCCTCAGAGGGGAGGACGGGGCCAGAGACTTTTCAAGTAAAGAGTTGCTTCTATGCCCAAAGCTGATGCTGAAATGATTATTGAGATTGCTGGTGTGAGAACAGAAGGAAAAGCCTCGAACTGTTGCTGTGAGACTTCTTGACTTCCTTGGATGGACTCTGAATGTTACTCTTTGGATTGGACTGCTGAAACTCTAAAAAGTTTTTTTCTCTCTCTCAAACTCTTGTCCCTGAACTCTCAAGTGACTGAAGGGAGTAAACTTCAGCAGGCTCCCTACATATTATGGAGAGTCCAGAATTTGCTTTCCATTCTAATAGTCAGCTTCTCACTACTCTGCCTATAAGGATCCCTGCCATATCCAGTTCCAGCTCCAGTTTGGCTCTTGGTTAAGCAAAGTGATTGGTGGATATATTCTTAGATGCTTAGCTGCATATAGGAAATGTTTGGAATCTGCTGACTACAGTATTGAATGAATTGCAAAGCACTGAGTATTGCAAAGCACTGAGTGAAAGGATATTTAAATTTGTGCACCTGTTAAATCCACTGTTTTCTTTCATGGAAACAACTGTATTCATAAATACTGCACACAAATAATAAATATGCATTCCAATTTGGAAAAACATGACACTTTAAACGATGTATCGGATTGTGTTCACTTAGGAATTCATTGAAGCACAAACATTGACCAGAGTGCCTAACATTTGCATTTAATTACATATAGATGTTACTGTACTAGAACTAACACACTCCCTGACTTGAAATGTTTGATCTTCTTCTCAGGTATGCAACTGGATGACAATCTTGTTCAAATGCAACAAGGAACAATGATGCGCAAGGTGAAATCCAAGAATTGGAAGAAACAACGATACTTCATGTTGCAGCAGGACTGCATGACAGTCTGGTACAAATCTAAGATGTCTGGCAAAGCCAAATCAGCCTGTGAGTTTGATTACCTGCACCATATTATTTGGAGGAGGGCTGATTCTCAGTAACACTGTCTTTGAGTGTGGGCTTTCGAATAGTGTAAGTGCAGAAGAGAAAAATTGGGAAATCTAGCAGAAATCTACCCACAAAGCTATATAAAAAAATGTTTATGAGTACCAATTCTGAGAAGGATTCAGAGCTCACAATAAGTGCAGAAAGACAACTAAAGCTGTTATAAGTATTGGTTTGCATGGCTTCAGGGAAGAAGATAAAGTTTTGCATAACGTTGTGGGGAATGTAGATGCATATGTCCATATGTGTGCTCTCAAGCCTCACAATTTCTCATGTACATGACATTTTCTAGAATAAATTTTGTAAACTTTGTTTAAAGTGTTTATGTTTGAGAAAACAAGAGTTTGGGATGTAGGTATAGCCATCCCCATGATGGTCTATGTAGTGGAATTACCATTGCTACTTTGGCTATTGGATATCATGCAGTTGATCTCATCTAGGGGATACCAAATTAATAGAAGAATGTTGAATAGAATAAAGTCAGGCATCAAATATATTGTATCAAATTGCAATTAAGGATATTTTTATTCCGTGTTGTTGTATCTCCCATAGAGGCATTGAGTGCTTTATTGGCATTTTTCTGCTTGTTGTGCTACTGCTGAATAAGTGGCATCCTGAATGCAGTCAGCTTCTCTTTAACTAATAATGAGAATCCTCCTCTGGGATTATGCTGGATATATTTTTATTCATATTATTTAATTTATTTTCTTGGCTCTAATTAAAAAAAAACCCGCAATCATTTCGATTCCTCTATTTGTGTTTATGTTCAGTCCAGACAGAGAAGCAAGGAATGCTTTTATAACTTAAGCATAACCCTCTATGTAAAGGCTTATCTTTTTTGGTTATTCTTCTCTCAAGTTTCTGTAAGTGATGTGGAGACAATCCGTGAAGGACATCAATCAGAGGTGCTGCGAAGTCTGGCTGAGGAATTCCCTGCTGAGTGTTGTTTCACTGTTGTCTTCTATGGGCGGCGAAGCAATCTAGACCTCATTGCCAGTTCAGCAGAGGAGGCTCAGTGTTGGATCCAAGGTCTGAGGCGCCTCATAGAGATAGTCATTAACATGGATCAGAAAGAGAGGCTTGATCAATATCCTTACATTTAATTATCTGCCATCCTTTTCAGAGCTTTTCCCACAAAAAGGGGGGCTGGAAAGGAAACTCAGCTTGAGTGTAATATTGGAGACACACTGACACATCTATGTTTATTCCAGAATGACAAGTTAAAGGAAATGTCTTTATTTCTCCTTGCTATTTTAACCATTAATTTCAAATATAAGACGTAGTTAGAAATGCAATACTTTCCTCCCTTTATAAAACGTAAGAAACAAACAGCCAAGAGAGTTTTCTCTTCCATTGCAGTTCCGGATCACTTCCATTACGATCTGTCCTGAAGTAACAAATGTGTGCTCATCTCCAGTGTGTTTTGTTTTGTCAAAAATATACGTTGTGTCATCATTCCGAGTAATGAACTCAGGGAAAGTCAGGACTCTGACACTTTGTTCAGATTCAGGAAACCCTTTATTGAGTACATCATATCGGCATTTAGAAAGGTGAAGCTAGGTCTAAATAGCTTCTATTTGGAAGCTTGGGGATAGTTAAAAGAATAGGATTTTTCCACCCCACTAGGTTTCTCAGGTCACATGAGCCAATCAAGTCAGCCACAGTTTCTCACTCAGCTCCGACAGGTGTCCGTTCACATGGTCTTGGTTCAGACACCAGCTGGTAGATGTTTTGACTAGCAGCTGAGGCACCACATTCCTAAATTCCCCCCCCCCGTGAATGGCAACCAAGAAACGAAGCAAGAGTAAGCATGAGAAAGAATGGCTTCAGCTGAAGTCGTTTTGCAGGTTGACACATTGTTTGTCTGCCCTGATCCTATGAGTCTGTTTTCCTTAATCCACACCTGGGCTGCACATGGATCTGTGACTGGTTTTTAAAAGCTGATAAAGACAACAATGGGCGGATGAACTTCAAAGAGGTCCAGCACTTGCTCAGAATGATGAATGTGGATATGAATGAAGACCATGCCTTCCAGCTCTTCCAGGTAAATCCGTATGTGGAGAATAGGTGGAACTAGATTACATAAAAGCAATTCCTTGGCTAGTTCATAAGAAGGCAACACAAAGTCACATTGTCCCCATCATCCACTGATGAGATTACAGATATACTTCTAGCCCCTCTTGGTCTCTGCACATAATGTTTATCTTTGGACTTGGTTGTTCGATTTGTTTTCAATTACTCTATTTATACCCCAATGGAATATCCATTTGGCTGTGGCTCCTTGCCAATCTAAATGCTTTGTTTTCTGGAATACAATTACACAGGCCAACTTGACGCTGTCAGTCATCAGTTTAATCTTCTCTTCCTCAGTCGGCATGGTGGATGAAAGTAGTAGGATTTGTAGCCTGGCACTTTTAGAATACTATAATCAATTATAGAATACTATAATCAGGCTCAGGCTCAACCCTTCCAAGACTGAGTGGCTGTGGTTCCCGGCATCCAGATATAGTCAGCTGACTCCATCGCTGACTATTGGGGGCCAGTCTTTGGCCCCCTCGGAGAGGGCGCGCAATCTGGGAGTCCTCCTGGATACGCAGCTGTCCTTGGAGGAACATCTGATGGCTGTAGCCAGGGGGACCTTTTGTCAGGTTCGCCTGATTCGCCAGTTGCGACCCTTTCTTGATCGGGATTCCATGTGTACAGTCACTCATGCCCTCGTCACCTCTCGCCTGGACTACTGCAATGCTCTCTACATGGGGCTCCCCTTGAAGAGCACCTGGAGGCTCCAACTGGTCCAGAATGCGGCTGCGCGGGTAATTACGGGAGCTGCATGGCGCTCCCACATAACACCGCTCCTGCGCGAGCTGCACTGGCTCCCAATGGTCTTCCGAGTGCGCTTCAAGGTGTTGGTTACCACCTTTAAAGCGCTCCATGGCATAGGACCTAGTTATCTTCGAGACCGCCTGCTGCTACCGACAACCTCCCATCGACCCGTGCGCTCCCACAGAGAGGGCCTCCTCGGGGTGCCATCAGCCAAACAATGTAGGCTGGTGACACCCAGGGGGAGGGCCTTCTCTGTGGGGGCACCTACCCTATGGAATCAGCTTCCCCCAGAGATAAGGAGAATCCAAGACCTCGGTGCCTTCTGCTGTGCCCTTAAAACTTTCTTTTTTCAGCAAGCCGGGCTGGCTTAACATATTTTTAAATATTTTTAATTTTGTCATTTTAAACTGGGGCCAAATTAATATATATTCTTTTAATTGTTTTTAATGTTTGTATTGTATGTTTTTATCTGGCTGTATACTGCCCTGAGTCCCTTGGGAGAAGGTGCGGTATATAAATTCGAAATAAAATAAAATAAAATAAATTGTAAAATTGAGTGATAAAAGGGTTAACCAATAATTAAACAGCCTCTATTTTCTTATCTTGTCTGCTTAAAGTAAATGCAAGCCCATTAGATGAGGCTCATGCCAAACACTGTAACACATCGTTCATGTAATAGCAACTGCGGTATGGGCCTTCCTTTGTTGCTGAATTGAACTGCTCTGCAGCCATCCTTGCAATAACAAAAAATAGATGAAATTTGCCTCAATCACTACCAACCATTGGATTTCCCTCCAAATCCTAATAAAGCTTTCTTTGGAGAGGATCAGAATTGTTGAAGATGTGAAGCCAGTGGCACTTCAGAATCTCATGATCCACTGACCATGAGAGAACTGTGGGAAATAGACAGAACATTAAAGATATACTCAGTGTGCTCTCTATTTTGTGAGATTGCTTATTTCAGATCACTTTTATTTTATTTTATTCATTGGCACATGCGCGCAAATACACACATGGCATGTAGTTTTTGATTCAGTGTCTGGTAACCACTCATTAGTTATGTGCTAGACTTTGCCTATCTTATAATATATTTCCTGGAAAATAAACCTTTTTTTTTTTTTTTTGTTATGAAGTATATACTTTATTAACACTTGTTCAAGTCCAGTTTTCCTAGTTTCTGGAATCATCACACATATACACAGAATGCTTCCGTTTTTAAGAAGATGAAGGCAAACATTAGTTTAACATCAATATGGGTGGATGAAATTTGTCTCACTCATGGATTCAAGATGAGCTGAAAGCAACATTAGGGAAACTAGCAGGAAAAAAAGACATTGCTAGGTCATGTTTGCTCTTAAATCCAAGTGGAAAAAGGCCCTTAATTCCACTGGCTCCCTCAGTGGGCAGGAGGCCTTGTTTGCCTCAGTTTGATTGTTTTGTTGTACTTCCTCCACAAGGAAACTGTTGGTCAGAACCCTCCATTCCTTACAGATGGCTGACAAATCAGAAACAGGGTCGCTGGAGGGAGAGGAATTTGTGCTGTTCTACAAAGCACTAACTCAGCGGGATGAGGTGCTTGAGATTTTCCAGGAGTACTCTGAAGATGGGAAGAAGCTGACCCTCTTGGAATTTGTGGACTTCTTACAACAGGAGCAGATGGAGGTTGATGGCACCGATGAGCTTGCAATGGAACTGATTGACAGATACGAACCATCTGAGACTGGTGAGTTGGTGGGGAAACAAAAGGAGAACTGATGCGTCTGTAACTCAGCATCCAGAATTGGGACAAGTTGTTACTGAAGTGCTCAATGATACAACCAAGGTGTGACTTTCTAGTGTTAGCAGAATTCCCCCAAACCAATGTTGCTGTTTTGTAACAGTTACATGACTCCACTGTCATAGAGACTTCTAAGACCTGTTCTTTCCTGACTGAGCAAAGGCTCCTGCTTCATAGTCTTTATTTAGTTCAGTGTCTGTCCCTTAGCAGGGCCTTTGTTTTGAAAGGCCTATCCATTTCTGTCCCTCCTCACCAACCTTTTCTTCCAATAGGCAAAGCTCGTCATATCCTGAGCCCAGATGGATTCCTCATATACCTCTGCTCACCAGATGGCTCCATCTTCAACCCTGAGCACAGGAAGATCTTCCAGGATATGTCTCAGCCTCTCTGCCATTATTTGATCTCTTCCTCTCACAACACATATCTGATTGAAGACCAGCTGCGAGGACAAAGCAGTGTTGAAGGATATATCAGGTATCAAAATGAAAGGAGAGATGAGAAAGCAGCTGCTGCATCAATAGTTCTTTTAGTGACAGAACCAAACATTAGTTTTGTTAACATTTACATTTAAGAATTACTTATGTGTTCATGTGGAAATTCTTTATCTTATAATAAGTACAAGTAGTCCTTGACTTATGAACATGAATTGAGTCCAAAGTTTCCATTGCTAAGTGACACCTTTGTTAAGTGAGTTTTGTCCCATTTTACAGCCTTCCTTGCCACAGTTGCTAAGTGAATCCCTGCGGTTATTAAGTTAGTAACATGGTTGTTAAGTGAATCTGGCTTCTCCGTTGATTTTGCTTGTCAGACAATCAGAAAAGGCGATCACATGATCCAGGGATAGTGCAACCATCATTAATATGAACCAATTGCCAAGTGTCCCAATTTTGATCACCTGACTATGGAGGTGCTGCAGTAGTGTAAGTCAGGGGTGGGTTCTACCTACCTTTACTACCGGTTCACAACAGGGCCGCATGCGCTTGTTTTGCTTGCGTGCATGCTCAGAAGCATTCTGATGATGTCGCGGTCAGTGGGTGGAGCCTCCTGCCGGTTTTACTACCGGTTCTATAGAACCGGTCTTAACCGGGGGCAACCTACCACTGGTGTGTGAAAAACAGTCATAAGTCATTTTTTTCAGTGCAGTTTTAACTTCAAATGGTCACTAAACGAATGGTGCAAAATCGAGGATTACCTGTTAATAATGCAGCAAGCACATCAGAATCAGAGATGGCATTCAGCAGGTTCTGACCAATTCTGGGGAACTGGTAGCGGAAATTTTGAGTAATTCGGAGAACCAGTAAATACCACCTCTGACTGGCCCCACCCCCATCTATTCTCTGCCTCCCGAGTCCTATCTGATCAGGAGGAAATGGAGATTTTGCAGTAACCTTCCCCTGGAGTAGGGTGGGAATGGAGATTTTACAGTATTCTTCCCCTGCCACGCCCACCAAGCCACCCCCATAGAACCAGTAGTAAAAAATTTTGAATCCCACCACTGATCAGAATACCATCAGTATATTAAAATCCTAAACTGAATCTGAAATTACTGATCCATCGATCTTTGTCATGATTATGTTAATTCCTTTCCTTTATCTTAAGAAAGAAATAAACCAAATAGATAGTAGAGGAGGAGGACAGTAGAAATGGCTAGCAGAATGCAAAACTTGTCCTGAGAAGAATAAAAACAGAGTTTTCAAATAGAGGCTGAGCAGATCTGTTATCAGACTTTTTCCCGTCCTTTGATTCCATGTATAAACTTCTCTTTTCTTTCTACAGATTTTAGGTGAAATCCTAAAAGGCTAACAGATTTCAGTCCTCATTGTACTGTTACCATTTCCTAATTTTTCAAGCCCTTTCTCAACTCATCTCATAACCCCTTGACAGATATCCCCAACTATCTTTATAATTAGGGGCCAAAAAGCCCTACTAAGCAGGTATATACAAAAGTATGAAGGCTATTGCTTAATGCATTGTAAGCCGCCCTGAGTCTCTGGAGAAGGGCGGTATATAAATTGAATAAATAAATAAATAAATAAATAAATAAATAAATAAATAACCTTATGGCTCTTCCTTATAGCCAAGTTAAGTGCTATCCACCGATCTTTGAACTGACAGAAAAAATAGACATGGTCCTGCCTGAATTTCTAGATTTTATTGTGGATTGTGGTGGAGTCCTTTAGGATTATAGTATTGGAGGATTCCTGCTTCCATGTCCTGGATATGGGAACCAGTGCTGCTCAGGATTCCTTGATCTCCATTACAATCATGGACAAATCCCAAGTTATCTTGGCTCTGATAAGGGCAGTCATGTGTTAGTTCTAGACTTTGGTTCAGACCCAATGGTGCAACATCAAAACAACAGAAATAATCATTCATCTGCATTACTTGGACACTTTCTAATCAAGTTGAACATTACTAAATTTCTCAGACCCTTGCAAAGGTGGAACAATTAAGATAATTTGCCCCCAGGCATCTGATAGAACCAGTTAATTTTTTTGATTGGCACTTGGGGATTTCCCCCCACATTTTGAGGGGCAGTTCTGCCATGCCATTCCACCAGCTGCCTGTAGAATAGGGAAGCAACAGAGGTGTTAAATACAGTGTCAGGTAGCAGCTGAGGAAACTGCCAACACTGCATTCTGGGTCTCAGAGGTGAAGGGCCAATTAATTGCTTTCTCCACTTTTCAGGGCTCTCAAACGGGGCTGCCGGTGTTTAGAGGTTGATTGTTGGGATGGATCAAACGGAGAACCAATTGTCTATCACGGCTATACATTCACTTCTAAGATCCCGTTCCGTGATGTTGTGACAACTCTTGAGAAATATGCCTTCTGGGTAAGTTGCATGCTTCTACCACAAGGAATCCCTGTAGGGCTGAACTCCACCTGTAGGTGGGAAGGGGGAATGATAAAAGTATGAATTTGTTAGGCTTGAGCAGAAGGAGTTTAATATAGCACAGAACAGGGGTCAGCAACCTGTGGCTCTGGAGCCGCATGTGGCTCTTTCACCTCTCTGCTGCGGCTTCTTGTCACTCAAAACATGCATCACAACCGCCAATGTACAACATCCGCTGGCAGGCAATTTATTGAGCTTTTCAACCCCTGGTAGGCTAACCATGGATAAATCCAAGAAAAGAAAAGTTTCAGAAGAAAACAGAATGTTTAATTCAACTACATATGCTAGTTTTGGGGCCACTCAAGAAATAGTCAGGCATGGGAAGGGTTTTGTGGCTCCCGGTGTTTTCCAAATGGCTCTTTGAGTGTTTAAGGTTGCAGACCCCTGGCATAGAACAATGCCATCTTGCAAGGTATATTCTGGGCTTGGCTCTTTTTGAACAAGTGTTTAAGTAGCCTTGAAGATCTATTCCAACTCTCTCTTATTGTAACTCAGAATCCCTTCAAAAACAACTAACAATGGCCAATTATTTACGATGATGAGGATAATGATGATGATGAAGAATATTTGCTGTCCAACTCCCAATGAATGCAGGTAGCTCACAAATAAAAGTACTTTTAAAAATACAGTAAGAGAAAAAACAGAAGTATAAAAGATGGTAATAGAATAGAATAGAATAGAATAGAATAGAATAGAATAGAATAGAATAGAATAGAATAGAATAGAATAGAATAGAATAGAATAGAATTCTTTATTGGCCAAGTGTGATTGGACACACAAGGAACTTGTCTTGGTGCATACGCTCTCAGTACAAGACCTGGACAGGAATGAAAAAGAAACAAACCCACAGAACCCAAGAAGGCTTCACTTACACTTGATAAAGTTCAGCAGGATGGGAACCATCTGGATCTTGGGGCAAATCTCATTACAGAAGGCAGGCATTGCTACAGAGGTGTGCTTCTGGGATCCTGATAGATGGCATTGTTTACTCGAAAGAGCATGCCAACCCTGCCAGATTGAATTTGATGGGCAGATATTATATTGTAGTTTCCCATCTTAGAACAAACAAATATTAAAATTATTCAAAAAGGGACAAAATCCCCAAAGGGTGAATTTTAAACATGAACACTAATTGAAAACGTACTGTATGCATTGGTACCACAAATTTCAGCAAAGTGGCCTCCAATTTGATGTACAGTCAGAAGAAACTCTTTGAGCTTGGTTGTTTGCTTGCAGACCTTTCATTACCATCTAGATAACATCTTTAGTTTTATCTTCAGTAGCACTGAAGATCTTACCTAATCAGGTAATGAAAAGTCTGCCAGCAAACAACCAAACTCAGAAAGCCCTAGGGATTCCACAGTTCAGTCTTAAACTACATATATTCTCTTCTATTTTGAACAGTCAGAAGATATATAGTGATATAATTATGTCATGTGAAGCTGGTGAAAATAAAGGAGCTCCACCAGGTTCTAAAAACGTCCTTTTTAAATTACCACCTAGATGCAGAGAGCCATAATTACAAAGGCCCCTATCCAATTTCAAGGAGCTGCTGATCCAGTTCTACAGAGGAATTATTGAGTCTGTCATCTGCACCTCTAAAACTGTCTGGTTTGGTTCTGCAACCCAACAAGACAGACACAGACTTCAGAAGATAATTAGAACTGCCGGAAAAAAAATTGCTACCAACCTGCCTTCCATTGAGGACCTCTATACTGCACGAGTCAAAAAGAGGGCTATGAAGATACTTACAGAACCCTCACATCCTGGACATAAACTATTTCAACTCCTATCCTCAAAACAACGCTATAGAGCACTGCACACCAGAACAACTAGACATAAGAACATTTTTTTCCCAAACGCCATCACTCTGCTAAACAAATAATTCCCTCAACACTGTCAAACTAGTTACTAAGTCTGCACTACTATTAATCTTCTCATTGTTCCTATCACCCATCTCCTTCCACTTATGACTGTAACCTTATTGCTGGTATCCTTAAGATTTATATTGACTGTTTCCCTATGACTATCATTAAGTGTTGTACCTTATGATTCTTGACGAATGTATCTTTTCTTTTATGTACTCCGAGGGCGTATGCACCAAGACAAATTCCTTGTGTGTCCAAACACACTTGGCCAATAAAGAATTCTATTCTATTCTATTCTATCCCAAGACTCCTGCTGTCCCTAATGAAAATAATTTCAAAATGACAAGTATCGCAATGTCCTTACACAAATACATATGGGATGGAGTTTGAGTTTAGATATTACAATGGACATTTTGTTATTTGGCTTCTCTTGCCCACTCTGTGAACATCTAAGCTAGGATTCACCACATATCCACGCTTACAATTGACTGTAATTTTGTAACTTTGTTGCAATAACATTCCACAATCCCAAAGATCTTCAAGAAATTCATCTATCTTCAAATTTCCTGAGTAAAAAGGCAGCTTTGAGTAAAAAGAATATCCATCAGTTTCCAGGGATCCTTACAATAACACCATTGTCCTCTTTTGGTTGCCGTGCTTCAATTTTAATCTCCCAAACACCTGGCCATCATTCTCTTATTTATCCAGGTTTCTGATTACCCCATCATTCTGTCTATCGAGAATCACTGCAGCATAGAACAACAAGACATCATGGCACAACTGCTGAAAGGCATCCTGGGAGAACGCCTCCTCATCAACACCATTGATGACCTTGTTCCTGTGCAATTGCCTTCACCTGAAGTAAGAACATAGAGTAATTAAGAGCTTTCATCTAATGATTATCCAGGCTGGCCCTTTACTAAATTTGATTGTAAAATGAGGAGATGTTTTCAAATTCATAAATAAGCAGGTGGATATTGAGCAACTAAAATGCCAGAAAATAACATACAAGTTACTGAAATTTTCAGAATTCTTCATCAGGCTAGATGGTACAAAAACCAAGAGAGGAAGAAGAACTAGAAATGCCCCGAATTATGTCAGAGTTAGCAACAAAGTGAACTCACATAGAATCTTTCTTGACTTACATCTACAGCAGTGTAAATATCCACAGCTAACCTCTCCACCTTTTCTCCTGCTACATCACCATACTGTGTTTTTTGTAGTGTGATTTTTGTCTCATGCCCAGTTCATATGAGACAGCTTTAAAACATCCTGTTTTCCTCCTTATATTTCACAGATTTTTTCACTGAAAAATGCATTTAACTGAAAAATGAATCAGCAGTACAGTCAGGAGACCCAGTTGAGATAGTACCAGGCTCACATCTCTAACTTTAAGCTGTTGTACAAATTTAAACTGTTGTAGGCACATTGCCTTCCTGGACCTTGTTTTCCAGGACTGATGGAAATTTTCCAGGCAACAGGAAATTTCAGGTGTTTCCAACCAGGATCTCCACCTGTGCCTTTCCAGGCTCTTAGGTGGCCCCGGTTTGGAGATCTGCATCAGCTTGGACAACCGTTGACTGGTGGTGATAGCGGGATTGCATAGTGGTTCTCTGCTGTTTCATGGAGCAATGCTTCTTGAATTTTTAAACCAGGATTTCTCAACTTTATCAACTCTAGATAGGTAGACTTCAATTCCCAGAATTCCCCAGCCAGCATGCTTTAAGTCAGGGATGTCAAACTGGTGGCCCACAGGCTGGATGCATCACATGCAGGCCACGCCCATTCCAGCTCCTCGAAGAAAAAAAACGTTGTGATACATCACGTGACGGCAACATGATGCCGCAAGTTTGACACCCATGCTCTAAGTTGTGGTTTGGGTTGCTTTTTAAGAGGGATTTATTACTTTTCTGGAAAAGTGCGAAGTCTGCGTCCAGAACTATCCAGGAAATAGTTGGATGTCCTTTGAATGCACCAATGCAAAATGATAGTGATAGTGATTGTCATAGTGAGTTTTGACAGAAATCTCAACTCAGCAATCTTGCCATCCATCAAAACTCATTCTTGTGGAAATGCCGGGGTCTTGTAACCAAAACAACTTAGCTGAGCTGATAATTTTTCTGTCAAAATTATCATCCTGTTCCAATCTGGTCTATGTGTCCACATGCAGGAATTGAAGGGCAAGATCATTTTAAAGGGCAAGAAGATTGGATATCTGGAAGATTCTCTGAATGAGCATCCAGACAAGATGCCTGAACGGGAAGAAGTTATTGAGGAGGAAGGAAACGAGATAGAAGAAGAAGCCCTGCGCAGTGAAGACAAGAGAAAAGAGAAGGTATGTGGACACTCTCCTGGATGGCCTGCTATTTACAATTAGAGAACGCAACCTGAATCTCTATTTCGTACCTTCCAGAAAGTTCCCCAAAATCATGCCACCTAAAGTCATTGGCAAATCTTAGAAATAGCAATAATCCTGCTGATTTCACCCCAAAATGGTCTCCAGTAGATTCATTTACTTATTAATGTTTAATCTCTCCCTTCTTGCCATGACAAAATTTTGCTCCTCTCCCACTTTTGGCCAAATGTGGCTTCTAGGAAAGTGTCACTATCATATTTTAACAATAGCCATTTTGGATAAAATACTTGGGGAGCTGGTATGTGTGTGTGTACACTGCTAGACTGTGTAAAAGTCAGAACTTGAACAGATGAAATTACAAAGGTGTCAAGATCTATATGCCAAAAAAAAAAAAGATACTTTTTCCCATTTTTGGCAGGAGTATTAATAATCTACAGATGAACATTGATTTTTTTTTCAGAAAGGTAAACATTCCCTCTCCAAGGAACTTTCAGATTGTATTATCTACTGTAAGAGTGTACCTTTCTGCAGCTTCCAGCATTCTTGCAGCCACTACAAGTCATATGAGATGTCTTCCTTCACGGAATCCAAAGCTCGCAAGCTCATCCGAGAAGCTGGTGAGAAACTGGGGATGAAATCTGCTGGCAGGCAAAATGTTTGGGCCAAGGATTAATGGGTATACAATTTTGCCAAATGCTATTCTTGCTCATTCAACTTACTGTTAGAATACAGCAGATACAGGCAGGCTGCGATTCCAGTAATTTTGTATCAGATTGAAAAATATAAAAATATGTAAAGCCAGCCATAAAGACACAATAAAGGTAAAGGTTTTCCTGTCGGTCATGTCCAACTCTAGGGCACGGTACTCATCTCCTTTTTTTGACTGAGGGAGCCAGCGTTGTCCAAAGACAATTTCTGTGGTCATGTGGCCAGCATGGCTCTACACCAAAAGTGCATGGAAGGCTGTTACCTTCTCACCGAAGTGGTACCTATTAATCTACTTGCATCTGCATGCTTTTGAGCTGCTAAGTGAGCAAGATACAGTAAATAATATTAACATTATAATCAACATCATCATCATCTTATGTAAACTGAGAACTCTCCCCATGTGTATATTATTCATCCATGAGGTAATTTCAGCACTAATTAGACCCATAGCATTGGTTAAAATGAATTTTACTAAAACTGGAAGATTCTGCAATTTACAAGTAACAGTACCTATCAGGCCTTGGAAAGGATGTGAGAAATATCTATTTTCCTCCTTTTATTATGAAGTAACTATTCTACTCACATTAAGGTTTTCTACAATACTCTTTCTCAAAGCTCTGAGAAGGGAGGGTCTCTTTTTTTAAGTTTGTCCTGAGGCCTAGCAAGGCATGCATACATAGTACATTTTTTTGGTGTCTACGGATCTCGATAAATGTTAGGTATTCTAGTATTAAAATTCTGCTAGTCTTCTTACTTATTTAATTATCTTAATTAATTATCTAATTAATCACTCCTGCCTTTACTGAATTCCTAACAATTGGTGCACTATTTCTCACAGGGAATGACTTTGTCCGCCATAATACCTGGCAACTGACACGGATCTTCCCCAGTGGGCTACGGACGGACTCTTCCAATTTCAACCCCCAGGCGATGTGGAATGTGGGGTGTCAACTGGGTATGCAAAAGAGGAAAGGGACAAGGAGAAGATGAGGAGGGAAGAGAATATACTGTAATGACAATTCTCAGAATTTCCAGAATGGATGGCATTTGTTTGAGTAAGACTGTTATACACAACAGTCTAATTCACACCATACTCTAAGCAGTTGTTTGTTGGTTAAGCATTTATAGGGTAAACCTATAAAAGTTTATACAGCATTTGTAGGTAAGCCCCTCTTTGCAGATTTTACACTTTGCACTAAGCCATTTTGCAAACCACAACAGATGATTTCATGTATCCTGTGAATTATTCTCTGCTGTACCATGGTTTATTGAAACCGCAATTGTCTGGATTTGCATAGCACAAGAGGCAACCCACATTATGGCTTAATGTATTGTGTGAACTTGGTCAGTGTGTTAGACTGGTACTTAATTTGTATTGCAGAGAAAAAGTGATGTTCCTCTCTCTCTACTGTTTTTTCATTGGTCTCTTGTCTCAATGCTTATCTGGAAGTACTCTATGGAGGATAGGTCTGAGGTTCTAAGGTTAAAAGTAAATAATAAAATAACTGTTCCTTCTGATCTTCCTCATTTCAGTGGCCCTGAATTTTCAAACGGCTGGTACAGAGATGGACTTGTATGATGGACTTTTTAGTCAAAATGGCCACTGCGGTTATGTGTTGAAGCCAAGTTTCATGAGGGATAGAGAGACAGCCTTCAGTCCTGAGGACCCCCAAAGCAGGGGTGAAGGTAACCCCTTGAGCTTAATTATTAAGGTACTGTACGTGTCTGTACCCACACTTTAACTTTAAAGATTTGGGGGAGGTTAAAAAAATACGTATCTTCCTTATTCTCAGCTAGGCCAATGATCATAGAGTTCGGCCCATCCCCAGGTTCTTAAAATTATATTTAAACATATTTGTTGCTATATCTTTATGGCTCAGTAAAGTCCACAACAACCAATAAAAACAATAATTATATTTTAAATGAATTTCCCCTTAAATTTCCCCTGTATATTGGCAATTTCTATTGGAATGTCCTTTCTTTTACACCAGAAAGTCTACATATGAGGAAATTAACCAAGGAACTAAATTTGGGGAAGCTGCATTTTATGTTGCCTGAAATGGGGGGAGAAGGGGGGCAGAAGTGACACATGGCAAAAGGCAAATATGAAAATAGTACCTAAAAGGAAGAGTATCTTTTTTTCTCCATTTTTCCCTTTCTTATTACTGCTGCCACCCTACTCTTCTCCTCTCCTTCCAATCAAACCAGTCATTTACTTTTGTTGTTTACAATTCACATCTCCTCTTTATGGAGCGCAGGTTCAGTTTGCCAGCCACACAAAATAATAGATACAATGAAGGAGCTCTCTAGGAGCAATGGCTAGACTCAAGTATCAATTATTTTTCAAAGAAAAACCAGAAAGTCCAGTTGCCCTTTGAAAAAGCACCTTTGGGACAACCAGTTAGGACCTAGGTCACACAAGCAGCGAGAGAGCAAAGCTTTATCTACCCATGCAGAGGATCTAGGTTGTGTACAAAACCATCCCCTCCTGGTTCATGGAAGACAATTTTTCTTCCAAAACTGGTCCGTGGTGCCAGAAAGGTTGGGTACCGCTGATCTAGCAGACCCTCCAGCTTCTGTACTCAAAGGAAATGCTGGTGGAGACCTTTGAGAGCATTTGCCAAAACAATAGCTGGCTCAGTCACATCAGTGCCAATGCAAAAGTGGCACTTCTAGGGTCAACTGGCAGCTGGGGACAAAAGAAGCCTTGGTGATTCTAGGACTCCCAATGAGTTTCTCTCTGTGTTGAGCAGTATGTTGCAAGTTTTAGCAGTTGGTACTTTGCAAGTTCTGCCATGTAGCTTTGACATGAGTTTCAAGATCGTGCGATTTTCTCTTTCAGATCATTAGTGGACAGCAGCTGCCCAAGATTCCCAACAGCAAAGAAGGCTCCATTGTGGATCCATTCGTGCGAGTGGAGATTCATGGGATCCCTTCTGACAGTGCCAAGCAGGAAACCAAATATATTGACAACAATGGTGAGCCAGTCTTAGTGTAAAGATGAAGGAAGTTGGGCTTTAGATCTTACACATTTTCCTTATTTTTATTTCATTTCATTCAATTCATATAGCTGCCTACCTCACAAATGTGACTCGGGCAGTTCACAAGCAAGCGGTGCCTGAGAACTTCTTATCACCTTCTCAGCTCGAGGTTCCCACAACTTCACACCTGTGGATTGGTTCACCTCAGACTGGACAGAGGGGCGGGGTTTCTACAATGTTTAACCTAGCAATTTTGAGCAGGAACTTCAGATCCTGCCTATTCCTCTTGCTATCACTATCTCCCAAAAAGGTTCCTTTTGAAATGCTGCCTGTTTCAAGAGTTCTGCTTTCTTGAGGAGATAGAAGAGGCAAGTCCTTACAATCAGTCTCAGCAACTTTAAGATGTGGAGTTGCTGATTCTAACACTTTTTAAAGTTGTTTAGATTGAGAAACACTAGTCTAAGGGAAAGTTAAAAGGGACACTGAAATACCATTTAGTGATGGCATCTTCCCTTTATTTCAAAATTCATAAATAGGTTTTAACCCACAGTGGGGTGAGTCCTTTCGGTTCTACGTGTGGGTCCCAGAACTGGCCCTTCTACGTTTTGTGGTGGAAGATTATGACAAGGCATCTCGGAATGACTTTGTGGGGCAGTATACACTACCTCTCACCAGTGTCAAAGCAGGTATGGGACTCCATATTACACTAGTCAAGAGGTGGCGTTATCTCACACCAAGTCCTGGGGATAAAAATAAAATGGTCCTTGTGACAAATGGGTTGGGGGAAATCATTTGCAACCACATTGGTTATTCTACTGCAGTAAAAGTTAATTATAATAGGCCATGACCCATCTGGCTGAATCTCTTGTCAAAATATTATCTGTACTGCTAGGAATTTGTTAGGTCTTCTACCAAGGATGTCCTCCTTTCAGCCCAGCTCTAGCAAAAAAAGAAAAGAAAATGTGCGTTGAATCTTTCTTCAGGTGACATCAATGAGCTATATCATACATTTCCAAATTTAAAGTTCTATCTTCCTTTATTTGGCAGCAACTAGCATATCAATATGCTATACAAACCAATAATGAGCCTTCATTAAAATGTGTGTACAATAATGTACTAAGTTGGTTTTTAGTTCAAACGTATTTTTTTCACAAGTTCACTTTCTACTACAAAATGTCTTAAAAGTAACTTGCAGTATAGAAAAACAAAGATATAGAGGCATGGACATGGATGGATCAACCTTCAGAAGTTCCCTGACTCTAATTTGTCCTCATTAATTGAATGGGATTTTTATCTATGTCTGTTACTGTAGCAAAGCCAAACAACAAAATGTTGTGGAAGAAAAAGAGATCATGTTGTCCTGTCTTGTGAATAAGAAACTAATATTGTTCAGGTATAGCTATAGAGTCGCCACTTCTTGGAGTGGTACGGTCTAGAGGTGGAGCTCTCGCCTCACAATCAGGAGGCTGTGAGTTCAATCCTAGGTAGAGGCAGATATTTTTCTCTTTGGGCACACTGAGAATATATCTGCTGAACAAACCTCTGCATTGGTGACAGGAAGGGCATCTGGCCATTAAAACACTCTACTAGCTCCCTTCGGTTGCCCAGACTCCACCCTGCAAGGGATTATGGGGTCGTTAAAAGAAGATGATGATAGCCAGGGAGTCATCTTGGGTCAAATAAAGGAGATGGAGGAACATGGAATGTTTCAAAACTATCTGAAGAATCAGAGCTCAAAATGTGATCCAGTTCAGGCAGGAATCAACAACTAAAAAAAGGTGTTTCTAACGATAAGCATCCTTCTGAACTTCCTTCTGGCTATTTACAAGGGACAATCCAGTGTTTAAAGTAAAACTGCAAGCTATGTATGCAAATACTTTGGCATGTTGCTTTGCTGCTATATCTTATCTCTAAAGGCTGAGGTAGCAAGGGTGGGAGAGAGCTTAACAAGCTGTTGGCCAATAAGAGGAGGCAGTTCTGAATGAAACAACCAATGTGATTCCATTCAAGGGCTGGTCTTTTGAATCCAAGTGTCCAGCGCTGGCAGATGGGAAGTGTTGCAAAATATGCAGTTAGAAGAGCTCTGAGTCTCCCAACGTGTCCTATGTTCTCTTAGTTAGCTTCTCCTGCAGACGGAGAAGACAGAAAGAGAAATTGGCCTTGTCCTGCTTAAAATAAGCCTCTTTTTTTTTTTTTTGCATGCCTTCTTTTCCCATACAGGATACCGCCACATCCATCTTCTTTCGAAGGACGGCACTGGGATCTCACCAGCATCACTCTTTGTCCACATTCAGATAGGGGAGTTGGCAACTGAGAACGATTAAATCGCATTTCTGCATCACACAATGCAACTCTTCCTTCTCTGCCCCCTTTGGTTTGGAGAATGAGGGTGAATGAAGGAGACAAGAATTAAGGTGTTTGTTTTTTTTAAAATCACCCTATCTGCCAACCATTTCTTACTTCTATGCAGAATGGAATTTGGACACAAACATTGTTTTCCACGAGTACATTTATTTTTTTTAAAAAAAGAATACCAATTGTATTATTTCGCTTGTTTATTTATTTTTATAACTGTGATTTGCTCAGGTCTCACCTTATAATCTACCTCCGCCTTGTAAGGAATCCAGCCTACCCTGCCCTGACAGAGCAAAATTCTTTTAATAATGTTTTCTATAATCGTGGACTTACCAGGAGAGCTTTCTTAAAGTACTATTCACCAGGCCTTGAGCCAGAAGAAATGTATGCTGTCTTAAACTGTGCTGCTTTTATTGCTGATCGGTATTCTGCAATAGTAATGAGGCTGGTGAAAGCTTTATCCTATTGTGGGCCAAGTCTAAGAAAAGAATGGATGTATTTTTTTCCCCCAGCCTGGTTTCCCTTACAGGTTCCAGTAGGAAAACAGTCACTAATCACTCTCCCTTATATAGATCAGAACTGGGTGACCAAAGAAAGATGCTTAAAATGACGAATTAGCCACCTGTCAGGTAGGGAGGGATATGTGGCATGAAGCAGGAGAAAAGGGTCTCTAATCTTCCTGTTTGGTGCAACTTTTTCTCTTCAGCTGTGACATGGCAAACAAGTTTTTTTCTAAAAACAAGACTACTACATTGTAGAAAGAGTACAAAACCCCTGTTCAAACATAACGTGGCTGAGCTGCATAGAAAGGAAAGATGATGACCTTGACAGAATCATTAGCCAGGCAAAGGAAGCTGAGACATTTTTTTAAGCCTTGGGAAAGAAGATAATATTCAGGAGCAGATGCTCCTTAATCACTGGATTATAAGAGAAAAAAAAAAGGGAGGGGAGAGGTACAACACAGTCAGATTTGCAAGATTGATGTCAACCCCACTAAGTAAAAAACCAGAGAATGAGATCAACTCTATAAGAAGATTAGAACTATCTTTATTGAGATTGGCTGGACAAGTAGTCCTTGGTTATCGAACAATTCTTTGGCAACTATGCAAAGTTATGACAGCGTTGAAAGAGAAGACTTCCAACTAACCGGTTCCTAGAAAATGCAGCTTTTGCAGTGCCTCCATGGTCATGATTCAGGCATTTGGCAAATGCCAAGCATTTATTATGGTCACGGCATCCTATGGTCAAGTGATCACCATTTGCGCCCTTCACAACCAACTGCCAAGAAGCAAAGTCAATGGTGAAGCCGGCAAGAAGTTACAGTCTCATGATATTACACTTAATGATCCAGAGTGATTTGCTTAACAACTGTAACCAGCAATTTGTGTTTTCTCTCTCTCTCTCTCTCTCTCTCCCTCTCCCACTCCCTCCCCCACTCTCTCCCATATGTATGATTAGGCGCTTGTCAAGATCCCATGGGCTCCCTTCCAATTCATGGTAAACTTTTTTGAGTTAGGATGCCCTTGCCAAAATCTTTAAGATGTATGTGAACCTGACATGTGTAACATTGTGATTTGTATTTTCCACATGGAAGCAGTTCATGTTTAAATGGATGTCATCAAGCATTATAAATATATGAATTTGGGTGACTTCACTTTCAGGCAAGAAATAACAAGAACATACTTCACTGATTTTTAAAAAAAAAACTTTCAAGAGGTTGGAGGATCAGAATAACAATTGGAAGGGACCTTGGATGTCTTCTAGTCCAATCCCCTGCTCAGGCAGGAAACCTTATACCATTTCAGATCAATTTCTTTTCTGAGCTCGGTGGAGCAGACTTTCTTTTGTTTCTTTCTTTCATTTGTTACCAGGAAATTTTTGACAGTCAGGTGTAATCTACTATTAGTTTTATAAAAAAAACCAATGAGCTAGGATCAAATTGGTAATAGTTTTCTGAAATTCTAGCAAAAGATGTTTATCGATAAGTTTATTTTTTCTATGGCTCCTCTAGAATTTTTCCATCAATTATTTCAGCATTTTACATTATATTGAGAAACAGCTTCTCTCATGTAGGGTATTTATTGGAAATAGAGATTAGCAGCTGGAATACCACTTCCAGAATCTAAAGAAACAAAATTGATAGCTAATGAAGAGGGAAATTGCTTGCTGTCTTTAGATTGGGTAGCAATAGCATGCCATTAGAATGTCATTCTCAGGGTTCCCAGGCAAAACGCAGCAAGACACAGAAACCACCAGTTTCAGGCTCTTGAACCTGTTGAACCTACTTTAACCAGGACCAAGGTAGCCCTGAAGATCTATTGCAAAACTACCTTCCTCATGTGCTATGGACCCCATATCCATGCTTTGCTCTCTAGCTCACCAAACAATACAACATGCTTGGCTTTCAACATGGTTGTGCTTAATGTGATATCTAACGTAACTGCAGTGTGTGCAAAACTCCCTTGAATGCCATTGTCTCTCAAGTACGGCTTTCTTTGTAAGAACCTATAAAAATTGTTTATCCAAATAAATGTATTACTTAAGAGAATTGTTCAAATTATTTTTAAAAGTACAGGGGTTTTATTTTAAAAAAATTTCAGAATGGATGTTATTGCAACATTTATTAGAATGTGTGTTAGAAAAGAAAGTTAGTCTTTGTCATGCCCCCCCGTCGGAGCATGAGCCAAGATGGCGCAGTGGTTAGAGTGCAGTACTGCACCTACTTCAGCTGACTGGTAGTTCAGCAGATCAGCGGATCAAATCTCACCGGCTCAAGGTTGACTCAGACTTCCATCCTTCGGAGATGGGTAAAATGAGGACCCAGATTGTTGGGGGCAATATGCTATTTAGTATACTGTCTTTGGTGTAAGCCGCCCAGAGTCCTCGGAGAATGGGTGGCATTGAAATATGACTAATAAAATAAAATAAAAAACTGAATCTGAAAAGGATGACGAGCCAGAGCTGGAGCCGACAGAGATCGAGGGGGCAGCTTCGTTGACTTCAGAGGAATGTGGGGAGGAGCAGGACGAGGTAGCCCAGGGCCCCTCAGGATTGGGACGGCTTGTTAGCAGGGGGGAACGGGGGCAGGATGACTGAGAGAGGGCAAGCACTGGAAATGAGGAGCAACAGAGCTCAGGTGATGAGCAAGGACTGCCCCTCTTGATCCCTGAGCACGGAGAGCGGAGAGAAGGCAGGAACAACGTAGGCCGACCAAATGACTTGGGAGGAGAGCGCCCCGCCCCTCTTCACAAGGCACACCTGGGGACTGAGATTTAAGGAGACGCTGTGGGGAGGGGCATTTGTTGGGAACGAACGCTGAATTTATAGTGTTTTGTGTGCCGTTGAAGACATTTGGAGTTTGCAGGACTGCTTGCTTCTTCCTTGCTTCGTGGATTCATTGTTTGTTTCTTGCTTTGTGGATTCATTGTTTGTTCCTTGCTTTGTGGACTCATTTCCCTGTTCCTTTGCTTTGCTGGACTGCATGTAGCCAGAGGCTGCTGTGTGTGTGTGTGCGTGCGTGCATGCGCTTTGTTCTGGGACTTCCAAGAATGTGGGAATGTTTGGGGAAATTTGGAGCATTAAAGGGGAGTTTGAACTTTCAGCTGGCTGTGTGCCTTGTCCCGGGTCATCACAGTCTTGATGGGTGACACTGATCATAATCTGAGTCTCTGAACCTCACTAACATAAGTTTCATTAGGAATCTATCAACATAAGATAGATTCTACAGAACCTAAGCTTCCTATTCCGCACTTCAGATACACTTCAGGTTCCATGCAATATATAGGAAGAAATTAAAAAGATTTAGAGAATATTTATCAACCTCACCTTCTAATGCTTTTGGCTTATTTCCCCAAGTGTGGCAATCCTTCAGCATAAGTAAAGGACCTGAAAAGGTCTGGCTGAAAGTCTATTTAATTATGCTGAGATTCGTGTTTCAAACTGAAATCAGAATAGAAACAGAATCACACAAGTTACTTTGAAAAGTAAGAACAAGTTTTGTGCAGGCAATTTCTGTTAAAAGTGTCAGACATGCAGGGTATCTATTTTGTATGATTCTTTTCTAAAGTAGAGCAGAAAGTCTCATACAGCCCAATCTTATGCTTATTCACTCAAAGCTGTAATATTTAGTCCTTGGGCAGTTTGCATAAAATTATATCTAGTTTATTTATTTATTTGTTTCATGTATTTGTATGCCGCCTTTCTCCCAAAGGACTCAAGGCAGCGAACACAAGTTAAAAAGCATGCAACAATAAAATCCCCTTAAAACCAAATAAATAATAAATAATAAAATATTAAAACCCAGAATCATAGTCAGCCAGTTGTTTGAACAGCCAAGTCTTCAGGTCACGACGGAAGGAGCGGAGATCTGGAGCCATACGGAGCTCGGTAGGTAACTCATTCCAGAGTGTGGGAGCGCACACAGAGAACGCCCTCCCCCTAGACGTCGACAGACGGCATTGGCTCGCTGATGGTACCCTGAGGAGAGCAACCCTATGTGAGCGAACAGGACGGTGTGAGGCAGGCAGGCAGAAGGCACTGCAAATATACCGGACCTAAGTCATGAAGGGTCTTATAGGTGAGGCACCTTGAAGCGGATCCTGAGAACCACTGGTAACCAGTGTAGTTCGCGTAAGAGAGGTGTTATATGGGAGTAACGAGGGGCTCCCGTTACAACCCGCGCGGCTGCGCTTTGGATCAGCTGGAGCCTCTGGATGCACCTCAAGGGTAGCCCCATGTAGAGGGAATTGCAGTAATCCAAGCGGGAAGTAACCAGGGCATGAGTGACAGTGCAAAGGTCATCTCGGTCTAGAAAAGGGCACAACTGGCACACCAGGCAAACCTGTGTGAAGGCCTCCCTGGTCACGGCTGTCAGGTGGTCTTCTAGGGACAACCGAGCATCAAGGAGGACACCCAAGTTGCAAGCCTTAACAACGGGGGCAAGTTTTTCCTCACCCATCAGAAGGAATGGGACCTCTGAAACCCGAGATGCCGGTATCCACAGCCACTCAGTCTTGGAGGGATTGAGTTTGAGTCTGTTCTTACCCATCCAGGCCTGCACCGCCTCCAGGCAACAGGACATCACGGAAAGGGCATTTCTGGGGTGGTCTGGGGTGGAGATGTATAACTGAGTATCATCAGCATATTGATGATATCTCACCCCAAAGCCACGAATGATCTCACCCAGCAGCTTCATATAGATGTTAAAGAGCAAGGGGGAAAGAACCGACCCCTGAGGAACCCCACAAGTTAGGGGCCTCGGGGTGGACCTCTGCCCCCCCACCCATACAAACTGCAAGCGACCTGAGAGGTAGGAGGAGAACCACTGCAAGACAGTGCCTCCCACCCCCAATCCCACAAGTCGCTGCAGTAGGATACCATGGTCGATGGTATCAAAAGCTGCTGAGAGGTCAAGTAGGACTAGGATGGAGGAACAACCTCCATCTCAAGCCCGCCAGAGATCCTTCACCAGAGCGACCAATGCCGTTTCCGTGCTGTGCCCACGCCGGAAGCCCGATTGGTACGGGTCGAGGTACTCTGTTTCCTCCAGGAATTGTGGGAGCTGTTGCGCCACCACAGTCTCAACAACCTTCGCAATGAATCGGAGGTTGGAGACGGGACGATAAGTTATTAAGTGAGTTTGGATCAAGAGATGGTTTTTTGAGGAGAGGTCGAACCACCGCCTCTTTAAGCGAGGCAGGAAAAACCCCCTCCTTCAATGAGGCGTTGACTATTGCCTTGATCCAATCTCCAGTCACCTCTCTGGCGGCCGAAACCAACCATGAGGGACAAGGATCCAATAAGCAGGTGGAGGCACCCAGTCTACCCAAAATCCTGTCCACTTCATTAGCAGAAACAGGATCCAACTCAACCCAGATATTATTTCCAAGACCTACCCCCATCTCCCTGGTGGATTCCGCCCAGTTGCAACGTATCTTCCTAGTGCAGATGCAAGGTTATGTGATACATCCATGGAGATATAAGCAAATCAAAGTAAAAGGAAACATACATATAAGCAACAGGAGCAATATGGACAAGAAAGAATGATAGACTCCAATGGGAAAGGTACAATTATTTCCTCCTTTTGTTTTGCTACTTTTGTATGCTTGCTTTTGATTGTATAATTTCAGTTTATTTGGCTGATGAACTGCAGGCAGAATAAAGAAGAAAAATTGAGGGCTGTATATAAAAGGGACAAAGAAACTATTAAGCCTTTTATCCCCAAAACAGTTGTTTGCATGTTACTAGAATAAATACTGCAGCAGAATTTTGTTGATTCTGTATCTTATAGAAACACACAAGCCTATTTGCTTATCTGAATATCCACAAAAATTGGCTTTTATGGTGTGCCATACATATAAGAATTATGTGGCATTTCAAGCCTGGAAGACAAGGCTTAATATGGAAGTTTCCCAGCCCAGCTTACAATAACTTATTAAATGCAGCTACTATATAATCTTTGCTTGTCTAAAACACCTGACAGGGAATATCTCAGGGGACAGAACTCTTCTTCCTGTCCTTCTAGAAGGCTGAAATGATATTACCAGAAAGGATGAGACCATATTTTGTTGACCGTGTAAAACCATTAGTAAGAAAGCTGCTCTATTTTACTCTTAATTTTACAGACTGCTTTTTTCAGAATTTAAAAGTAGAATAGCAACTGTTTTCTCTTTTCCACCTGGAGGCTCTCCCCTGTTCCCACTCTTAAAATATGTACTAATATAAAAATGGGCCTGAAAAACAGAACCGTCAGGCCACTTTGGAAGATATTTTGAAAAATCACAAGCGAAACATTGTACCATTGAAATTCAGCTATTTTGCCACCCAATTTTGGTGATGCAATCTCTGGAAACTGGGAGGCAGCATGGTAGCCAATTGCTAACCTAAGTACTGCAAAACAGCAACTCAATAAATCCTCTAGAATAGTGATGGCGAACCTTTTTTCCCTCGGGTACTGAAAGCGTGCACGCAACAGCGCGCCTGTATGCCAACACCCATAATGCAATGCCCCCTGCAGATCCCGCCCTGTGCATGCACGCACAACCCCCCCCACGCCAGACCTGTTTTGGTGCTAGCAGGCCTCCCTGAAGCCTTCTGGAACCAAAAACGGGGGGGGGGGGCGCGGGGCGCTGCAACCCCCACCCCCCGTTTTGGGCTACTCAGCCTCCCTGAAGCCTCCTGGAACCAAAAATGGGACGTGGGGGGCGCTGCACCCCCCACCCCCATGCATGTGTGCGCAACCCCCCCCCCACATACATGTGCAACCCCTGCCGCCCGCACATGCATGCCCATCTCCCAGCAGAGACCTGAAAATCAGCTGGCTGGCAGGAGGCATGTGGGCATTTGCGGTGGAGCTGACCTGGCTGTCGGCTCGCGTGCCCGCAGAGATGACTCTGCACTGCCACCTGTGGCACATGTGGTTCACCATTACGGCTCTAGGAGCTCTCGTCAAATTATCTCATTATTTAAGAGCTGAAGCCCCTGGATTATTTCCAAAACTCTAAGACTAGCAGGTTTCCAAGCACTTGGGAATATCAAAACCTGTCTTCCATCCCTACTCTGTTGCTAGTGTAATTATCATTTAAGTCATCCTTGGTGTTCTTTGAGCTTGGTTTTTTCATTACCTATACTAGGTAACATGATCAGTGTGCTAGTAAAGGAGTATATTCTATGCACATGAAGTTCCATCTGGAGTTCTTTGGATGCATGTCATTCGCATTTTGGAGGAACTGTCTGAACAATTTACCAGAAGTATGCTTTATAAAGTATATGAACTTAAACCAAACTGTCCCATGGCTGAAGGCCTTATGCAGAAACCACCAGAAGTGTTATCACCATCATCATTCTTGCTCTGCTCTGTAAATCAAGGAATTACATGCCATCAATGGAAATAGCTTTTATATAATCACATATTTTACATCTCATATACAGAGATAAATATAAACAACACGAGAGCACAAATAGCTGGTAATCGCCCTAGTAGACATCAAGCATCTCAAACCAGACCTCACACACTGCTGGGTAAGAACTTCCACCCACTTCTGGCTCATGGAAACTACAGACACGTAGTCTTTGATGTACAAGTCCCTCAGCCATGTGGAGACATTTGAGCCGCATTTTCCTCTAGATGCTTGGAAGAAGAAATCTCAAGCTGAACATCATGCAAATGGACACTGAGAATACTCGGGTCCTTGCCCACCCCTTTGCTGAGATCCCCTTCTATTTCTTCTTGCTGGGGATGGTGCTTCTGCAAATGTTTTATCACTTGGAACTTCTGCTTTGCCTTGTAACTGCAGAAGCGGCAGAAGAAAGGGTGTTCGTTGGTGTGAATGAGATAGTGATGCCGCAGGCCTGCCGCCCACCGGAAACCACGGTAACACACATTGCAGATGTATGGCTTTTCTTCACTATGCTTTTTTAGATGTGTCTTGAGGAGGAACCGAGTCTTGAAGGCCTTCCCACATTGCTCGCAGATGAAAGAACGGGCCTCACGATGTCGTGTCTCCTTGTGAATACGCAGAGCATCGGCACGGTTGGTACAGTACTTACACTCATCACACTGGTATGGCTTGATCCCTACACAAGATACAGACAAAAAAACAAAAAACAAACCCAACCCACCAGGAATGAAGTTGAGAAATATTTTCACATTATCAAAACAAAACTTTCACTTGGTGGATTTCCATTACGAGAGATCTTAATTCCATCAAACTATGCAGAATACCTTATCCCCCCACCCCGTCCAGGGAAGGGAAAGCTCAGAGATCATCACCCAGTGCTGCAGCATAGAACTAGATGGTAATATCATATGAAAATGAAGTATCCAAGAGCCCAACTTCCAAGCATGCACAATAGCCACTGGAAATATGATAATTCTTAAAAGAGAAATTAAAACTCCCCCCTTGCAATTTTTATCCGCAAAGCCAGCACTGTCTGATACCAGGACGCAAGCCTACTTCATTTGTGTGAAAACCTACCTGTATGCTTTGTCATGTGGTACTTCAGCTGATTCACCCACTTGCACTTGTAGCCGCATTCTGGGCAAAGATACTTTCGCTCCTCTTTATGGATACGCATATGATACTAAGTAAAGAAAAGAAAAGCAGGCCTGCATGAGACAATAAACTGTTAGCTGTTAACACCATTATTATAAACTTGATTGAAACCTTAGGGACTGAATGGACTATGCAGAACTCAACAGACTTCTAGATATAACTTTGAGTATAAAAATGGAATAATGAAAAACACAGAGTTAGTATTCAACAATAAAGCTATGCAATTTTAACAATGATTTAGAATAGGCGCTTTAGACTTTGCAGAAGGAGAACACTGTTCCCTCAAGCTTCTTCTCTTAGACTTGGACTCTTTAGAGCGAGTGCACTTTTCTTTTTCAGGCTTACCTACAAGCATGAATAAAATAATACTGCCTTAATGAATACCAAACAAATATTATGCTCACACAGGAGCCAAAACACTGCTAAATCATTTTTAAGGTAGCACACAGCCCTATCAGAACTTTTTAGAGTGAGAAATGTTGGCTCATTTTCTCCAAAATGGTCTGTCACTATAAAACGTCTGAACTTCATTTTGAATCCAATTACTTTCCCATATCAAGAAGCAGGTAAATCCCCACAGAAGACCATCTCAAATTCAATGACATGAAAATAAAGACAGATCCTTCCATTGGAAAAACAAATCTGTTAATCAAGTATTACATCATAAAGATGGCTCAAGTTTGTGTTTGTTTGAGGGAAAGAGATACAATCCACAGTGCTCATCATCCAGGGTTTTCACAAAATGTCCATCTGTTCTGAACAAGATAAACAGATGCAAACACAGAGCTGACTGCAAATTATAGGAGCAGGAATGAATTCTTTATCATATACATTATAAGACAAGAAACAACGGGCAGAAAAGTCAATTAAGCAATGTAACTTAATGAGAAGCCATTCCTTAAAATATGGGTTATGGAGCAGACTACCAGATCTATTCTCTTCTGCTCCAATGTCTAAAAAATCTGGTCCCTGAGATAACTATTCAACTGATAGAATCTCAACTTTCCCATGGCAATGCAGTCTCCATTTCCTGGAAAATGGTTTATGCATCTTCCACAACAACCTTCCACTATCAACTCACCAAAGCTGCCCAGAGGTTCTCACCTTGAGGCGTGAAGGGTCGGCGCAGGCATACTGGCATTGATGGCATTTGTAAGGTTTCTCCCCAGTATGGATGCGGATGTGCCATGTGATCTTCTGCTTGTTCTTGGTGCTGTATTCACAGTCAGCGCATTTATAGAGGCGGGTGCCACCATGGCCTTTCATGTGATGGTCATACACCAGCTGATGGTGACAACCAAAGTCACAGAACATGCATTTGAATGGAGGTTCAGCACCTACAGAGGGTTCGTGAGCCTCCAAATAGTGGCTCACTAGCTGCTGCCGTTCCTTGGCTGCAAAACTGCAGATGTCACAGCGGTGATTGAAGTGGAGTTTCTTATGCTCTTCCAACTCCTCCCGAGTGGTCAGAGTCTCCTTACAGGTGGCACATTCCAGATGTGGGTGCTGCTTCTGGATATGGCATTTGAGGGTGGCCTCACTGTGGCAGACAAAGGCACATCGAGGACAGCAATAGGAGATCTTTTCTTCGTGCTGTCTCAGCGTGTGTTGCTTCAGGGCTGTTTCTGAGCTGAAGCGAGCTTCGCAGCGGGAGCAAGCAAAATTCAGCTCCCCTTGATGGCAGCTACTGACATGGCGAGTGATGTCGTTCTGGATATAGCCACTGTAGTCGCAAAATGGGCAGAAGTGGGTGGGCTTCTTCTCGTGGACACGCAAATGGTGAATGCGCAGTTTGGAATTGGTGCCAAACGTTTGGCCACAAGCGGTACAGGCAATGCGGCCCACACCGGTGTGCAAGGACTGGTGTGCATCCAAGCGGTAACGCCGGGTGGTGCTGAAATCACAGTAAGGGCACTTGTGAGGCTTCACGCCTTCGTGCTTGATGCGGACGTGCTGGCGGAGGCAGCGCACCTGCTTGCAGGTGAAGTCGCACTGCCGGCAGGTCAACTGAGGCCGCGCTTTGAGATACTTCCGATGGAGCTTGCGGTGGAGTCGTAGAGCTGCAGCAGCCTTGGAGGTAAAAGGGCAGAGCGTACAGCGGAACTCCCCCAGCTTCAGACAGCCACGCTTTTTGTGAGTCTTCAGAGCTCGTTCCTGGTGGCAGGTGAAAGGGCAGGTAGGGCAGGAGAAGTGGCGCTTCTTATGGGTGGTTATTGGAGGTGACGGTATTACTCCTGCCAGCTCAGCATGCTGGGGTGTTTCCTCACAGCTGGTGTGTTCACTTCTTTGTTCAGCTACAACCTCTGGGGAGGTGGTGCTGTTAGACCTATCAAGCAGGCTAGGGAGTCGAGCTTCAGCGTGTCCCTCCGACTGGTGGATCTTAAGTGCCCTCTTAGAACGAAAAGGCTTATAGCATAGGAGGCACCAGGACTGCTCCAAGCCACGGCAGCTATCGTCTACGTGAGAGCGGATGGTGGATTCTCTTGAACAGAGGAAGGAACAGGACTTACAGTGGAACTTGCCTTGTTGCAGGAAGTATCTCTCTGAGACACAGCTGGCAGCATCTGTCACAGCCTCTGACAATGGTTCTTCTACCACAGATTCAGAGTCGCGATGAGATGACTTGTCCTGCGGGCTGATGGCCAAAGATGGTGCATCAAGAAGTACAGTAGGCATAGATTCAGCATTAACTGGCCTGTGTTCTACTTCCCAGGAAGCTTGTGGCAGGTTGTTTACCTCTGCCTCATCTAGGATTCCTGTATTGTTCTTTCTGATTGCTGTTCTTTCCAGAGTCCTTCTACAGGGCAATACAGCAGCAGGCTGCTCTAAGCAAGCTGATTTCCCACTGTTCTTTTTCACTAGGATTGGACATTTCTTACGGAGATGAGTATTCAGTCCTCTCTGCTGCTTAAAGATGGCCCCACACTCCTGGCACACCAAAGGGCATTTCTTGCTTTGGCAATCAGCTTTGCAGTGCACCAACATTGACTTCTCCTTCCTGGTGATGTAGGAACATTTCTCACATTTGAAGATCTGACTCTTGGACTGGACTACCAACATCTGCACTCTACCTTCAAGGACCAAGGTTTCTGCCTGCTCTTTGTCCTGCCTCCTTAGAGCTTTAAGCACTGATTCTGACTGAGAAACCTCTTCTGAAGAAAGTGCGTCTTCTGGAGCAAGGGAAGTTTCAGGGCTACTGTCAAGTTGGAGGGAATCTTGTTTTAACGCCCCTGACCAAGGCTCTGATTCTTTGTACCCTAAATTCTGCTCAGAACTAAGTGGTATCTGCAAAATTTCAGCATTCTGGCTATCACCGCCACAGTTCTTTAAATTCTGAAGAGCAACTTTTTCTCTATTTCTACCAGTATCAAAGCTGTTATTTTTCTCCAAATCTGAACCGTCATGGATCTCTGCTTCTTCTTCAAATTCAGGAATATCTTCAAGGGTAGGTTCGCTCTCCTCCAGAAGAAGCGAATTCTTGGAGCCCAACGCTTGATAAGTTGATTCTACTTCCTGGGTGTTTAGATCTTTTTCATTTTCTGACAAAGCTGCAGGCATCCCTTTGGCCAGCTGCTCCAGAGCTGGCTCTGAGTTACACAAGGGCTCTAAGCGCAGGATGCAACCTTGAGCAGACCTGTCAAGTTTCTCTGGACTCTCAGAAGATGCATTCCCAGAGAGATCTTTTGAAGAAACCGCTTCTGTGTTCTTACAATCTTGTTCTCCCGCCGATTCTTCTCTTTCTGTCTCAATGCTGCCTTCATCTGAACAGAGGGCCTTCTGACGGCAGTTTTCTTCCTGGGCCTCCAAAACAGGGAGTTTATGTTTATCCTGACATGGTTCTTTTCCAGGCAGAGAGAGACTTGACTCTGAATGCAGAGTCATGGCAAGGTTATAGCTAAACAGCACTTCAGTAGAGGAAACCTCCAGCTCTCTGCTGGCATAGTTCTCCTGCCAGCCTTTGTCACCAGGCACGTAGCCGTGAACCTTGCGTTTATGGAAAAAGAGACTAGTGTTGCTGAAAGTACGGTAAGTGCACAGGGCACAACAGAATTCTCTCTGTTTGGTATGCTTGCAGTTCTCATGGTTCAGGAGGGCTTGCTTGTATTTAGTCTGGTAGCTGCAATACTGGCACTGAAAAGTGGGTATCTGATAATCCTGGGAATGTTTGGACTTCATGTGCTTCTGCAGCTCATATTTGCGTTTGCAGGCAAAGCCACAGATCTCACAAATCAAAGACTTGCCCTGATGGCGCAACTTGTGGCTGCTCAGTTGATCAGCCCGATGACAACGATAGGGACACTGGTTACATTGGTACCTAGTATAAGAACAAGAGTGAATCAGAGATTGAGACAAAACAGCAGCACAGGCAATCTTCCCAAATCTGATGTTCTCCAGAAATGTTGGTACAATTCTCCAAATTCCCAACCAGCATAGCCTTCCACAGGTGAGAATTAACTAAGCAAAAACTACTTTGCTTTATAGCAGAGTTACAATCACTACCACTCACAAAACTTAAAGCTAATGGTTTTAGTTCTTTATTTGCAAACTGGGAAACAGACAGAAGAAAATTACTTATCAAGTTCACCCAACCATTTCACAGAGGAGCTGGGACTTGAATAGGGGCTGCTCTAACCTACAACTCCTAACTCTCATTGTGGCTTTCACAAAGTTCAGTTCAGTGATTAGAAATGTACAGCTGCCCTTAGCTTGAAAGCGAAACTGAGGACAGCTTTCTCCAAGATTTTTAAATAGCATCAGGTTGGAATTAGTTTTTTTCCCCTTGCACATCCAATCATAAGAAGTGGATTCATTCTTTTTAACATTGGAATGCAGGAATGCAATAGACTTCACCATATATCTGTGTTATTCAAGATAGTTCCTGCAGAAAAGACAGAATATAAATCAAACAAGAAAACCAAAACATTCTCCCTCAAATAATGCTAATACTTTTATCAGTAGCTTGTCAGTCAAGTATCCCCAGAGACTAATGGGTTCAAATATTCAGGATGCCATCCAGACACTGTAGCCAATATCAGATTCATGTAATAGCTCAATGTACCTTAACCAGAAATCTTGCCCAGTCTTTGATTCTGCATTATTTGATATTTTGTAATTGTGTTGTATCTAGCTTTAAACCATACCCATAGTGGGAGTTTAGAGCTAGAGATGATTTCATGATATAGATATGGTGTCCAGTCAATTCTAGCCTTTATTTACTTAAAAAATAAGCTTACGTAATGAGAAGGAGGCTGCTGACTACCTGAGATCTCCCGTGTGCTTCCGCATGTGAACATTCAAGTAGTGCTTCCACTTTGTCACATAGCCACATTCTGTACACATGTAGTTCTTATCGTCCGAGTGGGTCAGCATATGCTTGGAAAGGTAGCTCACATCTCGGCAAGTGAAGTCGCAGAGTTGGCATTTGTGAGGCTTCTCTCCTAAAGTCACAGAGCAAACCGGAAGCTGTGGGTCGATGGCCCTGGCCCTTGAGGTCAGCAGATTAAATTTAAAATGGAGTTGTATTCTGCCCCTCCCTTCCCCTTGAAAACAGATCTAGGACTGCTCACAGAGGATAGAATAGTACAGACCCTGCCCAGGTTTGGTGAGTGAGACCAAAACTCAAATGCAAAAGCTAAGTATTTTCAGAAAACTAGGGGGAAGGAAATATGGTAATTTAATGCCAATAAATTTTATAAACAAACAAACAAACAAACACTTAAACAATATTTTTTTCAGGCTTCCTTGCCTGATTAGCCCTGATTAGCTAAAAGCATTTAAAGTAATTTATTCTCCTCTCTGTTTTAATAAATGAATGCATTAGGGATATATATATATACACACACACACACAAAAAGGTATATGTCAGTATTTGATCCTGTGAGGAAAAAGGCCCCAAGAAATTCTCCAAGTCTCATCTTATCCACCCATATAAATGATGAAAAGTCAATAACTGACACCTGCAATGCTGAATTCTGGATTATAGGTCTGACCTGCAAAGCTCTTTTGGAGAAAAACTAAGGCAGAGAGGAAGGATGTATTTGTACGCATGCAAGTATCATCAAATTGGGAAGAAAACTTGCCTGTATGGAGAAGCATATGGCGGATGAGGACCCTCTTGTGCGCGGTGGCAAAGCCGCATTCTGTGCATTTATGTATCTTCTCACTGGCATGCATCTTGCCAACATGATCGTGGAATTCCACCGAGTTGAACGTGGCAAAGGGGCAGAAGCCGCACTGCAGCTCCTCGTTTCCTGGGTGGCCTTGCTTCTTATGCTTGCGGAAGACATGCTTGTTGGAACAAATAAAATCACACTGTTGGCAATGGAAGGCATAATGGGTTTTACGATGTGTCTCCATGATCTCTGTTGAGGGGAAAAGCAGAGAGCAGGCATAATACTTGCACTCCACTGCTTTAATGCCATGAACCTCTTTGACGTGCCTCAGAAAGTCCTTGCGATCTTCGGTGCCGTAACTGCAGCCAGCCTGAAAGCAGCTCAGTTGCTTGGGCTCCGTCTTGTGGGTTTTCAGATGTTCCTTGAGGGTCTGGCTCAGTTTAAACTTCTCTTTGCACACAGGACAAGAGTAGACATCTGAATAGAAATTGGAGATACCCTCGTGCATGCTGGCCATGTGCCGGTTGAGGGCATTCTTCTCAACGGAGCTGTAGTGGCACAATGGACAGCGATGGGCTTTCTCTCCCGTCTCACGCATCATGTGGATCTTCAGTTTGCTCTTGCTAGTGAAGAATTTCTGACAATTTGGGCACTGCAGCCTGGGGTCTGGGAAGTGGAGGTGAAGGTGTTCTACCAAGTGTGTCCGCTTCTTGAAGCAACGCTTGCATTCTGGACACATGTGGGTCTTGAACAAATATTTGGACTCCTCGGTGATATTTCCTGTACAAGACAAGTCGCAGTTCATTACAGGAAAATGAAAAGTGGGAAGCTATTACGTGTTTTGTCTCACTACCAGGAACAATCAGCTTTTTGAACAGGAATCACTTTCCATGTTTCTCCTTACAGAACTCCGTGTTATTATTAAAAGCAGGGGTGATTTAGAGTGGCCTATTACCAGGCCGTGGCCTACTTGGAACTGGGCCGTATAAGTGGTGGGCAGGCACGCAAAACGCAAATGCATGTGCGGAGCTTTACTGCACAAGCAGTGAGCTGACATGGGTGCACATGTGTGTGCGCTGGCCCGCCACTTGCACAAATCGAACTGCATGCATGCACACCGGCCTACCACTCGTGTGGCCTGGTTGCCCTCTCTCCCGCCCCAGCTGGGCCACCAAGCCACAAAGGATGGGGACCGCTAATTTAGAGGCAATCTGAAAATCTGTCAACACCAACTAGAGAATAGCTATTTTACACAGCATCCTATTTTACTCCAGAAAAAAAAATGACATTTGTTTAAATGATTTCTGATCTTCTTTTCAACAGATTACAATCTTATTATCTCACCTCCCTATTAGATGTTATTCAAACCTCTTCAGCCCTTTGTTAAATCCACATCTTTCTTAATCCAGTGCTCCAGCTTATTTAGTATCCTATGACTATTATTATTATTATTATTATTATTATTATTATTATTATTATTATTATTATTATTAATAATAATAATAATAATAATAATAATAATAATAATAATATTTCTATGCCGCCCACTCTCCGAGGACTCTGGGCGGCTTACACCAAAGACAGTATACTAAATAGCATATTGCCCCAAACAATTTGGGTCCTCATTTTACCCACCTCGGAAGGATGGAAGGCTGAGTCAACCTTGAGCCGGTGAGATTTGATCTGCTGATCTGCTGAACTAGCAGGCAGCTGAAGTAACTGCAGTACTGCACTGTAACCACTGCATCACCTCGGCTCTTTCTTTCGACTATCACTAAGTGTTGTATCTTATGATTCTTGATTAATGTATTTTTTTCTTTTATATACACCGAGAGCATATGCACCAAAGACAAATTCCTTGTGTGTCCAATCACACTTGGCCAATAAAGAATTGAATTGAATTGAATTGAATTGAATTGAATTGAATTGAATTGAATTGAATTCTATTCTATTCTATTCTATTCTATTCTATTCTATTCTATTCTATTCTATTCTATTCTATTCTATTCTATTCTATTCTATTCTATTCTCGTTAGGCATCTCTCCCTATCTGCTACTTCTCTACTACAAATTCTTCCTGTGCTGTGGTCCATAAAGGTATTTTTAGGCACAGCCTGAATTTGCATTTATTACATACTCTCAATTTGGCATGGATATGCAAGTAACTGCTTACTGCAAGTGAAAAAAACTAATTACAGAAACAGGAACTAAAAAAGGTTAAAGGTGGATGCATATCAGATAGAAATCAGGCTCTTGTATTTAACACAAATGAAGATGAAATATTAAAGTGCTCTCAAAAAGAAGCTGCTGCTTTTAATTTCCGTATTCCTCTGAAATTGCTCTTCTTAATACTATTTGTTTCACCTATTTCTTTCAGCTATCATCCCTACTCTTGCTCTCTACTTCAACTACTTTTCAAATTACATTTCTCTTGATTAACATAAATTTGCTGGAGTACCGCCCACACAATGACATAGTATGGATACTAATTTCAATAAAGCTGCAGTATATATATAACAACATTAAACCTGGCATAATTCCAAAGTTCTGGGGCACCGAATAAAGTGCATCAGTCTACAGTATTCATTTCCATCCACCCTAGTCAAGTCCTGAGCGTATGATTACCTGTGTTTAGAAGCAGATTATCTGTCAATCCCTTTTTCATTATAGAAGGGAATTTGCCTTCCTCGTTTTCAGCAACCATCTCTATGTCCTCCTGCTGTATAGCTTCATGAAGATGGATCTGCCTGTGTAGGCCAAACTGCTTAATGTTTGCACTGATAAAGTCACAATGGTCACAATGG
The DNA here is from genome assembly GCF_029215685.1 of Pituophis catenifer annectens. Classification (NCBI taxonomy): domain Eukaryota; kingdom Metazoa; phylum Chordata; class Lepidosauria; order Squamata; family Colubridae; genus Pituophis; species Pituophis catenifer. The sequence continues at coordinate 231,600,111 of NW_027256881.1, forward strand.
AATGGGAAGTGGTTCCTACGATGAAGCTCCATGTCCTCATGGTTTCGGAACAAAACCGGGCAGCCACGGTACGTACAGGCTATTGGTGATACCTGGTGAACATGCCGAACGTGTCCTCGGAGCTCTTTGCGATCCTCTGAACTATATTGACAGCCTTCCTCAGGACAGGCTTGGGCACCCTGGGGTTTGTGGTGTTCCTTAAAGTGCTCTTTCAAGTCAGTAGGCAGTGCAAATTCCATTTGACATATAGGACACGGGAAAGGTTCAGTGCAGAATTGAGGGTCTTGTCTGCTTTCATCCAGAAAGTTCTGCCCTTCCACCTGACCAACAGTTGATTGTTCTCCTGAAACAGATAAGTTTTATTTAGTGAGGTTTAATGATAAGCCTTGGAGATGAAGGAAGTTTACAAATTGTCATTCGAAAAGCTCACCGCACTGATGCTGGGAAAGGAGGCTGGGATCAGGGAAGCTTCGTCCACACTGTTCACAAAAATAGAGTTCCACAACTTTGACTAAGACCTCTGGGGGGGGGGAAAAAAAGTTAAAATTTTATATTAAAAAACATGCCTCTCCCTTTCACCCCTCAGTACCAGTAGTTATAAACTTAGCAGAAATTATATTCAATTCTTCTAATGTCCATCAGGAACAGTGACCATAAATAATCTTCTCTATGAACTACATCAAACACTATTTACCGTTTATTTTAATACACAGCATTGGCATCAAATTGATTTATGGGGTAAGCTTCCCTTGCAACAGGTTTCCAAAATTGTTTTCGAAAGCAAGATTATAATATAATGCAATGTTTACAAAACAACAGTAATAATCTCTTCCAAAATGGATTAAAATAAGAGAATTGAAATAAAGCTTTCTTTACAGATCTTCTGAAACCACACTGGTTTATTGGGGGTGCGGGGAGAGACAGGGCCAAATTTAAGAACCTCAGGAGGTACAAAGTTCCAAAGTATGGGGGCCATTATAGAAGAGGCTATGGATTCATTCATCTCCTTTTAATTTCAAAGAGAGGGGAGACTTGGCCTGTGCTGAAGTAGTAGCCATGAGTCCAGGGAGATCCCCAAGGCACACTCTAATTTCTTGGGGCGGGGGGGGGGGGGATGATATCACTTGGAGAGTAGCCAAGAACTTGGGAGGAATTTAATCTGATCTTATTTTGCCTCATTCACATCCTGCAAACTCCAGACACCAAAAAAGTTCAAGCTTCTCATGGCATTTCCAGTTGATAACAACTTAAGTGTCATAGCTAGCACAATTCAACCCAAGCCTACACATGACCTCTCCCAGCATATTCATGAAGGTATCTGATCCATATACACACATTAAATGCAAAAAGATCAAAGCATGCATTCAAACGTTCTACTACCTGTTGTAACATATCCTTGTCTGTTCATTGTTTAGAATAAAAAAGCATTGACTAGAGAAGTGAAAGCCCATGAAAACAGGAACATCTGGGGAAAGATCTTCCCCCCCCCAGGCCATTATATTTTTATGATATGGAAACCGTAAAACAAATAATTCTATCAGAGCACAACATACCTGTAGGGTTACCTGGATTGCTGAGAGCCATGGTGCTACTCATGGCTTCTACAAATATTTCAACATCACCCGTTTCTGTACCTACAACAGAAGCCTCTGTTAAGAGCAAACTCTGTCCCACTGGTAGATTTTCACTTGAGATGCCATGGCTGTCTTCGTTTCCTGCCATTCCTGAGCCAGGTAATAACAGCTCCTGGCAAAGTCCACTCATTTTGTCGTCTCCAATGGATTCTGTTGCTACTGCTCCTCTGCTCATTGTCTTTCCTCAAACAGACTTACACCATGACATACAGATACAGATCCTGTTAAAGAGACACAAAAAACCCATTTTTTCTTCTAAAGGGAATAAGGATACATATAATGCTTCTAAGGAAAGTGGGTACAGAATGGATTGATACACAATGTTAACAAAAGGGGAGGGGGAAACAGAGGAAAGCAGATGACAACCATCATAGAAAACTGTTCTACATGAGAACTTCTTCCCCTTCCCAGAGGGGACTTGCTATGTTAGCTGTGGCAGAAGATATTTACAAAGGAAAGGACAAAGCTTCCTTAGCTAAACTCTGCCTTCCCTTTTAGGACTATTATCACCATCTGCCCTATAGAAAAGATACTAGAAGTTTATTTGCTTTTCAACATTTGCTGCATTTTTATGTGTAGTTATATATATATAGATTTAAATGCTTTGAAAGGATTAGTGCCTTTAAAGGTGGGACATCAATAACTGTAATAAAGAAATACATTGTTAGCAGCTATAATTGCTCAGTATTGCTAGTAGCCACACCTGTGTAGAAGAAAATGCAGTAGGGCAGTTGATATAGGATGCGAAATAATTCAGTACTTTGATCTTCCGAAGAACTAAATAAAAGAGTAAATATTATAATTGTACAGATACAAACGCAATGATTTTCATACTAACACTCTCAAATAAGTGAAACCTGAATTTATACCCATAAGGATTTCCACTGGACTAGTTTAACTTTAAATACATAGGATTTTAAATTAGGGCAAACAAGGATTATAAGGGATTTGAAAAAAAGAGACATTGTTTTAATCTCATGAAGTGAGGATGAAAAGGGAAGGGCTAAAATGTCTTCTACCAATATTTTCAAATTAAAGCTGGAATGCACTAGTATGTTATTACAGATTGTTGATGGAATCAGATACAATAACGGGATTTACATTGATATTAAGTTATGACATTGTTTGCTTGTTCCTAGCTTAGTGTTTTATGTGAGAATCCTGTTGTTCCAGCTTGTACATCATGACATACCGTTTTGTGTAAATTGAGTCAATTCTGATTTTTCACACAAACAATAATTAAAGAAATCATGTATGTTATGTAAAGTCTGATTTATCAACTGGCATACTAATACACACAGTCTAACTAGCTACTAGCCTGAGCTGAGGAAGCTCACCCCAAGGTAGATTTATTATATATACATTTTCAATTTCAATCCAGAGAATATGCATAATTTTGCTTCCTCTTTTTTCACTTTAGCAGATAGCTCATAACTATCTTTTTAAATGCCTCTTATATACATGGGTGCATGCATCTATTTATCTATCTCATAATTCTAATAAAACCATTTCTTGAATTACTTAGAATTATATCTTACATAATTATTTGTTTCTAAAACCTAACATTCAGTGGCCCATTCATTACTCAATCATAGCCATTCCTGATCTGTTTAGTTCAGCTAATTATATTATTGATGAAGGGCTACTTTATAGTATAAAAATCACATTAGGATGCATACATGTATTTAAGTGAAGACTGCTCTTAAGTAATTCCATAGGCACAGATACAAGAGAAGAGCCAGCCTAGGTATTTAATATTTCTGATCTGCATTCTCAGAAATTAATCTACACTATACTTGATGTTATAGAAAAGCTGAATGATTTAGTCACAAACATGATTGTTTAAAGAACAGGTTCCAGACCAAAAGAATGTAAGTAACTGCTGGCTAAGATATGAAAGTGGCACATATATTTGCAAACAATAAATAATTCTATCAGGAAAAACGGCGGGGCATGTGTGGGGTGAGGGTGTGTGTGCGCGCATGCACAGGAGCGTGGGGTGGGTGCGCATGCGTGTGGGGGTGGGGCTCTACAGGGGGTGCATGCATTTGCATGGGGGTGGGGCGCATGCGCGGGGCCGCATGTGCATTGCATTTTGGGAGTTCGGGCGCATGCACTTTGGGCACTCGGTCTGGAAAAGGTTAATCATCACTGGCATATAGGCTGAATACGAGAAAAGTATACAGACTTGTCAAACTCCTTTGTCTGGAACTGGTCTATTTCACCAGGTTCTGTCAACATTATATATACAGGTGTTTCTCAACTTATGATCAGAATGGAGTTCAAAATTTTGTTGTTGTTAATCGAGTTGTGCCCCATTTTACAGACTTTTTTTTGCTACAGTTGTTAAGGGAATCACTGCAGTTGTTAAGTGGATCATGCGGTTAGTTGAATCTGGCTTCCCCCATTGTGTGTTTGTTGGAAACCAGATGGGAAGATTACAAATGGTGATCACATGATCTCGGGACAGTTCAACTGTCATAAATACATGCCAGTTATCAAGCACTCAAATTTTCATCACGTGACCGTGGGAATGCTGCAACAGTCGTAAGTATGAACAGTGGTCATAAGTCACTTTTTTTAGTGCTGTTGTAATTTTGAATGGTCACTAAATGAATGGCTGTAAATTGAGGACTACCTATGCTTTATATTATTTCACTGCACATTATCCTATACTTTTATTTCTTGGACACAGGATTCCTTCATGATATGATATCTCTTCTACCCTGTTTCCCCGAAAATAAGACATCCCCTGATAATAAGCCCAATCGGGCTTTTGAGCGCATACCCTAAAATAAGCCCTCCCTGAAAATATTTAAACGCAGAGCTGGAAATCAGGTTAAGGCGGCAAGAGGAGCCCCATCTTGCTCCACGCGCCCCAAAATAATAAGACCTCCCTGAAAATAAGGCCAAGCGCTTATTTCGGGGTTCAAAAAAATATAAGACAGGATCTTATTTTCGGGGAAACACAGTATATTCTCTGTGGGCGCACCTACCCTTTGGAATCAACTGCCCCTGGAGCTCCGGGTGGCCCCCGACCTCCGCTCTTTCCGCCGCGACCTGAAAACGTGGCTGTTTCGTTTGGCCGGCCTGGACTGATGGGGTTTTAATTCTAATTTAATTTTAACTTGTTAGTCTTAATTGTACTTTTAACTGTTAAATTATGAGATTTGGATTTAATTTTTAACTTTTTATTAGATGTTTCTTAACTGTTGTGAGCCGCCCTGAGTCCGGCTGGAGATAGGGCGGCATATAAATCTCATTAATAAATAAATAATATACTTTCAAGCAGCCCTGAGTTGTTGAGACAGATTTTATATATTGTTATCATAGTCATGATAACAAAAAAAAAAAAAAAAAAGCATTTGTGATTAAAAACCGTCTGATTAGGCAGGGTAAAAAAAAAAAAGATGTACTCACACACCCAGTTTCCTCTTCTTCGGGTGGGCTTCTTCTGCAACCTTCTGGATTCTGTACGCCAGGCGTGAACCATTCTCGTCCGTCTCTGAAGACCTTGCAAGAGAAAAGAAGAGCCAACCGCCCATTTAATGACAGCATCTTTTGGATCCGAATGACAAAACAGCCCCATTCTATAGGACCAACGAATCTCAACTGGAGCCTGGGCCTGGCTCCTCTCCAGACCCCTCGCCGCAGAGCCCCCATTGCAGTACCCACGGTTCAAAAGCCCCTTCGGGATAAGGGATCCCCGTGAGCAGCACAGAGGCTCACCCCGCCATTCCCTTTCCCCGAAAAAAAAAAAAAGAGAGCCCATTTGGTCCTTAGAAGCCCGTCCTCTTGCCTTTCTGGGTACCTATTTCCCCCTCCCACTCCGCCGCCCCGACTCGCGCTTCCTCTCGCCTCTCCTCAGCCTCCTCACCATTTACAACGCCCGGATCCCCAGTCCAGGCACCGTGTCAACGATCCGTCTTCCCCCACGCCGGTAGGAAAGCATCCATGTTTTCCTCTCTAGCCCCCCTCTCTCTCTCTCTCTCCCCCCTCCCTCTTTGTTGTGGCCTCGTCCGCGCTCTCCCTGAGCAACTCTATGGTTAACCTTTGACGCAGGGTTCGGCGTTCGGGGAATGGGAGACGTCGCCACAGACGAGGTGCGCAGAGCGTCTTCCTATCACTGCCGCGCGGTAGGTGCCTTAACTTAAAAGCAAAGCGGGGGCGGTTGGGGGGGGGAAAGCTTGTCGTCTTCTGTCAAATCAAAATCCCGATATTCGGATTCCCCGCGGCGAAGGTTGTGATATAGGAACCTGGGGAACCTAACGCTTTCCCAGAAACCATAGAGTGTAGGATAATTTTATAGAATGTAGCCAGCCTTCGGGTCCCGAAGCGGAAGATGGAAGATAAGAGCTAAGAAAATGTAGAGTCGCCCATCCTGGTCTTTAATCGTAACGGATCTCTGCTTTCTAGTCACGTTTATTGTAAAGTGTTTTGACTCTAGTGCAGGGATCACCAACCTTGGCCACTTTTAAGCCTGGCGGACTTCAACTCCCAGAATTCCCCAGCCAGTAAAACTGCCGTAAAGTTGGCTGAGGAATTCTGGGAGTTGAAGTCCAGCAGGCTTAAAAGTTGCCAAGGTTGGAGAAGGGAGAGGAGATGGTTCCGCGCGAGCAGCAAGCGAGCGTTGCACGTGCTCACCCGCTGCTCGCGCGAGTGGGAATGAGCTCGTGCACTCGCCCGCCGCTTCCACCGCCCGGTTCCACTGTGCCTATCAAAGTCGAGAAGGAAATAAATGGCCCCTTTCCGTTTTTATTTTAAACCGTATTTGTTTCAACCTTTGAAACAACCTTTTTAAGACCTGTGACCTTCAAGTCCCAGAATTATGGGGGATTCTGGGAGTTGGTCCAGGCGCCTTAAAAGACACACGGCTCTATAAAACTGATGCTTGCATCCCACGGAGCTATCTCGGTAGGAACAAGAGGGTGAAGAAGACTGTGGAGATTCTCGGTCATTCAGCGTCAAGGTTGTCCCAAAGGTGCTTTTTTCCCCCTTTTTCTTTCCAAAAGGCAACTGGACTGGACTTGTGGTTTTTTTTTTCTTCGAAGACGTTTCGCTTCTCAGCCAAGAAGCTTCTCGGAGGAGAAGCGAAACGTCTTCAAAGAAAATCCAGAAAGTCCAGTTACCTCTTGGAAAGAAAGAAAAAAAAAAAAAGCAGCTTTGGGACAAGAGGGTGAAGGGTAACTTCTTCCGATCAGGTGGAACCACAGAAGTGAGAGGGCGGCGCTAATTGGAAGAGGGGTGGGAGTGTGGGAAGGTCGCTCAAGGAAGGGCAAATGGCAGAGATAATGTGTCTGCTTCAGTATACTGTATGCGGGAACGTGGGAAGTGGGGTTTTCTCAAGCTCCGGTTTGCAGTAAGAGGTGGGACAGATTTCTCGTTCCTTTGAGCTGCGTGAAGCTGCATCTTTCTCCAGTCGATCGAGAGGGGAGGGGAGGGGAGGGGGGGAAGGAAGAAAGACGGACAGACCACTTTTTAAGCTAAAAATCCAAAGAGATTCTCCCCAATTTATTTTAAGAAGTGAAGGGCAGTTATGGGAATCGGTACAGCTTTCTTTTTGCATAGGCGAGTAGAGTTCTTTTGGATTTCTGAGTTCAGTTTGCTAAGCAACTGCAGTAGGCTAAAATGAATGGTGTGTAATACCAGCCGGAGAGCCGTCTGCCATCTAGACATTGCAAAAAAAAAAAAAAAATCTGGTGTATTTGATGCAAGCTGTTTATGCCTTTGAGTTTTTTTGTTCATAAGTTTTAACTGCTTTCTCCTTTATTTTTCAGGCTTTAAAAGAAATGCCGCACCGAGTGATTATTTAACTTTGGCATTGTTTGCTCTTCCCGCACACAATGCCTTTTTCTGACTTTATCTTGGCCCTAAAGGACAATCCATATTTTGGGGCAGGTTTTGGTTTAGTTGGTGTGGGCACAGCCTTGGCCCTGGCTCGTAAGGGGGCCCAGGTTGGCATGCTGGTTTTCAAACGGCATTATATGATCACCCTGGAAGTACCAGGCAGGGACAAGAGCTACCAGTGGCTGTTGAACTGGATATCTCACCATGCTAAGCACACCCAGCACCTGAGCGTGGAGACTTCTTACCTGCAACATGAGAGTGGCCGTGTCAGTACAAAATTTGACTTTATTCCCAGCCCTGGGAATCATTTCATTTGGTAAGGGAGAACCGTGAAATATCTCCAGGCTGGAAGTAGTGGGAAGATTGTGAACATGAATGATATATTTTGCAATAACTCCCAAATGCTTCTATGGCAATAAGCAGGAGTTTGCAGTGCACAACTAACAGAAGAAAGTAAATTTAAATGTCTACATCCTCAACTTCAATTTCTAAAATTGCAAAATAGGCAAAGATCAAGAAAACAGCAAAATACATGTGCAGGAGTATAGAATGGATATTTAAAACTGTGCACTCAGAGCAAATTCTGTATTCTGCTGAATCTCAAAAGGATAGTTATTATGCCAGTGATTTGCAACAGTGTGGCTAAATGTTTGTTTCAGCAACTGTCTTATTTTTGAAACATCATGCTGTTATTCTATACTCTCATGCCTCCATATTTAAGAATAAATCCCATTGAACTCTAGGATTTAAAGGTAAGATAAAATCTCCCTTGAGCTGAGCTTAAATCCTTATGATTTTGTGAGCGCATCTGTGCAGGTTTTTTTTTAGCAATCATGCCTTATTCCACAGTCCTTTGGGAGTAGGGCGATATATAAATCCAAAAAATCCACAGTGTTTTTAATTATTTTATTTCCATTAATCAGTTCCAGTATTTCATTTCTATTTTTATTTTCTCATTTATCAATAGGAATTGATTTAACTATTAACTAGGTTCAACTTTGTTTATCTTTTAAGATTAACCAGTATCAGATAAGCACTGCATTTTTTCTAAGCTTATTTGATTTCCAGCAAACAAGCATACAATTAGATCTGTCTTTACTCCTCCAACTCAGAGTGTGATGATATAGAACAAAGTTAGATAACTTGAGATATTGTTTTGAAATGCTGTTTGGTTATTTTAATAGCTAAATCTCTTTTTTCATAATTTTGTGGTTTGCATTATATACATATAGTTTTATTTCTCAATGAAAGATTTTAAATAAGCAGAACTGATTGGATGGGTAACTTTTCCTTACTCTGTAATTGCAGTGCTGTAAACTATATTGCTACACGAGCAGAAGAAAATGCACAGAACAAATTTCTCTTTTCTTTTTTCCTTTTTCAGAAGGCAGGAGAAAGTCCTGAGGAACATGAGCTATATGGCATGGGTAAACAGCAAAAATGGAAATTCAGGCAAAAAAAAAAAGAAAAAAGAAGAGAGTAAAACCCAAATATTTCTGTATAAGGAGAAATGTTTAAGTTTGTAGGTTGGAAGAGTAGGTAGTCACAAAAGAGATTTCCTTGTGTTGTTATCTCTGCCATTGCATTTTTTGGTTGACTATAATTGAACATATATAAATCCTAGGTTAACTCTTGTTTGATTACAGATCAACAGACATGGAAAAGGCTGTTTCTGGAGGTGGAAGTCCAGAAAAGGTTTTCCTGCTCAGGTGCTCCTTGCTCTTCTTTCAGGTATCAAAAGAAGTGGATCCGTATAGAACGGAACCGGGAGAATCAGATGATTGATCTCCACACAGGCACTCCTTGGGAGTCTGTCACGTTTACAGCAGTTGGCAATAAAAGAGATATTTTTTTCAACATCCTGCAAGAAGGTATGTTAGCACCCTAACCCCTAGTACCCCTGAATGGAATATTGCTCAAAGTTCCAAACCAACCAGATTTGGACATTGTGTCTAAACAGATAATCTCTTCTACGTGGTATTTTGATTTCTAGGGATTGGGATTTTTCTTCTGCTTTGTCCTGTTTTCCTTCCAATTTGTATCCAAATATTTTGTATAATCAACATTTTACTTTCTCTTCAGCCAAGGATTTGGCTCTGAGACAGCAAGAAGGCAAAACAGTAATGTATACAGCAATGACTGCTGAATGGCGGCCATTTGGTTTCCCACGACGACAACGCCCACTAACCTCTGTGGTGTTTGACAAAGGAATATCAGAGAGGATTGTACAAGATGTGAAAGAGTTCATTGATAACCCCAAGTGGTACATTGATCGAGGTGAGTGCATTTCAGAGACTGGCAGTTAGATGACATCATGCACTGATTCTCCTTTATATCAGGATGTATTTGATACCAAGCAGACAGTGAGCATATTCTCTCATCTTGTCTTATATCTGTATTCAGTGTTTTAAGAACTAAAGGAGAGGAGACAACAGGAATCCCAGACTTGTCCCTTTTTGTATCTCACAAGGTTTTGTTAGTTCACAATTCATTCACCATTATTTTTGCTTCCTGTGAAATGTAAATCAATCTTATGCATTTACAGTAAATTTCTCTCCAAAATTCATATCTTCCAAAACTTTAACCAGGAAGGCCCAGTTCAAATTTCCAAAGGCCTTATGTGCATCTGTCTAAGAAAATCAGTGCAGCTTGCTTCTCATTATGCTGCTCCCAAGTATTCCAAAATGTCCAGGACATTTGTTGAACCACAGTCTTTTAAGTCAAACTCACATTGAAGAATAAATTCTTGCAAAATTATTTTCAATGGGAGCCATGTAATCTGCCGGGATGCTGAAGGTAGAGCAGCCTGCTCTCCTTTCCCAATCTGAGCTCTGGGAATCAGTGGGGCAAGAAAGCAGGCCTAAGGCCTGCAGGAACTCTTAAGAACTAGCAAACGGAACATGTGCTTGAGGGACAGACTATATGTAATAGCAATAGCATTTAGACTTATATATCACTTCACCGTGCTTTACAACCATCTCTAAGTGGTTTTACAGAGTCATCATATTGCCCCCAACAATCTGGGTCCTCATTTTACTGACCTCAGAAGAATGGAAGCTGGGGAGGTGCTGAAATTCAGGCCTGGGCCTATGTTAGGCCTTCCAGGGACTCTCCCACCCCATGCTCAGCTTTATGATCTGCACAATCACTAGACCACACCATGTGGGAGTCTCATTTAATAACCATCACAATTTGTGATTGTTATTGGCAGGGTCCATTATGGTTATAAGTTGAGGACAACCTGTAGAGTAGTCTTTTAATAAAGTTACATATAATTTCATCGAGGTGGAAAAATCTTAAAAGACTAAGAGAAAATAAGAAAATGGGCTTCACCCAAATACAGTGCAGTACTCTTGTGCAATTTTTTCACAACATCTGGAGCTGATAATCATTAGAAAACTGATTCCTTGTTTAGAAGTGGCAGAAGAATTCTCATGTACTTTTAGAGCATGGTGGTTACAACTCATAAAGTAGGAAGTTGGATAATTGAATGGTGTCTTCTAATTAGTTCTTTTCTCCACAGGAATACCTTATCGAAGAGGATACCTACTGTATGGGCCCCCAGGTTGTGGCAAGAGCAGTTTCATGTAAGTGTGGGCTCTCTGTAGTCTTGATAATGAATCTGTTCTCAAAAAGTATCCCTCTTCCCCATCCTTATTTAGCAGTGCTTGAGAACATTGTATGCCAATGTGTAATTGGAAGAGGTTTGATTTGATTCTAAGTTATCTCAAAGTGTATTTGAATGGAATTAAATTGTCATTTGGGCAAAAGGGTTAAATGTTTTTAAATTAATAATCATCAGTAGACCAATTAGAACAGAAGTGTGTTTTAGGATCTTTTTAAAGGCCAAATTAATGGCAGTCAGCTGTATTGTATTAGGAAAGTTTTACAAACGCAGGGCATAAAAGTGATGTGATAAATGTACTTTTGTAAATTTAGAAGTAGTTTTTCAGCAGGGAGCAAAGTGATAAGGGCTTCTTAACCTAGTGTCTCCTTTCCTCACGATTTGCGATATTTGCAGAATTTTTCATGCAATTTAGATACCTATTGCCTCTTTCCCTGCAAGCGGAGTTATATCAAGCTACATTAAATGGATCAAAAGTGTGTTTGATTCAATCTATTGCACAGTTAGAATTTGCTGTTTTTAACTGCTCCAAGTGGATTCACCTGTAGAGTATCTCTTCTTGGAAGCGATGATAAAAGCCATCCTAGAGAGAATATAGTACATATATGTCAAGAAAATAAGAAGTAATGGAGCTGTGATGTTGCAGGGAAAAAGAGATCTAATTCTCAAGAGAATCTGATTCTAAACAAAACTTTTATCACAATAGATTTTCTTAAAAGAGTTGATTTTCTTAAAATAGTTAAGAGCTATTCTAGGTAATGTCTTCTTACTCTGAACCTTTTTATTCAATAGTGGTTTGAGCTAATTTAGAAATTTACCATGGTGCTTCCGTGTGTGTAAACTCAGATCTACATAGATCTGGAGCAAACAAAGGTGCCTTAATTATGAGAGGAACTTGCAGGAGCTCAGATTTACTCCCCTGTTTTCAACCCCTTTTTTTCTTGTGTGTTTACATTCTGTAATGAAATCCCTACCTATTACAGCACAGCCCTGGCTGGAGAATTGCAGTACAGCATCTGTCTTCTGAGCCTGAGTGATCGAAGTCTCTCAGATGATCGCCTCAATCATTTGCTGAGTGTAGCTCCACAACAGAGCATCATTCTCTTGGAAGATATAGATGCGGCCTTTGTCAGTAGGGATCTTGCTACTGAAAGTGAGTGAGGGGCACATGCTCCTTCTTGCTTCCTATTCCAAATTATCTTATTCTTTCATTCCAGCTGGAGCCTAACTTTGGACATGTCACAGAATAATTGCACCATGGAGAGTCATATGAAATGCCTCTTTGGAGCAGTTTTCCTTTAGTTCATGGAGTAAGCCACCCTCTCATGCCCAAGGGCTGCATTTAGCATTTTTCCAGGGGTGAAGTCTCCAAAGTGGCTAGAATACCACCACATAATGTATGTAAGTGTGGGATAGTGGTGGATTTTTTTTTTTTTTGCCTTTTAATACCTTGTTTCCCCCAAAATAAGACATCCCCTGATAATAAGCCCAATCGGGCTTTTGAACGCATGGCAATAAGGCTAAGCACTTATTTCAGGGTTCAAAAAATATAAGACAGGGTCTTATTTTCGGGGAAACATGGTAGTGGCTTGTCTAGTTTAATACATGCTAATTTTGTATGTGTTCCAATGAAATGCATGGTTTCCAACTTCTAACATGGTTGGAAAATGACACCCATCAGTTTTCTGCAGCCATGATTGAAAAGATAACCCATGTACTACAAAATCACGAATTGGGCTGCAAGTCATCCACTTTTGCCTACCCCAGATTAACAATTGCTCTGATAAGCAATCAGTTCAGAATTTAACAGTAATATTTCTCTCTCTCCTTCCACATAGCAAAAGGGAGAGAAGAAAGGGAATAGTTTGCCAGCCTTAGTTAGTGTTTGTTTATGTTTTATGTTTTATGTTTTATTTGATTTGTATACCGCCCTACTCCCGAAGGACTCAGGGCGGTGAACAGCCAAGCAATAAGATACATAAATACAAAAATTTAAAAAACCAGTTAAAATCGAATTAAATCATTTTTTGGCCCAGACAAATTAAAACACCCCAATAATTTAAGAACAGATTTAAAATTTATATATTAAAAGAGGGAGGAGATTAGGCCAAGCCTGCTTGATGGAATAAAAGAGTTTTCACAGCGCGGCGGAAGGTGCGCAGATCCGGGATCCTCCGTATCTCTGGGGGGAGCTCATTCCTGACGGTAGGTGCCCCCACAGAGAAGGCTCTCCCCCTAGGGGTCGCCAGCCGACATTGTTTGGCTGACGGCACCCGGAGGAGTCCCTCTCTATGAGAGCGTACTGGCCGGTGGGAGGCTATTGGTGGTAGTAGGCGGTCCCGTAAATAACCAGGTCCTAAGCCATGGAGGGCTTTAAAGGTGGTAACCAAAACCTTGAAGCGCACCCGGAAGACCACCGGGAGCCAGTGCAGCTCGCGCAGGAGAGGTGTCACATGGGAGCGCCATGACGCTCCCATTACCACCCGCACGGCCGCACTCTGCGCCAGTTGGAGCCTCCGGGTGCTCCTCAAGGGGAGCCCCATGTAGAGAGCATTACAATAGTCCAGGCGGGAGGTGACGAGGGCATGAGTGACTGTGTGTAACGAGTCCCGATCCAGAAAGGGACGCAACTGGCGAATCAGGCGAACCTGATAGAAAATCCTCCCGGTCACGGCCGTCAAGTGCTCTTCTAAAGACAGCCGTGAATCCAGGAGGACGCCCAAGTTGCGAACCCTCTCCGTGGGGGCCAGTGATTCGCCCCCAATAGTCAGAGATGGCGTCAACTGACTATATCGGGACGTCGGAAACCACAGCCACTCAGTCTTGGATGGGTTGAGCCTGAGCCTGTTCCTCCCCATCCAGATCCGTACGGCCTCCAGGCACCGGGACATCACTTCAAGGGCATCGTTGGGGTGATCCAGGGTGGAGATGTACAGCTGGGTGTCGTCAGCGTACTGATGGTACTCCACCCCGAAACCACGGATGATCTCGCCCAGCGGCTTCACATAAATGTTGAACAGGAGAGGCGAGAGGACCGACCCTTGCGGCACCCCACATATGAGGGGCCTCGGGGTCGACCTCTGTCCCCCTGTCAACACAGACTGCGACCGGTCAGAGAGAAAGGAGGAGAACCACCGCAACACAGTGCCTCCCACCCCTAACTCTTCCAACCGGTGCAGCATGATACCATGGTCGATGGTATCAAAAGCCGCTGAGAGATCTAACAGGACCAGGACAGAGGAGCACCCCCTGTCCCGAGCCCTCCAGAGATCATCAACCAACGCGACCAATGCCGTTTCCGTGCTGTACCCGGGCCTGAAGCCCGACTGGAACGGATCCAGATACGTTGTTTCATCCAGGTGCTGGGAGAACTGTTTCACGACCACACTCTCAACAACCTTCGCCACAAAACGAAGGTTGGAGACCGGACGATAATTTACCAACATTGCCGGGTCCAGGGATGGCTTCTTGAGGAGAGGCCTCACCACCGCCTCTTTCAAGGCGGCAGGAAAGACACCCTCACCCAACGAAGCATTTATAATCCCCTGGAACCAGCCTCGTGTCACCTCCCGAGAAGCCAGCACTAACCAGGAGGGACACGGGTCCAATAAACAAGTGGTCGCGTTCAGTGTCATATTTGTAACCCTTCGACTCTATCTGCTGGTAACCTGCAAATTCTTAAACCAGTTACCTTTGAAAGAATGCAGCCCTTGATAGGAAAAAAAGTGTTTTTTTCCCTGGGGTAGTGAGTGGTGTGAATAGGAATTATGGGAGTTGTAAAACCAATTGGTTGGGTAAATCTGCTCCTATACCTAGGCAGAATATAGTAATGTTTACTATTAATCTTTACTCATATTGTTAATTCTCTTTGTTCCATATTTCTGAATAATTTTCTGTGGTTTTTTCTCTTCAGATCCTGTTGCCTATCAAGGCATGGGACGTTTAACCTTCAGTGGCCTTCTCAATGCGCTGGATGGCGTAGCGTCTGCTGAAGCCAGACTAGTATTTATGACTACCAATTATGTGGACAGGTTAGAACTGATGCACAAAAGTGGGATTGGTGGGAGTTATTAACTTAGCTAACCTTTTGACTTAGGAGAACACTCATACCGGCTAACTAAAAACAGTTGTTGATATTGGTGACATAACTAGTTAGCAGTTTTTGCTCTAGCTGCTAAATCAAAGTCACAGAAAAGGAAAAAAACAGCTGCTGTTCCCAGAGTTTCTTCCAATTTTTTATATCAATTTTCAGTCATAGCGTTGTTCCCAGTAATGCCCTGTATCAGCTGCACGCTGAAACGCTAATCTACAGGCAGTGGAAACTCTTAATGGTTTGATAATATAAATCAACTAATCCTACTGTATCTTATACAACACGGTTGTCAGACTCACTGCATCACATTGCCGTCATGTGACATATCATGATTTCCCCCCACCCACCCCTTTGCGGAGCTGGGGTGGGCATGGCCTGCACGTTTGACACCGTTATACAATATCCAAGCATATCATTAAGAAAAGCGTATGGTGCCCCTCTTGTTTAAAAGACAGAAAAGATATAAATTTTCCTAAAGCAAGTACTGATTGACAATAGAACATAGAGTAAGGCATTGTTTTGGAGGAGAAAGCAGGAGAAAGAAGTCAAAGAAAAGAGTGGCAAATAGTTATTCCAATCCATAAATCAGTTAGCTACATAATCCAGGAGTTGGACGAAAACTAGCTTGTAGAATCTAGAGGTTGTCTAGTCCCTCATTTCAAAAGGCTCGGCTCTCCCATGGTTTCCACATACACTATACAGATATACTGTATAGATACTATATACTGTGTCTGTATCTCTTGGTTTGCACAGTAAGCTTTACTATCAATGGGAATAGTAATTATTCAGGGGTTTTTTTTGCCGAAATGAACCCAGCCATTGTATTAGTTTCTTTGGTAGAACAAAGCTTGGGCAAAAAAAGAATATTGGATAATAGCAAGTGTGTACCAAAGAATCTGTTTATCTTCTGGGATACTTTGATGCAGGGTCCTCAACCCTGATCCGTGGCCCGGAGTTGGACCACAGTCAGTTTGGATCTCGGCCATGGAAGCGGTGGACTAGTACATATGTGCAAAGCTGCATTTTTGAAAGCAGTGTGCACATGCAAAACCATCCCCTCTTCCTCTCTGTCGCCTCACCGAGCCGGAAAGGTTGGGGAACAATGCTTTGATGGCTCAAGAATATTTGGGACAAGTTGAATCCTATTCCTTGTGAGGAACAAAAATGCACCTTCTGCCTTTGTAGGGGGGAGGAGGAAGTAGAAATGCAACCCTTTTACAAAG
The DNA here is from genome assembly GCF_029215685.1 of Pituophis catenifer annectens. Classification (NCBI taxonomy): domain Eukaryota; kingdom Metazoa; phylum Chordata; class Lepidosauria; order Squamata; family Colubridae; genus Pituophis; species Pituophis catenifer. Next base: position 231,616,533 of record NW_027256881.1, read on the forward strand.
AATAAATGTCATACTTCTCATCCCATCCATGAGAACTAGGAACAAGCTGAAAAGAAGCAAAAGCATGGCTCTTGACTGAAGTATCCTAGAAGCCTCACCTGTATAACTTTCAGCCTTAGTGCTAGCCATACAGCCTGCTGAGAAAGGATCCATAAGTCAAGTGTTATGGAGCATCAAGGCTGAGTTGTTAGATAAGGTTAAGTCAGTTGACATTGAATTCAGTCAAAAGTGGGATTATGTTTATGCATTGGTGCTGTGATCTGAGAAATGTGTTGGCAGCGGCATTATCATTAATGGCCTTGGTCATGATCTGAAACATTTGCAACATTGAACCTGCAAAATATACATGTGGTTTTCGCTCGTTACCTTTCCTGGCTCCATATTGGCTGCTAGGACTGCAGCAAGGAAGTGGGTAATTTCAAGATAGGAGGAAGAGGAGGAGGAGGAAGAAGAAAATGTCTATGTGGTAGGCTGTGCAAGTTTTAGATATGATTCTGTAAAAGAGGTTCATAGTAGTATATGGGAGTGCAAGTATAACATTTGTCAGTGACTCATTAAACTATGATTGATTCTAAGAATGTGCAATAGCTATGAAAATAGATGCAGCTGCTTTTAACGAATCAGAACTGAAGTATTGCATAGTTATTCTGTGTGAAGTGGATTTGGGCACAATTATTTAAAATGCTACTTTGCTCTACATATCTTAGAGATAGTTCTTTCTTATTCTGTGCAGGACCCTTTAATCTGGCTTGATGTAGTATAGCTGAGGAAAACCTAAAATATTTAATTAAAATAGGACCTCTATTGGTATTAGTTTTGTTGCTTGTATCCTTACAATTTATATTGATATTGTTTCCTGATTGCTTATTTGTACCCTATGACTATCATTAAGTGTTGTACCTTATGATTCTTGATATACACTTTTATTCTTTTATATACATTGAGAGCATATGCACCAAGACAAATTCCTTGTGTGTCCAATCACAAAAAATAAAAAAAAATCCTAATCCTATATATTTATTGGCCACCAAATTTATATTTTTTTCTGAATCTGGTGGCCAAATATACATTACAGATAAAATAAAACAGATTTTATTTTAAGAGGTGTTTTAGCCTTGTTCCTTTTTGGAATTTTAGAAATAATAGCATTTTGGGCTTGGGTGTAAAGAGGCAAGCTATATTTGCAAGGTTAAACTTTTTTTACTGAGCTCCTTTTGTTACTTTTTCACTTCCTGCAGGCTGGATCCAGCCCTGATTCGCCCAGGCCGAGTAGACCTCAAACAGTACATTGGGCATTGTTCAGAGTGGCAGTTCAAACAGATGTTCCAGAGATTCTATCCGGACCAGCCATCTGCTGTAGCTGAGCAATTTGCTAAACGAGCCTTTTCTGTCTCTGCTAAAATCAGTGCTGCACAACTTCAAGGCCATTTCATGATACACAAAGCAGATCCAGTTAAAGCCATTCAGAATGTAGAGATGCTTAAATCTTGATTCTGAACAAACACTGAGAAAACATTGAATGTAGTTGCGTGGGCTGTTCGCCCAGCACACAGTAACTAGGGGGATGGTACCATCAATATTTCTGCCTCAGTGAGGTAGTCCTTTTTGTAAAAAAAATAAAGACTAAACCAAATAATCTCATTGCATATCTCTTAAAAAGAAATTGGAGTTCAGATTGAATGACTTCTCCCTTCTCCTCTCCAGATTGAGTCTATGCCTCAATAGCTACTTAGTAATATACTGAGAAGGCACTTGGTTCTTCAGAAGGGATGGCTCTTCTAGGGCCATCTACCATTCAGCTTCAAGCAATTTACAGGCTCTAGGTTAACTGGATGCCTGGACAGCTCAATGGACTGCAAATAGATTGGTTTTAATTTTGCTTGGAGGAAATGGAATCTGTCTGCTAGCATTAGGGGTTAAACGCTTTTTATAGAATATGATACTGAAATAGAGCTGCTCACATTGCTCTATGTTGCTCTGGATCTGCTGGACTTCCACTGACTTTGTACTGAGAACATAGTGAGCCTATAACTGTTCCAGCCCATTCTTGCAAATACCATCAAATGCAGCCAAGGGAGACTCGTGCTACTCTTACTTTCAACCATTGAAGAACCAAGCATATTTTTTTCAGTTCACTGTCACTAGCACACCAATTTGTGAGGCATGATAATCCACAAAAGTTCTGGAAATTGTAAATTACATTGATATAAATTTTGATTTCTGAGAACTATTGAATAACATGTATGTGGGTCAGTGGTGGGATTCAAAATTTTTTACTACCGGTTCTATGGGCGTGGCAGGGGAAGGATACTGTAAAATCTCCATTCCCTCCCCACTCCAGGGGAAGGTTACTGCAAAATCCCCATTTCCTCCTGATCAGCTGGGACTCGGGAGGCAGAGAATAGATGGGGGCGGGGCCAGTCAGAGGTGGTATTTATCAGTTCTCCAAACTACTCAAATTTCCACTACCGGTTCTCCAGAACTAGTTGGAACCTGCTGAATACCACCTCTGATGTGGGTGTATATGAGCAAAAATACATTTACATTTTCCCCTCTCAACTACTGTGGTAGAATACAATCCTCTGATTCCAAGATTAGGTACAACAAATTTGGGCCAAAAATGGTAGAAGAGAAGAAATCACTGCTTGCATTGCTTTTTATATTTCTGGTACACTTGCATTTAGAATTGAAGGCTCAGTGTAATATCTTTTGAAATACAAGAATCTCAAAACTCTGGAGACCAACTGTTTAATCATATAAAATAGAAGGTACTTTGGTACTGACAGTAGTGAAAAGATCACTTTAAAAACCCTCACATCCCAGTATGCAGTTTAACTGCAGACTTCTGTGGTTCAGAGGACCATTTACACATAAAAGGATTAATTAGTAGGATTAATTCCCAGGGCTAATTCTAAATCTGATACTATAGTGCACTCTTTTGCCATTATGTTTAGCACTAGTGACCATAAATAGTAAGCTATGTGGCAAAATTGATCCAAACCCCTGGACAATAAAGAGGGAGACCTGTACCTCTTTAAAAATATTCTAAATGTTTAACAGTGCATTTTCCCAATGGCCTTTCCAACTAAGGGATTTCACCTCCCGACCACTAAAATAGCTCTATTTTGCTAGAAGATATTTCAATATACGTGTAAACTGTATTTGACTGTCATTTATTGCTCTCTCAAATTAGGCATTTGTCCCTTTGCAGCATTCTAATCCTCACAAACAGAATATTTGTTTGCAAAACTGATGCCATCCCAACAATACATACTGCCAGTGCATTAGAGAAAACTCCCAAGACAGCTGGGGGGTGTCCCCCCTGCTAAAATAAGGAAGAGTCAATGTCTGAAAGGCAACATGACAAAGTGATCAGTGTTCTCCCCCTTGATTGCCATCAGCTAAGAACTTCCTTCCGTCTCTGGGCCCTGAAGTTCTTTCCGTGGCTTTGGCCTGGATTGCCCCCGACCTCTTGGCATTCTGGGATAAGTTACATACTCTCTTCCTTTGGTCTTTTCCCATCTCTCACAGTTCTGAATACCATGCTGACCTTGCCATGTGTTCTGTCCTCTGAGCTCACTATGGCAAATGTCCACTTTCTCTCTGTTTGAGGCTTGAGTTTTTGGCATTGGTATCCACTTGTCCATATTGTTTTTCTCTTCTTTGGCTGATGGGAGATCTTTGGCGCACAAATCTTTTTTATCCAAAAATGAAGGCTCCTGGTTGTGGCTATAAGATTTTGAAATATCTTGGTTGTATCTCCCATAGTTCCACCGCCCTCTTTCCTTCTTCCAATTAGATCTCCTACTTAAGGCTTCAGGTTCTTCCTCATCATACTTTCCTGTTGCCATCTCCAATGTCTTATAATGTAATTGCCAGCTAGGATTTTGTAAAGATGACTTCTCCCCTCGATTTCTTTCTCTCCTATTATGGTGATGCAAGCTAACTGATGATGTATCTGTATTTTTTACCTCATCACTCATGGGTGTTGTACTTTGAGTGTGTTCTGAAATGGCTGGTGACTTCAGCTCATTCTTAGTTCCCAAGTCGTTTTCCAAGATGGCTATATGGTCATATTCCCTGACATCAGAGGGCTGAGAAGAAAGTGAACAAATTAGGATAAAATACATGAACCAGAAAGATCACGTAGCCAGGGCTAAAATATTGGTGTCACCAAACTTATATTCTCCAGCTTGATTCTATAATAAGCCTCTCATTGCAAGGAGGCTGCAATGTGCTCTTGAGAACAACAGCCAGCCAAAATGGCTTTGATATTTCAATCTTAATCAATTACCTAAAAGACACTTACGGAATTGCTTAAGATGTAAATATCAGAGTCAACTCTTGTGCTCCAAGACTGTCAGCCACATAAAAACTTACCTTTCATTTTCTTTCCCTGCGAAGAGGATTAATAGCTTCCTTATTTTGGATACTATTCAGTTTCTTCACTCCTTCCTTAATAGCCCTTTTTCCTTCTATTCTGCTGATCTACTCACCCTTTGCAGGGTAACAAAATAGCGATTTCTTTCCAGCTCCACGTCAATGATGCCACCTTTTTCTTGCTGCCTCTGGAAGTGCTGACGCAGCTGCTCTCTGTGCTGCAGTGTCTGTTGGTCAGGCTGGTATATTTCCTGAGGGGGAACAACAGCTTGTATTTCAGAAGAGTAGCAAATGGAACCTTTAGGCCCAACACTATAACTATGATGCACAGCTGGAAAGGTGCAGAGTTTAGATAAAGCAGGAAAAAAAAAAAAGGACTTGACACTGTTCTTGGAAGGACAATTTAGGCAGACTTCCCTTTCCCAAGCTGTGTTCTCCAGACATCTTACACTAAAACTTTTATAATTCCTAGACCTACCTGGAAAACCTGAGCAGAAAAATTTATTTAAGATTTTGCACTACATATTAGACTATGTGCACATAGCTAAAAACTGTTATACATAGTGAGAATGAGAACATGCTGTGGACATTTAACGATTTTGTTTCTCCATCCCTCCCACACCCTGCCAAGCTAAAGAGCCCCAATGACGTCACTAGAAATAATTCAGCAAAACTTATTTAGGGGTATCAGATTTCTTAGACGATTTGATATATGACAAATGGTTTAGGCCACAAGCCTCTTGTTTTCCCCATCTTTTTAACAGTAATGACAGTAATCATTTTCCATGCAAAACAGTAATCTTTTCCATGCAAAAGATCTGGCTGCCAATTTTCCTTACCATTAACTGCTGTGGTAATGGTGCTGCCTGCAGTGTGGCAAGGTCATACGCGAGAGGCTCCCTGCACACAGGACATTGCACTTCAATATCCTGTGCAAGAAAAGATGACAGAAGCAACCATGAGCATCATGTAATTAGGCCACAACATAGGATATTCTGTTTCTACCTTCATACTGCTCTGATGCTCTGCCTTGGCGGGTAACAACTGCTTTAGGAGAATTCTAGTCAAGTCCATAGCTACTTCTCAATCAAAAACAATTATCCCAGCACTCAGTATTAATGGAAAAGCCTGGATTCCAAGCTTTTTACCTAAATTTGCTAAGAATGCCCTCCCAAGGTGCCACAACAGAGAGGAAACGGTATGGCATACTACCAATTATGTTGTTATCCATGATGGAGTCTACTTGGCATTTCATGCTTTTTTTTTTTTTTTGCACTGCTGCAGCAATCTTACCCCTAACTACCACAATTCTTGTGATCTCAGAGAAAGATGCATTCAGAGCTGCCCTCCTCTCTTATTTTTATGGAGGAAGAAAGAGAGGATCATTTCATACCTTGGCAAATAACATGTCCCACAAAAGAATTATCCAGAACATAAAACATATTCTCGTCCTCTTTCATTCACTAAAAAAAGAACCGTCTTGGTCAAAATGTAACCATTTCCTTGAAGAAAAACTTGGAATGTCTTCTTCAAAAATAATGCACATGGTTTTTGTTCTTCTATAACAAAACCAGAAAGATTATCTCTATTCACAGAACCTTACTAAAACACTTTAGAAAGACATATTATTCATCTCCCACAAATTTTAAATCAGAATATTTCTGAAATTTATTTATTTATTTATTGCCTCTGAGTCAGACTTGATTTAAGGTGACTATATGGACAGGCCCTTGCCATTTTCTTGGCAACATTTCTTCAAAAGTGATTTGCCATCACCACCTTCTTCTTAGGGCTGAGAGAGGAGGACTGGCCTAAGGTCACACATTTGGCTTTGTGCCTAAGGCAGGATTAGAAATTATTTCCCAGTTTCTAGTCCAGTGCCTTTACCACTGTACCAAACTCTTCCAGACTTAAGGCACTGACTAAAGCTTCCCCACCTCCCCTGCATATAGGAAATGGTGATTGAGAACACAGGGCTTGCATCAGTAAGAGGGAAGCCGTTTATCATTTAGCCTTAATAATTTTATTACAATTCATTGTTATCCCCAATATTTTGTTCACACTGCCATAACTGAACAAACTGAAATAATCTGGTAATATTGACCTAAACCAGGTGTGTCAAACTCATGTTGTCAGGGTGGCATCACATGACATATCGGGACTTTTTTCCCCTTCGCTAAACCGGGCGTGGCCAGTGCGTGACACATCTGGCCAGCAGACCGGGAGTTTCACAGCCCTGACCTAGACTAAGAAGCCATTCCTGAAGAAAAGAACAGTCAAGCAGCTGCAAGTGGCAAAATGGCAAACCATTCATTACCTCTCTGGACACAGCTGTCAAATGCTGCATTCTTTCTTTCTTCTGTGCATTGATTTCTTTCTCCATATATTCTATATAACTAGCAAGACAACGTGAGTGGAAGTAATGATAACATGTGGTTTTGGTGAAAGCCTCATTCTCCTGTGAAGATGAAAGACAAGATTCTCAGGAGTACATTAAGTTGAACACGATACTTTCAGGAAATATTGCAGAGGGCAGTGTTTGCCACATTTAAATACTACTTCTATAGCAGGTTATTCCAAAGAATCATATAAAACTTTCTGCGTATAACTAATGGATTTCTTTCTTTTTTTATTCCACGTATTATTATATTCTGTCCTTTGTGTGAAAAGCTGCTTCTGAGGATGGGTGGGTAGCATTTTCAAGTAGGCTATAGAAACAGGAGGATGCACCCTAATAAATTCCTGTGCCATATTCCATTGTTCTAAAATCTCCATTTGATTCTTTTTTGCATCAAGTTAACTGCATCACAACTAAGAGATTCCTATCTGGGCATCTTTTCAAGAAGCTCACCCACATTTCCTTTTTTCTCCTTTTGTCAATGATTTCAATTCCTCTAATTCGCAAAATAATAATAAAAAAGATGCTAGTCCAGCATGCTCTTACCTGAAAGCCATACAGGCAAATCACGCACTGCCCATGAGGGATGTTGTTGTCTGTGAGGATTTCTTTTCCCTTCTTGTTGAGAGAAAAAGCCAGTGGGTAATTTCACATCCTAAAGCAGAGACAGTCCAAGCTAAAACCATTCCTTACCACCACCCTGTTCAACCTCACATGTCTCTCTCCTGTCCTCTTACCTCTATTAGTTCATACAGCACAGGTGTACCCAGTTGGCTCTCAGCAATACCTTGCAGTGTCTGGGAAATTCTAGATAGGCAGAAAAGGGACATCAAGAGAAAACCCAGAGGGCAATACTTAATAAGAATGTTTAAATTGATCAAACACAATGACAAGTGGAACGCTAATACAACCACAGGCTTATTCTGAGAGACTGTAATCTGTAGCCCTGCACAAAAAAGATACTTCCAAGCACTTTAAAAGGAATGACAATAGGAAATAACTATACTCTCAGTATATTATGTCATATGGGTAGGCTACCACAACCTGTGGAACGAGCATAGGAAAGGAACCCAAGCTGCTTTTGCCATGGGATGAATGAATCTATGATAGTGGCTTAATAATTTCAAGGCTCCCCTCAACTTACCCCATGGTGGGGGTGCATTTCCCTCCTCATTTGGTAAGCAGCAACAGCAGCTTGGGTTGCCCAGCCTTTATGAGTCCCCTCTGAGGAGAAAAGGGCAAGGCCTTGCGGGGATTGGTAAGGCAGGAGTAAAGAAATGTGGAGTAGATAACTCTGTCCAACTTGTGCTTTTACTTCCATAAATTTCTCCTTTAACCTCTACTTCCAAAACAAGTCCCATATACTGAACCGTAATTTTCCCCCAAAAAAGTTTTGCTTCCTGAAAAAGTTTTGGCGATTATGATTGACTTCTTCAAACTGAACACAAATATAATTTCAGAATGACTGCATCACACAGGAATCTTGAGTAATATGAAATTAACTTTTAATGACTATATTTAATTGCCTGATGTTTCCGACATGCTGCATGAGTTCAGCAGGGCTAAAAATATTTTGCTGCTGATTTTTGTTTCTATTCGGTGTCTGATGCATCTCGTTCTAGTGTCCAACAATAGTTAACCAGCACTGACGGATTCCAGTTGCCCCTATACCGTTTTTCCACTGTGGCATGTTCGGGTGAAATCTTGCACCATGATCATCACTGATTGCACCTAGATTTTTGGGAAAGAAATCCAAATGTGGATAACGAAAATGAATCTTCAGTGACATGTTGCACTTCATGGTCTTTCATGTTGTAAGAAGTTCGTCAAGCAATGTAGGATAGTGCTTGGTAATTGCCAAGAAAATTCCCTATGACATCCCTAGATGCTTTCCGGACAATTTTCTCTGGTCCCACTGACATAGACATGGGCATCTTACTGCCCCTGGGCCACATCCAGCCCTTTGATTGACCCTATCCAGCCCGTGTGAGGTCAATTGGAAATTAGAAATAAAATGTAAATAAGACATAACATGTATTCTTACCAGAAGTACTAATGAAAACCATATAATTTACTGGTTTTTAGAAAGCAATAAAAGTAATATTGAGAAGAACTAAATTCAACCTATTGGTTCAACCATCCACAACAGTCCCAGTTTTTCATATGGCCCCGTGGAAAAATTAATTGTCCACCTCTGCACTATCAGATCTTCAAACTGCTTGTCATTGGTGGTGAATCTGATCTGTTGACCAATAAAAATGCCTTCCTTGATCTTGGTATCAGTTATTCTTGGAAACATCTGTCTCAAAGAACAAAAACCTTCATACCTTTCTTGCTCATCACTTTTACAAAAATTTTCATCAATCCGGGTTTTATGTGAAGTGGGGGGAAAAATATCTTTGTTGGGTCAACAAGTGGTTCATGTGGCACATTTTTCTTTCCTGGAATCAGATTATTTCAGAGTAGTCATTTCTTTTTAGTATAATGAGACTCTCTTGCACTATTGTCCCGTTCACATATGTAACAACAGTACTTGGTGTATCTGAGCTGCATCCCAAGCAGCAGAGCCACTACTTTTAGATATCCACAGATATGCTACTTATACTTGGAGTACCGGATGTGCTTCAACAACAGTTCCATTTTTTTGTATTTTTTTCAATGTGCGCAGCATAGCCAACAGGTACTGAAGGATATACATTACTATTGTATTGTACATTACTATTGTATAAAAACAAAAGATTTGTACAAAATAGTATGTGATAGGTTAAATTACAGGTTATTTTCATGATTAGCAGCCAAAAATCTACAAGATTCACTCAAAAGTGTTCAGGAAGCAAAATCTTTGTTCTCCAGTTAATCCCCAAATGTATTTTATATATAGAAACTACCTTGCATTACCTTCCTCCTCTGAGGGACAGCTACATATTAAGGAACAGAGCTACAGAAGTAAAAATGGGTATCAGACACCCACTTCCAAAGGAAGCGTGCAACTAATCGATAATTTTGATGATAAAATCAAAGTACTTACTTTTGAATCTGTTCATCTGATAATCCCCGAGGATTCTGGATAGCAATCTTTGGTATTTCATTTGGATACTAAAAGGAAACCAAGCCAAGTGTAAATATATAGCACAGCTGTAAATATATAGTACAGCTGTATTCCATGATGAAATAACTAGAAAAAAAAGAATTTATTTACCTGCAGAGGCACAGACAATACAAGGGTGAAACAGACATACTGAGAATCTTGATCCTCAGCAGTTGCTGGGTGTAGGGTGATGGAGATTTCCCAGGGAATAGATCTAGTTTGAGAGAGGCACAAGCTAAAGTCAACTGTCAGAAAAGAGAACAAATTTAAAAAGTAACACCTTGGAATTTTCCTGATGACTTTAACAGACAGCCTCCTTTACAATCTTAAGGATTTGTATCTATGTAACTCAGAGAATGATATAGGAGTGATGTGTCAATTTTACTCCTTTCTTCTGTCACATAAGCCAGAGAAGATTATCCATATGGAAATCTGGCCTCAGGTTTTATTAGTTTGTAACTATTTACACATTAATACTCTTCTTGGTTATATTTTACACCTATAAGCCAACAAAACATCTGACAATAAAGCAAATACCTGTTTCCTTTAAATACATGAAGCTCATCCAAATAGATAGACTCCAAGACTTCCACTTCTGAAGGCAAACCCCTGAAGAAAAAAAAATAATGTTACAAATATATCTCATTTTCTTAAATTTCTTCTGCCTGCATATTATGAGATGTTTTTAACAGCAATAGTAGAGCAGGCAAGCTCCTTTCAATAGAGTAAGAGAAACTGATTCTTTAAAACAACAAAGTCACTTTGGAAATTAAGTGGTATTTGTAGTAAGCATATAAAGAGCGTTGGTAGTACAGTGGACTAAAGCACTGTTAAGTAACACCAGCTGCTTGCAATTACTGCAAGTTCAAATCTCACCAGCTCAAGGTTGACTCAGCCTTCCATCCTTTCAAAGGTAGGTGAAATGAGGACCCGGATTGTGGGGGCAATAAGCTGACTTTGTATAAATATACAGAAGTATGAAGGCTATTGCTTAACGCATTGTAAGTCGCCCTGAGTCTCCGGAGAAGGGCAGCATATAAATTAAAGCAAAAAATAAAATAAAATAAAATAAAAATAAAATTTGAAATTCCAAAACACCCAAAAAACTAATTTTTTTTAGAAAAGGCAAAATTTCCGTTTCAGGATTAGAATAGCACCATTATTTTTACAATAGATAAAGATCAAAGTCATCATTACATTGCTCATTATTTTCTAAGATAGATTTTCTATATGACACTCCAACCTCATCTGTATTAAAAAGCTCCAGTTCTGTCAACTGCTTTAATTTCATACAGCAATGGCCAAAAGAAGAAGAGCAAAATAGATGGAGACTGTATTACGTTTATAACATACATAAATGGGGGCAGGAGGGGAAAAGTATTTTTCTCTTAGAATAACTACTTCCTATACTTTTATAGCTAATGAATGTAACTGCTTTCATTCCTTCTTTGTAGGAAGGAAAGGCATTTTTTTAATTTACTAAAAAAAAAAGAAACACTGAAGAGTTTTGTCACAAAACAAAACAAAAGAAACTACTCACATCTCTAGTAGTAAACAAAATTTAATTCCTGTTCCTTGAGTCTCTGAGTCAGGCCTCTTATTTTTCTGTCTCTGTACCCTGTTTCTGAAACAGTATTATATCTCTGCCTTTTTCTAATTCGCCATGAAACCAAAATAAAAAAGAACATTGCACTCTATACGTTACAAATATAAAGAAATAAATCATACTGAGATTAAATATCAGCATATAATAATTCAGTAAACAGGAAAAGAAACATGTCATCTATTACAAGCCAATTTTTCTAGCTGAAAAAAAAACAAGCTGGCAGATAGTCCCAAGAGTGCTTTTCTGAATTCGCTTCTTGGATAAGAAGTGATACGTTTTCAAGGATTAAAACCAAGAAAGTCCCCTTGCATTTCAGAAAAGCACCTTTGGGACAACCATGACCCGGATGATTGAGACTCTCCATGGACATTCAAACCTGGCAGTTACTAAAGTAATGCTACCATATGTAGGCTGCAAAAATCCAGATTACTATTAGATGGCAGGAAAAAGTGTCTAACTTCTTTTTAATTGGGAGATTTTAACTGATTATTTTAGTAGCTATTTTTATTGTCTTTATCGTTTTAATTTCTGTGAGCCGCCCCGAGTCCTTTGAGAGAAAGGCGGCATATAAGTAAAATAAAATAAATAAATAAATAAATAAAATAACTCTTTGAAGCACTGTTGAGCTTTTGGGCCCAATGACCAAGGTTATTTGGCTTTTGTCCCAAAGGTGCTTTTTTCAAGAGGCAACTGGACTTTTTTTTTTTTACCTTTGAAGACGTTTTGCTTCTATCCAAGCAATTTCTTCAGCTCTGAAGAAGGGAAAAAAGCACCTTTGGAACAACCATGACCTGGATGACTGAGAATCTCCATAGACATTTACCTTGCTTTTGTCCCGACGTTTCATCATTCAGCCCGAAAGCTCATCACCGCTTCATTGAGGCCAGCCCTGAAAGCCTGAGCCTGTATAACCAACTTTTCCCTGCCATAGTGGTGGGTGCGGATGTTTGCAGCACAGACCTACTTGTCCCAACATTAATACTTTTAGTACAGAGGTGGGCAACTATGGCCCTTTTACAACCTGTGGACTTCAACTCCCAGAATTCCTGAGCCAGCCAAGCTGTCTCAGGAATTCTGGGAGTTGAAGTCCACAGGTCATAAAGGGGCCATATTTGCCCACCCTTGCATTAGTATATTTCAGAGACAAGAGACTGATTAGAACTTCTCAGTTAAACTCTCCGCTTCCTTATGAACTCTTAATTAGGATTACGACATCCAGGCTGCAAAATAAATAAACAAATAAAATAAGAGGTTAAGCAGGGGGCAGCAAGGAAATACAGAATCCAGTTTTGGTGATTCGGACAAAACGACACCAACCACCCTCTTACCAATCTTCCCCTCCCGTCCGCTCTTCTTCTTCTTCACCTGCCGCGGCCATCTTTGCCAGCCAAAAACCGGAAAGAGGGCCAAATCGGCCACGAGTACTTCCGGCGGCGGGAGTTGCTAGGCGATAGGTCGGGCGACGCCGTCGTCTGACGCTTGGCAGGTAACGGGCGTCTGGAGCGTTCGGGCTTCGTTCCTTCCCCCCCCCCCACCCCCGCCCTTGTGAGCGCCGGAGCTAAACCCCCATCGCTTCCATCCTCGCGAGGAGACCCTTAGCAAATCCCCCAGGCGCAGACGGGTCGGTGGGACTGAGGGAAGGGAAATAGGGATGGCGATGTTTTGCTGTGAGTCTGCACAAGTACTTAGATAGAAGTCAGTCCTAAGCGGTGCATGAATGTTCTCTAAACCAGTGTGTGGACTTCAATTCCCAGAATTCCCCAGCCAGCCATGCTGGCTGGGGAATTCTGGGAGTTGAAGTCCTCACGTCTTGAGGAACACTGCTCTAAGTTGAAAGGGTTGCAGGGTTGCAGCCTTTCCGTCGCAATGCATCTTTGGCAAACGTTTCGGAAAGAAACAAGTCTAAACTGGATGGGATGAAGCCAAAGGAACTGTTGGCAGGAGCTGCAGTTGTCATCCCTTACTTTCTTTATTGGAGAATATGCCTCTACTCACTGTTGTGGGTGCGGTGTGTGTTAGAAAATACAGTGAAAATTAGGGAGGGGGGGAGGTGCCTTTGGGAAGAACTTTATTTCTTGTTGAAATTGTGCAGTAAATTTGAGAAAGGTTGCTGGTTAAAAAAATATAATATAATATAAAATGAACATATAATGAAATAATGTCGGATAAAAAGAAGACAAAGGCATCAAAATAGATAAAAGTCAAATGCAATCTATAAATTCTCACAATCTTCTTTGAGTCTTCTAAAAGCAGGTGCTAAAGAGCTGTAACAAGAGAGCCTCTTCCTTTCCAGTTTGAAGGATGAGGAAAGCAGAAAGCTTTGATTTTGTTTGCTTAATGTATTGCACCCCAAAGAAATGTGCTATGAAAAGTCATCCAAAGATGTTTCAGTGTTACTGGATGCTTTGGTTTTACAATCCTATGGCATTTGTCTTGTATTTTAGGACTGTTAATGGAAATCACTGGAGCCCAATGAAGTTTCTAGAAACTCGGAGAGACACTGTCAAATCAAAAGGTTTCCAAACAAAGGTTAGAAAGATATGGTGTATATAATAATGAACAGACTTTAGTGAGCAGTGAGAAAAAGGAGCCAAATGTAAGCCAGAGAAGAGACCTTGTTGTATATTTTCACTGATGTTAATTGAAGTAGAGGTAGATATTCTTGCAAAATCTAGTTTATAGAGAAATTTAGTAATGCCAATATTGCTCAGCAAAGATCTAATAAGCTCCATGTTACAGGAAGAATCTAAAGTGTGTGTAATATACCATAATTTGGCATGGAGGCAACTTCTGAATTATGAAAAATCCAGAAGAGAAAAGGGCAAATGTGAGAAAATTATTAGAGAAGAAAAGAGGTCAATTCGAGAGTGTAGCAGAGGGAAGTACTTACGACTCAACTTGCAAGAGCTAAGTTTCTGTTTCTACACAGGTTATGCACTCATCCCTTTCCATACATACTAATCATGGACAGGTATCATGTGTTGGAAATGATTGGAGAAGGCTCTTTTGGGAAAGTCTATAAAGGACGTCGCAAATATAGCGCACAAGTAAGAGCAAAAGAGGAAGGTGATAATTGACTGAATGTTCAGCGGGGGTTGTTCTACAAATAGATTGTGTTCACATTATGATTAGCACTGATTTGTTGACTAAGCCACAATTATCTGGGCTTCCATAACATGCAAAATCAAAGTCAAAGAAATCTTATTATGGGTTATTAATCCAGACATAATTGGGAAAGAAAAATTATTTGACAAAAAAAATAGGAAAGAAGCCAAATAGTGATTTAGCATGTTTCCCCAGCCTTTTCTTTTCTTAAAACATTATAGATTGTGGCCTTGAAGTTTATTCCTAAAGTGGGCCGATCTCAGAAAGAGCTGAAGAATTTGCAACGAGAGATTGAGATCATGAGGGGACTTCATCATCCCAACATTGTCCAGATGCTTGACAGTTTTGAAACTGACAAAGAGGTGAAAACATATTGGCAAAACTATTTTAAAGTTAAGTGTAGGAGAGATAGGATAAAGTGTGCACTGCTCATCTTTAAAGCCGTTTCTGATGGATTATATGCCATCAAATCAATGTATCTAGACCTTCTCCAATCTCTTTCACTTCCCAATAAAGCCATTTCATTTTGTTCAACCAAACTGAGAATTACAGTATGTTCCTTTTGTAAAAATCTGGGAATGGCTACTAGTAGGTTTCTCAATGGGATTCAGAGTAAAGCTCCCTTTTGCAATTGACTAATGGTGATTTTGTCAATGTCAGTGGGGTTGGAAATGTTTGGAATTTTGCCCAAGGCATCTATTACTACTGGTACTTCTTTTGCTTTCTCTTGTCACAATTATATTTTGCAATTTTCTCTAGTTCTTTCTTTTTTTTTTCCTGCTGTCTCTAGGTACTGCAATGTCCACTATCCAGACTTTTTTTTAAATCAATTTTATATTCCTTTCTTTTACTTCTAACAATCTTAATCTTTAGTGCATTCAAGTAATGTCATAAAATTGATTTCATTTCTTTTTTGCCCCTTCTCACAAAATTTATCTAAGCTTTAGTAAACTTCTTTTGTAAATCCAATATATAAATGTTATATAGAACATTCTCTTGTTTTACTTGTATAATTCCTTTTTGATTTTTAAAACATCAAACTATTTCTTTTGATGTCTGATGAGACATCATTTTCCATGTCATTTGTAGATCCACTTCCAGTTTCAATTCTGTCTCTATCTTCTCAGATAAAACTTGTTCCTCTTCTGCCATTTCCTCAGAAACATCTTTTGGACATAGTCTATCCCTACAAAAAAGATTGCAGTTGACATTATTGATGTTAACTTCTGATTCCATTTCTCAAAACGGTCCTGCAATGTTTTCAATGTTATAAGACTTTACAGTCATTCTGTAGCTGTTAATTATCATAGATTCATGCAGAATGTCTTGAAAAAAATTCAATTCTCTCCACAATTGTTTTTATTGGGTATAGTTAAGGGTTTTACATTGGGTGAAACAAAATTGATATTGCATATGATAACAGCAGCAAGATTGTTGATAGGTAAACACTGGAAGAACGAAGCTTTGCCCACTATTGAGGAATGGACTTTGAAGATGGCCAGTTTTGCAGAGATGGCGAAGATTTCAGCATATTTAAAAGATTGTTCACAAGAGACTTATGAATGGGAATGGAAAAAGTGGATAGAATATGTTCAGAACAAATATCAAACTAGGAAGTATCAAATAGCTTTTATTTGAAAATAATGTATTAGAAATATTTTAATGTAATGAAGATAAAAAGAGAAATTATAAGGGGGAGGGAGGGGTTCAAGTTTTATACTAAGGGGGGTTTTGTATCAGATATGAGTATATTGTGTGGAAGTCTGGGGGGAGGGGAGGGTTAGGGAGGGTTAGGGAGGTTGGGAAGTTTGGGGTGGGTGGTGGGGGGGGAAAAAAGGGGTGAAAATGTAATTGTAAAACTTTTGCAATAAAAAAAAATTTATCATAGATTTATGCTCAGTGCAGAAACGTTAGTCATAGTATTACTGTATTCTTTCCCTGTGCTTCTTTGTGAATGATTATATTGGCTTACTTTTCTGGTTCTTAACTGCTAGGTGATTGTGGTGACAGATTATGCTGAAGGAGAGCTCTTTCAGATCCTTGAAGATGATGGGAACTTGCCTGAGGAACAGGTAACTGCAGAGTTAGACTGGAGAAATAGGTGCCCAAGCTGAGAAATATTACAGAGTGGGAATAATACTGTAATAGCAGTATAGAGGACTGATCTTCTTAGGTCATGTGCCCCATGCTGTTGCATCTACAAAGAATGAATGGGGAATCACAAGACTGAAGAGAGGAATAATTGTCACAGCCCTCAAAATATAAATAATGAGGACCAAGAAAATACTGTTCATTCATCTCTCTTTTACCAGGAAAAATACTAGAACAAATGATAATAATTTTGATGACAGTTCAGTAGTTAATAGAATCTGATTGGGATTCATAAATAATGAACTCAGCCTATGTATCTTCAAGCATATGCTTGCCAGGTAGTGTTCATGGTTGAATTTGGACATCCTTCGATGGAGAGAAGAATCATTAACGGATTCTACATTCTGTGATCTCAAGCTCCTTCCTTATACCAAATCCCCCCAAAAACCATACTGCAGTATACTTTGAGAGCAAGCCTTTCATTAGGAGGGCATGCTTGGCCTGCAAATAGGGTAATATAGGTAGAGTATGTTTTTATAGTTTCTTGGGGAAGATACTACATTCAAAATTAAGCATCATCATCAGAGAATATAAAAGGTATGAAGGGGTTATACTCAAACTGGGAGAAGTTTTCGGAATAGTAAGTAAGTAAGCCTCTTCTCAGGGTTAGGATTGCAATTTCTCTTTCAGGTGCAAATTATTGCTGCTCAGCTGATTTCTGCACTCTATTACTTGCATTCCCACCGGATCCTACACCGTGACATGAAACCTCAGAACATCCTTTTAGGAAAAGGAGGCGAGATCAAACTCTGTGATTTTGGGTAGGTACCTTAATGATCTCCCTCCATTTTCAATTCCTGATCTAAGCACTGAAAAATCTTGGTTGTGTTTTTTTTCCCCCTTTTCTGGAAGGTTTGCCCGGGCAATGAGCGTTCAAACCATGGTACTGACATCTATCAAGGGGACCCCACTTTATATGTCTCCTGAGCTTGTGGAAGAGAAGCCATACGACCACACGGCTGACCTTTGGTCGGTGGGATGCATTCTGTATGAACTGTACGTGGGGACTCCGCCCTTCTACACCAATAGCATCTTCCAATTGGTCAGCCTCATCATCAAAGACCCAGTCAAGTGGCCAAAAAACATGAGCCCCAACTTCAAGGTAGCACTTTTTTTCCCCCGCTCCACTTAGTAAGATTAAGGTTGATTTCTATATGAAGGCCAGAAAGTCCAGTTGCCTCTTGAAAAAGCACCTTTGGGACAACCATGACCTGGATAACTGAGAATCTCCATAGACATGAAAACGTGTTCTTTTTTTTTCTCCTAGAGCAGTGCTTTTCAACCTCTATGCCATGGCACATTGGTGTACCACAAAAAGTCTACAAGGTTGCCATGTCAGTGAGCCACAAAGAAATGTTGGAAAGTGTTGTGGAACTGCACAGCCAGAACCCCATCTCTGTGACATCACATGGGTCACACTTACTCCAAGTCTCCTTCCAGGTTCCAGCAACCTGTGACATAATCGGGCTTTTAAGTTTTGTGACCTGGAAGTCCCGCCTATAAAATGTGCAACCACACATGTTAACACCTTGTAGTATGCCATGCATGAGATGAAAAAGATTGGAAACCACTGTCCTAGAATTTTTAGTCCTGTGCCCTGTTACACTCAACATTTTCTATATTCTCTTTGGCCCTTTGCTCCCTCACATGGTTTCTTCTCTTTCTTTCACTATTCACTATCTGTGTTCAGCCCACATGAAGACTTTAAAAAGTATTTTAAAAGATTTGCCTCTGTTAATTCTTGACTTCAAGCTACCGCTGTACATAGATTTGATGCTACCCAGGTTATTAAAATTTGCACTGCCATTATAAACTAACGTTTGTTGCTATTTCAAACAGTTCCAAATATATGAACCTCTTCCTTCTTACTGGTTTGGGTCCTGCCTAGTTTCTTGGTAGGGAGATGAAATACATATTTTGCAAGTGTATTTGTCTGTTAAAGAATATTTCTGCACAATATTTTGCTGAAACCAGCAGAATATTTTAGCTACAGTTTGCCTGAAACTTTGAGAACTGTAAATTTAAACGTGGAAACAAAAATAACATTCCAAGATGTCTTGTGCTGATGACAGCCTCATATATGGTTGGATTACAGAGACTCATCCAGTCAAGATCAGTGAGAAACATTAGTCATGCCTACCAGTTTAATCAGGAGAGCTTCTTTCATATGTTACATTACTTTATAGAGTTTCTTGCAAGGTCTCCTGATGAAGGATCCTCGTCAGCGTCTATCCTGGCCAGAGCTACTCTATCATCCCTTCATTGCTGGACAGGTGACAGGTAAGTATGGTGCTTTTCTTTCTACCATCTCCCCCTCAATCTTGCTTTTGTATCTGCTTTAATGTATGCAGTCCATCAAAATCTGGCTACTGACCTGGATCCTTCTTTGCAGTGATCAATGACACAACAGAACAGGCTGTTACAAACCCTTTCACTAGCAAATTGACCCCTGAATTACAGGCTCTGAAAGACCAACAGGCAAATTTCCTGGCCCCTCACAGTGGTCAGTCAAAGATTTTGAAGAAGGCACGTCAGAAGATGGCCCAGGAGGCTCAGAAAAAGGTGAAATGGATAGCACATAATCCTTGGGAAAGGTCCTTTTGATATAGTGAGTCTCAGGCCGCTACAGTAATGTAACGTGATTTTTTTTCTACTACAGGTGGGCGAGAAATCCAAGCCTCTTTTGAAAGGAGAAATAGCTAAGGAAGGCCAGGGCCTTCCATGGAAAACCTGCCCAGTTCAGGCAGATCCCAGAGAAAGGCATCAGGCGTCTTCTGGTTCTGGAGAACAGAGGGCCTGTGTTCTAGAAAACCAAGGATCAGAATGGGAGCAAGCAGAGCCACCCCCTACGCCTCGGTGAGAATTAGGTATTGGATTTAAGGAAAGAACAGCTCTCTGCTGTGCAGTCTTACTTCAGTCTTCATCTTTCTTCTTCATGGGTAGGGAGAACAGAATTACACATGACTACGACCGGGAATTCCCAAAGGGGAAGCCAGCAAATGGTGGACCAGAAGCACGAGACAGATGTAGCATCAACACTGTAGATCTGGAAACTGAGGTAAGCATATGTCTGTATACCTTAGCACTTTGCATAATAGCAAAGACATTTTTTTCTTGACTTCCAGGACATTGTGGCCCTTGTGGGACACATTCTTTTTCTGTAGGAGCTGGATAGTGATGAAGAATGGCAGCAGCTAATTGATGCCACAGATCCTGCAAATGTACAGCTCTCTGCCCCATTGAGTCTTCTGGGAGACCCTGATTTTGTGCAGCGCATCCGTACCCGAATGCAGGATTCTGGTCAGCAGGTGAGATGTACAAAATGTCAAAGAACACTAGATATGTTTTAGGAACTATTTCTTCAAAAATTAAACTACATGCACTTTAGAGAAAAGAGATGAGGACTTAAGCGAAAATACACTTCTGTGGTCAGACCCCTTTGGCAATTTTGGCCATTTAGCTATTACTCCTAGGAACTGGTGAGGCATAAAATTGAAGGATTAAGTAAATCTTTAAGAGTTGAAGAAAGTCAAAGTCAAGAAAGTCAGAGTTCTTGTAGGGGTCAAGGGAGTCTAAAAGCTAAGCCGGAACATGCCATTGATTCTGGGGGAAATGACTGTACAAGGTATATTGAGTGAACTTAGTGATTGTTGTGCATATTATTGAAGACAGTATGACTAGAATGAATAAACTGTAAAATGTTGCACTTTAGGGGCTGGTAGTTTACGGAATGTTTCTGTTTCTAATGTGTTTTTATAGGTCTTAGAAGGAATGCTTGAGGGTGCTTCCCATCTTCGTCCTGTTCTTCATGTCATTTGCAACTTGTTAAGTACACGATGTAATTCAGAACTACTATACACCTTCTGCAGGGATATAGACCTATCCCATTTTGTGATGCATCTAGTGAGGGACATCTTAGAGAGCTCCCGTATCAAGCAGGTAAGAAAGAGGTATTATTTAAACAATCAGCTCAATTCCAGAAAAATGATCTGGGTGGATCATTTTGCTATATGTGTTTGTTTGGGGGGTTTTATATGAGCATAATTTAAACTGGCATTTTTATGTTTGATTTAAAAGACAAAGATCATATTTATTGCACTTAATTTACCCAAAGTTGATAGCAGTATTGGAGTATTTGAAACACAGAATTTGGTGGGAAGAACAGCAGGGAATTAGAGAGAATAGTACTATGGCTAACCTCATCAGTTGACTTGTGGAAGGTTTCATTTTGCTCAAGTTTTCCATAGCTGCTGTCTTGCATTTAAAGTACACATGAACAATCAAGAAAGCCAGCAGATTTGTTTCAAGTTAGAACTGAAATTTCATACTAAGGCATCACATTTGCCTGAAACTTATCTCAATGCTGCAGGAGCCTCACAGTCATGCAAGATAGTTTTGTCTAGACAAATCTTTCTTTCTTTCTTTCTTTCTTTCTTTCTTTCTTTCTTTCTTTCTTTCTTTCTTTCTTTCTTTTTCTCTCTTTCTTTTTCTTCCTTGCTTCCTTCCTTGCTTCCTTGTTTCCTTGCTTTTTTGCATTTGTATGGTCTGCATCTTGCACAAAATTCAGCAGTATTTCTGCAGAATTCACTGAGATATTCCTTGATCTTTTGGAGATCCCTAGACAATTTTCAGAATGTGCATTCTTTTCTTTGTCCTACAGCAGCCATGGCATATTACACTGCTAATAGATCTAATTGCTGTGATGTTAGCCTTCTTTGCCAGTGATTTCAACCAGGAGAAAGATAAAGAAAAGCAAAGGTAAGAAACTTGCAGGATAAGAATAAGAAGGCAAAATAAGTTGTAATACTATTTTCAGCAGAATAGGGGCAGGCAACATTGAATCACAGAATGAATGGGTATGTCTGAATAAGTGGTGGTTCTATTCTCCTGCTATGTCTTTTTTTTTTTTTAAAAAAAAGCAAGGCATGGCAAATAATGTCTCCAAATAGAAGCCCCTATACTGCAGGAATTGAACTAGTTAGAGAATGGAGAAAACTGAGTTGCTGTGGTGGGGTTTCAGAGTTTAGCTCTTACGTCTTAAATCATAAACACAAATGGTTTTCTAGTTTGCAGGAATTTTACATGTCTGCCAGTCACTTCCTAACTCTGCTACCCACACTACTGACTCAACCAACAGATCAAGAAAGCAGGCTGAGAGAACAAAGCCTCATGGTAAGTATCCATGCCTTACCTGATCTTTTTTTTTTTTTAATTTATCCAGCTGTATTCTGTTGCTGGCTCTTTCCTTCTCCTCCTCATTCAGCTTCATCATCTGTTACCCCAATCCATATGCATGCTGACACACTCATCCCTCAAGGCTCTCCTCAGCTAAGGAATATAGCTTCATGTAATTAGAAGCCATTATAGAATTATTGAATTCTGTGTATAGGACAGCTTTTTTTAAATCTTAACTTAACTTTAAATCTGATTTAAAAAAAGTCCTGCAGAGTCAGAAAAAAGTCAAAAAAAAAAATGGATAACCCTCTTGCACTTCTGCTTCTTGGTCCTTGATATTCAGTAGCGTAATGTGTCTGGACATGGAGTTTCTAAATATCTTCCATGATTAAAAGCCTTGACAAACTTACCCATATGGATTTGTTTGTAAAAATCATACCACATTATAAATCTTAAGGAAAGGATTTGAAAGCTTGATGTTTTCAAGTCTCAGTTTTCCAGCATATTTTTCAACATGTGGCATATTGAATCTAAGTTTCATGTAATATTATTTCCTTAATGTAGGTAATCAGGGAAATGGTCCTAGAGAAGGAATCCAGAGGCCATGAGGAAAACCCCAGTTGTAGAACACACATGTGTTATATCCAGAGAGACAGGAGAGCATTATAAAGAAAGTCAGAGTAGCCCTCACCCAACCCCAGACTCCCTGAGGTATAAGAGGGAAAGAAGGGAAAACATGGTAGACTTGCAATAACCTATTATTATAGCCTATCTCAATAAACTTATGGAGTCTGTTTCCGGATCTGGTCTACCTGGGACATGGGACCCTTTCCTCCTGCTTTTCCAAGAGGTTGGTGCTCCCTAGGTCCTACATTCCCCCCACCTTCCACCATTCAACCCATTTGGCCACCAAGCAATATGTGAGCTTTGCTAATGGACCCAGGGAGAGTATATTTATCTTATTTTAGCAGCACAGCTTCCCTGTGTTGGTTTAGGGCAGGGGTGGGCAAATCTGGCTCTTTTACAACCTGTGGACTTCAACTCCCAGAATTCCTGAGACAGCCAAGCTTGGCCTAGGGTATTATTCCTTCTATCCACCTTTAAATCTGCTTCATCAGCATTGTAATATTTGCCCTTTTTTCCTTCCTTTAGTGTTTTACCCATTTATGTGAGAGCATGGATCGTACCTGTCCATCAGTCTCCAACACTTTCTACACCAGCTTGCTTAAAGATCATCAAACCCTTCTGGATGCATTCTACCAGGGTGCAAGCTTTGAGCACTCAGCTCAAGGAGGTAATGGATGCAGTGGCAAAGAGACTGGCCTCCTCGTATTTTGAGGATGCTACAAATTGGCCATTAGATTTCTCCATCAGAACTTTCTCTTATTCTTAATTGATGGCTGCTTACAAGCATGATATTTCTCTTATATTCTCACATAATTCTTACCATATTTTTCTCCTGTGTGCTCTGATCCAATTAGAGTACACATAGCAGATGTGATATTGATGTTCCACGTAGTGCAATCAAATTTGTTTGCATTACTATTTACAGGGAATAGAAATGAATACTTAAATTTACTTAAGCCACTCAGACCCACTTATGTGAGATGGGTATCTATGTAGATTAAACAAATAAAATACGTTCTCATTATGAGGTGTCTGGGCTTATACTTTATCTTGTTGCCCTGAACTTCACTGAAAATGCCCCAATAAAGCCTGATTCTCCTCAACAAAGACAATTGTAGCTTTTAACATCTTAGCTTATCTTTTTTTAATTTCATTCCATGTCTTAACATAGTTATTTTGAAACAAAATACAATTTGTATTTATCAAATAAACCTCCATATGTTTTACATTTTTTCTAATATTGAATACTGTTTTGTTCATCAGTTCTATTTGATCCTGTATTTTCATATTTTGTTTGTTTCTTTGTCTTCAGTTTATTAATCTTAAAGCTAACTAATGCACCAAATTTTTTAAATTTTCTCATTGTTGATCGTCAGACCGAAAACCAAGAAAGATACATAGTGATTCTTCCAAGCAGATTTCAGTATTGTTCCACACCTATAGACAGAACCTTGCCAAACTAAAGGACTCTACTATTTACATCAAACATTTATTGTGAGAACTATTAAAGAGGGGCTGTCTTTACCCTCTTTCTCTCACACCAACTATTTGAACTAAAATGCGTCTTACTTTCTGGAATGCACCTCTTTTGTCTTGTGAAACTGGCCTATAACATTCTATCGCATCATTCAATGCCGTTTAAAATATCTTCCAATACCAATATAAATCGTCTACAAAAGCTCTCGACTTGTAAACCTCTTTTTTAATTTGTACACCTAATATCCTCTCATCTTGCCTTATATCTCTATTCCAAATTTCAAGAACCAAGATAAACGAGAAAGGGATAATAGGCAGCCTTGTCTTGTTTCCTTTGACATTGTTAAATCTCCATTTGTGCTTTCTGTGAAGTATAAATTGATTTTACCCATTTTATAAAATTATCTTCAAAGGTCTTATCTTCTAAAACTTCACATAAACAGGCCAATTTAAATTATCAAAGCCTTTCTCTGTCTCTAAAAATTAGCAGAGCTTGTTTTTCAATATGCTGTTCCAAGTACTCTATGATGTCTAATACTTTTCCAATATTATCTTTTAATTGTCTTTTTAAGTAAAAAATCCACATTGGTCTTCATGAATAACTTCTTCCATAATTATTTTCAATTTGTCTGCTGAAATAAATGTAAATAACTTATTATTGCTATTCAATAATATTGGTTGCTGGAGTTAAATCTCATCCCTCTTTACGTATTAACGCTATATTAGCCTTTTCCCAAATCTCCTCCTCATAGTATAGAATTTATCATATTTTGGAGGGGTTATAAAAGTTCATGTTCAAAGCATTTGTACTAAGAACCTGGTAATTCATCTGGTCCTGCTACTTTCCCTGGTTTAATATTTTTTATAAATTCAGAAATTTTACTTATTGTTACAGGTCCATTCCTAATCTGTCTTTGGTTCTCTGTAAGATTTGGTAAATTTTGTTTTTTTAAATAATCA
The DNA here is from genome assembly GCF_029215685.1 of Pituophis catenifer annectens. Taxonomy (NCBI): domain Eukaryota; kingdom Metazoa; phylum Chordata; class Lepidosauria; order Squamata; family Colubridae; genus Pituophis; species Pituophis catenifer. The sequence goes on from NW_027256881.1 coordinate 231,641,499, forward strand.
TCCTTTTATTCCAAGGGAATATCAGATCCTTTGTACAAGTTAAGAGTAACACTGATTTTAAAAAAGTTTGTTTGTATAGCCACATTGTCCATTGATATAGTATCTCCCTCTTGACATTTCAAAACCCTTTTTTTTCTCTTTTCTTAATTTATACACTAGCCATTTCACTGGTTTATTTTCAAATTCAAATTAAACTTCTACAGTAACAGATATCTGTGTGAATAGTAAGAGAAAGGGAAATTAAGGTGAACTATGCCAAGCAAAAGAATTCTGAATTTGCAGTAATCATTTTTCGATTGTTAGAGAATGAAACTTTTCTTCAGGGGCATGAGGCTTAGCAGCATGTCAGAACTAGTTGACTTACCTCACTTTTGCACCGTTTTAAGATACCAAAGCAGGGAATTATAAAAAGGATTTATTTTGTATACATGTAATCTTTCTATTATATTCTTGTTCCTTACTAGCAGTATTTTCAAAATCAGCTGAGCCAGCACATGAGCGGTGTCAATGCTTGGCAGCTGCTTTTACAGAAGCCCTGGCAGCATCCTGTGGCATCCCAGGAGGGCACCTCACACATCAAAAGGCCAAAAAGCAGGTGTGAGTTGACTTTGCACGTATACTTATCAGCCGTTGGCAACGCGGTCTATTAAAGCAGCAGAGGCTGTAATATCATTGGCATCAACTGCAGTGAAAGTGTTGCTTCCTGGCCCTGTGGACCATATTGATATCAGTGGAGAGAAAACTTACTGCCTACAATGCATTGCTTGGCAGCATTGCAATGGTACTTAGCATTAATAAAATTGAGAGCCAGTTTGGTCTAGTGGTTTAAGGTATTAGCCTGGAATCCAAGAGTCCCAGAATTCTAGTCCCACCTCAGGCTCAAAGCCAACTGTGTGACCTTCCTCCTGAGAGTCACTTTCTCTTAGCCCTAGGAAGGACTAGTGTGGAGAGCTATTATTTTATTATTTATTATTTTTCTTTTTGTTATTTTTTATTTCTTTTATATCGTGTTTTTGTATCTTTGTAAGCCTCCTTGAGTCGCCATATGCATATAGGTGGCAATATAAATCTTCTAAATAAATAAATAAAATAAATAAGGAGGCAATGGCAAATCATTTCTGGGAAACATTGCCAATGAAACTGCAGGGATGAAACAATTGAATGGAAGGGGGAAAAAATTAATGCTACTAATAGTAATGTTACTACCCTGTTTCCCCCAAAATAAGACATCTCCTGATAATAAGCCCAATCGGGCTTTTGAGTGCATGGCAATAAGGCCAAGCGCCTATTTCAGGGTTCAAAAAAATATAAGACAGGGTCTTATTTTCGGGGAAACACGGTAGTAGCCAAACCAGTCTTGCTGAATTACATCCTTGCTATATCTCTGATCTGAGCTTGTGATGTCTGGAGAGGGACTAATATTTAATCCTGTCGTTTATGATGTGAAAGCAAGCTAAAGTAGCCATAAAATCCTACAGAACGGGACTCAACCTCTAAATCCAGTCGTCTAATACTGCTGGAAGAGTTGCTCCTGCTGCTTTCATTTTTCCCTTTTAGCTAGTCAATTGACCGAGGGTTTCTCTTGTGGTTTTCATGCAGATTTCCCAGCAAATAGGTGAAAAGCTCGCCAAGAAAGATGACCGACTGCTTCCATGTCTTCTCTCAACCACTATGTGTCCTACTTCTTCTATGAGTGGGCTAAAGGTAACATTTTGACATTTTGATCTTAATTTGCAACTCATTGTGGTATGTATTCCTTTTTTTCCTCTTTCAACTGGGGAAAAGAGGGATTAGATTTCACCAGTTCAGTGTTGTTTTGACTTTCCATTGCTTAGGTTCTGTATGCCTGCTGCCATGTCAATCAGGCTCTGTGCCATCGCGTAGCAACTCCAGAATTCCTGAGTTTCCTAATCTGCCACCTGCAGGGCAAGGTATTCAATTTCCTTTCATTCTTCAATTAGAAAGAGAGCTGCCTGTTTACAAATACAGATCCTTAAGTCAAAGACTATTATATTTTGTACATGAGGAGAAAAAGCAAGTAACTGCCTTTTGTCCTGTTAGGGATCAGGCCATAGTGTTTAGCACTGTCAATTCTGACTGGCAGTGTTTTTTTTTTCTAGGAGCTTTTCCCATCGCCTCTTTCATCCATTAACTGGCAAAACTAAACTTCTCAGTGTTTTGAAAGTTCATAAACTGACAACCAGAAACAGTCTGGATGAGAAAGTAATGAGGTAAAAAGGATGAGACAGTAGGAGATGACAGGGAAAAGAAGAATTGAGGCAGCCATGAAATAGTACAGAAGGAATACTAAATGGGCTTCATGTGGACTAGATCTTAGAAAAGTGAAGGTTTTCAAAACTAAGGTTTGTGTCTTTAAAAGGTCTTGCTGCCTGAAGTTGCACGAGTCCAGGCTGTTGAAGCCTCATTGAGGCTTATCTCCCTGATGTTGCTCCAGTGCCAGATCCTACTACCACAGTAAGTACCTGAGCAAAGCTTTTAAAAATGAATCAAATGAAAGTTAGCAGCAAAATGCCTAAAATGTAGCTACTCGATTTCAGGTCTCCCGTTTGCAGTCTTAAATATCTTCTGCAAAAATGCCAACAGGTAGATGGAAAACATTTAGTCATATTATGGAATGCCTGTAACTCACCAAAAAGTGGGGAAGCTGATTTGTAGCTCTGGCCTTTCAGAGGTTTCCAAGCCAAATTAAGAAGGGGGTGGGGGCTAGCAGAAATTAGTGTTGAATTACAGCAAGAAAATGAACAATTGTTATTTCCACAAGGCATGCTCTGTAAATCCTTAAATTCTTCATTTGCCTTGCTTTAAAGGAATATTCTGTCATCACATAAAACAAAAGACCATTTACAACAATGAGAAATGTTTGCCATACACTGTAAATTTATAAGCAAACATCCTCTGTAATATTTGCTAAAATAACCTCAGATTCATTTGTAACTGTTTGAAAGAGGGCATCCATCAGCATGTGAGGAAATATTGCTGAAATCAATAGGTTTTATTTCTCTGATTTACAGACCTTTGAGAGTTTTTATAACTCTGCAGGGCAAGTGCAATCTTTGGGAATTTAGGAATTCTCTTTTCTTTCTATGTGAAGTGGCTTCTGATAGCTTTCAGAGGAGAACATTGTGCCACTCATTCTTCTTTCAATAAAAATTCCACTTGAGGACTCTTTAAAAAATGGCATATAAAAATAAAAGTTAAAAAAACCTCTCTTCTTGGGCAAGCAAACACAAGTAATTCTTGCGTGTAGTGAAATGTGAGTGGGCGTAATGAACTTCTTTTAAACAAAGAGCAAAAGTGGAGGCAGAGAATAAATACAGCACTTTTCTCCAAAAATGACAATCGAGTTCAAATAAAAATTGGCACTTCTGAGAATTGAAAATATCACACCTTTTTCCCAGGAATGTATGAATTCTTAGATTTGACCGTCAGGCTTGGAAGCATTTGATTTGTGATGACTATGCTGGTCTGTTGTGGATTATATCTTAAATTTAATCCAAGATCATCCTCTAACCTAGGTATTACAGGTTTGGGAAATAACTTCAATCTTTGAAGTTCCTTCAATGGAACTTCGTTAAATAAGGATATTCTGGAGTCACTCTACTGAAGCAACAGTGATTCCGCTATCATTTCATAGCACCAGAACACAGTGGATTATTTTTATGTTCTTTGCACATAACCTTGTAAATTGTCTTCTTCTAGAAGTCACATGTTTTGGATTGATAGATTACCAACAATTGTATGGACTGTACTTCAACAATTCTAGATGATTTACAGTGTATAGACTAAAAACAGCCCGAAACAGAAACATTACAATCAAACAATGTAATAGTTATCATTTAAAAGTCGCTGCCTAGTAAAAAGCTTTCTGATTAAATTCACTGTAGAAGATGAAAGTCTTCATTAATTAAGAGAGTGAGGAGGCAACCCTACTTCTGGAGATATATAATTTCAGGAAGAGAAGCTGCTACCGAGAATGGTATTCTATGGGTCCCAGCCATTCTGACCTCTCATGGGGTAGGCATCCATAGCACCTTTTCCACTGGATAAATGATGACGACCTGTCTAAGGTGACTCCCCACAATGTTTTCGGTGACAGATCGTTCACCAACACCCAACCACAACTATTCTCAAAAGTGTATCTGGTTCTCACATGATTTTCAGAGGCTGTGGAAGCTGCATGAGAATGGAATAAATGCCAATGCTTTATTCCTTGTACTCTCTTATTTTCTTAGTCACTGAGCAAGTGCTTCATCAAGAACATTAGGGGTTTATATGATCTGTTCTTTTCTTTTAATTATATATATATATATTTATGTTGGTTCAGGTCTGACATTGTGTTAAAGGTGACCATGGGGCTTTTCAACCACAGAGCAAATGCCTCTATTCTGGTGAGTATTCCTGCCGGCTGAAACTGAAAAGGATTTAGAATTTCTTACTTAAATTCACCCACCTCATAGACACAGCTCATATGTTAATTCATTTTCGTTATAGACATTTAAGTAAAATAGAATCCCAAATGCATTGCATTGTAGATGTTAGTTCTTCAGGATGAAAATCAAGAGAGAGGGAGGGAGGGAGGGAGAGAAAGAGAGAGAGAGATAAAGCAGTTTATCATTTTAGGGCCACTGTATCTGCACTTTAGGAGAAAAAAGAACCATTGTGTAGTTACCAGTTCTATATCCCCTGTATGTCAGAGGATCTTCAGACTGTTCTTACTCAAGATATAAAAATAATTTTGGGAGTCTTCCGTGTGGAGAAAATGGCAGACTGACACATGTCTGAAATTGCTGAGATAAGGATAGAACTGTGATGAGCCAGTCTAGGGTGAAGGGAATCTCATATAATTTGGGAGTGGGGGAATGGTAATAACTATGTTTGTAATTGCTGCAAAGGAGATTGGAAGTCAGTTCTTTAGATATTTTTGTTTTTGTTTTTTCTCCTTTTACTTGACTTTAACCTTTTAAAAGTATTTCTCACTTTTCTATTATAGGTAGTCCTTGACTTATAACCCCAATTGAGCCCAATATTTCTGTTGCTAAGTGAGATATTTGTTAAATGAGTTTTGCCCCATTTTACAATCTTTCTTGCCACAATTGTTAAGTGAATCACTGCTGCTGTTAAATTAGTAACATGACTGTTAAGTGAATTGGATTCCCCTAGTTTTGCTTGTCAGAAGGTTGCAAAAGGGGATCACATGACCCCATGACACTGCAACCGTCATAAATATGAGTCAGTTGCATCTGAATTTTGATCACATGACCATGGGGATCCTACATAAGTCATAAGTGTGAAAAATGGCCATAAGTCACTTTTTGTTGTGGCCTGTCAGCGGCCTGTGCGGATTGTAGCTGATTCTGACAGCGAGGAGGCTGGTGTGGTGCTGCGCCAGCAGCCTGTGCAGCTGGCACTCAAGTCAGACAATGAGGAGGCTGGGGAAGATGTGGTGCCAGAGGCAGGGATTCAGCCAGGACCTTCAGAACCTCCAGAACCTCCTTTAAGTGAAGAGGACGAAGAGGAGGAGCCTCTTCTCGATGCACGAGCGCGCAGAGTGGCCAAAAGGCAGGAGTGGCTCCTCAGGAGGAGGTCTCCTCGAGAGGAAGGCTTGGGGCTAATTGGCCATTCCCTTAGTCTATTTAAGGAGGAACGCAATTTGTAGGGAACAACTTTAGTTCATTCTCCTTCGCATCTGGATTCTCTGCAAATTGCTTCTGGGCTTTCTGCCAACCTTAGTAAGATTGTGATTACTTTATCTTTGTTTTTTTGTAGGCTGTTAAGAAAGTTTATTAACAGCCTTTCCCTTAGTCTATTTAAGGAGGAACGCAATTTGTAGGGAACAACTTTAGTTCATTCTCCTTCGCATCTGGATTCTCTGCAAATTGCTTCTGGGCTTTCTGCCAACCTTAGTAAGATTGTGATTACTTTATCTTTGTTTTTTTGTAGGCTGTTAAGAAAGTTTATTAACAGCCTTTGTTTGGAAAAGACTGAGTTATTTTAGTAAATTTAAGTTTTGTACAGACTTTGTGTGTGCTGTGTTCTTTGGGGTCCGTAGCTGGGGTAGAACACTTTTTTCAGTGCCGTTGTAACTTCGAACGGTCACTAAATGAACTGTTGTAAATCGAGGAATATCTGTACCTTTTCATATTTTTTCTTCTATTTTTTTTTTCCTTTATGTTTCTATAGTTTTTAATCTGGTATAGAATTCTTTTTCGGGACAAATTATCTATATACGTCTCTTTTGTCATGCAGAGTGCTGCAGGATTGTTACTGGCCTACCTGATCCAGTATGGTGCGTCTGTGAAACTGAACCCAGAGCAAGCCTTGACAAATATAGCTTCTGCGCTCGCAGAACCGGCAGAGGTAACTGTCCAACTATATAGAGTTTGGGACACATAAAAGACAGAAGCCTCTGGTTGTAAATGGATTCACACCCTTATAGAGTAGGATGAAACCTGTGTTTCTCCAAATATACCATACCCACCAATCAGCTTTTTTCTTATTTTCCTCCCCAAAAACTAAGGTGCGACTTATATTCCGGTGCATCTTATACTCTGAAAAATATGGTAGTTTAATTGTAATTCTTTGTCATCCTCACTATTGGGTGGACCTTCTGAGGTTCCTCATTTGGCAACATCTTGAACTGACTGCTCCTGCCATGCAACACAGAGGCCAGTATGTGATTTAGATGTTCTATGTTAGTCTGTTACATACCTGTCTCCTATCTTGCAGCTGTACCTACCTTCTCCCATGGGAGCTGGCTTCTATGATGGGCTCTTGTTTTTGCTGCTACATCTATTAAGCCAGGTATGTGTTTCCTTCTCTGTTCCAACAAGGAGCTGCTCTGAATTTTTAAGTGTGTAGAAGTTATCCAAGAAATAAGAGAGCTTGCTGCCAAATGGTAATAAGTGAGAATTGACCTACATTATTTCTTTGCTGTGCTGTACCAGTTCCACTGTGCATGTAGGAGTAGAAAAAAGGCTCCATTTAAATGTTCCCCCCCCTTTTTTTTTTTAACAAAAATATCCTTTGATTGGGAGCAATATCAGAAGACTGAGAGGAAACAGAAAAGAATCTAGAAATGGAAAACACAGCTTGCTGTATGATTACACCAATATGTGTGGTATATTTGATAAAGGCGTGTCAGATTTAAGAGGGAACATCTGTGCTCAGCCAGCAGAGGATAAGAACTTCTGCCTTCAGCCCAGGAGTGAAATCCAGCAGGTTCTGACAGGTTTTGGAGAACCGATAGCGGAAATTTTGAGTAGTTCAGAGAACTGGCAAATACCACCTCTGGCTGGCCCCCGAGTGGGGTGGGAATGGAGATTTTGCAATATCCTTCCCCCAGGAGTGGGGAGGGAATGGAGATTTTGAAGTATTCTTCCCCTGCCACGCCCACCAAGCCACACCACGCCCACCAAGCCACACCCACAGAACTGGTAGTAAAAAAATTGGATTTCACCACTGCTTCAGCCTGATGGTTTGAGTCTGGATTCTCTTGGACTAGGGAGATACAGCAACCGTGAGAGAATTTGTGGCCTCAGAGCTCTGGAGCATTGTATGGTATCGCTTTGCTATGGTGCTTCACTTGACCACTTGGAAGCCAGTGATGGAAGGTGATACCCCGAGAGCTGGCCAGGAGCCACCAGTGCCTGATTGGAACCTGCTGTCACCGCAAGGTGAGTTAAGGGGCCCTGCGTTATAAAGTCAAGTTTGATCTCTTGGGAATCATTTCCTTCTGTCTACAGATTAGAAGAGAAAATGTGGGAATTGTAGTCTATAAGGCTGAGGAGAGGCTATATAACGTCAGGATGTCCTTGCTTTCTTTCTGGATATTAGACGTGGACAAGGGTGCTGCCTTAAAGTGAAAAAGGACAGGAAAGCATTGAGTGAATGGATCAGGGATGTTTTCTCTCTCTTGCTGTAGGGACCTTGATCTTCCTCAGCTTAATCCTCCTCGTCTTTACCCAAGAACCTCACCAGTGCCTTTCCCAGCTGGCCCAACCTAGTAGTGTTATGATGGCAGTTCTGAACAATCTACTTGAACCTGGCTTCTTGAAACACTTGGCTCAAATGTGAGTAATCAACAATCCAACGTTGACCTAAAGAACAGACAAAATAGACACAGCAGAGAGTTACACTCGATGGCCTAAGTGCTGTTTCCTGATTCCGATTCTGTAAACGCAACCATAAGATGCAACAAAACATTTGGGGGGAAATGGCATTGTGAAACTACATGCTTTTCATTCACCCAAGCACTACCGGTACTAACATCACCCAAAACAATCATACCTGCACCTAATGTTGGTCTCATTCTTCAGCACTGTGCTTTTCAAGAAATATCTGCCAACAGGGGAATATGGAACGATCTGAGCACCCCATTCCCAGATATTTTCCTAATGTGATCACTTTTGAGAATATTCTAAATATGTGCAGCATAATTTGTTTTCCCACTAAAGATTCTAATTTACTGGACTAAAAAAATAATGAATTCTTAATGTCTTTACCCATTCCAAACTTTCAGCACCTGTACTCATATTCAAATTAATATTCCCTGTGTTCCTTATTATTGTATTATGCCAACAGCAGCAAATATGGAACCATCTGAACATCCCACTTCCTCATGTCACTTCCAGGTCCTAAAAATTACAATTTAAATAATGGATGCAGATAACCCTCTTCTTGCAGATACCAAGAATTTGAGATAATTTAGTTTGACATAATGTTTTGTTTGCTCTCTATGAAACATATACAGGATTTCAGTCTCCTCTAAGTTCATCTTCAGAGGATAATTGGGAGTGGGCTTCTGGAGTGGTAATCCTCCAATTTTGGAATATCTTCTCAGCAAAGGTAGCATCTTTAGTCCCTGTTGCTGCTAGGTGGCAAGATTTAGGAAAGCAAAAAATGAGACATTATCCTCTTTATTACATTTTTTGAATGCGGGGAAAGGCATTTATATTCTTCTGTGGTATTTAATATTTCTGCAGTGATATTTTAAATTTCTTATTGCTGCTTGTACTCTTACCAGGGCATTGCTTATTATTCTATACTTTGTTCAGGTTTTGAATGTGTTTACATCAAACTTTGGATTTTCATTGTAAGGCACTTTGAGACCTTTTGAACAGGAAGCACAATAAATAATAAATAACACACTTTCTCCTTTGAAAGATGTCCCCTAAAATTGAACAGTGACAAGCCAGAGAGCAGTCGATGGAACTTGGGAAGTTGCTGCCTTCTAAATCAGACCATTGTTCCATCAGCTGCTGTCTGCTGCACTGAACGGATGGCGCCTTTCCCATTCCTGAATGAAAATGTCAGGCCCAGAAGCAGCCCTTCCCTTTTGCACGGGAAGCTTCTCCCGCTGAGCTATAGCATCACGGCCCTTTCTTTTACTGCAGTTACTGCTTTACTGTTAACCTTTTGCATAAACATTTCACTTGCCTTAACATTTTCTGAAGCCACTGATGCTTGTGACTGCAGTTGATCTACTAAATCTGGTGGAATTTGATCGAGGTAATACCTGACTTGCTGCTCTTTTTCTCCTTACTCCCCAGGCAGGTGCAGGAGGACAGTGATCCCAAACTGGTGCCCACTGTTGTACTCCAAGTCTGTCGGCTATTCTGTTTCCCGTTTGCTCTGGATGTAAACTCAGAAACTTTGGAATATATCATAGCAAGCCTGAGGGACTCTCAAATCCCTGCCCATTTACTCCAGGTAAAATCTGTTCCAGCATTTAGGTACTTGCAAGGGTGTGTGTGTGTCAGGGGGAATAGCCTTATAGTTCCCTATCTGTGCCCTGGCTGCTCTTTTTTCTGTGTTTTATCCTGCTCCCTGGCGCTTGCGCTTGCGAAGATGACCTAGATAACCATAGAAAAGTTGTATTTTTGCCGTAAAATAGAAATTTCAATCTTTGGAAAACAAATGGAATATGATTTCGTCATGCCATTCTTCATAAGAATATCGATCCATTCTTGGACTCCTTCCTCTGCTCTTTCTTAGGTCTCCATTCAACATCTTCCCATCTCAGAGACTGAGTTGCCTTTGAGCCTTTTGTGCCGCTTGGTAATGAGCGATGAGGGAATCATTGGCCAAGTGGTGGAAATAGCCACCTCAGAACAAGCCATTGTTTTTTTGTCGGCCATTTTGCTTTCAGATCAGGTAACTATTACCGCAGACCTGCTCTCCCTGCTCACTCACATAGCCCGGGCCAGTCCAGCTCACTTGCCCTTCCTTCAGAGGCTCCTGATTGACTCCAACTCAGCTTCTCAGCTGTTGAACCACGTGCTTCGCCATCAGGATTCCCTGATCCGAGCCAGAGCTTGTAGCCTTGTAGGCAATCTATTACGACATGGACAAGGATTTCCTCATACACTGTGGCACAAGGCTGGGCTGCAGGAACTTTTGGTGGATTGTCTTTCAGATGAAGATGAGCACGTGCGTTGCTCAGCCAGCTTTGCTGTTGGTAATGCAGCCTACCAGGCTGGTCCTGTAATGGAGGGTTTTAACAGAGCCGTGCCTTGGCTCGTTCGGCTCCTGGGGGATTCTCAGGCAAGGACCCGTTGCAATGCTGCTTCAGCACTGGGCAACTTGGGACGACAGTCCGTGGAGGTGGGAGATTTGCTGATCCAGAGCAGAGCACCTGAACTTCTGTTGGATGCGGCCTGCAACGACTCCCATCCTGCTGTGCAAGAGGCAGCACTCTTTGCTTTACGCTCCATTGGTCAGCAATCCAAGATCCACCAGGTACAAAGTCAGTAACTTTGAAGGGCGATGATGGATGAGTATGAACTCTGGTCCAGTGGGGAAAGGATTGGAGACTGGCAGTACTTCAGTGTGGACCCTCAATGCAGCATAGGCGTTTTCTTCTCAAACTTTATTTACTAGGCAAGAATTAAAATATTATGCATTGGATCCAGAAAGGGTATTCTATTGGACAGTTCTTTTTAGTTTTAAAGAATGCCATTTTAAATACTGGCACCCAATGCTACTGGAGAAGGAAAAGTCTAGAATGTTTATTTAATCTCATTTTGTCTCCTGATTTCTATTAACCTAAGACTGGCTCTCTCTATCCTCTCTCTCAGTTAACTTAATAAGCAGCCATCAGTAAGCATTCATTTTTTTTTCAAAACACGTGTGATTGGGAATGTAAAATTAATTTTATGTTAGCTAAGCATAGGACCTTTAGCAGTTTAGTCCTAGTATCAAGTATTTTCAATATAGTTTGATAGATATTTGTTTTTTAAAGAATTCCTGTCTCACAAATGTTTTGATAACGAGATACAGTGGATTTTTATGTAAAGATATATCACCTAGCTTTTCTGACTGCTAATTTGGGGAGGGAATAAAAGGGGCTATTTGGAAAAATGGAATCCTTGGTGTTCTCTTAGTTTGGTTATTTGCTTAAAAGATGTTTCATTACCCATCTAGGTAATTTCATCAGTGCTGGTGAATGTGGGGGTTGTTCCCTGTTTATATACAGTAGCTTGCCCTGCCAGTGTTGGTTGGGGTGTGTTTTTTTTTTTACTTAGTAATTTCTAGATTAGGGTATTCTTTTCTGCTTAACTGTTTGTCTGGTATTAATCCTGCTTATCTGGATATTGGCTGTTGATAAGGATGTATTCTGGTATTTTTGTTTCTGTCTTAGTTTTATTATGTTTTGAATGATGACTGAATATGGTCTATCTATATGTATCTATTGATGCTTGATTTGTCTGAATGCCAAGCTTCCAGGAATTCCAAGCTTTTATGAATTTAGTTTGTTCTAGGCTGCTCAGTTACCAGTTGAAACTATGGTCGAGTCTGTCCATGTGTTATGAGATTAAGGAGTCTTCCCACAGACTGCTGGTTGGGGTACCTGCGTTCGCTCTGCTTGTCTTCTGCCTGTCTGTCCTACATGGCGGCTGCTACAGCTCTTACATTCCACACTATAGATGACTCCTGTTTTTTTTTCTTCTTGGCCTAGTGAGTCTTTTGATTTACTTAATATGTTTTGGAGGACTTCAGTAGGTTTGTGTGCTTCAATGATGCCATGTGCTTGTAATAGTTGGTTGTTTCTAAGATGTTTTTGATGTATGGTAGTGTTATTGTTTTCATAGCTTATATTGGTTATGCTATAGTGGGTTGAGTGGTCAAGCGCTTTTTGATTAAATTGCATGGGTGTCCATTTTGTTAGATGCTGCATAGGTGTTCTGTTTACTCTTTCTGGTGTTTTGGGTTGCTGCACTCTTTTGAATAATTATTCTTACACAGCTTTACTTGTGGGAGGTTGGGTTGTTACTTTGGTAACAGAGCACTTGTTTTGTACGGATTGTTTTTCGATAAACAGTTGCACTTCAAATTTGCCATTGTTTCCTTTGCTGATGAGCAGATTCAGGAAGGATAGTGTGGGGTTTTTTTCCTTCCCTTGTGAATTTTATTCCTTTGAAAATGGAGATTTTTTTCCCAGGTGTTTAGAATGAATTGATTTGTGAAAATACAGCCCTAGATATCCAAATAACTATTAGTTTCCTTTCTAGGTACTGATGTCACTCCAAGCAAGTGAAAAACTGGAAGCGCTTTCCATTCATGAATCTCAGGCTTCTACATATAGTAGTCCTCGGCCTACATCGAGGCACTGTAAGAAACTGATACATCTCCTACAGGCTGCACACAATGTATAAGATCTGAGGAACAGATACAACTGTCCGGGGTTTTTTTTGGAATATTTTAGGTTTGGGGGACTATGAAGTAGTAAACTCCATTGTAAGTACTTTTTGAAAATAGATTTTAGTGTGCTTGGAATATCATTTGATTCTTGCCTTACTGAGATTAGAAGCAACCATCACAAATCTTCCTACAAACTCTTTTTTTGAATCCAACACTATATAAACCACCTTCTGTAATGACAAGTCTGTGCATATACTGATTCTTTCCTATTGTGAAGAAGTTATGCTGTACTGTTGTCCAACATCTTGGAAGACGGTCATTCATGAAGTTGGTTCTTGTGACAGTTTTCTTTGGAATGCTAATGGTGGACATGGACCAACATCCAACAGTCTCTGCTGAAAAGAAGAAAAGATGTTAGTAGCATTGCTGGCTAAAATGTTCATTTGCTTTTAGTTTTGCAGAATAACACAGGACAGAAGCTATAAGACATTTTTTTTTAATCTTGACTAGGAATAGAATTTCTACTTGAACTGACTGATCAATTTTGATCCAACTCATGAAGGTGTCCCATTTTTATTTATTGAGAACTTTTCTAGAATACTTCCCTAGCTATTCTCCTGTCTTCATTATTAATGTTAAGTCTTTTGTAATAAAATCTGGTGTGGGTATTCGGTGTTTTTGCTTATCTATGTACCATTAAAAAACTGTAAAAGATACTTCGGATTTTGAAAAGTGACAGCACACTTGGTCCTGTGCCTTAAGTATTGAAGGATTATAAATATGACTAGAAAGACTATTAGTGTATTTTTCTAAATAGAAGAGAGAACAGATTGAAATGATACTGAGAGCACGGCTTTTCTTGAACTCAACACTGCTATCTAAATTTTAATGTTCTTATGCACGTCTCTTTCCTATTTGAAAATTATAATTTTACACTTGGAAATCAAACCAAAGATCTTCAGGATGGTACAAGAATTATATTTTTCCTATCATTGTAAAAAAGCACAGTGCACCTGTTAATTATTTTTATAAGCTTAGTAACTTTCATGACACTTAGAGGTCCTTAATACATCTCTTTATCTGGTGAATTTAGTATGAAAAAGAACTATACGTATATTCTTTCTAAGTATTATTCTCCTGCTCAGGGTTAATCAGATGCAACCTTCATTGATAAGAGACACAATTACCTGGATTTATGTCTGTAACAACCTTAGCTGAATTGTAACGTACATTCAAATGAGTATCACTCTTGGTGTGGTACAGGTAGTCTTCAATTTACAACAATTTGTTTAGTGACCGTTCAAAATTACAACAGCACTGAAAAAAGTGACTTATGGACTTATGACCATTTTTTGCATTTATGTCCATTGCAGCATCCCCAGGGTCACATGATCAAAATTCAGATGCTTGGTGACTGGTTCATATTTATGACGATTGCAGTGTCCTGGGGTCATGCGATCGGCTTTTGCAACATTCCTCACAAGCAAAACCAAGGGGGAATCACTTAACAGTCATGTTACTAACTTAACAAATGCAATGATTCACTTAACAACTGTGGCAAGAAAAGTCATAAAATGGGGCAAAACTCACTTAACAAATGTTTCACTTAGCAATATAAATTTTGGCCTCAATTGTGGTTGTAATTCAAGGACTACCTGTAATAGCTTTCCAGTGTTGACTTAGGAATCACTGTTCACACCTGCACACATTGATGGAAGTAGAAAATGTGCAAACTGGGACTCTTGATAAGTTGACTAAGAAAAAAAAATCTTTCACCCAAAATTCAAATCTTTAACCTTTTTTTTATTAAAAAGACTACATTTCATTTTTTTAAATATTTAGCCATAGAATAAACACTGCTACACAATTTAGAGCCTTTCACCTTTCCCGGGCAATGATAATAGCTATTTCCCAGCCCTTCATTAGGAGCCTCTATCCTGGAGCAGCAGGGCATTGCTGCCACCAAAGGAAAGGAAGAAAGCATAAAGAACCAGAGAGAAATATCAACACAATACATGCCTTCTGCATCAGAAAGAAAACGTTAGGGCTTTTTCATTGAGAGGGGTGGAAAAATTGTTGCCAGGGCACAACACAAAGGGTGGGCAGGCTTTACACTCAGTGCCACAAAGCTGCCTGTTTCCAAAGTGCAGACAGTAAGAGGAAGCTGTTATTCACAGTCACCCCACTCCACTCCTTTTGAGGGAGGGGCAGGCAATACAGGACAGAAAAGGGGCCAGCTCTGGCCAACAAAACAGTTGTGCTAGCAGACATCTACAAATCCATTACCTTTTATCAGAAGACTGAATGGAGAAAGAGAAAGAAGGCAGTAAGTAGTTATTTTCCTAGCAGTTGTCAAACGTAGGGGGAGAGGTTGGGTGTGGGGGCAGGAATTGCAGAGGCATTTGGATTTCCTCAGATGCCTTTCATGCACCATAGTCCAGTAATTTAGAAGCGCAGCTCAAGGGCAAAATCTTATGGAACTGGCAACAGATCTGGAGCCCGCATCTGTAAATTGAACTTGCAATTTCTCTTCATCCTAGCCCACCAACAGCTGGATGACATACTGTATATTTTGAATACTTTACACAATAGAAGGACTACCAAATCATAATGCTGTTTTTGCACTATGGCTTGTAGTCCCTTGGAGAACAAGCAACAATACCAAGACTGACAATTCATGGGAAAACTGGCTGAAATGGGCAGAAGTGAGGGAACAAACCAAGAGCCATTCAATTAAGAAGGCCACTGCTAAACAGTTGTAGCTTTGCGGTAACTCTGCTACTTCAGAGTAAAAAAAATTGACCCTTGCAATCTTATAAAGCCATTTTATGTTTCACTGTGTTTCCTGTAACATTCCACAAACTATCCCTACGGACATCGGCCACTTTTTGGGAGGGAGGGCGGGAGGGGAGACCATCTTGCCCAGTTCTTCCTCCTGTAAATAGAAATGTACATACTGTTCCAATTAGCAAAAATATTACAATTGAAATGCTTGGTCTTTCAAAAGTGAAGGGAGTTGATAGGCAAAACGAAAATCCTTCCTCCCCTTTGACACTAGAATTCTTTCTAGCGTCTCACATAATGTCTTTTCTAGCTGCTCTGCTGCTCTCCCTGAGGCAAGGCTAAGGGCATTAGAAGAACGCATTCTGCCCAGGATGTTTTAGGGCAGGGTTGTTGCCAACAAGCAAAAATATTTGTAAAGTGCAGCAGAAAGGGAAGGAGGAAGGCTTCCAGATTCTACAACTAAATTTGAGTTCTTCCCAGTGAATTTTTAAAAAAATTCCAGACAACTAGATATTTAGTTCAGAATAAATAAAATCAGGCTATGCCTTCCTGGAAACCATTGGGCATAGTGTATATTCACCTTATGTATAGAGGAAAATAGGCTGAAGGTTTGAAATATTTGAGTAGGACTGGTTCTTGGAACTGCAGAAGCACCTGCTTTCTGTGCAAGGTAGCTAAGTCCAAATTGCCTTCATTTTCCCAGAAAAAAATTCTCTACATGGTATCACTACATGAAAACATACTTTCTACTCCCCAACTTTCTGTCAAAAAACCCCCCTCCCAAATCTATTTCTCCAAGAATGTTTTTCCTTCCTGTTCAATTAACTGACCAATGTTCTCTTTAAATTATTTACACCCTCTCTGCTGAATAAAACTCCTTTATTTCCTACTGGATATATGGGGATGAGCAGTAAGTCGTGGCAGGAATATCTAGCAGAAAATATGTGCGAAATAAAAACTACAAAACAGACTAAGACAGAAAAATTGCAGCAGCAGACAAAGACTGCATCATTACTAAGAAGCATGGGCAGAAACAGAGGCCTGATGGAGAGGCCAATACTAGGAGGAGGACAACAATTTTCGATTCCAGACATAACACTGCAAATATGGGTGGTTTGCTTGGACTTTGCCACGTGTCTATCTGTCCTTCAGTATGGCCTAAACTTCTCTATGTGTCTGTTTGTCCTTTCTGGCAGCTACAGAAACAGAAGACTGAACAGTGAGATCAGGGTGATGGTTCTTTCGGAGGTTGAGAAGGAGCTCCTGGGGCTTCTGTTTCTCCAGAAAGGCCCAGCTCTGTATCCATTTGCTCCAGCTCCTTCTGATCAAGCAGCTCAAAATCATCAGCTTCCTCTTCCTCCTCTTCTCTCCCAGGCAGAGGAGCTGTTCCCACCTCCTCATTCTCAGATAGCTGTGCCTGGAAACTGAGTCTCTCTTCAGGTTCAGTAGGCAAGAACTCAGAGAAGCAAGGCCCTTCAGTGTCCTCTGAGGAGTGGAGCAGAGCTGACAGGGTGTTCTGCACAACTGTACTGATAGCCGTAGTGACAATCTCTTGACTCAACGAATCGATGTGTAGCCCCAGACCTTGTGCACAGGTAGTTTGGGATTCAGGGATTCCTCCCACCATTGCCTGCCCACTCCCATTGAAATGAGTATTTACAAAATGCAGGGGTGATGCCAGGCACAGAATGGATGTGTCCGAATTCATGGCGGCAGCTACCGCTGCTGCTGCCGCCGCCTCCGCCTCCTCTTCCTCTTCAGCAGAGTTTAGCTGTTGTGCACTTTGAATGGGAACCCCAAAATTGTCATCTTCGTTGGATGGTCCCAAGTCTTTGGAATGGAACTCTTCCACAGAAGGGAATTCTGCTAAATCCTTGGAGAAGGATTCTTCAGGCTCACTGGGGAGGCTCTGCTGGTCCAGATCTAAAAAAAGCAGACAGGCAGTTAGTAACCACGTAACTTTCAGCACTCCAGAGATTCCTGCCCTGAATCTTTAATGTGGCTGTGAGCTCAACTATGGGTTTGACTCTTGTTTACTATACAAATTTCTGAACACGCTTGCCTGGCTTTTGTTCCTTTTCTCCCCTTCTGAGTGGCATTACAATGTTTTGCCAGCTTCTCTGCCTGAAGTTCTATAAGCCAAGAGCTGTACTGCTAGTTCAAATCTAAAAGTCACAATCCAGACAGGCATGCTTACTAATGCTCTTCTTTATTATATCTTGTTATAAGGATAAAGTGCCACTGGTAAATACACATGATAAAATTTCAATCAGTTTATAAAGAACTCATAATTATATTGACCAGTCGTAGCATAGAGCTTTGCATTTCCAAAAGTCCATTTCTGAGTCTTGTCAAAGCAGGTTTAATTCAAAACTTGAACTTGATCCATACACACACTCCACTCCAAACAATGAATGGAAATTTAATATTATAACATATTACTCCTGCTTTGGTTTTATCTATAAGGAAGAGAATTCCCCATTGAAATTCCTTCCTTCTTTTCAGGTCTGAAATGGCAGACAAAAACCTCTTCTACAACTCTTTTCAGGAAGAGTTAAAGGACAGGCTATGATCTAGGCCGGTGTGGTTGCTGTAGATAATCATCTTTGCTGCCATTTTGTTAAGAGGGTAGAGGTGAAGAAAAAAAGAATGCAAAAGTGGTGAAAACCAATTCAATGAAGCCAATGAAGTTTTGTTTATAATTCTGTAATATAACCGGGTTAATTTTTGTAGCATCAGCATAACGAAGATAGGGGAATTACTAATTACTTCCAAATTAATTGAACAGTTAGAAAATTAACATGGAAAAGACACTACAATCTACATGAAGCCAGAAACATTCAGAATTATGTGATCCTTTCCAGTTCTTGCTTCATTTTTCTCATGAATTCTTAGTTCTGCCACAAAGCAATATAGAATTTGTATTGTATCATTCAACAGCTCCAAGCTGAAATATGAAACTTGGTACGGGGAGAAAGAATATACCACCTTCAGACACATCTGTCAGTTGTGGTGTTGTAGCTCTGGAGACCGTGAATCCTCCACTTTCTAGGATAGATGCCTCCTCATCAGAGAGTTCAGAATCTGTGATTGCTAATGCCAGAGCTGTCTTCTTCACATCTACCTGCAATAGAGATAACATTAAGATTGCATTGCAAGGATGGACTTGCTCAGTTAAAAACTCAAGAGAGAGAATGTATCTTGAATGCCAACCCAGCCATGTCCCCTATCAGATCAATGCTTATCCTAGATGCTGCATACTCCTTCAACAAATTATGATGAATACAAGTGAAACTACAATCTGGAGCAGCAGCAAATCCAAATAGCGAGGTAGCAAAGATATCCATATGGATTGCTAGAATGCTCCTTCTGATTGTTTAACAAACTGCCACATTGGGAAAAGTAGTTCATAATTTAAAAATTATGAGGACCTTACTACCTATGAACCTAAAGGAAAGGTGTTGCAAACAGTCAACATTGATAGAATTTATATTATTACATTCAAAAACACGAAGAATCTGCCAGCTGTCAGCTGTAAGAATCTCAGGAAAAGATTGGTCTGAAACATTTCGCCTCCTCTTTCAGAGGAGGCTATGACATGATTATTGTTCAAAAATAAATAAAAATGTGTTGAAATTTGTGAAAAAAATGTGAATTTTTTTTTTAAAATAAAATATAAATTTATTACCGAGTTGAGGGACACATGAATATACTTGTGTGAGTATAAGATTTTTTTTTTAAAAAAAAACATTCCTTAAAATTTATTTATTTATTTATTTATTATTCGTATTTCTATGCCGCCCACTCTCCGAGGACTCTGGACGGCTTACACCAAAGACAGTATACTAAATAGCATATTTCCCCCAATTATCTGGGTCCTCATTTTACCCACCTCGGAAGGATGGAAGGTTGAGTCAACCCTGAGCCGGTGAGATATGATCCGCTGATCTGATGAACTAGCAGTCAGCTGAAGTAGCTGCAGTACTGCACTCTAACCACTGCGCCAACTCGGCTCTTAGCCCTGCTGGGCTCCAACTATCTAATACAAAAGAACGCTACTTCCAGTGGAGTAGACTTATCTAAGTGAATGTGGCCTTTGAGATTAAAAAAGGTTCCCTTCCCGTCATTATTTTGCCTCTACACAAATCATGCGAAACCTAAAGAAGTTCTAAACAGGAAGCAATCATGCTTGAAGAACTCAAAGGCCCATTGGGTAGAAGCATTCAATGATGCAAACCAAATGATTGTCCTCCCCACCACCCCCTCCCAGTGGTGGGATCCTCCCAGCTTAACAACCGCTTCGATGATTGCGTGCGTACGTAGTTTCAACAAATCTTCACTTCTGGGTTTCTTCGGAGGAGTAACACAGCTGATTTGTGCGGCAATCGGCTCTGCCACGCAATATTAGCTGAGGAGATAAAGGTAGGAAAATAGCACTGGCAGGCGGGTGGGCCCAACTGATCGTTGGGATGAACCGGTTCGCTCCTAGCAGATAGTCGGAGCTACTGGTTCGCCCGAACCGGTCCAAACCGGTAGAATCCCACCACTGCCCCTTCCCCAATGTGAAGTTCAGCTCAGTCATTTGTCTCCAGACTGTTTGTGTCAGATCTCCAGGCTCCCCGTTCTTTCACCTGATCATGCTTCACCCTTTGCTTCTTTCCTCTCACCCTTACCACTGGAGAGTAGCCAGACAGTTCTGCTTCACTCTCACTTTCTGTTTCTGCCATTGGTTCACTGCCAGTTTCTGGCTCAATCTTTCCTTGACGCTCTGTAGAGTAAAACAAAATAAATATTGGCCATGGCCAGGGCCGGATTTAGATGAAAAGAGGCCCTAGGCTATTCCACCTATGAGGCCCTTTCACCTATAGTGAAAGTGTAATTTTAATTTTGCTAACAATTTGAATGTAGGCCCCTCTTGATCTTGAGGCCCTAGGCTGAAG
Organism: Pituophis catenifer annectens; assembly: GCF_029215685.1. Classification (NCBI taxonomy): domain Eukaryota; kingdom Metazoa; phylum Chordata; class Lepidosauria; order Squamata; family Colubridae; genus Pituophis; species Pituophis catenifer. The sequence continues at coordinate 231,661,883 of NW_027256881.1, forward strand.
CCTAGTTAGCCTATAGGAAAATCGGGCCCTGGCCATGGCTTCTGTGAGTTAGTCCTACAGAAAAAGGGTCAGGAAAATACTGTTTTATAAAAAGTGTTGTTTTTTTACAGTGTGTGCTTCTTCGCACTCCTTGTCCCAATTTTTGCAAACTGACATCCATACATTTTCTACAGGCTTTCTACACCCTGTTCCAACTGGAGAAGCCAGTCAGTCCAGCCTTTCTTTAGTAATTTTTGACCTGTATTTTAAGTAGTAAGCAGCAGTTGTCTTACTTTTCTTTTCATGTTTAAGATGCAGAGTCTCCACCTTCATACTGTAGTCCAGTTTCATTAGGATGGGCTCCAAACGGGTATACATTCTTTGAATGAGTTCATGGTAAACTACCAGCGGCCACAGCAGAATACTAAGTACTGGAAATATGGATAAAACTCAGAGATATGTTAAAAGCATATATATTCTCTGATGCTAAGGCAGTTAATATCTTCTCTAGGACCATCAATTTGCCAGTCCCTCTCACTGCTTCTTATGTTCAGTAATTCTCCCAGTGCCTGACATAGTACTAGAATTGTACAAATTCAGCGCTCAATCTCCTAGCTCAGGGGTGTCAAACTCAAGGCCCGTGGGCCGGATCTGGCCCATGGGGTACTTAGATCTGGCCCGCAGGGCCACCCTGGAAACAGCAATGGACTGCCCATGATGCTTCTGCCAGCAAAAACGGAGCTTGCATGCTCCATTTTCCCTGGCAGAGGGTTGCAGGAGGCTATCACAGCCGAAAATGGAGCCCAGGAGCCCGTTTTCGCTGGCAGAGCGCTCGGGCCACCACAGGTGCCACCAACATGAGTGACATTGAGCTGGCCATGCCCACCCCAGCCACGACCCCCTCGGCCCCCCTGAGGTCAAACACAACCCTGATGCAGCCCTCAATGAAATCATATTTTACATCCCTGCTCTAGCTGAAGACCATAAGATCAGGATCAATGTTGTTAATAATGCATAAACAGAAAAAAACAAACCTTAGATTCCAGAGCTGAAATTGAATGAACTGCAAAAATAATTTTGGCAGGTACTTGCATTAGCTTCCCACACACTAAAAACATGATTGCATTTATCCCCAAGCTTTATTTCCTCATGAAACTCGCAGAGGAAATAGATATCACCATTTGATAGCTCTACTACTGGCTTTAGAGATAGATTTGCACGATACCATTTGAAAATTTTGCTGTATTTTCTTTTAAATTGGTTTGCTGAACATGCCTGTGTGTGCCTATAAAGTGCCTAGAAGCTTGCAATATTTGTTAGTAAAATTGTGTCTTTAGTTTTATAAGGGATGCAAAGGATTAAACATACTCACAGGCAATGTAGGAGATCATGATACCCGGAACATAGTGTCCTACAATTGCTAGAATCAAGCATCCTGAGCAGATTCTGGCACAGAACTGGGCAAACAGAAGTAAGAGGAACAAAAATAATGTTTAGAAAAAAGAAACACTCTCAGAATAGCTAATATACGTAGCCTTCTTGTAACAGATTTACAGTGCCTCCCAAATTACAGGGGCCTTTCATTCTTTAATGTTGCTTGCAATCATCTACAAATCTGTTTTATGTACTCTAAGACTGATCTTCATAAGAACAGCTAGCTAATAGTTAGCTTCTGAACAGAAGGAAAAAAATCAAGAACAGCAAGCTACATGCTTGAAACATATTGGTCACTGTCCTTCTTGTAGATACTAATTAAGATGCTTTTTGCTTCCCTAGGACAAGTCATAATTAATCCACAGAGAAGGCTGCATCAAAATAAGTAATATGCAAACTAACCACAAATGCACAAAAGTTATTAAACCCTAAATTAATAAGTATAACAATAAAAAACAGGAATTGCTTATAAATTATATTATGAACAAAAATTCTACAAAAGTCTTAAGAACAGCTTTGTTAAGCAACAAGTTAATTAAAAAAATGTTGTGAGTGGTCCAGTTTATTTAAAAAGGCTGAGATGCTATTTTAAAACATAACATTACTTATAATTTATGCCCACATTTCCTCTTCTTTTTTCCTAGGGCCAGGTATGTTGTCTGAATGATCATTTCACACTACTATCCCAGTATATGTTTTGGATTAGAAAACACAGCAAAAGGAAACACACAGTTGCCACCTTTTTGTACAGAAATACCAATATATATAGGTCCATCAAAAAGATGCTTGTCCAAGGACGATTGTTGGGAAATAACTTGTGTTACCTGTATTTCAACTGAAGTGAAGTAATAAAACATCTATTACAGTTTTTTTGTTTCCACATACATTGAGCAATGCTTTAAACTCACTGCTTAAATCACTGTTTGTACACCAGGATGACCATGTCCAAATATAGCTATTTTAACAAACCTGCAGAAAAATGTCTAGGTATGAAGTTCTAACTCCCAGAGACAATGCATTCTAATGCCTTCTTCTGAAGGCAAACATGGGACAACTTTCCCTAGCACAACAATAACTACGCTTTGGCTTCTTACTTGAAAGGCCCTGTTCCGTACTTACCTTGGCAGGGTTTTGCTTCTTATACTGCAGAAGTTCCTGCTGGTATAGCCTAAAGGTAATCCAGCTCTCAGCCAAGCAACGACAGAGTTCTGAAATACTGAGCAGGTGAGGTTGTGCTCCTGTCATCTCATGGTCACTGAAATAAAAACTACATATTAGTAAACAAAGTCTTCAAAATGACCCCCAATATTGTATTTAATACAATAATTTACACAAAAAGATACTGAAGCTAACCAAGGTCCAATTAAAAACATCAAACTTTGTTTGAAAGTGCTTGGCTTTTAAACCAATATAAGAATATTTTCAGAAGGGACATCCACCCAGATGAACAATTTTTATATGACAATGATAAAGTAATAATTAAATGTTTGTATTTCGGTTCCCAATCCTACAAAATAAGATCAAATAACTAGGTTAAAGAATATATTCTAGAAAGGACTTTTCAAATAATATCACAAATCAAAATACTAAGCTATATGAAGTTAAATGGCAGACAAGAGCAAGGAAAAATGACAGAAGTAAAGATCTTCCCCAGAATATTAAGAGCATGCCTACCTGTCTCCCCCAGGTTCTTCTATGGGTTGTACTGCAGGATAAAAAAAAAAAGTGGAGTGGGGTTAAAGCATTAACTGAGAAATGAAACATAGAAGTTCAGGTTCTATAAGCATGTAGTTGTTTCTTTCTTCAACAAATTGGTCTTTAGCAATCATCCAGTATACACAGAGCTAAAGAACTTAGCTTTATAACTGTAAAGGACTAAGGAAAAGAAAGACGCACACTTTGGAAATTGCCCAAATACTGTGGTACTATATTAACATATACTAATAACTATTTACTAACCATTTAAGATATACTAACAATATTTCATGGACTAAATTAGGCACTGGAAGTCAGGTATCATATAAACTTAATAATAATAATTTGCAAATTGAAGTTGAACAATTATGGAGGAATAAATCAATGGTTGTTCCAATAGTAATAGGAGCCCTTTGAGCAACATCCAAAGGCTGCGTAGATACTTGGAAATTTTGAACTTACTAGACCTGAATATCCTGACTTTGCAAAAAAAAACACCACCCTACTCGGAACTGCCCTATATACTCAGATGCTACCTTAACAGTTCTTAGGTCCTTGGTTAGGACTTGAATTATTGTACCAGACCCAGACTGTGAATCAAACTGAAGATTAACAACAGCAACAACAACAACAACAACAGTATTTTCAATTGAGACTTTGCAATTTCCCAAATAGCACAGTGATGTAGTTGACGCTCAGAAGAACTTTCCTGAACACTTGAATATCTGGTCAAAACTAAATGCAGAACTGGAATTCTCACGGATTTTTCCATAAGTGGTAGCCAAATAAATAAATCTTAGCAAAAACACTCAACAAAAGAGGGCTATACAAAAGCTTCCATACTGGAGAAATTCAAGTTCTTTGTTGTATTTTTTTAAGTGTGTCTCTGACTACTATGGTTAAAGTCATGAAATATGAAAATTATAAAATGTTCCAATATTCAAATGTATAACATAATTGCTATGCTTCACCTATGACCTCAAATCATATTTTTTCCATTAATTTCACATCATGTTTTGAGATCTTTATTTTCCAAAATCTTTTTAATGCTGGTTCAGTAATAATAAAAATATAACTACGGTAACTAAATACCTAAGCAGAATTGTTGAAGAAACTGGGACTTTCTTGGCATACAGCATGTCAAACATGGCAATGCAAAGCTGCCAAAAGAGCAACTCAGTTGTGTCCAGCCATTTAAGTCTTAACAACCATGTAAAAATGTTTGTGAATAAGCTTCTTTGCAACAGAGAACTGAATCCGGAAAAGTTTCATCAGTTTTGAGTATTCGATGCTTCAGTCATGCTGTTCTGCTACTTATAATATTAAGGTCTGCATATAGTCCCTACAAACTGCAATCAGGGTTTTTCTGTTGTGTACAAACTGTGAACAGTTTATTGAAACAATGGGAAACAATCTTGTGAAGTTTGTGAGCCAGATTTAGCAAACAGCCCTAACACAGGCACCCAATAATCACAGTTACTGTGCTCATATGAAAGACAAGAGTCTATTCTATCACATGAAAAACTACTGTTAACTCAGCAGCTTATTACAATGGGTATTTACTACATCTGTGAATATTCTGAATACTGTGCTGCCTGCAAGAGAGTGAAAGCTAGTCATCGTGTGTTGGGGCACTATGATTGGCTTACATCAGCCTATTTAGCTCTTCCTAGGAGATGAAAAGGCCTGTACAGCCTTAATTAACCCGTTCAGTAATATTAGCCCTGTTTCATCTGTTTCATCCTATTTTATTTTGGAAGCTTAGAAAATGCAAAAGAAGCATCAATTCTCAAAACCAGTGCAAAATTGATAATTTGATAAATTTGATCATTGGGATTCCCTGATGAATCCAAAAGAAACAAGTCTATTTTGCCAAATTCCGAATTACAGAGCTTCAAGAAAATGCTCAGCATGATAAACAGCATGCAGTAGGATGCTTAGAAAAGAAGCATCCCTTGTAGATTTCAGTTTGAACAATAAGTGTTCACCAAAAAGATATCTAATTTTTAGAATTCTAATGCACCTCTGCAAAGAGCAGCTGTCAAAATGATTCTTAAGTAAATCCGAAAAATCCCAAGAATTGGCACCTTTTCTTACCTACACATTTTATGAAAACGTATAAGCTCCTGAAAGCTCATGCTTTTTAATAAAAATGTTATTCAGACTCCTGCTGATTTTTTTGTCACTATCAAGTATTACTGTAAACCATGTGTTCTTACAATGTCTACAAAGGAAAGAATCAAATTTAGCTATATGGAGTAGAAATATATAAAACTTACCAAGAAACTGGCATAAATACAAGCAAACAAATTTTTTCTAAATAAATGCAAGAAAACTGTATGAAAACTTTAAGAGCCGAAAGTGAAGAATCCTCTATATGGACTACAGCTAAAGATTATCCCATACTCTCTCCATGAAACTCCTAATCATTTAATCATCTCTTTTTAAGAACCAACAATTAATCACCAATGCCATATCTCATCTGGAATTTCAACTACACCAGGATTTTATCATAAGACAACAAATGTACACTATGGAACGCGTCTTCTTGAAGAAAAAGAAAACCGGTTGTCCAAGTTTCCACAAGCATCCACTCACCCGAATAGGACTATAGGAATGTCATATGAAAACTCTAGGGCAATCAACACACCTGAACATTATTTTGTAACATTACAAATGCTGTCACAACCAAAAACATGAAGTTAAGCTGGTAAAATGCATTTCTTTGGGCAAGAGACATGGGAGAAAAATCAGGTTATTAATGAAGCATTAATTCAATGCTAATTGCTTAAAATAGGGAATCTGACAATTTCTTGCTTTTATCATTCACTCCTTGAACCAATATTATGAATGGTATAACCCATTCATTCAGTTAATGAGCTATTAATTAAATTTATTATTATTAAACTCATGGAGATTAACAACTTGCAAACAGTTTCTTTCTTGTAGTAGTTATTTTAATCTCATACATATTGTTGAGAAATACTATGTCTGCAGTGTTTTCTGAATAACTTTCAAATCCCAGATCTCATACTACAACATGTAGGAGTTGGTCTTTCCTTGTGATCTTCCTCCAGTGCCTCAACAACCAGGATGTTCATTATCAACTACTGTACCTTTAGATGAAAAATAAACTTTAATACTCAGTGGCTTCCTAAGTGGACAATACAATACAATACTGTGCAAACCAACTGAAATATACCATTGCCTTAATTCAGTTTAAGTAAAATCCAAGCAAATTGTAATACAAATGGCCTCATAAATAGATATGCCCCTGAGTCAGCAATTCCCATTGTCAAATAGTGTTTAGCACCAGTTCATAGATCTGAAACACCCTTGTTTGCTACATAAGGTTCTTAAGGGAAAAAAACCAGCCTAAATTTCACTAGTAGGAAATAACAGAATTAGAACCAAAAGTAATGGACTACATTTGCAAAAGTCTTAACTTCTACTGCGTTTACTATGTTCACTTACCTGAGAAATCCAATAAAAATTGGGGCTTCCATCTCTCCAACAGCAAAATACCAATAAAACCAGTACTAAGGAGGAACAGGGGACGTAATGAAGTGGAGGAAAACAACCTGGAAAGTCACAAAGATAGGCATTATAAAAAGTATTGATAAAAATATAACAAAATATTCCATTTATCCTGACTCAGTTGTATTATCATGTATTAATTACTTTCCCTTTCTTCTGGACCACAGTGAATTTCAAGGGAGCAGTAGCTTCCTCAACTTGTGTAAGATTTGGAGAAAAAAAGGAAATTAATGGAATTTCTCATACAATTTTTGATCCTTCCCCAATCATTAAAGGTTGGTAAACGTTTCTGTCCAAAGGCCATCCTGGTTGTCTGGCCAGGGTTTTGGGCAGTAAGAAACCGGCAGTTTATTGCCAGTTGGTCATCTGGTCAGCAGAAAAACTGCTGGTAGGGTTCTTCATGACTCTTGAGCTGAATTTCTGTGGCCTCTAAGAGACCAGCATATTGCCTGTTCCTGGCCTAAGGCTCAGTAATGGCAACAGTGCTAAGGTCCAATCTTTCTTTACCCACATTGATTTTTTTCAGAGTGCTCTTGCCATAAGCACAAATAGATTGCTAAATACCAATAAAGGAGAATATTTGTAGTTCAGGATTGAAATGAGGGGTCCTTGGTGCTCTCTGAGCTTGCATGTTTCCTTACAGACATTTCATTACTCTAACTAGATAACATCATCAGCGCTTGTCTTGACTAAATATCTCAAAGGTGCTCTCCCCCCCTCCTCCCGCAATTGGACTTTCTGGTTTTCATTGAGAAGTTGGAGCTGTGAGAAAGCAGGATGTTTTCTGCCCTGTGTCCCTTCACTGTTGAACACAGGTGCAGGCTGTTGGGGATGAGTTTGTGCTGTCTGCATCTCAAACTGAAGTGCAAATGTAGTCTGCAATTTTTCTGGAAATCCGTTCATACTCCCGTACCATTTGAAGGGGGTTTATCCCAAAGTGCATAGCTAAATGTCTACGAAGATTCTCAGTCATCCAGATCATGGTTGTCCCAAAGGTGCTTTTTTTTCAAGAGGCACCAGAAAGTCCAGTTGCCTCTTGGAAAAAAAAGCACCTTGGGACAACCATGACCTGGATGACTGAGAATCTCCGTTAGCAGATTGCTAAATAGATTGCTCTTCAAATTCCCTCACAAAATGCAGGCAGCTGTCTCATTTTTTGCTACATGGTTAAGGATGAGACAAGGCAGAGAGATGTGTAGTTCCCAGTATTGAAGTGTTGCTGAGTATTACATTTGCAGATACTTTCTTTTGGGAAAGAAATGTAAGACCAATCAAAAACATTCACAGGCGTAGAAAGGGTTTAAGTGCACAGTAAATGCAGTCATGATCAAAAAAATTATACAATAGTTGCAGTTATATTAATTTTTTAAAAATCATCCTTTTTATACATGAGAACAACTCCAATTACTTTCTACTGTTTTATCAGTATGAGGTATCTTTTTAATAGAGCAACATCTATATTCCATCTTAATAATCCTGGAAAATTTGTTTTCTCATTATAAAAGAAAATTGAAAAAAAAATAGCTTCAGAGTCAAAAGCAAGTCTATGACTTTAAGTCTAAGATAGATGTCCGACTTACTCAGGATTTTTAAATTTGCATTTATACAGATTTTCGATTTTTATCAGATTTTTATTATTATCCCCTATAATACAAGTGTGTACATCATGGAAACATATATTCTGAAAAATGTAGTTAAATTACAGGCACCTACACATTTATAATGATTATGCAGACATTACCTAGGAATCTGAACTATTTTAAGCCTAACATGACTGGCTTCTAAAAACGCAATAATGACTATTTTTCTGGTAGAGCCACGTAAATTCTTTCATCGTCGTCGAACAGGGGTATCAACTGGCGGCCCATGGGCCAGATGCGTCACACTCAGGCCACACCACTCCAGTTCCACGAAAGGGAAAAATGTCATGAAACGTCACGTGACAGCAACGTGATGCCACAAGTTTGATACCCATGTAATAGAGAGTATCTAAAATGTTACTACACAGAATAGCCACAAAATTCTCTGGCTATTTTTAATTCAAGTCTTCATAACAGCAGCCACTGGAAATACAATTCCAATCCCTGCATGGCTCCAATCCATGAATATGCTTTGCTGAGAGTCAGCTCATTGTCTCTAAGAATAAACAGGATGTTTTGTTTTGTTTTTTTTCCAGCAGTTGCTGGACTCTACTATTCAGCCTTGTTAAATGTTGCTGTCTGTGCAGAAGCCACATAGCTAGAAAGGAAGGAATGTGCTAGCATAACAATTCTCAGCAATTATAGGCTTGACAAAATCTCAACTGGCAGAGGGTAAGCAAAAGCTTCTTGGGCTTACAACCTAGTACACGCTGCCAGGAGTGACTAAGCAATCAGTTCCAAGATGTATACTACAAACCATGTGGATCGTATGCAGTGAATACACAATCTAATGAGAAACACTCCTGGGCAAACCTCCAGTGATCTGTAACTGCTAGTAACAGCTCTTGTTTATCACAAGTCAATCCTAGAACTGCTGGCAATACTTACAAATAGAAAAAAATCCATTTACCCACTGAGTAATGAAGAACAAAAATTACCTAAAGCCACAGATAACAAATATTAAATTCTGCATGATGAACTATGACTGCACTCATTTAGATCAAGAACTCCGGAATAGATAACCCAATGCATAATCTTCTTAGGTTCACATAGTACTTTTTTACTTTGTGCTTCTACTGGAAGTAAGATTAGTGGTATTTACCTGACCAAGAACAGCACAGGATTGTTTTGTGTGGCATCACTCAGTGGCACTCCCTATACTTCAATTGCTAAAAATTAGAGCCTGGCATTTACATTAGTACCTAAGGGCAAAACTAGAAAGATTTCAACCTCTCTGGTGAGCTACCCAAAGGCGAAATAGATAATACTGGCATACTTTAGACAAATAAAATACCTGACGATTCATCAGGTAGGTGAGTCATTAATTTTGAAATGCAAACACTCTTTGAACTATATTTTTAACCCAAGGCACTGTACTGAATCTCTATATATAGGCAACCAAAAACAGTGTGAAGCCTAATTTTGTTTAAGTAAAACCAAAATATTTGAGATTTACAATTTGCATCACACACTTTCAAGACTCTTATATCACTGATAGATCTCGCAAAACAATTTTACAGCACTCTATCTACAACTATCCATTTTTATCATTTAAATCTCATTCTTTTAGACTTATCTAGCTACTCTCTGTATGAGGGGATTCATTACAGCACGGCAGAGAATGCTTAGATATAAATATAAAATAAGAATATGCATGTTTTCTGTTTCACTGCTTAGAAAAATAAATCCAATATGCTAGAAAACATTTCTTTTGGAAATTGGAAAAAAGTGGTCTGTAATTATGTTGTTAAGAATCAATATATTGCAACAGCAAACATTATGGAGTATATAAAAGAAATCTACAAACTTCCAGAATGTAAAATCAAGAATACAGGCATCAAATAACACAAAAGGTCTATCTGTGATTCAACCATGTGATCTCTACAAATTATCAATTAACAGTATAATTTTATATTTATAACTTAATATCATGCCATCCTTCTCACTGCTCATATATTAGAAAAAAATTCTACTCTTACTAAACTGATTGCAATTTGTGGCTCGGATCACCCCATGTTCTATATACCTAATTCAATAAACTGAGGCATTGAGAGAAATATCCTGGTAGCAGGCAGGATGTTCCTGCAGACATACCCCTTCAAGAAAAAGTAATTTACCTTAGTTAAAACATCAGATTCGTTTATTTCAATCAGTTTATATCACCATTCACTCACCAGCCTCTTGACAATAAACAAAATTCACTATTTTATTTCTGCAGATCAGATTATCAAATTATCCTTGTTTCAACACAGCCATCATATCGTGCTGCAGTATTCAGGAATATATAAATAATTTACAATCTGCATTAGAAAACATGTTTCTAAGCGCTGCACTTGATCCGAGAGAAACCTGGATACTAGCCTGTATTGTACTATCTAGCACTGGCCACCATCAATACTGTGGAGTTTAATTTACCACACAAAGCTGTTGTGAGAATTTGGGATAGCTCCCACTCCTACATCTCTACACCAATGACCCATTTTCTAATTGAAGGCTATGGAACCTTTCGTTTAGCCCTAAATTCACCATCTAATAGTTCCCACATACGCCCATCTAACACAATGTAGACCAAATCTCTCATTTCCTCCAACTCTTTTCCAAGACAGCCAAAAGAATATGGACAGCTGATTGGCAAGATTAATGGGAATCCATCAGTGAGAAATCATTCTTTAAGAAGGTTGCGCATGAGAACACCCATATGCTTTTAGCATGCTGTAATTTAACCTAGGTCAAAGGAGCAACCAAATCCCACTTTCTATTTATTCAGGAAACCTAATTGGGTGACTGAGTCAGTGGTTTTCTCAGCCCAATCTTCCTCCAGATGTTTTTGTGCGCCTATGCGCGGCTCCTTGAAGTCCTTATGAAGGAAAATGGGAGGGGAGGACGACTACAAGACCCAAAAGCGAGCTTAAGATCTGAGATCTCACACAGCCCTTTCAGGGAAAGATTTATACAGTAATTTATGGCTATGGTTAGGCACTGTTTCCATCGCCACGAATCAATCCCTTCTCAGCCTCTGCAAGTATTTCGGGCTCCAGTGAAAGGCCTGCCTGCCCCCCTTTTTCGCAACCCTCTTCCAGCAGCCTCCGTAGCCACAGCAGGGCCAGGGACTCCGGCTCAAGAGTCCTAAAAAAAAACTTCTCTCCAGGTCCGCTCGCCTTCCCCTCCGGGGCCTGCCCCGCGAGAGCCGCGCTTTGCTTTGCGCCGCCGTCTCTTCCCTCCGGCTCACCACAAAGCAGCTCCGAGCGCGACGGCCCCGGCCAGGCTTTGCGGCGGCCTCTCCCAAACCAAGAGCCGCTGCACGGCCGTCACGGTGGCTTCCCAGCCCCTCAGACGTCGCCTCAGCCGGACGGCTAGAGCCAACACCTCCTGCTCTTCCTCTTCCTCTTCCTCAGCTTCTGCCGTCCCGGGTGCGGACACCGTCACCGCCTCCCCTTCCTCTGTGACTGGCACGCTCGGGCCTCCGCTCGCCATCGCTTCTGCCAGCGATGAGCAAAGAGGTAAGGGAGGAGCGGCAAGTCCTCCTGACAGCCGCAACCGGAAGTAGTAGCGGCGGCGGCAGCGGCAACAACGACTCGCGGATGCCAACTTGATGGTAAAGTCAATCACGTGAATCGCCCCCTTCGGCACGTGAAGGAAGAAATCCCCCCCCCACACACACACACACTCACGCACACGCTCGCGCAGTGCTAAAGGTTCAGCTTTTCAAAAGTAGAGATAGTAACGGCTTAGAGCGACAGTTCGAATTTTCTGCTTGTTTTTCTTTGGACAGTTGTTTCTGCCTCTATTCAGAGAGGAAGTGACAGCTTTTCGGAAGAACCAGGGGAGGCTTCAGAAGAAGGCTTGAAAGCCCATTAATAAAGTGACAGACCGCAGTACTCCAAGAAGCTCCATAGTGTTCAAATTCATTTCCATGGAGACTTTATTATTTTTCTTAAAACATGGTTATATTTCTATTCGCCGCACGCTGCTGACAACCCGTTTATGTGAACGGCACATAAATAATAAAACCAACAAGCTCACAAAACGTGATGCCTACAATTAATGTTAAAATGGCAACAAAGCAAGCTGAAATTTGAGGCATTTAGCGTGACAGACTGTTACAATGACGGGTGTCTATGGAGATTCTCAGCCATCCAGGTCATGGTGGTTGTCCCTAAGGTGCTTTCTTAAGAGGCAACTGGACTTTCTGGTTTTTCTTTGAAAACACCGACAAAGAAAAACCAGAAAGTCCAGTTGCTTCTTGAAAAAGCGCCTTTGGGACAATGGCGATGAGTGCACCGTTAAAAGAGGACCAGGTTATGGACAGATCCTCATGGAGAACATCTACATGGTCAATTTGATGGTGCGTAATAATCATAGTTATTATCAGTGTGGCATGAGGCCATGAACGTTTATGGGTATATAGAGCCAAACTCATTTAAAACAGCACAGTGCACCTCCTATCTTGTGGATGCAGAAAAAAGGGCTCTCTTAATGCCATTTTACCTCTACAGCACAATTGTACCCTTTTCTGTGGATGGTAGTTTTTTTTTTTTCTCATGAACCATGGAACCAAAGCACATCATGCAGTATTATGTATAGTTTTTCCTTGTTATGTAATCTAACCTATGCAGTGAATGAACCAGACACGAGGCTGTGAACCGAGTCAAACACTTCATGCATTTGCTACTTATGTAGGGAGGCTAAGAAACCAAGTAGGAGACTCTGTAAAAGTTTTGTTCCCTGAGCCATCCGTCTGGTAAACTCACAAGATTCATTTTTCTCGCCATGCACATGTATACATCGGAACTAGACTGTGTTGTTTCTCTGGCCTCATAATTTTGGGTATTATGTATATGTATATGTATTATGTATAATACATAATTTTGTATCTATTTATTTAGTCATGTTTATGTAGTGTATATTGGAGGTGGTGACCCTTTGACAGCTGTATGCAACGAAATTTCATTTTAATGTATGCCCATTAGTGTACATTCAAAGTGACAATAAAGTTTATCTATCCATCCATCCATCCTCTATCTATATCTATCTATCTATCTATCTATCTATCTATCTATCTATCTATCTATCTATCTATCGTCTATCATCTATCAATCCATCCATCCTCTATCTATCTATCTATCTATCTATCTATCTATCTATCTATCTATCTATCTATCCATCCATCCATCCATCCATCCATCCATCCATCCATCATCCATGCCTCCGAATCTGGGGGTAATTCTACGCTGCGCCAAGGATTTTAAAAGAAACCGCTTGGCTTCCCTTTCCAAAGGCAAAATTCGTCCTTCCCTGCATGGTTTACTCGGACCTAAGGTGGAATTATAGCGTCAGTCGCTCCGTAACTCATCCTCCAACCAGCGCGCCCAACCTTTTATATCTGGCTGCGGCGGCAGAAAGACCGCCTCCTCGCCCGCCCCAGGAACAGGAAGGCGAGAAGCCGCGCCGGGCCTGGGTTCCTTCTTTTCGGAGGCGCAGCTCACCTAAGGAGCTGCCCGATCGCTGGGGAGCTGGGGTCCAGAGACGGGGCGGCGGTCAACCAGATCTTGCAGTGACAGACACCCATCGCCGCTCCGCTCGAAACAAGGAGTCGCCTCGGAAGCCTCGCCCGGCACCTTTTTAGCTCCCCTCGATCGAGATGGATCTAGACAAGCTTCTTCTGGACGAGGAGGGCGCTTTCTCCCTGAGCGGCTTCCAGGAGTTCACGGTGAGTTGTCTTCGTCGTCGTCACTCCTGTCCAACCCGCCCCTGGCTGGTAACGCTGTTTTTGCTTTGAATGGTCGTGTCGTCTTCCTGTCCAGGATGGTGCCTTTGTTTATTGATCGATAATAGATCTGTGACGCGCCCTTGCTTTTAATTCAGGCGGAAAGATGTGTCAGTTTTTAATTGTTAGAACTGAGACAAAAATCTTTACTGAACTGCTTCAGATCGCGCCGAGATCTTACCAGCAAACCCCCTATTTATTTTCAGCCCACTTGCATTTCTTCCTGCAATAAATATCTATCATTTCTGTATCAGCGATCCATTCCTTTAAAAAATCACATTGAGATGTGAGTTGTAACTTTCCTTATAATTTATGTGCCTGATTACTTCCCTCCTTATTCTGGGGAAATAAGACTGCAAACCCTGATGACAAAAAACGAGACAGCAAAAGAATAAAATATAAATTATATAATCCGACAAAGGTATAACAAGGGCTAAACTCCCAAAAGGTTTAGAAACAAGAGTTATGGAGACAGAGGCGTTGCCAGTTCTTCACTATGGCACCTTCCACATCTTCATAGGATCAACTAGATCTAGTCATTTCTGCAGCATGTATAAAGCCTGTCTGTTTATTGCAATTTTGATGGTCTGGATTACTCTAGAAGATGCTATAAATCAAAAGTGCAGAAATTACCTTAATAATGTTTTGTGTTTTCATGAATCAGCACAACACACTATGGAAACTTGTTTCTGTTGCAATATTTTCAGGATCAGACTCAATAAAGATAATAGAAGTTATAGGTTTAAATATAATTCTCTTTAATCATAATAGGCATTCTATATTCGCTGAATATTCAAGATAGAAGCAAGGAAAATGGGGAGGATGGCTCCTTTTATATACAAGGGGCGGAGCCAGGAATGGGAGTGGTAAAATATGAATACATTAAAGCTCAAGTAATAAGTTAACCCCTGATGTTCCATATATACATTATTTACACATTAGAGAATAAGGCATTTACATCTGACAAATCCCCCTCTAAATGCCGGTTCGTTATACAACACCAGTTACATTCAGATTCAGGACAATACAATACATATAATTTAGAAGTTAAATATTTGTGTTGTTTAGAAGGTAAGGGTTTTGTTAATATGTCAGCTAATTGTTCAGAAGTATCACAATGTATTGCTTTGATGAATCCGTCTTGAGATAGTTGTCTCACGTGCTTAAATTTTATATCAATATGCCTGGACCTTTGTCCAATTGCATCGGATCTAGAAATTTCAATGGCCGCTTTATTATCTTCATGCATAATAAATGGTAAAGTAGGTTTCTTCCAAACATCTGTGATCAAATCATTGAACCATACAAGGTTATTTGCAGCTTTAGACAAGCAAACATATTCTGCTTCTGTGGTAGAGGTGGCTACCAGTTCTTGTTTACCAGTATACCAGTAAACTGGACAATCGTTCAATAGAAAAACATAACCAGAGGTACTCTTTCTGCATGATGTATCACCAGCCCAATCTGCATCAGCATAACAAGTAATTTTTGGTTCTTTGTCATTATTGGGTTCCAATATTAAACAAAAATCTAATGTACTTTTCAGATATCTTAAAATTCTTTTGACAGCTTCCCAATGATACAAGGTTGGTTTGCTAACATATCTTGACAATAAATTGAGAGGTAATGCAATATCTGGCCTAGTCCAATTAGATATATAAAGGAGTGAACCTATAACTGATCTGTAAAATGTGTTGTCTTTAAACTCAGGGGAAGATTCATCATTGTTTCTAAGAAAATCAGTTTGCATAGGTGTGTCACATGTTTTGGCATTATTTAAGTTACATTTGTTTAGGAGTTCAATGATTTTATCTTTTTGAGTAAGTTTGAATCCCCTTTTTGTTTTGTTAATTTGTACACCAAGGTATTTATTCACTTTACCTAGTGATTTCAATGAGAAGTGTTCGTTTAACTTATTTACAAAGATTTCCCTGCTCTCTTTATGCTTTCCAATATATAAAATATCATCCACATAAATTAATACAAATTCAATATGATCATTACTCTTTTTTACAAAGAAACAGTTATCAGCAGTGGTGGCGTTGAAATCCATGGTCTTTAGTACTTTTACCAAACAATCGTACCATCTTTTGCCAGATTGCTTCAATCCGTACAGACTCTTATTTAGTAACCAAATTTCGTTCTTATTAGTGTATTGACTGTGTGGTGCTCTTACATATATTTCCTTATCTAATTTTGCATGTAAGTATGCAGTCTGTATGTCATATTGAAACACGTCTAGATTGAGTGCAGATGCTACTACAAGAGCTGTTTTGACACTCTCTGTTCTCACTGTGGGTGAATATGTGTCAGTATAGTCTTCTGGATATTTTTGTGCATAACCTTGTGCAACTAGTCTGGCCTTGTATAAGGTATTACCTCCTTCTAAATTCTTAATTTTATAAATCCACCTGGTACCTATAATTGTTTTATCCTTAGGTGCGATCGCAGGTGTGAATACATTTAATCCTTGTAAACTTTTCATTTCTTTTTCCATAGCTAGTTCCCATTTTTCTCTTTCTTCACGGGGAAGTTTCAATACTTCCTCATATGTATTAGGTGTTATTTGTTCTCCATCCATATGCATAATATAATCTTTGTATTTATTTGGTATTTGGTTTCTATTATTTCTAATATTTCTTTCAGGTTTGCTATGGTTGTCATGCAAATATCTGGCTTCCTTTTTTGTTAATGTGTCTGTCTTTATTTTATGCTGACTATTTGTCCAAGTTTTGGTTTTGTTCTTACTTTTGTTAATATTTTGATTTTCTGTTGTTCCTTCCTCGCAAGATATATTATCTTTGCTTTTATTAGGAAAAATTTCATTAAGGTGCAACTTAGACCAATTGGCCTGCTCATGAAACACAGCTGTTCTGGATACTATAAATTTGTTATTATTATCGATGAATCTGTACCCTTTGGTTCCAGTTTCGTATCCCATGAATCTTAATCTCCTGGATACGTTTTCTCCCTTTCTCCTCAATTGTTTAGGTATGTGCACGTCTGCAGTAACTCCAAATATGTGCATGTGTGCTAATTTAGGTTTTCTATTGTACATCACCTCATATGGTGTCTTATTCACAATACTGGACCATGTTCTATTTTGAGTGTAATTTGAATAATGTAAGGCTTCTGACCAAAATTGTTTGCCTAAACCAGCATCCTCTAATGTGCATCTAATCATGGTTTGTAGTGTGGAGTTCTTTCTCTCTGCAATCCCATTTTGAAAGGCAGAAAATGGATTGGACGTGAAATGTAGCATCCCTCTATCCTTTAACCATTGGGAGAATTCTTTAGACATGAATTCACATCCCCTATCTGTCATAATTTGTTTTATTCTGATATTATGTTGTGTTTCTATGCGTTTGTAGAATTCCTTAAATTTCTGAAAAGTTTCATCCTTGTGCTTTAATGTGTAAACAAAACCATAGCGACTGTAATCATCCACTATTGTTAGGAAGTAACGTTTTCTATAGGTAATTGATGGAGTTAATGGACCAACTAAGTCCATATGTACCAAATCAAAAATATTGTTAGTTGATCTGTTAGATTTTTTTGGTCTAGGACTGGTTTTTAGTTTGGTGGATTTACATACTGAGCATTCTAAATAATTTTCACAATTTTTTATTTTTACACCTTCTGCGTGTTCAGTCATTTTTTGTACTACAGGAAAGCTAGCATGTCCTAACTTCCTATGTAAGATATGAGCACACTCATCATGAATTGGTTTACCTATTTTTGGTTTCTTCTCATTGTGTGTATTTTTG
The DNA here is from genome assembly GCF_029215685.1 of Pituophis catenifer annectens. NCBI lineage: Eukaryota > Metazoa > Chordata > Lepidosauria > Squamata > Colubridae > Pituophis > Pituophis catenifer. The sequence continues at coordinate 231,679,702 of NW_027256881.1, forward strand.
TTATCATGAGTTAATTTACATTCATCATTGTCACTGTTACTGACATTTTCATCATCTGCTTCAATACAATCTTCCATATTTGAATCAATGTTATGTAACCATCTTTCTTTGATTATCAGATAGGGTAGACCCCCTTTTATCATCACAGTGCCTACATTTGTTTTGTTCTTTTCTATAGTTGCTTTCCCCTTTGAGAAAACTATATTGATGTCAGATTCTCTGCTTAGTTTTATAGCACTTAGTATGTTGTGAGGTATTTCTGGGATTAATAATACCCCCTCTATTTTCCCTAAACCAGGCAAGGTCACATTTCCTCTGCCTAATACTTGAACCTTTTCTTGATTAGCTACCTTTATCACAAATTTATCTTCTGTAAATGAAGATAATATACTTTTGTTATTAGTGGTGTGATTTGTTGCACCAGAATCAATAAGCCAATTATTGTTCTCATCTTGTTGTGTTTTGGTGCTGTCTTGTTTATTTAGCCCATTTAGTGACCCAGATTTTCTCTCTTTTGAATTTTCTCTACCCCCTCTACTTTCTCTGTAGTTTGGTGGACTTCTATATTTGTGTCTATCTGTGGAAGATTGTCTGTAATTGTATTTGCTCCTATATTCTGGCCTATGTCTCTCCCTTGAGACTTTGGGACAGTCTCTTCTACTGTGTTCCCTGGATCCACAATTGTGGCATCTAAAGGCTTCATTATATTTATCTTGAAAGACTACTTTCCTAAAAGATTTGTGTTCTGTTTGGTTACTGGAACGATTTTTTCTTGAATTGTCTTCTGCTATCAATTTGTTAGATAGACTTTCTATTGATAAATATCCCAAATTAATGGTATCTAAGTGTGACATAAAGCTATCCCATGATGGATCAAGTGAATTGATAATAACACTTTTCATAGTTTGATCTGAAATCACTTCCCCCCTCAATTGCAGCTCAGCTCTTATTTTGTTTAGATTTATCAAATGTTCACTTATAGAAACCCCTGGTTTCACTCTAGAAGAAAAGAAATCCTTAGACATTCTTGTGGTTGTGGCTACGCTATCGCTGTGAAATAGATTAAACATGCATTGAATTATTTCTGATACAGTTAGGTTTGGTTTGATGCTATGATACATTGCAGGAGACACGCTAGAAATTATTATGAAAAATGCTCTATGATGTAAACAGTCTATTTTTAAAGTCCAAGGTCTTCTTGGAGGACTAGTTATAAAGAATAGTAAATTTTCTTTCATAAAAATAACCTGAAGCTGTTGGTACCACTCTTGTAAATTAATGCCATCAACTCTAAGTTTTGGGAAGTCACTGGGTAAGTTCCCCACATTATTTTGTCCATTACTTACAACCTGAGGCAGTCCGTGGTCTCTCAAGTGCAGGAAATTACAGAACGGCATTGGGATGCTTGTAACGAGTCTGCGCGGTTCTCTGGCCAGTTCAAGTCTTTCGGAGCCGTCTACGTAGTTTTGCACATGCGCGTTGCTCATTTCTTCTTTGGCGCCGTTGTGGAAGGTTCTCTCCATTTCAGCTCTCTCGATCCGCTCCTCTTCAGATGAGTCGGTCTCTGGCTCGGTTTTTGGGGCTTTGGTGATGGCGGCGGTTCTTCTCTTTCTCTTGTGTGTGCTGGCACTCGATTCTGTCTGCGGTGTAGGGCGGAATCGGCATGGCTCTCTGGGCTCGGGTGTCGTCGTTTTCGAAGTCAGGATGGGAGCGTGCAGGTCTTGAGTTGTCGGTTTGATTTCTTGCTTCTTCGTCGATGTCTTGGAGATTTTCAATCTTGGCCCAAAAGCAGCAAAAAGCGTTTTCATTGCTGACTTTACTTGAGACTTTGTTAAATCGTCTTCACTTTCTGATTTTGGTTCATCTGAAGAGTTTGAGACTTCTTTTTCACTTTCTTCGTCTGATAGTGTTTTTCGCGCCAGAAATTTTGAACTGAGCGTTTTGATTGGCTCTGCTTCACTCTCTTTTGAAGTTCGTTGAAACCAAGATGGCTGCCGTTCAAAATTTCGCGCGGGGTCACATCTTTTCTTTTTTACAACTATTTTCTCAGTAGTCATTTCACTCACAGTTTTTTGATCTTTGGGTTTTTCTTTAATGACGTTTTTCTCTCTCGCTGCTCCGCTGTTCCTCAGCATCTCCTGGAGGTCCGCGATGAGGCTTTCATCATTCTTTTGGCTTTTTAGTATTTTTAATATTTCTGACCTGAGTTCGTTATTTTCTATCTCGATTTCTTCCTGGTCGTTATTTTCACTCATCAGTTCTTCTTCTTCAGTGGTGTATTCTTCGGATTCTCTCGAAATCGCATTAGTGGATTCGTTGATCATCTCTTGATCAGTTTCTATTTCTTTGCTGTAGGCCCTGGTGTTGGGCCTATCTTTCTTGGACATTTTTAATTACTTATTGAGTCAATTAACCATCCTCTGCTACCAGCTTGTTGCAATATTTTCAGGATCAGACTCAATAAAGATAATAGAAGTTATAGGTTTAAATATAATTCTCTTTAATCATAATAGGCATTCTATATTCGCTGAATATTCAAGATAGAAGCAAGGAAAATGGGGAGGATGGCTCCTTTTATATACAAGGGGCGGAGCCAGGAATGGGAGTGGTAAAATATGAATACATTAAAGCTCAAGTAATAAGTTAACCCCTGATGTTCCATATATACATTATTTACACATTAGAGAATAAGGCATTTACATCTGACAGTTTCTTTGTGCTTCATTTTCTTAACACTATTGACATTGCATTGCCAGTAAAAAAAGGCATTGACAAGTAGGGAAGGACAAACCTGTGGTTGGAATATCAAACAAAACTGGAGGGCGTTGTTAAGAAAGGGCTGAGCTTAGAGACCTTGCATTGCAGGAAGTGACAAAGGTCTGACCTCCCCAGAATCCCTGAAGCTTTATCTGACTATTCCGAAGGGAATGCAGTCAGTCTGCCTAGATACTTCTAACAGGTGACTAATAATAAAGCTTCTCCTTGAGACTATCCATGAGGGTTCTGGTTGTTTGCACCTGACTGCTCCCCACACTTGAAAGGGCTTATTGGCTTGTTTGCATTTATTAATGTTCTCCTAAGATACAGACTTCCATGCAAAAGAAGTGAAGAAACTTTTTCTTGGGCTTTTGTCATATTTGTTATGACTAAGTCAAACACGGATTTCCCTTTAATTTACATTTAGATTCGGTTAAAATTAATAATATTTATTATGATTATTCTCCACTCACTAAAAATTATAATTTAATAACTTTTGGGAGACTCCTGTGGCCATATCAAAGCTTTGGAAGATCTTCTAAAACATTGGGAATTTAAGATCCCAGATAGTGCAATCTTTACTCTAATGCTCATTGGATAAGAATTGTTGGAGATTGGTAAAGTCTAGGAGAGTAGAAAAGGGCTGGCTCAGTAATTTACTGTACCTTCAAAAGTAATAGAAAAACTGGTTGGAAGCCATGTATTTTTATATATGGTTGCTTCTCTAATTCTTCCCATTTTTTTTTTTATTGAAAAGTTTTATGAAAAATACAAACATTTTCACCCCCCACCCTTCCCCCCTCAACCCCCCCTCCCCTTCCCACCCTCCCTTCCCCTCCCTCCCCCCACCCCCCTCCCTAGACTTCCCAGAACGAGCACAGGGTATAGCATTCACAAACCAAGAACTAAAATGTGCTAACAAATTATTACATTTCATATTCTCCCTAGGTCCTTAACTCCTTATAACTCAGAAAAAACAAACATAAACTACTTAATATTATTTCATTCATAAGCTATATGAATCTTCTTATTCGGATACTTCTTCTGTATGTAATCAATCCATTTTCTCCATTCCGATATATATCTCTCATTTGAATGGTCTTTAAGGTATGATGAAATTTTTGCCATTTCCGCCAAATGCACAACTTTTAATGTCCATTCCTCAATAGTAGGTGGATCTTCCTTCTTCCAGTACTGTGCCACCAGTAACCTGGCAGCTGTTATTAAGTTCAAAACCAGCTTAGTCTCTATTACAGTACAATCCGTAACTATTCCCAACAGAAAAAACTGTGGTGTAAATTTAATTTTTTTCTTCAAAATATTTTGAATAATCCACCATATTTTTATCCAAAAAGCCTTAATCTTTTTACATGTCCATCTTCCCATTTTTTAAATTGCTCCGTGCAATAAATAGCAAGTATATTACAACCTTATGTATTTCTAGAGAATCTACAGTAGAATAGAGTGAGGTAGAGATTCTGGTTTGCATGGTAGCTTTGTCTGCATTTGTGGCATGTGCACAAAATATCACAAAACCAACCAATGAGCAGAGAATACTTGAGGCAGACATATGACTAAAGTGTTATTCTTGGTAAATATCTATGGACTTATTGGGTGATGACATGGCATAGGGAGGATTGCAACTTGAAATTTAAAGAGGAAGAAATGATAGTGTGCACTGAAAGAGAAAAAAAGATGTGTGTGTGTGAAACTAAGAAAAAGGGAGAATGTATAATTACAGAATTAACAGATGTCTGACCTTGTCTAGTGGAGTATATACATGGAAGTAGGTATAAGTTTAATTCTCATTGAAAGGACCAAAATGTATGTCAGAAAGTATTCACTGAAGTTCTAAGTTATATTGGATGTGAAGGTATTGTGAAGGTTGCCCTATCAAGCCTGTTGCTGCCACAAGGTACTCCAGTTTTTCAGCTGCATGTCATGTTAACTGCAAATATTTTGAATACGCATCTTGATCTCAAACTAGAAATATGCTTCTCCCTAAGCCTTTCTTTTTGGAGGAAAAATCTTTTGATCTTTGATCCAAACTTTAGAAAAACAGAGAAAAGAGAGCTTCCCTCAAAACGAGAGGCCAAGTTGAGAACCAAGGCTAAAGAGAGTACCCACAAAAATAATTTAATTAGAATTAGAAAGTGTGCATGCACAAATAGTTTTGCTGTTGCATTAGGCTGAGAGAAAAGTCAAGGCCAAGATATTTGTAATTGAGTAGAATTCATGAGATTCTAAAAGTAATGATTCTTATGTTGCTATTTATTTTGGTTTTATTATATAGTGATTTTGTGTTTTACTGCTGTAAACCATTGTGTGGTGGTAGGTAAATTTCATAAACAAATCAACCAGCCAGCTATACAATAGTGGGATTTGTTTAATTTTAGCTTTACCTATGAAGCCAACTGTTGTGGTCTGTGATCTCTGAATTATCAATTATTGTAGTGTAGTATATATACCCAGCAGTGGTGAAATCTGAACCGGTTTGCCACTGGTTCGCTGCCCCTAATGCACGCTGTGTGTGCACGCATGCCAAGTGTGCAAAACACATGCTGCACATGCATGCACATTGCGTGCAAAACACATGCATGTGCTTATGCAGTACGCGCCAAACCTGTGCTTTACGCAGAAAAAGGAAGCTTGGGAAGGTAAGTAGCACAGCCAGGGGGGAACAACTGCTGTGCGATTTAGATTCACCAGAAAGCAGGATTTCCTGCTTTCTAGAGATTTTAAATCGCGCGGCACAGCTGATCATCGGAAATACCGATTCAGAGGAACCGATAGCTTTTTTTTACTACCGGTTCACCCGGTAGTAAAGTTCACCTCAACGGGGCACTTTTGTAGGTCATGCCACTCACTGATATGTTTTAACATCAACCACTAATTCTGTCTTTTCTGTGGGAAGACCTATTTTGGAACAATTTGCAACTGGAATTAAGTCTGACTTCTTTCTTGTTACAATTTCAGAGGGGTGTTAAAATGCAAGTTTTATTCAGGTTTGGAGAAAATTTTTATTATACTGTTTTCACTGTTAAATTTGTTAATGTTAAGTAACTGTATGTTAATAAAGTCACTAGAACTACAGCATATGAATGTACTATAATAAATGTTGACCTAATAAAGGGTTAAAAAGCTATGACTTAATGCAATAGGTAAGCCAGGCTGAGGAATATATAGGAAAAGGATAAAGGAAAAAAGCAACTTTGCATAATGGTTTGGGTTTAATGGATTATTAATTAGATTAGAGATACCACATGATGCAAGGGATATATGAAAGTTTTGGAAATTGCCCCTTGGAGGTTTGAAAAGACCCTTAAGGTATAATTTTACATACTTCAGTGTTTGTTTATTTATTATCCCGCCTTCTATTATTTTTATAAACAATTCAAGGTGGGGAAAATATCTAATACTCCTTCCTCCTCCTATTTTCCCCTGTGAAGTGATGTAGATCTAGTCAGATCTTTCTTAAGAACAAGTCAGAAGATAAAGTTGCTTCAAATATTCCTATAGGTACTTAGGACATGTTTATGTATTGAAATGTAATCTTCAGTTGTCTGTGATTGGCATGGGGAGAAAGATGGTGTGTTTGTATACTACAGTGTTATGGATTTCTTTTTTTAGTTCCTTCCCAAGCACCAGCAGTTGAGTGATCGTGTACGTAAGCGACTTTACTATGGCTGGGATAAAGACAGTGCCCTTGATAATCTCTCAAGTCCAGTTGCAGGTGAGTTTCATTTGGAAATTTTGTATTTGGCCTTAGGGAGGGTTTAAGAGAGGAAAAAACGATATGATGGAGAAAATTACAAGCTATTGAAAATTGGACCAAGGCTTATCTTCGCGTATATACTGAGTTGGCTATATAATCAATTCTGCCAAATTCTACCTTGGCTTTAAAAGAGTTCATGAATTTTCATCCTGCTTTATTCATTTAGCATTACTGGAGTAATTAAACATCTGAGAAAGGAGTGAGTATATAAGAATACTCTGAATTATGTTGTGAATATACAATACTTCACAGCTAGGCCCAAGCACTTGATAGAAAGTGGGAAAGTGTTCAAGAAAAAAGACCAGTGGTTTTTCCCATAAGATTTCCATTTTAAATAAAGTATAGGGTGAGGTGTGGGCAGTGGGTATATATAAGAGAGATGAAACAAAGAACAGAATAATAGCACTCTCCTTTTTTCTCCATTTAGAAATTAATCATGAGTTGCCCATTTCTAAGAACTAAATGAATGAAAGGATAAAGAAGAACAATCAAAGTCTAGTCTGTCCCAACAGAGTATATTACTCTATTATTTCATTTAAACATATAACAATCACATTTATTCTCATATGTAATTCCCCAAATATATGCCTTTGCTATAACTTATATGAATTACGGTATTTCTAAATGATATTCAGTAAACTAGATCTTTATCTTTGTTGTGACAGAATCTATTGAAGCAGAACCTGATGTTTAGCTTGACAATAAATTTATAATTTTGTTTACATTCCTAATTTAAGCCAATAGGAGCTTTCCAGCTTCTAACCAAGGTTCCTGAGCTATACTGAAATTAGGTAAAATGTTCAACAGAAACAAAACAACTACATCTTTGTTTGATGTTATTATTGATTTTATTGTAATAAATCTTGCTAAAGAGAATTTGCTGAGATTGGGATATTTTTAGGCCAGACGACTATTAAACTTTTAACAACAGACCTGGTACAAATCTGATTAATTATAGGGAAATCAGATGGGGAAATTTGTTTTATAATATTTTGGGTGTGAAATTTTGCAAACCATTACACCCCCTCCCCTTGCTTTCCAGGTGAGAAACTGCTACTCTGAGCATGAGACAGGCTGTTTTGTATTCGTTCTCAGCATTTGTGATTTCTCGATCTTGAACAATTATTTTAATCGAGCAGGGCTACACAGAGAGAAACAGAGACAGAGACAAAGAGAAAACAGTCCCAGAAATGGATGTTAGGTTATGTTATGTTACAGAAAAATTTGAGCAAGGAATTTCCTCAGCTTAAGAAGAAGGATCTCTTTACGTTGCATTGATGCCAGCTATTTTTTATGTTCTAGATATTGCTGTTGAATTACTTCAGAAAGCTGCTCCGAGTCCAATTAGGAGACTTCAAAAGAAATACGTTTCTCATGTCTCCCGGTATGACCCAATTCTCCTCCTCCATTTTTGAACCAATCTTTTCTCTGCATTCATATTTATTGTTGTACCTTTTTACATTTGTTTTGAATAAATACTGCTGTGGATGAAGATACTTTCTGGTTGTGGGAAAAGAATGGCTAGAAAGGAAGGTTTATTTTTTATTTTATTTATTAGATTTTTATTCCAACTTTATTACTTGATAAGTAACTCACGGCAACAAACATATGTATACTTCTTCCTCCTCCTATTTTCCCCACAAAACCAACCCTGTGAGGTGAGTTTGGCTGAGAGAGCATTACAGGCCCAAAGTCACCCAGCCAGCGTTTGTGCCTACAGTGAGACTAGAACTCAGAGTCTCCTGATTTCTATGCCACCATCTTAACCACTACACCAAACTGGCACTGTTGTACGATAGCTACTTATAATTGTGAATAATTATTTTATAATTATAATTAAGGATTAATTAAGAATAAGAATAATTTTATAATTAAGAATTAATATAATTAAAATTACTAAAAAATTCTGCTTGAAAAAAAAAAGTTAACAAGATCAGAAGGTAAAAAGTTGACCTTGACAACAGGTTTTTACTGAGAGATGATGGAAAAAATGCTGCTATAAATCCTAAGAATCCTATTTTTCGTGTTGCTCTTGGGACCTCCAAAAGAGCAAACTATTTTTTTTATATTTGCTGCAACATCTTGCAGATACTTGTTTAAATCATAAGAGGAAGCATGTTGGTTCAGAATAAAGAACCCTTCTGTTCCCACGGTGGCCAGTCATAGAAAAGCAGTAAACAAAATGTGATCAGGATAGTGTTTCTCATTTTTTTAAATCCCAATCAGGAAGGTTTCCACTTCTCCCTGTCAGCATTCAAGAATAGAGCTTGTAAATACACAATAGCTATGTTGTAGAATATATCACGAGTTTAATAATGCTTGGTTGTGCAGCTAAAACGGCCTCAAGGAAGGTCTCTTATTTGAGTTCTATGGGATGAGATTTTCAATATGCTGCTTCTTTTAGGGAGGCTTGTATTTCTCCCTGCTCCATGATGTTGGCCTTGGTTTACATCGAGCGACTTCGGCACCGTAATCCTGAATACCTACAGCAGATCTCATCCTCTGACCTTTTCTTGATTTCCATGGTGAGTAATTGGGTTGGGATGGAAGCAGGCAAAGCAGAATGCTTGTGTGTGAGAGAGCACGTGTTTGTTTATATAGCTATCCACACGTTTAATCATCTTAGAAAATAGATTTACATGTACTTTATAATGAGTCTTTCTCCAAGAAGTATACAACTGTAATGATCTGAAGAAAATGTTCAGGATCTTTTGTCTGTACTACAAGCTGTCTTGATTCTTCCAGACTCCATCATTTCACAACATTCTCACCATGAAGATATGATGGCCCAGTTGATAAAGATATGATGTTTTTGAAAAGTCTGAAAACTTGTATTGGATCCTGAACTAGTGTATTGATGGAAAATATTGAACTTTAAAGTACTATAGGATGATTTTTAAGCATTACTGAACTTATTATTGTGATATCTATTGAACAACATTTCTCTTGATATATACACTTTAAATCAGTTGGAGCTATGTATCTAGTTTTAAACATTGTTCTTTCCCCTCTTGTTTAACCATCATTGTTCCACTTCCATGTTTTCTCATTTTATAATGCATTCCAGATGTCCTGTCATAGGCTCTCTGCCACCTTCCCCATAATCTTTCTAGCTTCAGGTCAATCACAGTTTATCTGTATACTTGCTGATACTTAGTTTTGTGAATTGATCTCTCTCACCTAACCTTTGGCATTGAATTTTTCACACTGGTATCTATACTTTCACTTCTCAAAGTATCTGAGAATTTGGAAGTTGAGGACTGGAGTTTTCTTCCAAGTTTAGAAATAGGGGAAATTGCCGTTTTTTTATCCCATTCCTATACTAAAACAAACCACAGTGATAGTGTTTTAATACAGCCTCTCCTCCTGTTGCTTTCAGATGGTTGCCAGCAAGTACCTTTATGATGAAGGAGAAGAGGAAGAGGTATTCAATGATGAATGGGGCACTGCAGGAAAGGTGGACGTACAGACTATGAACATGTTGGAGATGAATTTCCTCCGGGCCATTGTAAGACTTTTAAAGATACGTTATGTGAAGGAGATGCACAAATCTTTGTTATTTTCAACCAAAGTTTGTTTGTTTGTTTGTTTGTTTGTTTGTTATTTTATTTGTCAAGCATATATAAGATAACAGATAAAAGTAGAAACATAATTTGAATACATGAAAAGGATACCAGTAAAAAGGAACATTAGAACAGGGACAGTAGGCATGTTGGTGCGCTTATGCACACCCCTTAGAGACCTCTTAGTAATGGAGTGAGGTCAACAGTAGACAGTCTAAGGTTAAAGTTTTGGGGGTTTAGGGAAGAAACCACAGAGTCAGGTATTACATTCCAGGCATTGACCACTCTGTTGCTGAAGTCATATTTAGTGGGCTAAAAGGACATGAGAAGATGTATGCACTTTAAGAGTGGCAAAGCTGTAGGAGTTTTAAATGTAATTATAATGAAGATTGAATAAAAGATAGCACTAGCACTTAAATTTATATACTGCTTCACAGTGCTTTACAGCCCTCTCTAAGCAGTTTACAGAGTCAGCATATTGCTCCCAACAATCTGGGTCCTCATTTTATCAATCTCAGAAGGATGGAAGGCTGAGTCAACCTTGAGCCAGGTGAGATTTGAACTGCCAAAATGCAGGCAGCCAGCTGTCAGCAGAAGTAGCCTGCAATACTATACTCTAACCACTGTGCCACCACGGCTCTTGTTGGGTTTTATGTTGTTAAAATGCAAAATAATATACATTTCATTTAGTACTGTAATGCATAAGTAAATTCAGAGCAATAGATTCATTAATGAATGGAACCCCAAACACTTGCAACAACAACAATCCAAAGAGATAACACTAATTGTCAAGCAGACAGTATTGTTTTATCCAGATGTCCACAAGACTTAAGCAGTTTCTCTTCCACTTGAAATAGAAGAACATTCCATGAGTAGAACCTCACACCAGCTGCAGTGGAAAATTTGTTGAAGATAAATAAGTGAGAAATAAAAGCACTACCTATGGCTGTTAGGAGGCACTGCCCAAACTGAATATGGGGAACATTTTTACATTTAAATGTAGTTAGCATGGAGCATTATTCAATCCTTCCCTTCTTATATTTCATGCACTGTTCATATAAAAAGGGAGATAAGAAAACAATTCTAGCTCACTGTTTCAATCATTCTTTCCTTATCTACAGGACTGGAGTCTTTTTACAGACCCCAAGGAGTTTTTTGAAATGCTCAGCTGGCTGGAAGGATGGTAGGTGCTTTTGATCAAGATGCTAACACATTTCTAGAACTGGCATAAAAGGAGTTCTTTGAGTGGGCTGGGAAAACAATTACTTTGTATTCTAAATGGACTGAATATGATCATAAAGTGACTTTATGTTCTGCTGTATCTATAGCTAGACTGCCTTGATGAACCATTGTTCAGCCAGTCTTCTGTCTTCCCACATGTGACTGTACAATGTATCAGAATGTACAGTGTATATTTTTGCTGAATTTTGGAAACAGAATGTGTTTTGTTCTAAAACTGGAAGTACTATCCACGTGAATTAGTCAGCTTTAAAAATCCTCTCCAAAGAAGACTCCTTTTATTCTTCACGTTTCACTGGAATGTGTGTGTGTGTGTGTGAGAGAGAGAGAGAGAGAAGTGAGGAGTGTTATCTTACTGTCGCCATAAATTGATTAGATCTGTTGCTAAACTTATCAGTGCTACAGTAGCAGTGTATCAATTCCTGGAGTGACAAATAGAGCAGCATGGATATTTCTGTCACTGTAATACAACAAGGAAGTGGTTTGTTTGTATAGATTTGATGACACCAGAAATGGGGATATTCTTGAGTAAAGGCTCTGCGATTTTTTTGTTCCTACAGTGTGGCTGAGAAGCAGGGTGTTAGACGTGGCTGGTTCACCTACACTGATCTGTGTGTTCTACTGGAACAAACTTTGTGGCAGCAGGCTTTCAGTCAATTCTACCAGCAGGTAGCCAAGGTAGGAACCAAATTGCCTAAAGTGAGAAAAGGGAGTAACAAGAAGAACAAGGGATTGTAAATGAGATAGGTAAAAATAGGGACAGGTCAATAGGCTATTTAGGGTACAGTATGAAAATGAGAGAGAGATCCTGATTCTGAGATCCCTCGTATGTCTACTTGGGATAAAAATGATAGGATGCTAGTTTTGTTAGCTGCTTAACTGCCCAAAGGAAAGAAAACAAAGAGAAACTGTGAATTGATATTAATTGTGGAGGTGGGGATGGGAGTGTCAGAGAGACAGCAACCTGACCAATAACCTTCTGCTAATTAAAGTTCTGTGACTGTCTGCGCCCTGCAAGGGCAAACTTCCTTGTATTTTCTTTGAATAACTATTATATTCTTTCAAATGTCACATGTGCTGACTGGTCCAAAGAAGCCGGGTATCCCAGTCCTGATTTCTACTACTGGTAGATAGAATTTGATAATCCTCTGTCTTATTTCATCTGTGATTTTACTAACTTTCTACACCATTTTTCAATTTAGAACCCCTTAAAGTGGTGGCTTAATGCAGACAGATAAAAAAAAGCTAAACACTTATAAAGCAACAAAATTCACAGTAGAGTGGTCAAAACATGAAGATTTGTTCAACCAAGATTTATTAAATAAGACACAAATGACTATCCACGTACCCTCAAAGTCAAACCAAATATACCGCATTATGGTTTAGCATGACGTTTGTGAACTCTGCAATAAATTCTCCGAAACTAGTATATCTAGCAGCATTTGTCTGATTTGACCTTGCTAGATAATGGAAGTTTTTTCCTTTATCGGTTTACAAATTCCTAGTCTTCTGCATTTGAAAGGGAGTGGGATATGTAATTGGAGTTTTTTGTGGACAATATATTCTGATCCAGTGGATTGCTCCAATTCTAAGACTAAAAACAGTGCATAATCTGGTTTCTTTTTTTCCCCCTTCTACAGCTAGCCTGCATTCTTGGTGTGGTGTATCTGACAGGTGTTGCTGCTTTATTTGCTTCAGCCACAGTGATGCATCACACTATCCATGTGAAAAGGTCTGGTCCTACGGCTGTTACCAGCACCAGAGATGCTCTGGTTTCATGTCTGCCTCTTTCCTCTTCAGCCCAGAATATGGATTGCAAACAAGAGCCACCATATTGTCCTTCGTGGCCCAGAGTGGAGAATCAAACCTTTCAAGGTGAAAAGCAGCAAAGAGGAATCAGTGGGGTTTTAGTTACAGCGCTGTATCTCTGGGGCAGAGTCGTTAAGGCATTATCTTATTCACCAGCCCCCATCAGCTCTTCACTTTGTCCACATTGCCATCAGCCCACTTCCTGCATGGCAGCCAACCGCACAGCTTGCACCCATTTTGCTCAACAGTCAACTCGCTTTGGACTTCCCTGTTGCTCCAGCAGCTCGTGGTGGGACAGACCCCTTCGTTTGTCTCCTAATTGCAAAGACTGGCCGGAACCTCTAGCATTGCAGCAGTGTCCTTGGCAGGCTTCCTTAGAGCTTGGAAGGTTCAAAACTTTTATGTTTCCTAGTTAAGGTTGGAAAGAAGGACATAGCTTAGATGCAGGGGGTGAACACCTTGATAAGAAATGCTTTGGTGCATCAGAATCATGGGACACAAGGCAGGAAAGGCCAGAGATGGAAACGAAGCACTTGGTACACTGTATTGCAGCAGATATTAACTCACTCACCTTTTAAAATTTGAATCTTTTTCTTCCCCCAAATTGACAGTGATGCTTAAAAAGCTTTAAGGAGTTTATTGGAAGAATGCATCTCGTCTGAAGTGTTGAGACTGGGACAGGGAGCGCAAAGTCTAATAAACACTTCTTCCATTTCATATAAGCCAGTTACTTGCACTGGAGGCTGGTGTGAGTCCTTCCTTGCTGAATTGGGTGAAGACACTAATATCAGGACTGCTTGCATCAGGCACCATGGATCCTCCCAGCTTAGCTGTACTTGTGGAGCAATTTGCTAGGTAGACTTCTTGTAAGTTCTATGGGGATCTCGCTACCATGGTGGCGAATAGCAGCAGCTCTACACAATTTAGGTTAGCAGTGATTGTTACATAATTAAGTATGTAAAGTCATTACTCGTGTTCTCTGCCTGTGTCTTACCCGTTGTTTTCCTAAAAGCCATGCACGTCTTGCCTGGGATTCTCTTGTGCTGTTACATGGGGATGAAGGTAGGGTGGGATGCCACTTACTGAGGGAAGGCTCGGTACTATTAATTAGGGTATGGAAGATTAAGGATAGTTTGGAATTCTTGGTCTTATTTATGAGTGCATGACTGCCTCCTTTCATTTTTTGTGACAGAAGCGGGTAGAAGGGTAGCAGCTTTTTCTTATACCTGCCTTTTGTAAGCAGATTGCCTCCAGATAGGTTGGATTACTACTTTCTGTGATCCCCAGTTAGCATGGCCAATGGCTGGGGGGAGTAATAATTCAAACTCTCTGGAGGATACCTATATAAGAAAGGCTGTCCTACTCCAATTTCTTCCAACACTTTTCTGCTGTAGTTTTCCACTGTAATTTGTAGATGGGATCTCTTCTAATAAAGGTATTTGTGTGTTCCTGTCTCTCTTTTTTTTTTGTTTGTTTGTTTGTTTGTTTCACGATACCAAACCTTCATCCAGTACCATCAGCTGTTTTCTCTTCTTTCTGGGAGCTTAAGGCAGTGTTTCTCAACTTTGGCAACTTTAAGATGGGTGGACATCAACTCTCAGAATTCCCCAGCCAGCCAGTTCTTGGAATTGAAGTTGTCAAAGTTGAGAAAACGCTGCTCTAAATGTATGGCTCAGAGATATTACTACTGAACATTATGTTCTTCGGGATCTTACATTTTATTTTACAGTACTTCCCATAATGTCTAGCCCACTAAAAGTAGCAGAATAGTGTAGCTGATATTCTCACCCTGTTCTATTTTGTGTAAATAGACACATCTATACTCAAATATTCAGAAGTAAAGTAGCCTTATGGATCTGTGCCTCAGAGTTGCTCAAAGATATAGTGTGATTTGCTTAACTCCCCTAATATTCCGGACATATATATTGTGCAGAAAATGCTTCTGCAAATTCTTAACATACATATATAGTCCTAGAAGACCTTCTAGGACTTTCTTTCTTTCTTAGCCCTAGGAAAGAGGCAATGGCAAACCACTTCTAAAATTTGGCAAGAAAACTGGAGGGACTTTTCCACGCACCTGCCAAGGGTCAAAACTGACTGAAACCTAAAATTAGATAACATTTTAAAAACATTCACATTACATTACATTACAGTATAATTTTTATTGCACTAATGCATTTTGAGGAAGTATTAGAACATTTATACCACTCCTCTGGAGACTGGGCTTTCTTTGTGATATAGAATATATGGCTGTGTAGAGTCACAGTTAGAATGTAAGAAAAGAACAAAGTCCTAAGGTAAGATTTTGAATCAACTTGAGAAGAGCAATTGTGCAAGCTTGTTTGAGAAGGACACACCAGCACTGGAAAGTTAAATAACTATCCACCACACCTCATTTGACAGAAGCAACTAGAGAATGCCATCATACAGGAATATAGAGGGTAGATGATCTTTCAAGTTAAATAGGCTTCTACAGATGAGCAATTTCAATTGCACTTGGAAAAGCTAGTGAAAATAGAAAGGTACTAATACAACAAAGTCATAACATATTTCTAGTTAGCTATTGATTTTTATTATTTATTAAACAAATTTATATAACCATACACAGGTGGCTGAGGACACCTTATATATTTTTAAAAATCTACCATATAATAAAAATCAATTAAAAAACTACTCCATCTACCCATGGCAGAAACAACACAATGAAGTTGGCCACTTGATTGGCTCTGTCTCCATTTGTGTACCTAGGCCTGCTGAGAAAATGGGTGAGTATTTACAGTAAGGCTGCATTTCACCATGTATGGATATCGTATCATGTCTGCACCATCCAATAAACCATGAGCTTACTCAGGTCAGATCTAAAGGTCTCCTGGATCCCAGAGCACTACCTGCCACTCAATTAAAATTTCTTTAGTTGGAGGAATAGATCTAGCTCTAACAGGCTGAACTTTGGTTAGGCAGAGTGGGCACTCACATTTTATTCAAAAGGTTCACAGCAAACAGCAATGATGTCAAAATTACATATGCATGATGATGCAAATGTTACTGTCATGTTTGCATCCCAACATTTGACATAAGCTGCATTTTCCAATTCACTATTTGGCTACAGATGCCCATGTTTGTATTGGGCAATGCAGTGCAATAGAGTATTTACTATCCGGGTTCTTTACTGTACCAGACACAATTTAGAACACTACTTAGGTTTTATCTGTCAATGTTTGTTTATTCAATTTAAATTCGCCTTGAATATTCAACAGCTCAAATACCAAATAAATAATACAAGTTAAGATTATTAACAATAAAAGGATGACAATGGGTATATACCTTGCTTGATGGGAAGGAGGGAGGAGAATGTAATTTTTTAAGGAATGTTTGAAAGCAATGCATAAGAAAATCCTTGCAGGTTCAATGAACTACTGAAGTTCAATGAACTATTGAAATATCAGGGATGGGAGGAATTTTCTGGAGATGGATCTGCAGATTTTAATATTTGGACAGATTTGTAAGGAGAGAGGTGATTTCTCAGACAGCCAGACCCTCAACCACGTAGGACTTCAAAAAATTAACAATTTAATTTTTATGTGAAAAAGAATAGGTAAAATGTGTGGAACTTTTAATACAGGCATCATAAGATCCCGTACACCAGTTAGCAGTATACAGTAGATGCCCTATTTCCCACCATTTGCAACTTTGTGCATACATAACAAATAATCCCATGTGGAATATCTTGCAGTAATCAAAGTGAAATGTACAGTAACTAAGGCATGGAGGATAACAACTATACTATTGCTAAATCCAACTTTTTCTCTAGTGCTGGATTTTTCTTTGTTTTATTGTATGTTGGTCTTTTTAAAAAAATATGTTTGACTTTGGGTAAAACAAACAGACACCCTCTAGAGTCTCCTGGATTATATATGAATATCGAAAATATATATAAAATGCAGCCCTAGTCTGCAAAGTTGCACATATGATACAGTCACCAGCAATGCAGCTATCACATCACACCAAGGCTGATTATGTTAAATAGCATGGAAAGGGGACTGCAGGCCTGAAGGAGGAAATATACATTTGAATAATTAAATAATTCAAATTAAATAATTCAGAGTTTCTGATTTGGTCTGAAGATCAGATCCTCAGGTCTTGCTCATTTCTTTAATCCTACTGTACTACCAGTCCAGGAAAGTTGGTAATGTCCACAGAAATGCCAGTTATGTAAATGCAGCTATTTTTCACCCAGAGAATTCTTGTTTTCTCTCCACTTCCATTAAGCCTTAGCTCAACATAAATGATGAATCAACAATGAACAACTCATTAACTTATGAACTGCATATGTTAACATGGTTCCTATTTTAGAACAGTGAGCAAATATCCAAAAATGTTTCTCTCCTTTGCTTCTCCTTTCAGCCCGGCTCATTCATGTCTTACCCTCCCAATGCAGGGTAAGTAACAGGCCTGTTACTTGGCAAGCCAAGTTAATAGCTAATGGACTGAAGAATTGTGGCCTGGAAGGGCCAAAGGTGGAAGTTCAGACCCAAATAGCCAATAAAATGAACAACAAAAGGAAAGGGAGGAGTTGGAAAGAATCTCTCCTGTTGCTAGGTCACTTTTCAGACAGGAGTGCAACATTAAGGGAAAGGAAGAAGTCAGCAGCATGAGCAAAGCCAACAGAGCTTCCCAAAGCATCCTGTCCCTTGCTCAAATAGGGCCCAAATGGCCTTCCTGGCCTATAAGTTGCTTATTGGCTTTGCAGGTGAGTAGAGTTACTAGGAGGTAATATTCCACTGGAGAAGTATTCAAACTCTCTTGTGATGGGTAGTGGCAGGTGAGAAATTGTTTCTAATTAATTGGAAAGTGATTTCAGCATGTTGGTTGTCCAGCAATAATCCTGATATGCATGTGTGTCATGTTAGTAAGGCAAAATCCATGGGGTGTTATAATTATTAGCTGATTATTATTTTTAACTGATGAGCTACACTTTGATGTGTTACTCTAGGGGTGGGACAGAAATTATAGATCTGATTGAAGATATTGGACAGCAATTAGATAGACAAGCCTTCTAGATACACTATGCTATCTTATGAACAAGGACAGTAGCTTTATAAAGGGTGGGTAAGTGTTCTACTGTAGCCCATTGTTCCTTCTCTCTAGCATCTCCTGGTCCAGGTGTCTTTTCTCTGTGTGTTTCATTTTCTCTTCATTGCCAAACTGCCCAAGGAGCAACTGAAGGAGACTCCATCTTGGGATGGACTTCTAGCACATAATCTCTTTGCTTGTGGCATCTCCACGGCCATTCAATGTAACCTGGGTACCAGGTAAGATGGTTTTAATCCTTCTTCCCCCATATTCCCACAATCTTCCCTAGGGCCCATTTGGTTCAGTTATGGATGAAAGCCAAAGTGGTTCAGTGACAATGTTGAACAATGAACAAGGAGATTCAGATTGAGGCCTACCTTCAGCCAAGGAATCTCCCAGGATGATTTGGGACTAGTCATTACCCAGCTTCAAAAGGTTGCTATTGAAATACAGTTGGAGGAGGGAGGTGTTTAATACTGTCTAAGAGGAAAAGCTGCCCATAGGTTTGACAAACAAAGAAAATAAAATAGGCAATCCACAATGGCAGAGCTATTGGTATGGAATGATGTCGTCAGAGGCTGAGGAGAAAGAAGGGTAGGCTGGTTGCTACATTCTACTCCTTTCAGGTTGTGATGCTTTGTGCTGTTCTTCTGAATTTTTAAAATTTGCAGCTTTCAAGACTGGGCCAGGATGTAAGAACAACTGAGGGACAATGTTTACTCTTTGCCCATCAGCCAGGATACAATTGGCCCCATGATCAAAGGAGATGATCAACACATCCAGTATGGATGTATTCTATATTACATTTTTAAAAAAGCACCAATAAGACTTTTACTGAAGAAAACTTCCCTCAGCCTGGGAGATATTTGTAGGCCTGTCTCAAATGTTCAATTTCAGGAAAAGATTGATCAAGAAGCAGCTCCAGTTACAAATGTATCTGCAACTGCAGATACATTTGAATTATAATGGTTTTTCTGGTTCCATTTCAGTCAAGCTTTCAGCCAGGATAATTTATTGAATGAATGACCTTCATTAGATATGGGATAGGAGGAAAAATGGCCTCGTTAATTCTTCTGGATTTCTTGGAACCTTTCGGTACCATCAACAATAGCATCTTTTTAGAACCTCTGGTAGAATTGGGGCTTGGAGCCATAAAATAATGGCTCCAAGCCCCAGTGGTTCTGGTCCATCCTGTCAGACTGTGCCCAGAAGGTGGTCCTGGGAGACTATTGTTGAACACAACAAAGGCGTATCTTTCTTGCTTTTTTGGATAACTGTATTAACAGTTTTAAAAAAGAAGATAAAAGCTAACACAAACTGATAAAAAGAAAGGAGGGGAAAGAAAGACATCAAAGAGAAAGCTAAAAGTGCAAGAAACAAAACAAGAAAAAGAAAGAAAGAAAAATTAAAAAGAGCCCTCCTCCCCCAAGTTGTTTTACTTTATATAATCTTATGTTCTTAGAAGTCTAGGCAGAATATAGAAAGGATATGTTGTGTGTCTAGAAAGCTAACTTTGGAGATGGATAATAACTCCTCAGTATAAGAAGTTGCCACCAGTCCTTCCACCATGTTTATTGCCTTTCTCATCCCTGCAGATTGCCTCTGGTGCAGGCTCCGTCTTTTGAATTCCTTATCCCAGCCATGGTACTGACCCAGCAGATGGCTCCTGCTCATCAATCAAAAGAAAACAGTGAGTTATGGTCTACAGCACCCACCACTCCTTCAAAAACATATCACTAGACACAAGGCATTGTAATGACAATAACAAAGCTGGCAGATTCCCTATGTCACTTTCTTTGGATTTAGCAAAAGTTGTCATATTCAGTGGAAACCAGGTGGTGATGACAGGTGTCTGATTTCATTGTAAATCCATCCCTTAGAACAGGGGTGGGCAATTGTGGCTCTTTTACAACCTGTGGACTTCAACTCCCAGAATTCCTGAGAAGCAAGCTGTCTCAGGAATTCTGAGAGTTGAAGTCCACAGGTTGTAAAAGAGCCACAATTGCCCACCCCTGCCTTAGAAGAACTAATGTAACCATCTCATATTATATCAGGACAAAATGCACACCTTGCCTTGTCCAATCAGTAGAAAGGCCATCTAAAGCAGTCTTCTGTTTCCACCTGTGCTCCCTGTACAGGTAAAATATGGAAGGTAACAGCTGCTTTTTATCCTTACCTTTTGATACACTCTTTCTATTTTTTCTTTCTTTTCTAAATGATGAAAAAGTTTTAATCAGAGGGCCGTAGTTAATATTTTCAGTTATTGTTTGGGTTCAGATTTTGTTCTATTTGCCCTTTGATTTCCATTCTTTCATTTAGAATCTTTTCTCTAGTGAATTCTATAGATTCTGGGGTTTCCCCCTTTCCTTAATATTTTTTTTGTTCTGAGAACTCAGTACAAATGTACTGTCAGATATAAATGCCTTATTCTCTAATGTGTAAATAATGTATATATGGAACATCAGGGGTTAACTTATTCTTTGGACTTTAATGTATTCATAATTTACCACTCCCATTCCTGGCTCCACCCCTTGTATATATAAGGAGCCATCCTCCCCATTTTCATTGCTTCTATCTTGAATATTCAGCGAATATAGAATGCCTATTATGATTAAAGAGAAATATATTTAAATCTCTAACTTCTATTATCTTTATTGAGTCTGATCCTGAAAATATTGCAACAAGCTGGTAGCAGAGGATGGTTAATTGACTCAATAAGTAATAAAAAATGTCCAAGAAAGATAGGCCCAACACCAGGGCCTACAGCAAAGAAATAGAAACTGACCAAGAGACAATCAACGAATCCACTAATGCGATTTCGAGAGAATCCGAAGAATACACCACTGAAGAAGAAGAACTGATGAGTGAAAATAACGACCAAGAAGAAATCGAGATAGAAAATAACGAACTCAGGTCTGAGATATTAAAGATACTAAAAAGCCAAAAGAATGATGAAAGCCTCATCGCGGACCTCCAGGAGATGCTGAGAAACAGCGGAGCAGCGAGAGAGAAAAACGTCATTAAAGAAAAACCCAAAGATCAAAAAACTGTGAGTGAAATGACTACTGAGAAAATAGTTGTAAAAAAGAAAAGATGTGACATCGCGCGAAATTTTGAATGGCAGCCATCTTGTTTTCAACGAACTTCAAAAGAGAGTGAAGCGGAGCCAATCAAAACGCTCAGTTCAAAATTTCTGGCGCGAAAAACGCTATCAGACGAAGAAAGTGAAAAAGAAATCTCAAACTCTTCAGATGAACCAAAATCAGAAAGTGAAGACGATTTAACAAAGTCTCAAGTAAAGTCAGCAATGAAAACGCTTTTTGCTGCTTTTGGGCCAAGATTGAAAATTTCCAAGACATCAACAAAGAAGCAAGAAATCAAACCGACAACTCAAGACCTGCACGCTCCCATCCTGACTTCGAAAACGACGACACCCGAGCCCAGAGAGCCATGCCGATTCCGTCCTACACCGCAGACAGAATCGAGTGCCAGCGCACACAAGAGAAAGAAAAGAACCGTCGCCACCACCAAAGCCCCAAAAACCGAGCCAGAGACCGACTCATCTGAAGAGGAGCGGATCGAGAGAGCTGAAATGGAGAGAACCTTCCACAACAGCGCCAAAGAAGAAATGAGCAACGCGCATGTGCAAAACTACGTAGACGGCCCCGAAAGACTTGAACTGGCCAGAGAATCGCGCAGACTCGTTACAAGCATCCCAATGCCGTTCTGTAATTTCCTGCACTTGAGAGACCACGGACTGCCTCAGGTTGTAAGTAATGGACAGAATAATGTAGGGAATTTACCCAGTGACTTCCCAAAACTTAGAGTTGATGGCATTAATTTACAAGAGTGGTACCAACAGCTTCAGGTTATTTTTATGAAAGAAAATTTACTATTCTTTATAACTAGTCCTCCAAGAAGACCTTGGACTTTAAAAATAGATTGTTTACATCATAGAGCATTTTTCATAATAATTTCTAGCGTGTCTCCTGCAATGTATCATAGCATCAAACCAAACCTAACTGTATCAGAAATAATTCAATGCATGTTTAATCTATTTCACAGCGATAGCGTAGCCACAACCACGAGAATGTCTAAGGATTTCTTTTCTTCTAGAGTGAAACCAGGGGTTTCTATAAGTGAGCATTTGATAAATCTAAACAAAATAAGAGCAGAGCTGCAATTGAGGGGGGAAGTGATTTCAGATCAAACAATGAAAAGTGTTATTATCAATTCACTTGATCCATCATGGGATAGCTTTATGTCACACTTAGATACCATTAATTTGGGATATTTATCAATAGAAAGTTTATCTAACAAATTGATAGCAGAAGACAATTCAAGAAAAAATCGTTTCAGTAACCAAACAGAACACAAATCTTTTAGGAAAGTAGTCTTTCAAGATAAATATAATGAGGCCTTTAGATGCCACAATTGTGGATCCAGGGAACACAGTAGAAGAGACTGTCCCAAAGTCCCAAGGGAAAGACATAGGCCAGAATACAGGAGCAAATACAATTACAGACAATCTTCCACAGATAGACACAAATATAGAAGTCCACCAAATTACAGAGAAAGTAGAGGGGGTAGAGAAAATTCAAAAGAGAGAAAATCTGGGTCACTAAATGGGCTAAATAAACAAGACAGCACCAGAACACAACAAGATGAGAACAATAATTGGCTTATTGATTCTGGTGCAACAAATCACACCACTAACAACAAAAGTATATTATCTTCATTTACAGAAGATAAGTTTGTGATAAAGGTAGCTAATCAAGAAAAGGTTCAAGTATTAGGCAGAGGAAATGTGACCTTGCCTGGTTTAGGGAAAATAGAGGGGGTATTATTAATCCCAGAAATACCTCACAACATACTGAGTGCCATAAAACTAAGCAGAGAATCTGACATCAATATAGTTTTCTCAAAGGGGAAAGCAACTATAGAAAAGAACAAAACAAATGTAGGCACTGTGATGATAAAAGGGGGTCTACCCTATCTGATAACCAAAGAAAGATGGTTACATAACATTGATTCAAATATGGAAGATTGTATTGAAGCAGATGATGAAAATGTCAGTAACAGTGACAATGATGAATGTAAAATAACTCATGATAACAAAAATACACACAATGAGAAGAAACCAAAAATAGGTAAACCAATTCATGATGAGTGTGCTCACATCTTACATAGGAAGTTAGGACATGCAAGCTTTCCTGTAGTACAAAAAATGACTGAACACGCAGAAGGTGTCAAAATAAAAAATTGTGAAAATTATTTGGAATGCTCAGTATGTAAATCCACCAAACTAAAAAC
Source organism: Pituophis catenifer annectens (assembly GCF_029215685.1). Lineage (NCBI taxonomy): Eukaryota > Metazoa > Chordata > Lepidosauria > Squamata > Colubridae > Pituophis > Pituophis catenifer. The sequence continues at coordinate 231,703,231 of NW_027256881.1, forward strand.
CAGTCCCAGACCAAAAAAATCTAACAGATCAACCAACAATATTTTTGATTTGGTACATATGGACTTAGTTGGTCCATTAACTCCATCAATTACCTATAGAAAACGTTACTTCCTAACAATAGTGGATGATTACAGTCGCTATGGTTTTGTTTACACATTAAAGCACAAGGATGAAACCTTTCAGAAATTTAAGGAATTCTACAAACGCATAGAAACACAACATAATATTAGAATAAAACAAATTATGACAGATAGGGGATGTGAATTCATGTCTAAAGAATTCTCCCAATGGTTAAAGGATAGAGGGATGCTACATTTCACGTCCAATCCATTTTCTGCATTTCAAAATGGGATTGCAGAGAGAAAGAATTCCACACTACAAACCATGATTAGATGCACATTAGAGGATGCTGGTTTAGGCAAACAATTTTGGTCAGAAGCCTTACATTATTCAAATTACACTCAAAATAGGACATGGTCCAGTATTGTGAATAAGACACCATATGAGGTGATGTACAATAGAAAACCCAAATTAGCACACATGCACATATTTGGAGTTACTGCAGACGTACACATACCTAAACAATTAAGGAGAAAGGGAGAAAACGTATCCAGGAGATTAAGATTCATGGGATACGAAACTGGAACCAAAGGGTACAGATTCATTGATAATAATAACAAATTTATAGTATCCAGAACAGCTGTGTTCCATGAGCAGGCCAATTGGTCTAAATTGCACCTTAATGAAATATTTCCTAATAAAAGCAAAGATAATATATCTTGCGAGGAAGGAACAACAGAAATTCAAAGTATTAACAAAAGTAAGAACAAAACCAAAACTTGGACAAACAGTCAGCATAAAATAAAGACAGACACATTAACAAAAAAGGAAGCTAGATTTTTACATGACAACCATAGCAAACCTGAAAGAAATATTAGAAACAATAGAAACCAAATACCAAATAAATACAAAGATTACATAATGCATATGGATAGAGAACAAATAACACCTAATACATATGAGGAAGTATTGAAACTTCCCCGTGAAGAAAGAGAAAAATGGGAACTAGCTATGGAAAAAGAGATGGAAAGTTTACAAGGATTAAATGTATTCACACCTGCGATCGCACCTAAGGATAAAACAATTATAGGTACCAGGTGGATTTATAAAATTAAGAATTTAGAAGGAGGTAATACCTTATACAAGGCCAGACTAGTTGCACAAGGTTATGCACAAAAATATCCAGAAGACTATACTGACACATATTCACCAACAGTGAGAACAGAGAGTGTCAAAACAGCTCTTGTAATAGCATCTGCACTCAATCTGGACGTGTTTCAGTATGACATACAGACTGCATACTTACATGCAAAATTAGATAAGGAAATATATGTAAGAGCACCACACAGTCAATACACTAATAAGAACGAAATTTGGTTATTAAATAAGAGTCTGTATGGATTGAAGCAATCTGGAAAAAGATGGTACGATTGTTTGGTAAAAGTACTTAAAACCATGGATTTCAACGCCACCACTGCTGATAACTGTTTCTTTGTAAAAAAAAGTAATGATCATATTGAATTTGTATTAATTTATGTGGATGATATTTTATATATTGGAAAGCATAAAGAGAGCAGGGAAATCTTTGTAAATAAGTTAAACGAACACTTCTCTTTGAAATCACTAGGTAGAGTGAACAAATACCTTGGTGTACAAATTAACAAAACAAAAAGGGGATTCAAACTTACTCAGAAAGATAAAATCATTGAACTCCTAAACAAATGTAACTTAAATAATGCCAAGACATGTGACACACCTATGCAAACTGATTTTCTCAGAAACATTGATGAATCTTCCCCTGAGTTTAAGGACAACACATTTTACAGATCAGTTATAGGTTCACTCCTTTATATATCCAATTGGACTAGGCCAGATATTGCATTACCTCTCAATTTATTGTCAAGATATGTTAGCAGACCAACCTTGTATCATTGGGAAGCTGTCAAAAGAATTTTAAGATATCTAAAAAGTACATTAGATTTTTGTTTAATATTGGAACCCAATAATGACAAAGAACCAAAAATTACTTGTTATGCTGATGCAGATTGGGCTGGTGATACATCATGCAGAAAGAGTACCTCTGGTTATGTTTTTCTATTGAACGATTGTCCAGTTTACTGGTATACTGGTAAACAAGAACTGGTAGCCACTTCTACCACAGAAGCGGAATATGTTTGCTTGTCTAAAGCTGCAAATAACCTTGTATGGTTCAATGATTTGATCACAGATATTTGGAAGAAACCTACTTTACCATTTATTATGCATGAAGACAATAAAGCAGCCATTGAAATATCTAGATCCGATGCAATTGGACAAAGGTCCAGGCATATTGATATAAAATTTAAGCACGTGAGACAACTATCTCAAGACGGATTCATCAAAGCAATACATTGTGATACTTCTGAACAATTAGCTGACATATTAACAAAACCCTTACCTTCTAAACAACACAAATATTTAACTTCTAAATTATATGTATTATATTGTCCTGAATCTGAATGTAACTGGTGTTGTATAACGAACCGGCATTTAGAGGGGGATTTGTCAGATATAAATGCCTTATTCTCTAATGTGTAAATAATGTATATATGGAACATCAGGGGTTAACTTATTCTTTGGACTTTAATGTATTCATAATTTACCACTCCCATTCCTGGCTCCACCCCTTGTATATATAAGGAGCCATCCTCCCCATTTTCATTGCTTCTATCTTGAATATTCAGCGAATATAGAATGCCTATTATGATTAAAGAGAAATATATTTAAATCTCTAACTTCTATTATCTTTATTGAGTCTGATCCTGAAAATATTGCAACATGTACATATCCTTCTTTTTCATTTAGGCACCGAGGCTCCTGAAATATGTGCTGGGCTAAGCTGTGAGAACACAAGAAACCCGATGCAATTATTCCATGAGGTTGGTAGATTTGATGATCTGTCAGAGAGCAAAGTTGGCTCTAGGATAACTAGCACTCAGATAAGAGTGCCAAACAATAGCACCTTGGGCTCAAGAGAGAACTGGAGAACAGGGGGAAAAAATTCTGTTGTGTGAAGAGAAGTACATTTTATAATACTTTCAGGGCTTTTAGTGCTTGGTAATATTATGTATGCATCAGTTGCCTGCTTAGTTTAGTGTAGGACAATTGATGACAAGCTACATACCGAAAAAACCACAGATGTTAAGCTAGCAGATGGAAATTTATTAATATCCAAATAGCTTGTCAGTTTAGAGGAGAAATGTAGATATTTATTACACTGCTTTTAAACGGTTGTTAAATTATAACTTTATGTTAGCCTTTTGCAACAAAAACAGCAGTCTTGGGCAAAGGCTTGGGGTGTCATACTGGAAGTGGTTAATAGACTGAAATAAGACCCCACCTCCTCCCCATATGCAGCTTGCTCCTTTCCTTGCCATCTTTGTTAATATTTAAGTCAATTTTAATGTTAATAACTATTGTTTTCATGTTTTATTGTGTTGCATTTATTTGGTTGTAAGACACCTGGAGTCCCCTGTAGGTGAGATGGGAATAAAACAAAACAAAACAAAACAAAACAAAACAAAACAAAACAAAACAAAACAAAACAAAACAAAACAAAACAAAACACCAATCATTAGATTATTGCTGAAATCAAATCATAGTTCTCTTAATGCACTGAATAGAGTGGACTATGATCCATGAAAGATTATGAAATAATATACTGTTTAATTTTTGAAGTTTTTTTTTATTTTTATACAGGTAGTCCTCGACTTACAACAGTTCACTTAGTGACCGTTCAAAGTTGCAAAGGCACTGAAATAAGTGACTTATGACCATTTTTCACACTTACGACTTGCAGCATCTCCATGGTCACATGATCAAAGTTCAGATGCTTGGCAACTGACTCACATTTATGACGGTTGCGGTGTCCTGGGGTCATGTGATCAGTTTTTCCAACCTTTTGACAGGCAAAGTCAATGGGGAATCCAAATTCACTTTAATAACCATGTTATTAACTTAACAAATACAATGATTCACTTAGCAACTGTGGCAAGAAAAGTCATAAAATGGGGCAAACTCACTTAACAAATGTTTCACTTGGCAACATAAATTTTGGGGTCAATTGTGCTCGTAACTCAAGGACTACCTGTACTTCTCAAAAATGCTAATAAGCACAGTTCAGCATCCACTTCAGTTTGCCATCTAGCAAAGCACCTCTAACCTCCGGGCCAATTCTGCTACAGTCTCTTTTCATGTCAGAGAACAATTTGGTAATAATGCCAAAGCCATAGCTTCTTGACAGCAAGAAAGGAAACAGTCGTCATGTAATGGTTGAAAGGTTGAAAGGTGAAGAAATGGTAGACCTTTCTCTTGCCAAATTGGTAGGTTGTCCGAATGCTCCACGCCCCTCAGGCAGGGGTGAAATCTACATACCTTCCCTACCGGTTCAGAAGTCACATCCGCGCGCGGACCCTCTGTGGATATGCAAATCCTTCTGCATATGCGCAGAGGGTAAGAAACAGGTTAGTAACGACGACTGGGTGGGTGGGCAGAGCCTTGCGCTGGCATCACTACCAGTTCTCCGAACCACCCACCACCATCGTTACCAGGTAGCATTTCACCCCTGCCTGCCCCAGGTTAATCTATTTTGTCTGCATGGAAGTAGAAAGATGGAGCAGCAATCATGAGAAGGCATTGTTATTCCCCCACCCCCATCCTCACAACTCCCAGTGAAACAGTGGTGAAATCCAAATTTTTTTACTACCGGTTCTGTGGACGTGGCTTGGTGGGCATGCTGTGGCTTGGTGGGCGTGGCTTGGTGGGCGTGGCAGGGAAAGGATACTGCAAAATCTCCATTCCCACCCCACTCCAGGGGAAGGATACTGCAAAATCTCCATTCCCACCCCCCTCCTGGGGGGAGGATATTGCAAAATCTCCATTCCCACCCCACCCCATTCCCACCCCACCCACGCCAGTCAGAGGTGGTATTTGCCAGTTCTCCAAACTACCCAAAATTTCTGCTGCCAGTTCTCCAAACTGTTCAAAATTTCCGCTACCGGTTCTCCAGATCCTGTCAGAAGCTGCTGGATTTCACCTCTGCTGTGAAATGGGTTAGGATAAATGTAACTGGCCAAAATCCACTCAGTGAGGTTCAGAATAAGTGGAGATTTGAATTTAGGCCTCCCTCAGTCCTAAACCAGCATTCTAACTCTACTTCCCTAATCTGAGCATGCTACAAGAAATCACCATATAGTATGTCCAGAATTTTGGGAGCTGAATTTCACACATCTCGACTAATCAAGTTGGGAAGGGGTACTGCATTATTATATTGCTCTGGCTTTTCTACAGGATTTCTTCTAATAAATCCTATAGCTTTAATAATATTTCCACTCTTCCCTCCTCCAGATCTCTGGTGCAGTACTAGTCTCTGGTCTAGTACAGATGCTGTTGGGAGTGTCTGGAGCCTGTGGATGGATTGTCCATCATTGTGGCCCCATGGTCCTGGCCCCAAGCCTTTCTGTTATAGGACTTTCAGCTTACAAGCCTGCTGCTCTTTTCTGTTCTGAGAACTGGATAATCGCTGTGCTGTAGGTTCTTCAACACTTTTTCCCTAACTCATTTCAGAAAACCAGCCAAATATCAGATACCTTTTCCAACCATTATGTGGTAACCAGAGGTTCTCTAAGAAGTGGCATGAGTATTCCAGCTGATTGGTTCTTTCACAGAAAGCTCTAAGAGGGCTTCTTAATGCTGAAATTGAAATCCAGGTGTTCTTAAAACACAATATGTTTCTCATTTTTAAATATTCACCTATGACATTTTGAATTCCACAAAACTTTTTGTGAGGTAATGGCTGACATGCAAAGTTTAAATCTTGGGTTTTCCTTCTACTAATATAAGACCAATTTAAATATATGCCATTACCCTCATATTTACTTTTAAATGCAAGGTGCAAGATGTGCAAAATTCCATATTCTTGACTCTTTTTGTGTGGTTGGCATTTCTCTAAATGTATTGCCTCTAATACCAGAATAAGGATTTTAAATATACATACCTTAATACCCAGATATCCTCTTTGTGCAAAAGGGAAAAGGTTGGGTGTGAGGATGCTTCTGTTGTGTCTTTCACTTCAACTAAAGAGAATAAAGCTCCTGTATGGACAGATCTGTGTAAGACCAAGTTCCCTCTTCCTTTGGCAGTATATTACAGAACCTCACCTACCCTACCATCTTTTTCAGGCTTGTGTTGCTGTGTATTTTGATATCCCAGCATCTGGCTTCTTGTCGACTGCCTCACTGCCAGTGGAGCCAAACAAAGGGACTTTCTGTAACATTTGATGATCCAGCCCTCCACATGTTTTCGGTACCAATTCATGAGTTATTAGTTAAAAGTTAAGAATCAAACATCAGTGCCATAAAACAAACGAAAGGAGGTGATATCCTGGAGATCAACATCCCCAATGTAGTAACACATTTGACTCTCCTCTCTGAATCCAGGATGTGGGGAAACAGCTATGTTTTCAAGGTCCATTTAAGGGATAGCAGGATTGGGACTACTTAAACCTCCGGAATGGTTCCCGTTAGGTCCCATCAGAGGATGCTATGTTAAAGATGGGTGGATCGTGCCTAGTTACGAGATGGGGAGAGAAAATTGAAGACTCAGCCTCTATGTTGAGAAGGAGTCTTCTCACGTTCACTCAGTAGTGGGTTGCTACCGGTTTGCCTTGGTTTGAGTCAACCAAGTAGGAGCGGCTGCAGGAGGCTCCGCCAACCTGCCCGGACATCATCAAATACGATCTGCGCATGCACAGAACCAGTAGCAAAGGTAAGTGAAACCCACCCCTGAGTTCACTCTATATTTCCTGCAGGTTCTGCTGCCATTCTCTAGCATCTGGGTTATCTGTTGGATTCTTAGACCTGTTGCTTTCCCTTGGGACGGTTTGCATCCTTCCACACAACATCTTAACCTCAGCAACAGCACTCTGCAGTCCCCATGGTTCAAAATACCTTACCCAGGTTAGTGAGTTGGCCAAGCCAGACTCTGCTTTTCCCTTGTGCTAATCTTCAGATTTCAATTCTTTTCTCTATTCCAGGTGAGCAGGGCTGGCCAGTCCTTAGCACCCATGCAATTGGTATTGGTGCTGCTATGGGGGTTACTGCAAGTGTGAACTCCATAGGCTGCTACCTGCTGTGCAGCAAAACCCTAAAGAATCCACCCCCACTGCGGCATTCATGTAACAGAGGACTCTGTGCTGAGGGTCTTGGCAGTCTCCTATCAGCTTTGCTGGGAAGCATGTCTGGAACTGCCTCCAGTATGTCCAATGCCTGTGCCAGCAGCTTGACTCAGGTACCAGTATGGGTTGGGGCCATGGGATTGCACAATGCAGAGATCTCACATGAAAATCAAAGCCCTTAAAGATTGGGGACATCAGCCCAGTTTCAGAAACAGCCTATAATATTCTTCATTTGTGTATGGAGATATGGTGGCTAGGTTCATACAACAAGCTAAGCCTTAATACAGTTCACCTTTTGTGACTTAGAATGTTTTAGGAGTCCATAGATTCATGGTTTATAGGCTACAGTTCTTGGTAAGTGTTGTGTGAACCCACCCAAGTCTAAATATCTTATATGAACACAGACATTCAGCTAGATAATGACTCAATTTCTTTACATTTTTCTCCTAAGAATAGACAAAGCAATTTATTCCTTTTGGTTTCTTTCACTTTGGGCTTGCCATGTTCATTGAGCTGTACATACTACTTACTTTATTGAATGAACTGTATTTTATTAAATTATGATACTATAGTTATAATCTATTTTTCTTTTGGGAATTCAAGTCAATTTAATATGGAATCTCTCTCCAGTTTTTAACTTCACAATAACTAGGAGGAGCATGATTGAGTTAGGGTGTTCATGGGATTTCCACAATTTGAGCTCCAGGAGGAAGAACATCTGAGCCCATCCAGATATTGGGGCGAATGGGAAATGCCAGAGAAGTACAGGTAGTCCTCAACGTACGACCACAATTGAGTCCAATACTTATGTTGCTAAATGAGAAATTTGTTAGGTGAGTTTTGCCCCATTTTATGACTTTTTTTTGGCCACATTTGTTGAGTGAATCACTGCAGTTGTTAAATTAGTAACATGGTTGTTAAATGAATCTGGCTTCCCCATTGACTTGGCTTGTGAGTAGTTGATCATATGACCTGGGACACTGCAACCGTCATAAATATGAGTCATCTGCCAAGTATCTGAATGTAAATCACATGACCATGGGGATGCGGCATCGGTCATAAGTATGAAAAATGATCATAAGTCACTTTTTACAGTGCCATTGTAACTTTGAACAGTCACTAAATGAACTGTTGTAAATTGAGGACTACTTGTACAAAGTAAGATTCACACACAGTATGACACATGCTGAAAAATCTGTTTCCAAATGAATGCGAGTATCACACATCTGAAGGGATTTTTTTCCTGTTTGTTTCATTTAATGGAGCCCTTTTACTCCGAGCTTCAATTTAGTTTAATGGCATGTAGAGAGATCTGTGAGGTAACATCCATGAGGCCAACTTAGTAAGAGATGAGCTTTCATTCTGTTTTCCATATTCAGGCTACCTCATATCGCTCAGTGTGGATTGGGGCATTGGCAAGCGTAGTGTTGGGCCTCTCTCCCCGTCTCATGGGATTTCTTACCACCATCCCTCTTGGAATTCATGGTAATAAATGCTTTCTGTATATCTCCCTGTGCATAGATTGGGGGTATCTTGGACCACTATCTGCTTATTCACATCAGTGAGATAAACTGGTCCTGCCTCTTTTTTGAACTGAATTGAATACTTTATTTGGCCAAGTGTGATTAGACATACAAGGCATTTGTCTCCAATGCAGAAGCTCTCAGTGTACATGCAAAGTGACAGAATAATTATAATCACAACAACAACAATAATAATGGGGAAGATAATAAGATCAATAATAATGCTACAGCCATACTGCGTTGGTAAATAAACATAGACATTAGACAGCATTGGGAGAATTAGGTGTTCAGCAGAGTGATGGCACAAGGGAAAAAACCTGTCCCAGTTGATATGGCCTGCAATGTCCCATACCACCATCCCGAGGTGATGAGTTGAAACAGTTTATGTCCAGGGTGTGAGGGGTCTGCAGATATCTTCTCAGCCCCCCTTCTGACCTTCACAATATACAGGTCTTCTATAGAAGGCAGGCTGGTTGCAATTGTTGTTTCTGTAGTCTTAACTATCAGTTGGGAGTCTGTACCTATTCTGCTTGGTTGCTGTACGTAAACCAAAATTTAAAAAACAGATAATTCTGGAACTTTATTTCTGGAGACAGGGACTCTGCATGGTCATTTTTAGCAGTGCTCGACTCCCAGAAAATGTCAGGGGTACACTCCTTGATTGTGGGTGCTTCCTGACAATTTTTTAAACTCACCCTGTCTTATTTATGGGATATTATGGGAACAGAGGTATTATTACTGATTTCCATTTGTAATTCTATTTGCAACAGCCATTAGAATTTTTCCATCTTTTTTTTTCTTACCATAAAAAGATCTGTTAGGCAGGAAAAGATGGAAAAGCAGAATGCCTGTTGCTTGGTAGCACCAGGAAATGGCCATCTAAAATTACTCTTTATTCTACTACTCTGTCCTAACATCAAATGAATTCTGTTCTGCTTTTTTCATTCATGGGGTATCTTTGATCGCCAATGCTGTCTTCAGGAGGAGTGCTTTGCGTAACATACAGTGTAGCTGTGGGTACCGGTGTCTCCTACTTCCAATACACAGATATTGATTCGGGCAGGAATATCTTCATTGTAGGCTTCACCATGTTCATGGGACTTCTGGTTCCAAAGTGGCTGTTTGGAGCACCTGGATCCCTTACCACAGGTACTGGCTGGGGGTGGAGTGGGGTGAGGATTTCTGCATGCTCAGAGCTATAAGAAGTATAGCAAGACAAATGAAAAGGGCATGATTTTTTTTAAACCAGATGTTTTATTTTAATGACTTGTTTCATTCCCAACCAGCAAGACTATTTCTAATCCTGGCCTATAATAAGAGTTATAATAATCAAAATATCTGGACAGTACATGTAAACTCTGCCTGTGTTAATACATTCTGAAAGTACAAGTAATTCTTTACAAACTTATAATAATGAGATAACTTACAACCTTCAAACAAGCGTCCCTTGATCCAGGCTGCTGAATTAAGCTATATTGAAATTAAAGAGAAACAGAAATAAATGATTTTAGATAAATTGTTGAAGATGTTATTTTTCCCATATGAAGCTTACTAAGTGTGAAGATGTGCAGATAAGGACTTTATTTGTGTTATCACTCATTCTGTGGAGATTTAGATCTTCCTGGCTGTGGGATTATTATTTAGGAATTCCCTTTCAAATGTAATTGCTAGGCAAAAGCTCTATTTCAACAAATATCTTTTTCTTTTGTCACTTCTATTTTTAATTCTTTGCGGATTAAATTAGATCTACGCGGGAAATGTTACATATAAAACATCAGGACATGACATTGTTAAATTAATAATGATGCTCTTTCTACAGGCTATATCCCATTAGACCTCTTTCTGCTTTCTTTGTTGATGGTTCCTTCTTTTATAACTGGATTCCTATCCTTCTTCTTAGAAAACACAGTCTCAGGTGAGGAGACAGATTTACTTATTCTGATGAGTTATTGAGACAGGTCTTCTAAAGTTAATTATTCATAATTTAATGTTATTGCCAGAGACAATAATTGCTGCATGTAAGAGTTTGATAAGAGTTTTGGATTAGTCATATTGCTGAAAATTCTTTGTATATTTATTGATTAGTGGGAGTAACTGTTAATTTTAAGTTATTTTGATTGTTATTCTGAAGGTAGTTTTCTCAAAGCTTTTTAGAGATGGTCTATAATTATGTTGCATTCAGTGAACAGAAGTATACTTGCCTAGACTGTAAGATATACTGTTCTCAGTTGAGTCACCTTTTAAAAAATTCTCTCCTAAAATGTTAGCAAGGTCTTGTTATTAACGGCAGCAAGTCAAAACAATTTTTTAACCAAATTTTTATACATCTGATTCTTAGCTGCTTATGGACTTCTTTTATTTGCTTAGTACAGCACTTACACAGTTTTAACATTGCAAACTGCTTTGAGGGCCAAAAGATGCAATTTATATTATTTTACAAACAATGAAAAAGGAAATTTTACCTCATAATTACAATCTACATTTATGGATATTTTGAATTGATACGATCATTTTTTTCAAGGTACTCTGCAAGAGCGTGGACTACTCAACCCTTTGTCAACAAGAAATCTAGAAACCGGAAGCAACTCGCTTCAACACAGAAAAGAAGAGGATTCTGCACAAAGATGTAAACTACCTTTAAACCCACAAAGGCATTTGCTGGCATCATGGTGTAAAGGGTTTCCTTTCTGTCTTCTCTGTCCCCTTGTGAAAAGTGAACAGGAAACTATGAATCATTATCCGTTATCCAAAGAACTGCACCACTTAGATGAAGAAACCACAGATCTACTGGTGAAAAGGGAAACAGTGAAACTGGAGTCAGAAATAGAGCTGGAAACAGAGAAGAAATTTAAAATTATGCAAGGGGATTTGGAGAATCATAAGCATGGTAGCTCAATGGTTCATGAGATAATTCCTCTCTGTTGATTTAAAAAGAAGCATCTTTCCTATAAAAATATTCTACAAAGACTATATAAATTACTTTGAAATTTCAAACATTTTGTTTGCAAACTGCCTTGGAGACAAAAATAATGTGACAATCTTTGTTAAACATGTATTTTAAAATTCTTCCTTTAGCATTTCTTTGCCTGAGATATTTGTTTGTTTATTTCCATCTCCCCAACTTCCATTAAGAGATTTTATTTTTCCGCTTGAGTGAATAGTTACTCCACACTAAAATAGACAGTGTGCAAACCTAGACCAGAATTCTAAGCCCAATTATATTAAAGTGCCTGTATTGGATAATGAATCTGTGGGGTTTTTTGTACTTCTCTTTCATTAAAGATCTGAATCTTTAATTATTCAATGAAAACCTTTATTTATCACTCAGATTGCCCAGAACAGAGGTATTCCTCCCAGTGTTGTTAGGTTATATTACAATCATCTTTACTGACTTAGGCTGAAATTGTCTCAAAATCCAATAATTCTGAAGGTCCTACACACTGCAATTATGTATATTGGGTTTTACAATAAAAATGTATTTAATGCTTTATTTTACATATTTTAAAACACATAAAATATAGAAAACATAACAGCACAAAACATACCATTATGAACAATAGGACTATCAGATCTCGGCTTCAAAAATCTGAACTATTGTCAACAAAAAGTTGTCTAAATTTTCCAGCCAAGAACTGGCAATACAAGTTAACGGAGGAGGAAGGATTTACAGTATGCCAATTTATTTATTTTATTTTATTTTATTTTGAATTTGTATACCGCCCTTCTCCCTGAGGACTCAGGGCGGTGAACAGCCAAGTAAAAACATCAAGTACAAATATTAAAATACAGTTAAAATATACCTATATAAATTTGGCCCCATTAATTAAAAACAATAAACAAAACACTTAAAAACACTTAAAAAAATTAGGCCAGCCCGGCTTGCTGGAAAAGGAAGGTTTTAAGGGCACGGCGGAAGGCACCGAGGTCTTGGATTCTCCTTATCTCTGGAGGCAATTGATTCCAGAGGGTAGGTGCCCCCACATAGAAGGCCCTTCCCCTGGGGGTCACCAGCCTGCACTGTTTGGCTGATGGCACCCCGAGGAGGCCCTCTCTGTGGGAGCGCACAGGTCGATGGGAGATCGTCGGTGACAATCTCATTTTTGGGTCATTTTCTAATGGCTTGGAACATTTTGCTTTTCACATCAGGACCATTTTTTCAACAAGAGAGTCACTTTTCAAGATCCTTTTTATCTTGTCAATCAGTCAAGTTTATGGATTATTAGAAAGAATATTTGTAATAGATTTAGATAGTAAAGTTGAGGCAGACAGCATTTTTTTCTTTTTGTTCTGCTTTATTTTGCTCTTTTAAACGAGTAGCACATTACAGCTAGCAGTTAAATGCTAAAACGTTTTCACTTTGGTTTTCGGATTAAAGTAGAGCTTGCTTTCTGGACCGCTGAACTAGTGCAGGCTGCATCTTTTTTTTGGTTCTGAGCTTTACTATTATTTTACTAGAGGCGTTCAGGGGCTATCTTCGTGCCTGTTTTTAAAGAGCATATGAATGTACTGCATCCAATTTTAGTCAGAGGAGCCAGAGGAGTCAGGTAGCAAACAGCCTCAAGGCGCAGCAGGAGCAATAGGATTGTTTCCAAGACCTCTCCCCGCTTCCCACTGAGTAATCTCAGTAGTTCCGGTACTCCGTGTGGAGGGAGGGTGTATGTTTATATTATAAGGCAGGACAGCCAGCAAAGTACAGAAGTGCAATATTTGAAGTATCTTCTCCTGCCTCCACATCGCTAATTCTTAAGCAAACAAAACAATTCAATACAAAACAAACAACAAAAGCACGCAATATTACCCACCCTGCCCTACATGGACTCAGTGACGTCCCTTTCCATCTAACTACAACTCCCGGCATGCCTTGGGAGATAAGGGAATTGTGGGAATGGTAGTTTCTAATGGCTAAAACCTTTGGTAAGGCTGCATCCGGGAGGAGTACACTATGGATCATGGAAAACGCTGTTTTAAAAAACCCTCCTCGCGGCTGCAATTCTGCCTTTGCTGACAAAATGCTGTGAGAGCAAAGCCAAGGGAGGTTTTGTTATTGCGACCTGTCTTTGGATTTTCCTTCCCGTTACCTGACCTTGCCGGTAGGATTTCTTCCCTTTCTTTTTGCTTTTCCTAGCCCCCTTTTCCTGCTTCACCCCCACTTGGTTCTTGCCTTTTCTTTCTCTTGGAAACGTTTGAGAAGCACTTTAAAGATGAATTTGGTGCGAGTTACTCAGGTTGAGTCCAGCCTGAAATAATCTCAACATCTGTTGCTCTCAGAATATCTTCAAAATTCCCCTCAAAGCTGTACTGCCTGTAAATGCAAATTTTTAGATCTTTACCCCCCCCCCCCCCCTTTCTCATCATTCTCATCTTTTTCCTTCCTCACTACAAGTTCTAGGCACTTTGAGTACTGTGTATAGGTAGTCCTCGATTTACAAGAGTTCAAAATTACAACAGTACTGAAATAAGTAATTTATGACCGTTTTTCACACTTACAACGCTTGCAATATCCCCATAGTCACGGGATCAAAATTTGGATGCTTAACAACTGACTCACATTTATGACAGTTGCAGTATCCCAGGTCTTGTGATCACTTTTTGTGACTTTCTTACAAGCAAAGTCAATGGGGAAGCCAAATTCACTGAACAACCAGGTTTCTATGGAGATTCTCAGTCATCCAAGCACCTTTGGGTTAACACAGCCAGGTTATTCACTTAACAACTGCAGTGATTCACTTAGCAACTGTTGCACAAAAGGTCAAAATTTACTTAACAAATTTTTCACTTAGCAACAAAAAATTTGGGCTCAGTTGTGGTTGTAAGCTAAGAACTACCAGTACTAATTTGTGATTTTGATTTGGTCTATAAAATTACTGACTTCAGAAGGATTTTGGAGGTTTTGAAAGGAAAGCAGTTATATAAATCAAATATTTCTTTCTCTGGGTTACTTCCCCTGCTTTTAGTCATTCAAATCCAACATGGCTTAGATTCTTTATTTCTTTATTTTTGCTTTTTGGTTGCTGCCCCTTAATTATAGAGTTACCCCGGTTGTATTTTCAATCAAACTAATTTGATCGCAGATGACAGGATTTAATTGGAGCTAATGAAAAACTAAACAAATCCTCCTACACTGTCAAAATGTGCACTCCTAGGCATGTCACTTCTGAATCAAATTGTATAAGAGCAAGCTACAAATAATTTTATTTTTAGAATGTATATTGCTGGGTGAGCTATTGCAAACAATGGAAACACAAATAGCAGTCAGTTACTCTTGCTGTTCCGTAAGTTTCTGATTTTTTCCCCTTAAGCTTTAACCCTATCTTCATTCACCACTTTTTAAAACCTGCTTTGTGTACCTTTTATAATGTGGTGTGCTTTACTGTTTATTTACAATATTTTATGTTGCTTTTCATTAAAAGTATGCCAAAGTGATTTGCAGACAAAATTGATAAAATAAATAACTAAAGTAAAACAAACATAGAAAATATGAAACAGTAAAAACAGAAAACTGATTATAGTAAAGCACTATAATCAACAGTTGTTAGGTCAGATGACTTTCAAACTGGTAGATCTGGGGAATATCTGGAGGCAACTCCATAAATTAGTAATGTTTATCAAAAGTTTGTAAAACTTTCATAAAGGGAACTGCTAAATTCGCACTGGAAGTATGTAGTTCCAGACAGTAAAGCATCATCAGAACATAATTATTCTGTAGGCTGTGCCTATAGACCAGGGGTGAAATCTAAAAATTTTCGCTACTGGTTCTGTGGGCGGGGCTTAATTAGTGGGTGTGGCTTGTTGGTCAGGTGACTGGGTGGGCGTGGCTTGTTGGTCAGGTGGGCGTGGCCAAGTAAATGCACTTCTTTGCTTTTTTTAACCTACAAAACAAAACACTACATAACTGGCTCACCCACAATGTAAAAGCAGCTGTGCTAGACCCAAAATGGCCCCTGCAACAAGCAGGAACCTCACACAGGCACAAAAAGCCCAAAAAACCAACTTTCACACTTTACACACACACAACACAACATAACTGGCTCACCTACAATGTAAAAGCAGCTGTGCTAGACCCAAAATGGCCCCTGCAACAAGCAGGAACCTCACACAGGCACAAAAAGCCCAAAAAACCAACTTTCACACTTTACACACGCACAACACAACTGGCTCACCCACAATGTAAAAGCAGGGGCAAAATGGCCCCTGCAACAAGCAGGAACCTCACACAGCCACAAAAAGTCCAAAAAACCAACTTTCACACTTTACACACACAAAATTCCACATACAGCTTTGTGAGATTTTGTGTTTGTGTAGTTAGAGTGAAACACTACAGAAACACACTAAATCTCAGAAAGCTGCACAAATATTATTTTATTTTATTTTATTTTTATATAAAAGCAGCTAAATTTAAAACTTCCTAAACTTTAAATGGCTAGGTCTAAAAAAAGAACAACTAAAAAAACCCCAATTAACTATTTTTTTTTAAGCTCCCAAAGAGGAAAAAAACTTGCAGGCAGGCAGAAAGAGCTGCTCACCAATGAGCTTGATTGCAGGCAGGGAGATTCAGTTGCTTGCTGATGTAATGGATTGCAGGGATTACAGCAAGTGAAGCAAGGCAGGCGTGCGAAGGTAAGAAAGCTGGAGGCTGGGGGGGAAGGGATTTTTGCTACTGGTTCTCCGAACTGCCCGCCGCCATTGCTATGTACTCTCCCGAGCCGGTCCGAACCGGGAGCATTTCACCCCTGCTATAGACTATTAACTGCCATTTTATCTTACAACACAGGAATATATTTGGTGGTGATATTAAAACTATAACTAGGCATTAGTTTGTGATTGCAGGAATATATTTTAATGCTGCACGGTTTTGCACCTATTTATGCCAAGAAAAACAAACAAAAAATGCAGGCAAGTTTGGAGTAAGCCATGTTATATATCCGAATTTACAATACATTGAGAGCTTTTAATGAATTATACCAGAATTCAAAGCATGTTTTTTTAGAATGAAAACTCAGACCTTCATCTTCAATATAAAAATAAAGATTTTAAAGCTACGTTTTCCTGTACTTTGGCATGCTATGATAGGTGTTTGCAATGCTTTGCCAGTATCTTCAATGTATAACATATTTAAAGAAATAAAATCGAAGGATATTATTGTTTACAGGATGGAGACTTCAGATGACCCACAGATTAAACTCCTTCTGCAGCCTTGGGCTTCAGTTTGTTTTTCTGAATCTACCAGAATGATGGCTAAGGCTTGGTTTTGTGATTCTAGCTATATCTTGCTCCTCTCTGACCTCAGTAATATGTGGTATGAAAGTGCAAATACTGAAGTAATACAACAGAGGTCAAAGGTAAGTAAAAAATTAAAATTATGAAATCATTCAGGGTATTTTATTCTAAAGGTCCTCGATTTACAACCGTTCATTAGTGTCTATTCAGAATGACAAAGGCACTGAAAAAATGACTTATGACCAGTTCTCACACTTACAACTGTCTCAGCATCCCCAAAGTCACATGATCAAAATTAGGGCTTTTGGTAACTGGCACTTATTTATGATGGCTGCAACATTCCACGGTCACATGATCACCATTTGAGACTTTCCTGGATGTCTTCCAACAAGCAATGTCAATAAAGAGTGTTGGATTCACTTAATGATCTCATGATTCATTTAACAACTGCAGAAATTGGGTGTGACTCACTCACTTTGCTGAGCAATGTCAATTCTGGTCCCAGTTACGGTAATAAGTCGAGGACTACCTCTTTTCCAGTTTGATGCTTCCCAGATGTATTGTAATATAGCTTGAAAAATTGACAGCCTATATGTTATTGGATAGTAGAGTTTGTAATTTAGGACAGTGGTCCCCAAACTTTCTGGTTTGGTGGACCGGAGGGAAGGGAGAGGAGATGGTTCTGTGTGAGCAGCAGGGATGCCCACTAGCACATATAGCTCCATTTGCTTAAGCGGTGTGCGTGTGCACCCTCTGCTTGCACAAATGGAAATTCACCCACAAGTGGGCGAGCCTGCCATTTGTGCAAGTGGAGCTGCATGCGCTTGCTTGCCTGCCACTTGTGTGACCCAGTTCCGAATGGGCCGTGGCCCGGGGTTGGGGACCCCTGGTTTAAGATATCCAAACAAGGAAGGGTGGGTAGCTGGGTGGGTGGGTGGGAGGGAGGGGGGGAAGCTGGAAAGAACCGATCAGTCCACTTCAGCAGGTAGGCTATTAACCTAAGTTTAAAGGAAAATCCTAGGAAAAGGAATCTGCAGAGAAGTAATTCTGAATTACAAGAAGCAGATGCTACGTAAATTGTCATCTTGTTTCTCCACTTCACTAGGAAAAAGTCATCCAGGTCTGAAATGAAATTATAAAATGAAACCAATGTGTTATTCCCAAAACAAACCAAATATTAAGAAAGATGTCCAATCTGTACAAAAATATAGTTTTTGAGTTCTAGATTGGGCAGCATATAATTTTTTAAAAAAGAAATGACTGAATTTGGTCTCCCAGCAATGTCTTAGTATGGACTCTGAAGCTTCTGGACAGTTTAGGTGCTTACATACACAGCTATGAAATGAGATTATGTTATGTTCTTTGAAGAATATTATTATTATTATTATTTCATTTTATGTAGGAGCTGAATAAACGGCTAACTGCTCCTGTAGCCTCCATTCTGAACTGCCTGCAGAACCTGTTATCTCCTCTTTTGGAAGGGAAAGAGAACAGCTCCGTCTCCTTCTCCTGTCAGCTTAGCTCTGGCACACTTTTACTCCATGTGAAGAGTGAACTTCTAGGATTGCCCTTCTACTGGGATTTTCACTGTGGGGCAGCACCTCTTGAGATGGTGAGTTGAAGAATGATGTTTTCAAATAGGAGAAAAAGTTGAAAATTTCTGTTCTAGGGACATGATGATGTTTGGCTATCAGAAGATTCCTAAAATCTCCTTGGATTTGGAATTGCTGCATAGGCACAAATTAAAGACAGTATTGATGTAATATATTGAAGTGTCACTTTTCTATTTGTAGCTTTTGGTTCAACCCTGCCTGTTGGAAGATGCTCTAGTTCTGCCAGTAGTAAATGGCTTGTTTACCTATGGTTTACTAAATAGCCTACAGTTGGCTTTCATATCTTTATTTATTTATTTATATGCCACCCTTCTCCGGAGACTCAGGGCGGCTTACAACGCGTCAAGCAATAGCCTTCATACTTTTGTATATTTATACAAAGTCAGCTTATTGCCCCCACAATCCGGGTCCTCATTTTACCTACCTTAGAAAGGATGGAAGGCTGAGTCAACCTTGAGCCTGGTGAGATTTGAACTTGCAGTAATTGCAGGCAGCTGAGGTTAATAACAGTGCCTTAGTCTGCTGCGCCACCAGGGCTCTATATAACATGCGAAGTCAAGATAAAGCAAACCTTATTAACTAAATGAGCCATTGTGAAATTAGGAGCAAGGCTACACTGATAATCAATTGTCAGAAGATCATCAATTGTCAGAATAGTGTTTTTTTAGTGTAATACAGAACTTAGTGTACAAACATAGAGATATGGTGATTTTATACATATGAGTATGTGTATGTATAAAATCACCATATCCCAGTGATGGGTTGCCTCCAGTTCGGACCGGTTCGCAAGAACTGGTGGTAAAACTGGCGGGAGGCTCTGCCCACCGGCCCTGCCTTCATCAGGTTCTGCGCATGTGCAGAAGCTTCTGCACATGCGCAGAAGATCGCGAGTGAGCAAAGCAAGCACACACGCGCGGCCCTGTTGCGAACCGGTAGTAAAGGTAATTAGAACCAACCCCTGCCATATCCCTATGTTTTTACGCTATGTACGATATATATACCGTGTGTAGGTGTGTGTATGGCTTTATTTTGATGTTGTAAGATGCCCAGATTTCCTTGTAGTGAATTGGGCGGCAAAAAAATTTAATACATACATACATACATACATAGAACTGGTAGAGAGAAGTTCCCTGAGGATGGGCTCCAGCACAACTCCGAAAGTTCGGAAGACTAAACCTCTAGTCCTGGTGACTGACCCAGATTGGATTCTGCAACATTATCCTGGGACACAAATATTTGCCTTCATTCGTAAGAGGGGAGTGATTTATTCTCCAAAACACCAGAGGGCAGGACAAGAAGTAATGGGTGGAAGCTTGTTAAAGAATGATCCAATCAATATAAATAAAAATGTAAATGTTTGTTTGTTCAAAATCTTAAATCTCCGAAAGTTCTTCACTGATTGCTTTGAAATTTTGACACAACGTTGCATTTGAATACGTGGGTGTTTTTATATACCTATATTATATAGATGTCACACCTGTGACAGGTAAAAACATGCTTTTTTGAAAAACAGCGCCATCTGTTGGACATAAAAGCAACACACGCTATACTAAATATTTTACTATTCCATTTCAATGTTCACAAAGGGAAATTATTGGCACTCGGTCAAAAAATATTGTATACCCACAAGACTGAGCCATGGCAACGTGTGGCCGAATACAGCTAGTCTAGAAATAAGAAGAAATTTACTGACAGAACAATTAATCAATGGAATAGCTTGCCTCTTAGAGTTGTAGGTGTGCCATCAGCAGAGGTTTTCAAAAATAGACTGGACAACCATTTAACTGGGACGGTTTAAGCTCTCCTGCCTTGAACAGAGGGTTGGGCTAGAAGATCTCCAAGGCCCCTTCCAGCCTTATCATTCTATGTTTTAAGAAAATGGCAAGCGGATGATGTTTCAAATCAACTCTGCTAAAGTAAATGGATAAATATGCCATACTTAATGTTTAATTAATTTTAATTTTGCCGTTGGTACACCAGGGGGCACTCCAGGCTCAGGTAATGTACTTTTGCTGGTTCCCAAACATCTGGATTCCTTGAATTCTGAATTCCACTATTACACTCATATTGAAATAAGAGACATGCCTTTTTTTAAAAAATAGAGAGATGTGGTGACTTCGGTATAGAATGACTTTTTTTAGTTTTGCAATCTTGCAAGACTTGATAGTATTATTTTAAAAGGATTCTGGCCATGCTGGCTGATAGGATTTACAATATATTAAAACAACTGGAGAGAACTAAATTGGAGGAGGCAGATTTGGAATATTACAGAAGGATAAGCAAGGGCTGTTGGTTTTTGCTTCTTAATACATTTTCCCCTATTATTCAGGATGAAAAAGAATTTAGGATTTTTCAGGGAAAAGATGAATCTTAGCAACACCAATTACTATAATAGTATTTAAAAGTTATGAATGCATAGAAGAGACATATCCATGGCACCATCCTATTTTAAATGTAGTGATTCCTTTTGATTTTAGCATCTCTTCCCTCCTTGAGTTATAATTGCATAATTTCTTCCTACGTACCCTTTTGGATGATGTTGGACAAAGCAGAGACCATATCTGAATTATGAGATGCCTTTTTGCAGGAGAAAAAACAACAACCCTCTTCTATGTGGCCGATAGACTCTTCCAGAAGACAACAAGAAAGCAGGAAGTACATGCAGTGGTCTGCAATGAAATAATAGAGAAATCTTTTCAGACTTGCATATTACTTTTGCTGGTCTCCTATAGCAGCCCTCTCTAAAAATGTTGAGATGAAACATCAGTTATAAATGGTTGTTACCTGATGCTTGGCCCTCTGCTATCACTGCTGCTACTTATGCCCTTTTTTCTCTATGACAGATGTCCCGCCACCTTCTAAGGCCTCTCATGGCAATGAGTTTGGCCTTACACGGTCAGGTACAGGAGTTGGCATCTTTGCTGCTCCAGAAGGATGCAGAGATTGAAGACTATCGGGAGAGCGGAGCTACTCTCAGTCTAGGTGAGATGCTGTTTGGTCTCCACTGTGCTTTAAAGCTTTTCTTCTTCATCAATGCTGGCCCTGAGGGTGTTGTGGCCCGCCAGCGGCCAGCAGAATTGGCAGCAGATTCGGACAGTGAGGAGGTTGGGGAGGAACATGGGCCAGTCCTGGAGTCTGGTGAAGGCTCAGACGATGGCTCTGAGTCAGAGGTAGAGAGGGGGCCAAGGCCATCTGGTAGTTCTTTGCTGCCTCCAGAGTCTCCGGAGTCTGACATCAGCGAGGCAGAAGAACAGCGTGAGCCTGTTCCCAGTGTGCGCATACGCAGAGCTACCAGGAGACAGGAACAATTAAGGAAACAGGGTCGACTTGGGAGTAAGGTTTGGAGATGATTGGCCCCTCCCATAAGACATAAAAGAGAAGCAAATGGGATGTGAGCTTTTGCAGGAAGCAATTAGTTCATCTGGCCGATTCAAGATCTGAAAATTCTGTTTGTGACTCTGTGCCAAGTTTGGCCTTGTCCTGCATCTGGAAATTAGGTCTTTGGCAGCGTTCCACGTGAGATAGGTGGGTGTTGATAACCTTCCTCTGAAAAACTGTTTATCAAGCCTTGCAGACTGTAAATGAAAGTAATTTACAGCCATGTGAATTAAAGAGGTTTGCTGGGACTAAGTTTGTGCTGTTTACTTTCTAAGGAAGCCTAGGTCATCTTTTACTTTCACATGTGCGAAGATCCACTAAGAATTTGGAGCAAATGGAAACTGCTTTTCCATCATTCTTTCCACCATAAAGTTGTATTCAAACTCATGTTTCTGCTTGAGATATTGGCTCTTCTAATTCTTACCATCTGGAGAACTGAAAGATTCATGCCAGTTAGGCAAGAATTGGGGTTGAGGTTTTGATGAGTTTGGTTCTCTGAGACAAAACAGCAGTTCAAGAGCAAATAGAATTAGAATAGAATAGAATAGAATAGAATAGAATAGAATAGAATAGAATAGAATAGAATAGAATAGAATAGAATAGAATAGAATAGAATTCTTTATTGGCCAAGTGTGATTGGACACATAAGAAATTTGTCTTGGTGTATACGCTCTCGGTGTACATAAAAGAAAAGATACATTCGTCAAGAATCATAAGGTACAATACTTAATGATAGTCATAGGGAAACAGTCAATATAAATCTTAAGGATACCAGCAACAAGGTTACAATCATACAGTCATAAGTGGGAGGAGATGGGTGATAGGAACAATGAGAAGATTAATAGTAATGCAGACTTAGTAACTAGTTTGACAGTGTTGTGGATGTGACTATCTGAATTTTCTTTCAAATCTAAACAGCAATAGAGAGCTTGCAGGCATGGCTTCTTCAAAACTCTCCCTATTTACTTTGATATTTCTATTGCAGAACGTCTAAAAACAGAACCCTTTAAAGAAGAATCTTTCCTGCACACATTTGAGACTGAGGTACAATTTTCCTTTTATTATTTAGCATTTGTGCAGTGGGGAAAATGCTTCTCCTAAGTTAATGTAACAAACTCTATCATAATCAATTATGGACTCTACTGGTACATTGTTCTGAATGCTTTAATATTATATCTATTGGATGTCCTATTTTATTCAATATTTTATTTTGGTCCCATGCCAGATCATTTGATTGCTCTTTCAATAAACTTCATATATACTGATGAGCATTGCTTTGGTTGGCCATGGGAATGGGAAGGAAGGTCTTTGTTACATTAAGGCAATGTGGCTTTAGTATAGGATGATTTAATGTTTGTCTTTCTGTGCTATTATGCATTCATGCTTTGAAGACCAAAGAAAATGAAGCATTGTCGCATTATGCTAAGTAAAGGATCAGTTAGCATGATATCTGATTATATCATGGAGAATGAATTAGCTTGGAGTTTCAATGATATGTGAAACTTACCAATATAATATTTGCTTTATTATTTAATAATAATGCTAGTAAACAATAAGAAAATAATTGAAATGGTATGTGAAGCTATTGATTCTGTGAAATTCTCATAACCTGCAAAGCTATAATTTCCATACTTCTTTAAGAGGATATAATGTGGTTAAATTGATATTGAACAAAAGAATCAGTACAACAAATATTTAACAAATTATTTCCTCTTGCCTACCATTACTATTAAAATTTCAGAGATCTCTTGTAGAAACTTTTATCTTGATAATGCCAATGTTAAAACCCTCAAATGGCCAGAGCTGAGAATATTAAACACTACTTATTGCTCTTATGTAGCTTATTCTTTGTCAGCTCTGTTTATTATTACTATTATAGTTGGTCACATAATCAGACAGATGTTTAGACTAGATTCGGCATTTTAGTCCATCTATCGAGTCCTTCCCAAGGATTTGGGATAGGCCTGTGATGGCGAACCTATGGCACACGTGCCACAGGTGGCACGCGGAGCCATATCTGTGGGCACGTGAACATTGCCCTAGTTCAGCTCCAGTGTGCATGTGTGCGCTGGCCACCTGATTTTTGGGCCTTCCGGGCCCACCGGAAGTCGGGAAAAAGGCTGTTCTGGCCTCCGGAGAGCCTCCGGGGGGTGGAGACCTTCTTCGCCCTCCCCAGGCTCCAAGAAAGCCTCTGGAGCCTGGAGAGAGCGAAAAACAGGCCTACAGGGCCCACTGTGCCATCATGTGCCAAAAGTGGGGGGAGTGCGGGGGGGTCGCGCACGCATGCGTGGTGGGGGTGAGGCATATTGAATTATGGATGTGGGCACACACGCGAGCAACACCCCCCCCCCGCGACCCCCGCTTTTGGCATGCAACAGCAAAAAGGTTAGCCATCCCTGGGATAGGCAATATTGTTGTCTGATGGTGTTAAAAGTATTGTTTCAGGATGTAAACTGTTCCAAGTAAAGCTGCTTTTTGCAATTGATGGATGGTAAGTTTGTCAATGCCTGAATAAGGTTGCTGGGCAACAGCCTTCCAACACACTAAGGGAGGAGAATTAGACATGTTTCACCTCTTTTATTACTGTAGGGTATGCTCAAACATGGCCACACACCAGGGGTGAAATGCTACCAGTTTGCATCGGTTCGGGCCAACTGGTAGCAATGGCGGCGGGTGGTTCGGAGAACCGGTAGTGGCGGCAGTGCAAGGCTCCACCCACCCGCCTGGACATCGTTACTTCCTGGTTTTAACCAGGAAGTAACCTGTTTTTTACCCTCTGCGCGCAGAGGGTCCAAAATCGCACATGACGCATGCGCACTTCCGAATCGGTAGGGAAGGTAAGTAGATTTCACCCCTGCCATACACCTATGCTTGATCAGATACATCTTTTGTTCTCCTCCACCAGTACTCCAGAGCAATTTCTCATTGATTTGTGAGACAGTTCCTTCAAGGGCCTGGTTGTTTGCTGGCTGTAAGAGCTACCAGAGACCTTGATGAGAATGTACCCAAGCAGGGTGGCAGAAGAGACCTCTGCTCTTATTTAGCAGCTGAGGCACCCTGAATTTAGTTTACATAAAAGCAGTGGTAAGAGTATTCTTGAGGCTCATTGTCGGGTATGCAAGAACTCAGACTGGTTTTATCTAAGAGGTCTCATTTGGAAGTCCTTTCTGCTCTTTTTTTTTTTTTTTTTTTTTTGAGTGACTTTCCAAGGCCGAATAGCCCATCTGCATAATTTCCTTTAAAAGAACTGCCAATATACAGCCTGATGTTCCTTTTAGGACAGTACAGTGTAAGCAACAAATCTGAAAGCAATTAATGTGTATAGTATGACTTCCTCCCCCCACAGAAAATTTTATGCAGTGCCTAGATTTACCGTTTGTCTGGTGGGACTAATTCAGTTTAGTAGTTGTCAGATTATGCAGAATGTATCCGATTGCCAAGTTGTTGAAAGTTCTTCTCAATAAATGGTTCTAATTGGTGGTAACCAGGGAATTGCTCTTAGTAATTCAGCAGCCGTAGCTCAGTGAAAAATAAGATGGGTATAAAACTTTTCTGTTTAATCACAAACATCTCCAAGCAGGGCTGCTAAAGATTTCTGTCAAAAACTCGGGAATGATACTATTGATGGCCTGTTTAAGCTATAATTTGCTTTGTATGGTACTTTGCATGAAGCCAAGTGTTCTGGTTTGTAAATTTTTATGGTTTAGCATGTGGTATGAACCAAGCTCCACTGTGGCTTGTTCAAGAAACCATGTTTAAAGCAGTCATGATGTGTAAACTGAGCCAGTGTCATATTCACTTGATGTACTATTTTTGAAAAACAGAAGATTGTAGACCTTTTCTTGACTTGAGCTACACCTTTGCCATAATTGTCCGTAGAATTCCAAAAATATATATGGAGTAAAAAGACTAATTGAAAACCTTTGCTGAGAAAAAAAGGATTAGTGAGTCAGTGCTAGATTGTTGCAGTGACAAGCTTTGAGAAAACTAAATAGAAGGTGATTCTCAGATTAAAATAAAAGTTAGAGGAATCTAAGATCCTGGAGGAAGAATCACCCTTCAGAACAGAAATGTGTGGATCAGTGGTGAAATCCATTTTTTTTTACTACCGGTTCTGTGGGCGTGGCTTGGTGGGTGTTATGTGGCTTGGTGAGTGTGGCAGGGGAAGGATACTGCAAAATCTCCATTCCCTCCCCACTCCAGGGGAAGGATACTGCAAAATCCCCATTCCCTCCCCACTCCTGGGGGAATGATATTGCAAAATCTCCATTCCCACCGCACTCTAGGGCCAGCCAAAGGTGGTATTTGCCAGTTCTCCGAATTACTCAAAATTTCCACTACCGGTTCTCTGAACTGCTCAAAATTTCTGCTACCTGCTGGATTTCACCCCTGGTGTGGATGTAACTATATGTTCATATATGTGAAATGTTAAATGTTATGCAAAAGAGGACATGTGGCCAGGTAAGATGCAAGAACATTTTTAAAAGGCCACTTGAGATTTTACTTTGGAGTATTCCTTTTCAGTTTTGTAGGAGTATGTAACATTCAATGTGTTTTAAAAGGGAAGATAAATTTGTAATTATGTTTTTTATAAGATCTTGATTGAAGCCTTCTAGCTTTAACAGTTTCGTGTGTGTATGAAGCTTTTCCATTCTGGTGACTAGATAACTATATTCATCATCTCCAACCATGCAGGGAATTATGGGGAAATCCCAGTACATTTAGAGGGCTCCAGGTTGTAGGAAACTAATCTATGCGATGTCTGTACTAGGCTAGACAGCTGTTACCTTACTGAGTTGCTCTGCAGGAGATTTTCCTTGGACAATATGTACTGTAGGGTTTTATCAGTAGTCATAACTATGGTCATGAAGAGCTCTTGTGTTCATAGGGCTGAAAGTTTACTTCGTCCTTAGTTAAGAGAAAAAAAAAAAAGCCATGTATTGTAAGTTGCTTAGGTATAACAGATTTAAATATTGCCTGTCTCCTGATAAAAATTGCCCAGAATATTTTTAAGTACTATGGTCCTGATTTTGCTACACATCTGCCCATCCTTGCACAATTTTCTCCAGCAAACAGGATGTGGAAAGGTGAAAGATCAATCTGGGCTGGACCAGAAGGATGTACCATCAAAATAAACAATTCTGAAGAGGAAGATAAACAAACAGGCGGTTCCCCGATGTGCCTGTCACTCCTGGGCAGGCTAAAAGCAAAAAGTGGGCTATCTATGAGAGTGTGGCCCATACTGACCACTGACCACTGACGTCAGTAAATTCTGGGTCAAAGGTAGTATTAGAAGAATTGGAAAGACTGATGGGAGGAGGGGATTTCTTGGTTGGGCCCAGGGAGGTCTAGACATGGGGTATATTTGCATGTCTTGGAAACTATATAGGGCAGGGGTCCCCAAACCTGGCAGCTTTAAGACTTGTGGACTTCAACTCCCAGAATTCTCCAGCCACCATAGCTGGTTGGAGAATTCTGGGAGTTGAAGTCCACAAGTCTTAAAGCTGCCAGGTTTGAAGACCTCTGATATAGGGACTGTGGAGCAGGAACTAGAAGACCCAGGAAACTGGAATGTCCAGGTAGAGACCATGATGTTTTTGGCCTAACGTCTCGATGATTGAGAATTCTAGGAACTGTAATCTTAATACATATGGGGAGGTGCTTGTTTGGGGAAAGTTTTATTATTATTATTATTATTATTATACAAGGTAGGAATATAGACTGAAATAAAATCCAGGACTTATCTACATATGACAGAATGTCACAGTATAAGTTGATGGAAGAATAAAAAAAATGGCAGACGATACTTTTTTGAAGAAAAAGAAGGATTTTTTAAAATGCTCTCACTATTTTAACCAATTATAATTCCAGGATGATTAACTTGATAGGACATATACTTGAGACAGGCAACCTTTTTTATTTTGAGGGTGTATTTCAAAATTTAAAACAGCCTCTTGTTTGGGTCCTCCAAAAATAAGTGGACAGTGTGGGCCATGGCCGATTCTTCTGCAAAAGGTTCTTCTGTTGGGCATGGCTTTTCACCAAAATACTGGTTTTCTAGAGAGCAATCTGGTGATGATAACTCCCTAGCTTCCTTGGTCACATGTGGGGTGGTGATGGGGCCTTGGAACACTTTCAAAAACAAAGGCTGGAATACTCATCGTTTAATTTTTGTAAAGAATGCTAATGAGGCTTGGGTGCATTCTTATGAATAGCAATGATACCAGAACGTGGTGCTTTATTGTGTTACCTGTCAAATTTTTCATCATGGTTTCGATACATGATTGGTATGTGTCACATATGAGCATTCCTGCAGTTGATAAATTATTCCTTTGCTTTTTATTTGCATTCCCTTTGACTATCAATAAGGCTGCATCTGAATTTTTTTTTTTCACAAGACTTCTTTTAATTGATAATTTTGCTATATCTCACATTATTGTCTCCTCATCAGGGTCTTTTTTGTGTCATATAGAGCCCTTGAAAGTCCTTTTATAGAAAATGCATTCACTTAGGCAATAATTGTCAGTCTTTGTGTGTAGGTGAGGGGGGCACTATTTGTTTCTTGCTGTCATTGTAAAGGCTTTACTATAGTTGTTCACTGCAGCTTTAGGCTGCAACTGGGTTGGATTGGGTTACTTTACTATTAGGTTATGATATTGTGTAATTCTGTGTTTTCTTTGTCATGAACTGCCTGGAATCTTTTTTATTGTGGTGGTTTACACATCTTGAATAACCAAAAATAAAAAATGAATGACTAAGGCAGGTTCAATGCCAGGAAAATCTAATCCCCAAAAGTTTAGGAACCAACAGTAAGGTGCACCAGTATCTAAAAAGAAGCCACTTACCATAATATTGCCTTCCTTCCAACCCTGCTGAATATGACTTAGAACAACACTCTCAAAGCATACTTACGCCACGATTCCATGAGAATACATAGTAATACAGGCAACAAGTGGAGAAGTCAAGTGATTTATCATTCTGAAAGTAGCAGATCTCATGTTAAGGAGTGACAAAGTTGCTAGGTGGGTCTTCTTAAAACCTGAGTAATAGAAGAAGTATGGAATAACTCACCATCTTGCTTTAGGTTCTACAACCCTTTTCTCATGTAATTTTTTTTTCTACTGAGTGGGTCAGAATCAACAAATTTATGAAAACCCATTTCCGGAAACGTGGAAAAACTTTCTAGCTAAAGTATTTGGAGAATTGCTATGGGGTGGATGGGAACAATTTCCTAAACATCCTCATTCTATTCCATCATTATTAAGACTGTTCAAAGAGTTGAGTCACAACAGATCTATTTTATATCCCTTGACCAAGAGCACCTTAAGCAAAAAACGGACCTTAAACTGAATGGCATAAGAGGCAAACTATATTCAATCCGTGCCTTATCTTTTGACTATGCTTATGTAGAGCGTTATCAATTATTTATGTGGAAAAAGTCAGCTCTGCTGCTTACTTTCTGTTTGATAAGGCAGAAAGTGATGTATCTATATTTACGGTAGATGGCAACAGATTTATATTGGTAAACATAATGCATCTGGAATCATAGCAAGTTTAATAGCCTGATATGCTTGGCTTCGTGGTTTTGGAACTCAGTAATCTTGCTTTTGATAGTGATCATTTGCTTTATGAAAAGATGAGTTATAAGATGGATTCAATGGTATATGTAAACTGGTCCCTTAATCAGGTGATTCTTGGCCTATTTTGTCTGATTGCCCCAGTATTTCAGTGTTTGAGATATATTTGTTTCTGTTAAAGCTACTTCTCTGAAATCCAATTCGGTCACAAGCAAAGATACATTCATCAAGAATCACAAGGTACAACACTTAATGATAGTTATGGGGTACAAATAAGCAATTGAATCATATTAGGAAGCAGCATTAAGGATACCAGCAACAAGGTTACAATCATACAGTCATAAGTGGGAGGAGATGGGTGATAGGAATGATGAGAAGATTAATAGTAATGCAGACTTAGTAACTAGTTTGAGTGTTGAGGGAATTATTTGTTTAGCAGAGTGATGGTGTTCAGGAAAAAAGATTTATTGGACATAAATATATAATTATATTTATCTTGTCTTGGTCTTTCTGTGTACCACAAGAAGCTGTATCTTTCTCCAGCTCAGTCTCTTGGCTTTCTAAATAAACAAGATCTTAGATATTGCTTTCTTGAATGAATGTATAGAAATTTCTATTTTTCAGCATTTACAGGGCCTCTTGTGTTACTAGGTATTACTAACATACAGTATATCCTATTCTGTATGAGCTCTGCAATTTTGGATCATCTGTCACTTTCCACCTCCATTGCCTGCCCATGCTCTCCAAACTCATTACTAGAAGAGGTGTGTTTCTTTGCCTTTGATAGTGCATTTTTCTCAGATTGTTTCCCCCCCCACCCCATAATCACTATCTTAATTGCAAATTATTGATGCTTTCTTTTGCAGGTGGGGAGCACGTTGTCAAAGTCTGTTTATATCCTCTCTTCAGTTATGAAACACTAGTTTTATATCAACACACTACAGTGTAGCTTTTACAGTGTATCCCAAAAGACTCTACAACCATGATGGCGAACCTATGGAACGCGTGCCGGAAGTGGCACACAGAGCCATCTCTCCGGGCATGCCAGCCGTCGCCAGTTGATCTTCTGGGTTCTGGTGCGCACATGCACACCTGCCAGCTGGTCTTCACATGCGCATGCGTGCCAGAAACCGGAAGACCATGTGACCGGCACGCATGTGCATGCCGAAAACCGGAAGCTCAGCTTCCCAGCGCACACATGCGTGCCAGGGAGCTGCTCTTCTGGTTTCCGGCACTCTTCCAGCGCTTTCCGGAGCTGCTCTTCCGCGCTTCCCCCTGCATGGGCATGCACGCTCCCGTTTCGGCACTTGGTGCCAAAAAGGTTCACCAATAGTTCTCTACAATATATCCCAGAGGTGCTTTTCCAAAGTCAACTGGACTGTCTTGGGTTTCTTTTTCCCTTGAAAATGTTTTGTTTTTCATCCAAGAAACTTCTTCAGTTCTGTCCTACCCATGAACCAGAGAATGCCTCATAGTTTTCAAGGAAAACTATGGTCACAGTGGTCTTGGGGATGCTTTCCAAAAGGCAATTGAGCTTTCTTGGTTTTGTTATTCTAAACCTCTTCAGTAATGTAGATATGACTTTCTTTTTTTGGTGAAATACTGGTGCATGGTCTCCAATTTGACTCTGATAAGTAGGATAAATGGTAGTAAGCATAAAACTTATCAAAGAAAGGCAGGCCACATTCTGTCTAACACATAGTTTAATTTCTTCTTTTCTTGTGGAGGTATGCGGGTGATCTCAAGGAACCAACTGGCAGAACAGGATTGCTTAGCCTTGATTGTAAATAGGTGGCTTTTTATCATTGTGACCTGTGGAAAGATTAAACCTGTTGATCTCAGTTTCCTTGTTAAACTGGAAGCTCATTCCATCCCATTTAACTTTTCATAACTCCCTCAAAATTTGATTACATTATCAGGCCTAGGAGCCCGAAGGGAACTGTGAGTTATTGAGGTGGTTCCACAATTGTTAATATTTGTTGATCTCTCCTTGCCTTTTGATTGTTATAATAATGTTAAAATAGAAATTTTATTGCTTGCTTTCATATAATTATTTTTTATTTTTTATTGTATGCCACTCATCTGGGCAATATGATGAATAAATAAAGCTTTTCTAAGCTGTGAACAGAGCCTCTGTTATGGTGGTATTGCCTCAGACTAGCTCCTATCTTTCTAGTGTCTCTTTCCCCAGCAAAATCTGATGCCATTTTAGCTGGTCAATCAGTGTAATACATATTATGATGGAAACCTGAAGAGGAGAGGTATTCATTATATAACAATTCTTGCTTCTTAATGTGGCTGCTTTAACTCACATAGAAGAAACATGTGGTACCTTTCAATCTATATACTATACTATTTTGAATGTTTTATGGATGATTACTTATCTTTATAATTCTCCCCTTTAAAAGTTTCCTTGAACATGATAAGCATGTACCAAATATAAAGTGGTCAGCCCAAATCTCTGCGTAAGGGAGCATTTCAGTATATAGCCTTCGAACCAATGGTCATATGTGGCACAATTTGGGAAGAATTTTATTAGCAAGGGCAAAAAGTGTGCCTAGCAATCTTGTTGTGACCTTCCTCTCAGATGTGTGTAGCAACAATGTCCCAAGAGGCAAGTAGCTCTGTAAGGTGCTTTAGAGAGTTTGCCTTCTATTGCTAAAAGAGCACCAAGATCACTGGAGAAAGTGGTAGACCAGGATCTCTATAAAGCAAGGGTGTCAAACTTGATTTTATTAAGGATCACATTGGGATTGTGTTTGACCTGGGGGGGGGGCAAGGTGGGTGTTGCCAGTTTGACGTCATTCTTGTCAGGGGCACCTGAACTCCATTTTTGGCCATGACAGCCTCCTGCAACCCTCTGCCAGCGAAAACGGAGCTCGGGAGGGCCTCATGTGGCCCTCCCCAGCTCCATTTTTGCTGGCAGAGGCACTGCGGGCCAGTCCTTCACTGTTTCCAGGTTGGCACTGCGGGCCAGAGCTAATTACCCTTTGAGTTTGACACCCCTGCTCTAAAGTAACCTGCTTGTCAGAGAGGCCCTGGTTTACTGTTTAAATACTGCCTAATCTGCCTGCTTTCATTCAAGAAATTAAACCAGATCTTCGCTAAAGCGGCTTGCTTGATGGATTGATCCTGGTCTACCAGTTAGAGAAATACCGGTCTAACAGCTATTGCTAAAGCAGCTTCCAGATTATTAGAGAATGTCCTAGATAAGGACTGCTTTTGCCTGTCAGGCCACTGTTTTTTCCTATGTGGATCTGCCAAGCAAGTTGGACTAAGATTGCTGGAGTGATATTCATATTTATATGAAGGTTGCATCAGGTGACTAAATCTGCTACTCTATCCCTCAGAATCTGTGTTTCCCCAACCTTTGGGTACAATTGGTGAATGGTTTTCTTACTGGCCTGGTGATCAATCAATTAACTTTCCCTGCAGAAATCTGTTAGGACATTGTCAACTGCTTGTAATTTTGGTGAGGCATCTTATTCCTCCATACTTTGCTGCCTTCTCACAGACTGGTGGTAAATATATTAAACCAGCTATTATATGGATGGAGTCAAAGTTAATACTTTTCTATTTTTGTTTTCTTTCATTTTGTTTTTTTTAGAACTCATGAAGTTAGAAACTGAGAAACATAAAAGGTTGTTCAATATGGAATAGATTGCTAGTTCTTCCCCAGCATACAGAACATGGACTTTTCCATTGACAATGAACTAATTTGAAATTATCTGAGCAATGTTTGGTGAAGTCTCAAAAAAGAGAATTAAATTATATAAAGTTATCAGGGAATATTGGTCTAATACCGTGATGGCAAAAATATGGCACGCGTGCCACAGGTGGCACATGTAGCCATATCAGTGGGCCTGCGAGCTCAGCTCCGGCGCGCATGTGTGTGCTGGCCAGCTGATTTTCAGGCCTTCTGGGCCCACTAGAAATAGGGAAACAGGCTGTTTCCTGCTTCTGGAGGGCCTCGGGGGAGGGAAGGCCCATTTTTTGCTCTCCCCAGCCTCCAGAGCCTTTCTAGGACCTTGGGGAGAGTGAAAATGGCCTTCCCACCTGGAGGCCCTCCGGAGGCCAGAAAAGGCCCATTTGCCAACTTCCAGTGGGACCAGAAGGCCTGTTTTTTGCTCTCCCCAGCCTCCAGAGCCTTTCTAGGAGCCTGGGGAGGGTGAAAATGGCCTTCCCCACCCGCCAAAGGCCCTCTGGAGGCTGGAAACGGCCCGTTTGCCAACTTCCGGTCCCACGAGGAGCGGAGGGGGGAGTGCCAAGAGCAGGGGGGCGCAGGGGCGGGGCGCATAGAATTATGGGTGTGGGCATGCATGTGTGTGACCCCCCCTCCTGGCACGCGATGGCAAAAAGGTTATCCATCATTGGTCTAGCATCTTGCCTAATTCCTGTTCATCATAAAATACACATGGTTGCTAGCAACTGAACAATCCAGATTGTTTTTCATTATAACTTTTAACAGTTTTTTTTAAGGGCAAAATGCATAGTGCTGTTTATAATCTTTCCATTTTCTAGAAACCATCAGTTTGAAATAGAACAAAAGGTATAGAATAGCCCCTGAGAGAGAAATGGAGAGAGCCACAATCCTTGTGACTGCGTAATCTTGTTCAAAGAGAAGTATTATCTACACAGTAATCAAGTTCAGGACTGCCAAACTAATTTTATGTGTATGGACTCATGTTCCCACTTAGCCAGCATTTCTGCCCCTCCTACCTGTTTGCTAATGAGGCATTTGTCAGAGAGTGAACCACTGTATTTATTTATTGATTTCGGCAGAATCAGGAGAAGGGTGAGTTGGTTCAATATAGCAACCACAAAGAGTTTATCCTGCCTTATGAGTCAGTTGGGATGCATGTTGCTGAAACCATACTGGGCACAACAGTCCCTGAAATAGAGACAGACCACAGGTTTGGGAACAAGCTCCACTGGCCAGAGCAACAAGGCCCTCATTGGCTGTGGTGTTGGGATACATTTCTACTATACCTGGGTTCGTTTCTATGGGATCCATTCTTAAAAGTGTTGCGTGCGTCACAGGGGTGAGCATCTGAATGGAATACTCTGGTGGTGTTTCTTATAAAATAGATTGGGACATTTGTATTTGAGCCCTTCTGACCCTATTCCAAATTATGGAAGAGTAGTACCTCATCTTCTCTCTTTCCAAGGCAGACCACAAAATTCAGCCCTCTTTTTCTTAAGGTTCAAGCATTGCTGATGCCAGTCAGAATATGAATCCTCCATTTCCCTTCCAATTAGCAGATAGATTATATTTAATCCATGTTTATTTCTATACTTATTTGATTAAGAGAGTCTTTCCCAATTTGGTGTCTTCAAGGTGTGTTGCAGCATCCCCAGCCAGTTTAGGTACTTCTCAGTAACTTTTTAATTGTATTTTATTGCAGGAGATTATAAATACCAATTATATTCTTTTTCTCAGACCAATTAGAATGATAGTAATAGGATATCGTAAACTATGTATTGTTTCTGGACAGGATGATTCCAAGGTTACTGTAGAAGAGATACCTTGATTTTTTTCTTTCTTTCTTGATGAGGTCTGCTTCAGATGTTTCATAGTGGAACCTTCCTAAACTCTCTGAGAAAGCCAGTTCTGGTGAAGAGTAAACATTAACCTCCCTTTGAGTAAACCACAGCAATAGAGTGTGAATGTCTTGTTCAAACATGTTGCCTGCTGAGCATAAAGGCCATTTAGATGGAGGAACAGGTATGTGGAAGAACATTGGAGAAGAAGGTTGAAGGAGATCCTAAAGAATCAATAAATATTACATAAATATCTCTACAGAGGAAAGAACCTGCGGGATTATCCTTATCAAGCCTGTTCTAGCAAACTCCCCCACGCTTCTATGCTGTTTGCCCTTGACTAAACTGATTGCTTTAGGCAGAAAAGAGATCTAGTTCCTCAAGATCAGAGGTCTTCAAACTTGGCAGCTTTAAGACTTGTGGACTTCAACTTCCAGAATTCTGGGAAGTTCACAAGTCTTAAAGTTGCCAAGTTTGAAGACCTCTGCTCAAGATGGAAAGTCTTCCTTGGGAGGGAAGAAAGGGTGCTAGAGCTAAGGAGCTGCTTATATATTTACAGATGTGGCTGGAAGGTTTATTGAGGCTGCTGGGGCATATTTTGAATGTTACTTTAGATTGCTTGGGCTCCAAAAAGTCCTTTTATTATTATTTCAAATCCTGTTTCTGAATGCTCAAGAGAATGCACTTTGGTAATTTTCTACCCCTTTGGGGAGTCCATTCTTTGCTTTCTATTGCTCACTAGTGAGCTCCCCATTTCTTAATTTACAAGGATCTCTGCTGCACTATAAAGCCATGGACCACTTGTAGCTCTGGAAGATGTTAACCATAATACAGTTAATCTTTGCTTAACAACTGACCTGTTTAGTGGCCAAAGTTATGCCGGCTCTGAAAAAGTATCTTTATGACTGGTTGTTATATTTGTTACAGTATCCCTGTGGTCTAATGATGAAGATTCAGGCACTTTACATCTGGTGGGTGTTTATGACTGACAGTGGCCCATGGTCACATGATGGCTATTTGTATGCTTCACAGCTGGCATCCAACAAGCAGGGTCATTGGAAGAGCCAGCAGTCTAATCATATGTCTTGGCCATGTCTTGCTTAACAAGTTGCCAGTCCTAATTGTGGTAGTTAAGCAAGGACTACTTGTAGAGATAAAAAATGATGCATGAAAATACACTAAGGCAACAAGAACAACAAAGGGAGGGAGGGAGGGAGGGGGAGACAGACAGATTATGGCTCATTCTTTCTTTTTGTTGCCTGTTATATTCACTTTGAAGTTTAAAAATTACCAAATATCTAAATTTGAGCTTCCCTTGACTCTTAAAGCTAAGCTAAATGTTATCTTTCTCATTGGCCTGGAAACCAATTTTTGCCATTGTCTTTAGTCATGTTAGTGTATCAAATCAGATGCATTCCATATCTCTGAAGGGTTGGTTTCAGAGGATGAGGAGTTTCAAGGAGAGCAAGGGAAACTACTGCATAGGTGGTAATTAATGTGCTTGAAGAAATTTATGTAGTATTTGGGTTGTATGCCTATTTTGAGATGCTATTGTAGTTTCTTATTCACTCTGATATCTATCTGTATCTATTCTATCTATCTGTATGTATAGCTATATAGACACACCTCACTAATTACTATACTATACTATACTATACTATACTATACTATACTATACTATACTATACTATACTATACTATACTATACTATACTTTGGTGTTGGAAGCACTGAAACACTTCCATGGTGACCAGCCGGTGACATTACTGTTTCCTGGGGGACACCCAATTGGGGGCTCCTTTCATATCCCCATTAATGGGACAACTGAAGTGGTACTTATTTATCTACTCATATTTGCACACTTTCCAATTGCTAGGTTGGCAAGAGCTGGACTGAAAGACAGGAGCATGACACCCCATAACAGTCAGGCTTCGAATGTGGGCTTGCAAATTGTCAATCCAGCATCCACACAAGCCACCACTCTCTATAGATACCTCCCTAAAATGTAATGTATGAAGAGATACTTAATTACATAAGCGTTGTTCCAATTAGATACATTGTAGTATAATAAATGGGAAAAAAGCTATATGATACGGATTTTCCAAATAATAATTATTTTAAATATTGTGACTTTTTCATTATCCAGCACCTTGACATTTCTTGGATTTTATTCCTCAACTAATGAATTTATCACACAAGCTGCTTTTATCAGTCTCTTTAATTTGGAAACTCAGTTTACCCTAAATATCAGAAATATTTTGTTTAGTTTTTAATAGCTTTTTAAATTGCTGGTTTCTGATAAGCTTGAAAAGTGTTAATTTTTCAAGCTCATATGTGCTATTCTCTTTGCTAGAAGCATCACCTAAAGGGTAGCATTTTGAGAAAGATTGCCTACTGAGAAGGACATTTGGGGTAGTTTGTCCTCCAAGATCAAGCCCAGTGGTTGTCTTCTACTAACGACAAAATTTTCTTAACCTTAAGCTGTCTTCCTGATCTAGATTTACTCCAATCATTGGCAACTATCTGAGAGGTGTTGTCTTTCAGATGGCTTCTTTGGGCTTGGTTGAGATATATGGAGATCAGAACTGGGTGCCCAGAACTTTTGTGGTTTTTCTAACTGAGACAAAAGTGACTCAGTATGTAGGGAGAGCTTTTCCAAGCTCCAATCCCACACAGGAAAATATTGGAGAAGCACTAGCCTCATCCCTCAGAGGCCTTCTTCTCAGCTCCTTTAGCTGGATGAAATGGCCACTATTCTGCCAATCTGCATATGCCTAGACTGTCCCATTCTATGTACAGCACTCATGGCTAAATATATATCTTCATGTGGAAAGTTCAGAGACATGCCCCATCTCTATGGCCTCTTTTCATGGCCAGTGCTAATGAGATTCGCTTCTTCCCTAGGTGATATTTTGTGGGACCAGGGGCTTGTCAACTGGATGATCTCTGGCATGGGTCTTGGCAAATATTTACCAGAAAAATAAGGTGGGGAGGGGGACATGTTCTATATAAATTTAGAATTCTGAAAATAGAGATTAAGTGAGTGGGAGAAAGAGAAAGAAAGACCAAACCAGAAAATACAGCCTAGTCTGTTCACGAGCAAGGGAATAAAAATGGAAGATAAAATGAGCAAAACCTCGGCAGTAAAAACAGCATCTTGGTAAATAGTCTATTAAAAACCCAGCTGACCTGCTTTATGGCTTTCTTGGCTGCCATTCAGCAGGCACTGGGGGGAAGGTAGCAGGAGCCGGCGGGCGGCTACTGCGCTCCCCTCTTGGAATGGGGTGTTAAATTTAGCCACATAATAACGGCCCTGAGGAAGCAGCCTCTTGTCGACCACACAGTAATTACTGCTTCCCTTCTGCATCTTATTTTCTTATTACGTTCCTCCTTTCCCCAAATGGTGCAAGAATTGTGCAAGAGCGGTGATCTGATCTCTGCCTCATTGGGGCTGCAACTTCAGTGAACATTTGAGCAGAATTTGAGGCAGTGCAAAGAACCTGTATGTGTGTATTTGGAATTTAAATTGAACTGCTTTGGATGAGGTTCATGGGATCTATCTACACCCCCAAAATTGAAAGAGTAGGTAATAATTTGGATAAATAGCCAGAAATCTTTAAATCTACTTTGACCTGCAACTCTTATATCAAGAATTTTGGGAGTCTCGAAGATCTAACAGTAGGATAGATAGACTTAAAGTATCTTCTAAAAGTCTAGTTGAAATAATTGCTTTGTAAAGTCTCGTTTTCTATTTCATTTAGTTCCTAAACAAATAGGAGAATATTCCTGTAATCAAAATGTGATTTGTTTGCATTAGAGTCTTTATTCTGAATAGCATCATATTTTAAATTTTTATAAACTACAGTATGGTTTGGGACAGCATAATGTAGGAACCCAGCCACTGTGGCTGGTTCAATAAAATATGGCTCCAGCCAGTTAACTATAACTTAGTGTGAACCTCATTGTGGTGTTTTATGGAAGGACATCAATTCAACTTCAGGAAACAATGTCAACAAGTTTTTGAAGAATGAATTTAGATGCAATTGAATTTCTCTCAAACACTTTAAATGATTTAAGTTTTTTAAGAATACCGTGTATGCAAAAAAGATTAATTGTTATGTTTAAAACATTATTTTTTATTGATGGGCCTTATTTTAGGACTCTACGATCTGGGCTGCAGAAATCCTGATAATCAACAGATGACAACGAAGTTCTGTATTTCTTTGCAAGCCATCTAGTGATTGTCTTGACTTTTCCAGCCTAAATATGAAACCTTTTTTTTTATACCAGGAAATACTCTCAAAATCAGAATTCTTTTTTTTTTTAAATCTCTGCTCAGAACTTGGGGGAGAGGGGAATCTGCTATCTGTTTATTGCAATGAATGTAAAGCCATAAAGACCTGTAGAAATTTATAGTCTAATACAGTAAAACAGCCACCTGTGTTTTGGTTATTGATATTTCTGATTAATCTTTTCCCCCAGAATTACTCCATGGTACAGCTAATAGTAACATAATGTAGTCCAAATCTAATGTACTCTAAGCAGCAAATAAAAAGACAGTATTAATTTAAATATAATGCGTATAAACAGCATCAAAAACACCCCTTTTTCTAGACAAGTTCTTTTCAGATGAATTGAGACTTCCAATCTTTTGTTGGTTGAGAATTCTGGGTGTTATTTCATTATATCTGGATGAAGCCAGTTTGGCCATTGGTAACTGAAGCTGTCCAATGTCACTTAGATGGTGTCTTCTGATATGTTTTCCTATATAGCAGGAAATAGTTGTTGAGTAGCACTGGTAAATCAACCTACATTATGACATATGGGGCATGCACAGAAGACACAATCTATCGAATAGATTAAATTAGATTAGCTTAGATAAAAAAGACCCTCAGTTCCTCATACCCTGGTGGCCAATGCTAAACATACTATTCTAAGTAAAGCAAGACCACTTTTTGTGCTTTTATTTATTTTTATTTATTAATCAAATTTATATGGATGCCCTTCTCATGAAATGTGCTTTTGGGCAGTATACAACAATCCAGTAAAAAGAGGCAATAAGACAATTGTTAGTTAAGACTACTATATAATAATGATTAAAAGGAATTAAAAATTTTAGAAACAGAGCTAAAAGAGGAGAATAGAATAATAAACTGAGGGAGGTTAATAATAAGAGAGCCACCTTATGAGTTCACCCAATCCCAGGGTTCCCGATCTGGATGAAATCAGGGAAAAGTGGTTCCTCAAATAACCGGGTCCCATGCCATATAGGGCTTTAAAGGTCAATACCAGCACCTTCAACTGGACCGTAAACAAACTGGTAACCAGTGTAGTTCACGCTCTACCAGAAACACACAGTTCATTGTGCGTCACTCCATTGACAGTTTATGTTAATATGGTCTAAAAATGGCATTTGCCTCTCCTTATCAGCATTGCATTACTGAAATATTTTCAAATGCTTGCAATCAACCTTATTAATTGACCTTTGGTATTTTTAGATGGCTTTCTTCCCATCAACCACCTACTGAGTCTTTAATTTTGTAGTAATATATGCAGATCTTCAGGAGCACAGATGGCGAACGCAATAGGATGTTTCTAGTCTGGAGTTCTTTTTACATCCCCTTCATTTTGCTGTTTCAGAATTCAGGAACAGAAATGTGCTTCACACCTTTTTCCTGCTCATCTTTGCAAGCTTCCATGTCTTTATGGATGCACGGGGAAGGGGGTTTAGAGGAGAATAGCCTTTTACTTGTGCTGGTCCAGTTGGGGGACCCTTTTGGCAAGGCAACAACATTCCAGAAAAGGTCTCGTTCTTGTGCTTGTTTTCCCAAAACAAAGGAAACTGGCTTGCATTGCTGGAAGTTGCGTGCTTGGGTTGTACTGCCTTGTTATCATCCGATAACCCGCCGACCCTGATGTTGCCCTGTTCCTCACCCGGCAGCCTCAGGCTAAGGGATGTGAACAGCTTCCGCACACTTGCCCTTGTGCAGATCTTCACCTTCCTTTCAGTGTATAGTTTATATACAGACACACATGGAAGAATAGCATTAAGAAAGGAGGTTCCTGAACCTTCTCCTTTTTACTCACCAATTGGCAATATTATTTAGGTGTTTGTGTAGACTGGCTACCATGGAGGCAAATCCTTTGGATTTACAATATTGGGAAGGCCGTTGTTTATTTCACTGTGAATGTTAGAGGAATGCGTTAATATCCAAGTATCACCTTGAGAACTTATGGCATATTTTTTTTTTTTTTTAATTTTGGTAATATCCTGCCTGATGAAGAATTACAGGGAAATTGAATTCAGATAAAATACTTTGTGTGATAATTTATTACCCAACTGTGGATTTTGTATATATGTCTTTTTAGCTATCATATCTACTTGTCCTCTCACCTACATTATATATTTGTTGAAATATCTCCCAGAGCATGAAGGGAGTGCATCCATCCTGGCTCGCATTGATTTCTCAGAGGTTTCAGCACCACTGTCCCTGGTATCTTTCTAGACTAGTAGAAGATTGTAAGTAGGAGACATTTTTATCATGGTTGGTCACAGAGTCAGCCAGACGTTTACACTGGATTTGGAATTGTTGCCCTGCTACTGAGTCCTTCCAAGCACCTGGAATAGGTAGATGTTGGTTAATAATAATGTAATTACTATTTTATCCTGACATTCTTTCATATTTGGAATTTTTGCCTACCTGTTGAGTCCTCCCAAGCAACCAGGATAGGTAGATGGTGTTTAATAATATAATTACCATTTTATCCTATCTATCTATCTATCTATCTATCTATCTATCTATCTATCTATCTATCTATCTATCTCTATCTTTCAATCAATTAATCAAACTGAAGGTGATGAACCAGTAGTGAAAATGCTACCGGTTCGGGATGGTTCTCCCGAACCAGTAGTAAAAATGCTACTGGTTCGCCTGAACCGGTAGTAAAAAACTGCTTTAAAAAGTAAAAAAAAAAAAGTTCCGACGATCGCGCAGCATAGCTGATCATTTAAACTTTTTTAAAACTTTTTTTTAGTATTTTTTTACTACCCGTTCGAGCAATAAGTAGTAAAAAAATGCTTTTAAAAAGTAAAAAAAAAAAAGGTTCTGACAATCAGCTGTGACAATCAGCTGTGTTGCGCAATCCTCGGAACTTTGTTTTTATCTTTTAAAGCATTTTTTAACTACCTATTGGGGGTCCATTTTTGCTCCCAGGAGGCTTCCCTGAGGCCTGCTAGGCCAAAAACGGGGAGTGTGGGGGGGGTGCTGTGAAAGAAAGAAAGAAAGAAAAAGAAAGAAAGGGAAGGAGGGAAAAAGAAGAGGAAGGAAGGACCACAAACCTGGCACTAGACGCAGCTTCAGAGGATGCCTTGAAAGAGCACAGCAATCCAGGCCTGGAAGGGACCTGGAGGACATCTAGTCCAACCCCCTGCTTCAGCAGGACATTGCTAAAGTGAGTTCCTGTCTTTTGACTCCCCTGTCACATGACTACATAGCCACACTCAACCAGTCACATGACCCCCACCAAACCACGACCACTAAGCCACAGCCACAGAACCGGTAGGAAAAAAATTTAGATTTCACCACTGTGATGAACATACCTATTACCTAATTCTCCTGCCTCCTATGTTTTTACAACAATAACTTTGGGAGGTGGGTTAGAGAGAGAGAGCCATCCAGCCAGCTTTCAAAGCTAAGAAAAGCCTATGATTCACACTTTCCTGGTTTATACATCAGCACTTTCACCAGTACATCTAACTGGCTCCCTATGTGTTAAGGCCAAGATAATAGGGGAACCCAAATTTGGGAGGAGAATGTGTGTTGATAGGCCCCAATTGTATGATATTGGTATCTTATTTTTTATAACGTTATTGTTACTATTGGGTTTTTATTTTATTTTAATTTTATTGATATATGCTGCGTAGAGTTGTGGTCATGGGTAGCTTTATGAATCCAATAAATAAATTTGAAAGCAGATTGTACAAATGAAGACAGTTACACAACTCAGAATGATCTAAACTTCTATTATTTCTTCAGTGCACTAATTCAGTTTACTTGACCGCCCATTCACAAGCAACTCTGGGTAGCTAATAACATTAAAAGCAGACAAAGAAATACAAATAGTGTAAATCCATAAAATAAAAATGTCACAAAGGAAGATATACAAATATCTATAGTGCCAGGATCAAGATTCATTTCGCATACATTACCACATATTAATGGTTCACTTAGCATCTCAGTGCCTGAGGGAAGAGTCAAGTTGTGGATCTTTGCCAGACAGTAAAGGTGTGCTTCCTGGGTCCGAAAGAGCAGAAAGAGATATGGTCTGGCCTTTAGTCTGTACCATGAAGGATTTCTTAACATTGCCTTTAAACAACTCTGCATAGCTGATAGTTAGTTGATTTATGTTTTCTCTTTCACTGTGTACTCAGTCATACATTGAGAGGCCATTGATGCCACGATTTCTATGAACTGGAATATTTAACCACTGATTTAAAGTGTGGCTTCAAAATATTAAATCTGACTTTTCCTAGTTTTGTAATTTGCAAAATTCTGGTTTTTGCACTTCGAGAAAAATGCTAAAGATGTTTAAGTTATGTGAAGACTTATGCGCATCTTATGTAGTACAGTCTGAATATAAAGCATGATTATTTTAAACATACAGCATAAACCTCTTATTCCAAATCATATTTTTGACCTTTAAGTCCAACATTGTTTCCTTTAACTTTTAAAAGCAATCAAATATTAAGTCTCTGAGATCTTGTACTCCTTTAATTACAAGGAAATTGTATAATATGATGGGTCCTACCAATGTTATCTTGAGTTCAAGTTGGATCAAACTCTGCATTCTTTATATGTTACTAGGATTTTGATGCGAACGCTGTCTTTTTTATGATGTCTTGAAAATAGATCTCTTCAGTTTCTGAGGATGAAGAACATTGTTAAAATTTGTTTAATTACATTAAATATAATCAGGTGTCTGAATTCCTGAGATAGCTAATCTTGGCTCATCCCCATCAGATTTCAGGATTTAAGTGGCTGGGAAGAGAATGGTTGCAATGAGGAGAACAATCAATGTTAGGCATGGGTGGACGGATTAGAAAGTTGGTGTGACATGCATAATAAAACAAGGTATATCGGACAAAATAATAGCAGATAGGTTCTGCATTCTTGCTAATAAATCAACCTGGACATATCCTTGTCACTCGCAGTCAAATTAAGTTTTTTTTAACTCTAGGGGGCAGTGCTCCATTTTAAAGCCAAAGAGCCAGCTCTGTCCGAAGACGTCCGTGGTCATGTGGCCGGCATGACTAAATGCCAAAGGCATACAGAACGCTGTTACCTTCCCACCAAAGGTGGTCCCTATTTTTCTACTTGCATTTTTTATGTGCTTTTGAACTGCTAGGTTGGCAGACGCTGGGACAAGTAATGGGAGCTCACCCCATTACGTGGCACTAGGGATTCGAACTGCTGAACTGCCAACCTTTCGATCAACAAGCTCAGCATCTTAGCCACTGAGCCACCGCTAGTTGTTTATAGAGAGTCTTATGTATAAATCATTTGACAAAGTTGCCTTGGAGCACTAGAACAAAAAAAATTCCAGGTTTAGATAAAAGTATTGTAACGTTTTAATTAAAAAAAAAATCTTCAATGACTGCTGAAAATAGTAACAAAAATGGAAGATGATCTATCCTTGCCATACTCTGGAAAAGGAGTTGACCAATATGTCATCTCTACCACAAGTTGCATGCATGCCAAAATGAAGGAGGTTTGTATT
Organism: Pituophis catenifer annectens; assembly: GCF_029215685.1. Lineage (NCBI taxonomy): Eukaryota > Metazoa > Chordata > Lepidosauria > Squamata > Colubridae > Pituophis > Pituophis catenifer. The sequence continues at coordinate 231,748,130 of NW_027256881.1, forward strand.
TGTCTATTTATTTGCTCATCATTGCTTCTCATTCATTGTGATTTCATTCTCCCCCTTTCCTCTGGGTCTCCTTTTTCCACTCCCACAATGTACTAGATCTTAATTTGTTCTATAACTTCCTCCCCCCATCCGAATTTCTACTTTTAGCATTGAAAACAAACATTATTTTTAGCTATTCCCTGCTGAAAAAATCATGCTTGATGCTTCTTTGCTAGTCATTTAAGCTTCCATCCCACAGATGCGCATGAAGGACAGCTGAAACATATAACTGGCATAGTAAATGAGCAAAAAAGCCTCTCAAATCTGGTCTCTATTGAAGTCTGGTTTTGTGTGGCATAAGAGGGATGCGCCCTGGAATCAGTCAGCCACTAGCGTGGGCTAGCCTTTTAATAAAGCTAATCTATATTTATTCCACTTCGCCTTGAAATAGTCTAAGGAGTCTTTCAAAGGGCCTTTCCCTGTTTGGGGTAAAGGAGGATTGGAAAGCAGCAAGAAATTTGTGAGTGGGTGGGTGTTCCAAGGATTGTGTGTACCTGTTTGCTTCCTCTTAAAGATGTGTTGTTGAGAACCAAGTCCCCGCATGTGGAGAAGAAAATGGGAGGTCTTCCAATCTTAAAGCTGCATTTGGAATGACCAGGACTACAGACCTGTGCAAAGTGCTTTTAACATGTTGCAGCTCTATTTTTTCCTTCTATTTTTCCAAAAGCTACCCATTTCACAGACTATTTAACAATGCAATGATTCACAGATTTAAACATGCATTTAAATGTTTGCTCTGCTGTGCTTTAAATGATTGGGAGATTTTAGAATCCCCTCTCTGAGGCAACTTAGGAAAGTTTGATTAGGGCATCTCTTTGCTGCCTTAGGAAAGTAATTTGGACTAGCTGACCCATGAACGTCTTTTAAACTCCATAATTCCTTAGTGAGTCTTTTATATTTTTAGGGCAAAAGCAAGCAGTTGCCTTGGTTAACGGCTAACGGTTAACTCTGAAGGAGTATCGGAGTCCCCACCTCAAAATTACTATGCTACAAAATGGCTGGATGGGGCAAGGGCACCACAAAGGAGTGCAACCATTCTTCTTCAAAAGATGTTTAAAGATTGAGTCCCCACAAATCCTCCTCCTATCTTTGATTTGATTAGGTGGCAAACAAGTCAGTGTCAATTTTTTGTGACAGCATTTAGACTGACCATCTTTAGGATGATCTGTCCCCAACCTGACTCTTTAAAATCTTCGAATGGTACCTGTTGCTGTCAGTCATTGTCCTTATCTTTGTTTCTCCCCTTTGCAGTACTACAGACTTTCAGACTTCAAAGAGTGTGTGCTAAATGTGATAATTATGGCCTTCTCCAACACCAAAAGCATCAATATTCTTCCTATCCTGCTTCTTTAAAAGTCCAACTTCAAGTGTTACATGGAACACTTTACAGGGCAAAGTTGCATTATTCTGATCTTTCTAGATATAGACATAATAAGGCATCTGAATATCTTTTCCAAGGCCTACATTACTATCCTATCAAGTGCTAGTCTGTCACTTATTTCTTCACTGCTGGGTATTTTACGGTCAATAGTTTTAAATGGCAGAAGCTTTCCACCATTGTCAATTCATTGTCAACTCTAAAGCTGGTTGCTGTACCTGTTGTCATTATTTTGATTTTCTGTATGTTAAACCTTAGTCCCATTTCCCCCTGTGGCCCTTGACTTTCGTTACTGGCTCTTGCAGGTCATTTGCATTTGCAGCTATCAGAGTGGTGTCATCAACACAATGCAGATTTTTTGTTTCCTCCTGCATTTTTTAAAATCATGCTTATCTTCTTCCAATGCAGCTTCTTTCAATTTATATTCAGTATATAAATTGTATAAATAAGGACAGAGTTTAGAGGTTTCTCTCCCTTTTTTGCCACTCTGGAGCCAGTTTGTTTTGCCACTTTCCATCCAGACTGTCTTGTGTATAGTTTCACATGAGGGCAATGAGATGTTTTGGGATTTCCCTTTTCCTAATCACTTTCTCCAACTGGACACAGTTGATCCAATAAAGGCCCTTTCTATAAGAATGAAGTATATACTGATTTCCTTATACTTTATTATTTGTCTTTCTCAATTATTTAGTATACTGTAATAAAAAATAATGTCTCTTGTTCATCGGCCTTTTCTAAAACCATCCCAAGCATTTGGGATCTCCCTTTCCATCCATGGCTATAATTTGTGTTGGATAATTCTAAAAAGTATTTTAATAGTATGTGAAATTAAGGATATTGTGTGATAGTTTCTACACTCTGTTAAGTCTCCTTTCTTTGATATTTGTATATAGACTAATCTCTTTCAGTCTTTTGCCAGTGTATAGTTCTGCAGCTATACTGGCACAGTTTCATAAGAACCTTTACTGATTTCTCTCTTCTGTTACTTGCCATATTTTTCTATAGATATTTCATCCAATCTAACTTCCTCTTTGGTTTTTGTAAATGAGGAATATTTTCTAAAGTTTCTTGGATGTCAACATCTCAGAATGTCAGTATTCTCCTTTCTTGGATCTTCAAATTGGTTACTATTTGTTGGCTAGCGTCCTTTAGCATACCAATTTGAAGTTGAGACCTCTATTTGAGTGAGTTTGGAGATCTTTTGGAAGAGTTTCCGTGTTTTTTCAATGTCAGTTTCCCTTTTCAGTGTCTTTACATATATTACTGTAATACTGCTTCTTGTCTTTTCTAACATTTCTCCAAAATGGTTTGTTAAGTTCCTTCTGACACGTTCATCTTTATTGACTTCTCTTCTCTTCTCTTCTCTTCTCTTCTCTTCTCTTCTCTTCTCTTCTCTCCTCTCCTCTCCTCTCCTCTCCTCTCCTCTCCTCTCCTCTCCTCTCCTCTCCTCTCCTCTCCCCTCCCCTCCCCTCCTCTTCCTTTTCCTCCTCTTCCCCTCCCCTCCCTTTTCATTTCCCATCAGCAAATTTCAAGGACAAAAGGATTCCCTTCCTCTAGTAGGACCAGTGTGAGGGAGAGTCCATTTCCTTGCTGTGTTAATAGTTGTTTCGATGATGCCTGGCTGCTATGGACTTTATTTGTTATATTGTATATTTTATCTATTTCATTAAAAGCCACTTTAAATCACATTTGTGAGATGAATAGCTATATAAATTGAATTAGTAACAGCAACAATAACAACATTTTTTTTTCCTTACAGGTATTGAATAAAAGATGATGACACTCATAGACATCACTAATCCCACTTTTGAAGCATATTTGCATAATTCATATATTAGCCTTAGTGACATTTCTGTTCTACTCTTAAAAGTTGATGTGGCCAGGGATGAAAGTGGTCAGAGCCATAAAGAAAAAGTGAGCAAGAACTTTAGGAGAGTTTATGTAGTATGCAATGTATACCATAGGTAATTTGCCTGTGGGTAAGATTAAGATGGATTAGACACAAGATGCAAATCTTGACACTTCTGTTGAGATCCATTATGTGATTACAGGGCCAATGCTATTTTATGAATAAACAGGCACTCCTGGCAGATAGGGCAATTAATATATTACTGTTATTTACAAATATGACCCCATGCTGAATTTGCAATTATACCACTTTACTAATCCCAGTGCTAAATTGGAGGGATTACAAGAGAAAGTTACTGGTATCAAATAGGTTGTTGCAATCCATGGAGTGACCACAAGCTCTGATCTTAACATAGATATGCTCTTGTTTCTCATGAACATCTTGCAAATCAAAATAAAAGTGTGAGAATTTATTAACTGTGATTCTGTACTCAGATATTGGACTTTAATTTTTGCATGAAAGTACTTTCCATAGGAAAAAAAAACAATATACTGTAACAAGGCGGTTTTAATTTGTGGAGTTTAGAACTTCATTTGCAAGCAATGATACCTCTGCTACATGTTGAAAGATATTCCTGGTGATTTTTTAAAATCTATGTTTGGATTTCAGATCATCTTGGGCAATAACCTGCAGGTGTTTTCTAGGGTTAGCTTGTAGCTGTTATAGAGTATAGAACCTGTGTAGATCTACAGTTAATCATGTTGCTTGTTCTTTGCTATCTCTAAAGACTTTGAGTATCAAAGTCTGTTTGCTGCTTAACTTTCTATCTATTAAAATCTGTCTCTCCCCACTTTGTAAAAAGTACTTTTGACTATGCCTAAGTCTTGACTTGTAGTCCATGTATTATTATTATTCTTTTAAAAACGAATTCCACATAAACTAGCTTTATTAACCCTCACTGAATTGCCCTTTTTCCCCTGAGTGTCTGGAGGCTGGAACACTACTGGCTTGTTTGTCTGGGTGTCTGTAGGTTGAGTGAAAGCAACAATGTGAAAGGCCAAATAATTCCTGGAGATTCTGACGCCGAGGAGGACTGCGGCTCTAAGCAGCCTATTCACGCCTGAAGTTCTATAAATACTTTGACAGTGTGGCAACTAGGAAAACTTCAAGCCTTTTTATTAGCACTGCATATAGTATAGTAATTGTGTGTGGTTTAAGTGTGATTCTCAACTCTGGTTTGGCGTTCACATTCCTCTATGTCCTAATGATCGACAGAGATGGGAGATCTTTGAGAGAAGGTGACACCAGGAGTGGGATCCTTGGGATGCTTATAAAATTGGCATGGAGTTTGAGAAGATAGTAAGCAGACTGCGTCTTGCCCCATTTCTCTGAGGCCTGTATCTAAACAACACTTGTAGATAGCTTTTTAAATACTTTGAGATTAAGCATCACCTTGTTGCGCTGGCTAAGACGCTGAGCTTGTCGATCAGAAGGTCGGCACTTCAGCGCAGGGGTAAAATCTAAATTTTTTTGCTATCGGTTCCGTGGGCGTGGCTTAATTAGTGGGCAGGGCTTGGTGGTAAGGTGACTGGGTGGGCGTGGCCAAGTCAATGTCACTTCTTTGCCCTTTTTTAACCTACAAAACACAACACAACACAACTGGCTCACTCACAATGTAAAAGCAGCTGTGCTAGACCCAAAATGGCCCCTGCAACAAGCAGGAACCTCACACAGCCACAAAAAGCCCCAAAAAACAACTTTCACACTTTACACACACAAAATTCCACATACAGCTTTGTGAGATTTTGTGTGTTTGTGTAGTTAGAGTGAAACACTACAGAAACACACTAAATCTCAGAAAGCTGCACAAATATTATTTTATTTTAATTTATTTTTATTTTTATATAAAAGCAGCTAAATTTAAAACTTCCTAAACTTTAAATGGCTAGGTCTAAAAAAAGAATAACTAAAAAAAAACCCAATTAACTATTTTTTTTAAAGCTCCCAAAGGGGAAAAAAACTTACCCAATAGAACAGGGGTCTCCAACCTTGGCAACTTTAAGACTTGTGGACTTCAACTCCCAGAATTCCTCAGCCAACTTTGCTGGGAGTTGAAGTCCACAAGTCTTAAAGTTTCAGATAGAGCTGCTCACCGATGAGCTTGATTGCAGGCAGGGAGATTCAGTTGCTTGCTGATGCAATAGATTGCAAGTATTACAGCATTGCGACCAGCAGCTAAGGCAAGTAAGCTGGAGGCTGGGGGGGGGGGGGGGAAGAGAGGAAAAAAGAAACTTTTTTTTTTTTTACATAGCTCTGGCGATCCAAGCTGAGTTGCCTGATTAGCAACTCGTCAGAGCCATTTAAAAGGAAAAAAAGGCTCTGATGATCGCGCGGCTCAGCTGGGCATGGGGGGCGGGGGCAGGGATTTTTCCTACCAGTTCTCCGAACTGCCTGCCGCCATCGCTACCTACTCGCCCGAGCCGGTCCGAACCGGGAGCATTTCACCCCTGCTTCAGTGATTCGAATCCCTAGTGCCGTGTAACGGATTGAGCTCCCATTACTTGTCCCAGCTTCTGCCAACCTAGCAGTTTGAAAGCACGTGAAAAATGCAAGTAGAAAAATAGGGACCCACTTTGGTGGGTAGGTAACAGCGCTCCGTGCGCCTTCAGCGTTTAGTCATGCTGTCCACATGACCATGGAGATGTCTTCGGACAGCGCTGGTTCTTCGGCTTTGAAACGGAGATGAGCACCGCCCCTAGAGCCGGAAATGACTAGCACTCGTGTGCGGGGGAACCTTTAACTTTACCTGTTGCACTGGTGAGCTTATTTGTCCACTAAGGCAAATGGTGGTAGATAGATGCAGAAAAAGGTCTTCACGCCCTCTCTCTGTTTCTGCTTCTTACCAGGCCTATTGTTACTTAAATGAATCTATGTTAAAGAGTCAAAGGGAACTTCCCCTCTGTGTCTGTCTTGTGTTTCAGATCACATTCTCACATCAGAATATAATCACATTCTCACATTCTTCCCAAACTGCAGGATGTAGTTTGGGTGGAAGTTAAGTCTTTTCCATCTTCATATATTTCTTAATATATCTAACTTTTACTTCAGATAATGGGCTATGTACATATTCTGAATTCAACACAATTATATTCTTTGTGATTATAAGCATTTTAATAATAAAATATTGGGCTATTTAATTACTCAGGATTCTTTCCGTAACATGTTCAGGATATCCTGAAGTGGACATATCCACTAATAAATTCAAATCTCCAATGTTATTCTCCTCATTGGTTTTCCCTAAATGTTACATTCCATTTTTTCCCCCTCTGCCCTATTCTTTTGACATCTCAATCATTCTACTGCAATCCTCCCTCTCCGTTTTTCCAGCCTACATTTCCTTTGCATCATTTATTGGCTGATATGGAAGCTGTTTTCATTTTTTTTAATTAACAACCTATATTTGAATGGCTGGTCTGGCTTTTGGTTTTGAAATCTAAATGGAGCAGGAGCTTTGCCTCAGCAGCAAGGCAATAAGAAGTCAATATGAAGTTTCTCCATTCTTTTGCAGACTTTAAAATTTATTTGCTTTAAAATTTATTGTGCAAAATTATTTGCACAATTACAAATAATTGTGTCATTATTTGTATGTAAAGAAGTGAAGAAGAGGTGAATTGGGAAGTAGGTTGTCAAATGAAGAGTTCAGTGATGTTCTATCCAAATTGAGTTTTGAGGCCTTGCCCCCCAAAATTTATTGATTTTAACATCAGTAGAAAATATGGAAATTCTTTCTAAATAAGGGAATGCATTGGAAACTTATTTAGATGCTATTGGTTTAACGTTGTCTTTCTGCAACTGATGTCATGCAAATATTACTATCATAATCCAAGTTAGGGATGGTAACAATTGTAGTCCAGCTCATGGCGGGGGGAGGGGGGGATCCCTGTACAGGAAATTCATATGGCAGAATGTTGAAGTTGGAAAGGCTGAAGTAATTGGTCATTCTGATGCCCCCTCAGGAGCAATAAGGTTCTTCCTTATGCAGGGAAGGAAAGTGAAATTAGGACTCCCTAATTCTATGCTCCTTGCAATGTTCTGGAAGCAGTGTTTTTCAGCTTCCTTGGGGTGAACATTGGTCTTATCATTAGCCAAGAGTAACATTAGACCTTCTTAGCATTCTTGATGATGTTCCTGCTAACTAGGTTTCATCCATATTCATAAGTCTACAGAGATCTATCCATGTTTATAAGATTTCCATACACACACACACAGAGACAGAGAATATATATATGGATGTCTACCCAATTGTATGGCCATGCGCACCTCTTCACCTGTGAGATACAACCAGACCACAAAATGATTTTGTCAAGTGTGTGACCAAGATCAGGAGTAGGAATTACTCAGGAAGGAGAAAATAAAAAAATCTTCTTAAATGCTCCACTGTCTCTTGGAGTAGGATTCTGTGGATATTTCCTTTTTATGTAGCAATCCTGGCTGTGGCTTCTTTCTTTTCAAATCTTGTGAGCAAGCCTTGTTGGTGCTGGAAAATAGGACCAGTTAGCGTATAAGTTCCTAAATACAAATCTTATGGATTGTCTCAAATAATTCCTTCTCTTGACTTATTCCTAGAAAGCTCATTCAGCCTTTGGACTGCGTTTAGAATGTCAGTGGGCTACCCTAGTCACATGATGTCACTGTGCTGAAAAGCTGTGAATATTAGGAGTATTAGAAAAGATTAAGGTTAAAGGCTTTTTTTCTGCGGAAACTTAAAAAAAACAAGATTTTTGCCATGTTCTATATCCGTGATGGTGAAACTATGACACATGTGCCAGAGGTGGCATGCAGAACCCTCTCTGTGGGCAAGTGTGCTGTTGCCAGTTGCTCTTCCAGGTTCCATCACGCACATGCATATGTGTGCTGGAACCCGGAAGAGCAGCTGGCCGCGGTGCACATGCACACTGGCCAGCTGGTGTCTTCCGGGTTTTGGCGCTCTGGCACGCATGTGCACACTGCAGTTTCAGTACTCAGTGTCAAAAAAGGTTAACCATCACTGTTCTATATCTTCTTGCTAGAATTTGCAGAATTTTCTCCAAAACATGTCATCTGTGTATGAATATATGTGTGATTTTTATATCCCCATGCTTCAACCCTGACCAGTATACTCTATTGAATATATAGTATTCAATATAGTGGCTAAATAAATGGTTCATTTGTTATTGATGCTGATGCAGATACAAGAAAATACAACCTAAAATTGAAAAGAAGAAACCCCTAATGGTGCTTCTCATGACTTCATGAAATTTGGAGAAATTTTCCCCTGGAAACAAATGGTAAAAAGTTTCATCCCATTTCTTTACCTATTAATTTTCCAATTTCTTTGCACACAGTTTAACAGTCACCCTGATTGACAACAGAAAATCAGGACAAAAATAAGTTGGAATGCAGTAACTTTGGACAGCAGCATGTAAAAAGGTAATGACACAAAGGCAGGGATTTATTTATTTTTTTGAAACTTTGTTAGCAAGGTTTCTTCCTAGCTTCTCCCTCAGCTAAAGTACCCTATTGAGAATGTTTCCTCCTTATAAATCTATCTCCCTATGAAATTGCACTTTGGAAATAGTTTAAGATGCTTCTTTATTCTCCCTTGCTGTTACCACAGAATTTAATCTCCCTTGACTAGGCTTTCTGTTGAACAGTTATCTTCCTAATGACTTTGAGGTTTAAGATCTACTCTGAGTAGCCTCCTCAGATGGTATTGAAATATGATGTTCCCTGCATGTTTTGTAGTATAATTTACATAGACTTTTAGTCTTGGCTCAAAGCTGATGAGAGTTGAAGTCTAAAGGACCTAGAAGCACCAGTTTACCTGATCTGGCAGCATAGCATTTTGCAGGATAGAACAACTACTTCCTATTAGGTGCTTCTGTCTTCACAGCAGGAGACTGCTGAAAAAGCAAAAGTCTTTTGGAAGATTGGTAACCGCACAAGCAGATCTTGCTAGGGAGGGAGAGAGAGACAGAGAGAGAAAGAGAAAAATAGAGAGAGAACAATAAGCTTCTGAAACATTTGAGCTATGAACTCTAGGATAAGTGGACCAGAGTTTCACATTTAAGAATGGTAGGGATCAGGGAGCACATTTTTCTGTCATTAACATTTTATTGAGTTATAAGATAAAATAAGATACAAAATACGAAAGTAAATAGGAAAGCAGTGGGGGAAAAGGAGGGGGGGAAGAAGGAAGGTTGGGAAAAAGAAAAAGAAGAAAAGGAAGTGTTGACTTCTGACTCCCTCTGTTGCAGTAAAATAAGGCATTAACATCAAATAGCTTTTTGTTTGTACATAATAATATAAACTAGACATTTCTATAAGAATCAATCAATCTAATCGGTCAAACCCAAAATCAAAGTTTCATCCTTTTCCACTTCAAACACAACAGTTCAGAAGCGGTCTCCAATGTGGAAACAAAAGCACTTATATTCTTTTCTTTAATCAAAATAGTCAATTTTGCCATTTCAGCCAACTCCATCAGCTTCTGCAGCCATTCGGCCATGGTGGGAATCAAAGTGTCCTTCCATTCTGTGCATACAATAATCTTGCTGCTGTCAACATATATAGTGTCAAAGTTCCATTTTTTTCTCCAAACTTTTCCATTAGACTCAAAAGGAAAGTTTCTGTTTTCATCTTTATCTTCATTTTCAGAATTTTCTATATTATACGAATCATGCTCCAATTTTTATTTTTATTTTTGCTTTATCACATGTCCACCATAAATGATAGAAAGTCCCTTCTTTACTTTTACATTTCCAACATTCATTTGACATACCTTTATACCAGTGGTGAAATTCAATTTTTTTTACTACCGGTTCTGTGGGCGTGGCTTGGTGGGTGTGGTGTGGATTCGTAGGCATGGATTCATGGGCGTGGCAGGGGAAGGATACTGCAAAATCTCCATTCCCACCCCACTTCAGGGGAAGGATACTGCCAAATCCCCATTCCCTCCCCACTCCTGGGGGAAAGATATTGCAAAATCTCCATTCCCACCCCACTCTGGGGCCAGCCAGAGGTGGTATTTGCTGGTTCTCCGAACTGCTCAAAATTTCCGCTACCGGTTCTCCAGAACCTGTCAGAACCTGCTGGATTTCACCCCTGCTTTATACATCTTAGAAGGAAGCACATTTCTCAAGGACAACAGATTACCTTGTCGCCCACAGGTCAGCAGAAAGAAAGTTTGAATTCAGGCAAGAATAGTGTAAACATATAGAAGAGTTCCTGATATGTTCTTTAATAGTTTTGTGCAAAGGTCTTTTGAAAACAAAAAACCCACTAAAAATAGATGATCTGTTGACTTTTTAAAATCAGTCTAAATGGCATACATGCAGCTTCCTATTTTGCATGGGCTGAAAGCACAGACCTTCGCTCAGTTTTCTAATCATATGCAGAGATTCAGGTTGGCTACAATCAAAGAAGAATTAACTTTTTTATACAACAGACTTTTATATGACAGATATAAAGAATCAACAAGTTTAAGGGAATACAAGCGATTTTTGATGGCTTCATGGCAACAAAGATCAGTCGTCCCCCACTCCCCGAAGTATAAGGCAAAATGACAGACGGATGCCAGGGTAGGAATTTTTATGATATGCAGGATTGCGGTTTGTTCACATCATGAAATGAATGGCTATTTCCTCCCCAGTAATAACTAACTAATCACACAAAGCTTAATTTTCTCTGTCCTCCCCTTCCTTCTTTAAACCCTAAAGATTTGTCAAATTAGGATGAGCTTACATTCCATGAAGCCCAGTCCTTAACTGTCTGTAAATGACTTGGCAGGTGTTCTCACAAAATATGCTTGTCCCTATTTTGCATACTGTACGTACAGTATTTTCCTTCTAGTATTTTGATATTCAGAGTTGAAGTTGAAATGTTCTTTTAGGTTGGATAATTGTGTGAGGTTGCCTATTGTGTGGGATACCCCTTGCGGATATGTCCATACAGTATATACCCCAAAAATACTATCAGCAATGTAGAAAGTAGAGTGGGGGAGATGGACTTGTGATGGGGGGGAGGGAGGACCCATTTGCTCTTGTGCTGCTAAGCAAGTTAGAAACTCTTGTTGGTTTTCTAGTTTTCTCTTTCAACTCCTTTAAATGCCCTTTAGAAAATTAGAGCTGCCTAGGGAAATGTTTATTGGAGATTGGGGGCAAGCAGGAGGCTGGGTTTTGTGTGTGCAGTGTGTGCATGTGGGAAGACTTTTTTTTTTTTTAAATTTGATTTATATGCCGCCCTTCTCCGGAGACTCAGAGCGGCTTACAATGCGTTAAGCAATTGCCTTCATACTTTTGTATATTTATTTTATTTATTTTATTTATTTTATTTATTTGATTTGTATACCGCCCTACTCCCGAAGGACTCAGGGCGGTGAACAGCCAAGCAATAAGATACATAAATACAAAAATTTAAAAAACCAGTTAAAATCGAATTAAATCATTTTTTGGCCCAGACAAATTAAAACACCCCAATAATTTAAGAACAGATTTAAAATTTATATATTAAAAGAGGGAGGAGATTAGGCCAAGCCTGCTTGATGGAATAAAAGAGTCTTCACAGCGCGGCGGAAGGTGCGCAGATTGTATTTATACAAAGTCAGCTTATTGCCCCCAGAATCTGGGTCCTCATTTTACCTACCTTAGAAAGGATGGAAGGCCGAGTCAACCTTGAGCCTGGTGAGATTTGAACTTGCAGTAATTGCAGGCAGCTGATGTTAATAACTGTTAATAACAGTGCTTTAGTCTGCTGCGCCACCAGGCTCAGTAAGCAGTCTTGTGTGGACTGCTTGCAAATACTAGTGGCAACAGCTGGTGATGCACAATCAGTAAGAGAAGAACAGTGTTGCGATGAGAGTAGATGAGATGGCTAAGAATGCATTTGAAGCCAGTACATTCAAGATTTTTCCCCCTGTGGAATGGATTGTGGAATCCATTCAGAACTCTAGGATTCAGCAGAATGTTGTGTGAAAAACTTTGACCCGGAATGTATGAAGCTCTGAATTAACTAGCTTGTCCCTGGTTGACACCTCTAATTGGAACGTAATTGAAAAGCCTTTCCTTATATATGTTCATAGCCCTGGTTGCTTAGTTCCTCTGCTCAAGTACATTCTAAGTTAGTTTTCAGTCCCATATCAATTCCCTAAAAAATTCTAGCTTTTTATCAGTATTTTATCCAATGGCTGCACTTCTGCTCTATAAATCTGGTTGACCACTAGATAGCAGCCAAGACATATGAGAACTCTCAGCTCCTTGCTTCACCTGATGGTTGACTAAGCTCAGCAGCACCAAGCACACCATGGCTGACCATTCCTTCCATAGCTGTAAGGAATGAAAATAAAAGTTTTGATCATGACAAGAAAGGTAAAAGAATAATAATGTATTCAACCAGACTAACCAATAGCATTGTGTGGGTGCCATTTGAAGGAAGTTTTTTACTTGGTAGATGATATTGAGCAGGCCTCGAATTTCAGCCACAGAAACAGACAAACATGGCCTATGAACTAAAGCTAAATTGATATCAATGCATGTAGAGAAAGGGCATGCTGGAGAGACAGAAATACTAGGGATTTCTGTAAGCTTGAGGATAGAAGGGCAGCATGGCAAAGTAGCTATGTGGATGTGGCCAAAAAAGTGACTATCCTTTTAGAAATTATAGCAAATATAGTTGACAGCCTTTTTATAAAAAGAGTCCTGTTGCTGTTTTAGATTTTTTTTATTTTCTGATGACCTTGTTTCTACAAAACTTTAGGCTGTGCTTGTTAGGTTGGGGGAAAACATTAATAGATAATTCCTTTTAGAGAGTCATAGCAAGACTGAGTTAAGCCTCTCATACTCATGAGGAGATGAGACCAAGGCAGCCTCATGATGACACTGTGGAAGAAAGATATTGGCAAAATGTTTTTGTACTGTGGTAATTGCAAGTGGAGAAAAGTTTTTGGGCAGACCTTTTTTTTTTTTTGAAATAATTTTTATTACACTTTTCCTTTATACAGCTCTAGTACATAATCAACAGACTGTGTCATTTTTGTATACTTCGGATCAACATTCCATACAATATATACATTATATACATTCAATATCTAATCCTCAATAGCCTTATGTATATTTCCAATTTTTATTGGGCAGACCTTATCCACCATTCCTTCTAGCAGCTTCTTCTGCTGCTGTTGTGGAAAGCCCAAAACTCTGTAGCACTCTATGAATACTGAAATTTAGGTTAGTTATATTTAATGTGTGTTTGTTTATGACACAACATGTAATTTTTTAAAATATCAGTGATGCTTCATTTCCCCCTCCACATCCCAGCCTCTTGCAGTCCCTCTTTTGATTTAGTTTTTTGTAACCAAGTATATTTCTGATACGAAGGCAATAGGAATGGCAGAAGCTGTAGAGCCTTTGCCTTCTAGGTTACCCTTGGAGTCATTTACCTTTCACAAAAAAATCAGTCAGCAGGAGGCTACACTGACATATATTTTGCTTAATGTAGGATGGCCTTGCCCCACACCAGGGGTGGGTTCTAAATTTTTTACTACCGGTTCTGTGAGCGTGGCTTATTTTGTGGGTGTGGCTTGGAGGTCATGTGACTAGGTGGGTGTGGCTAGCTGGTCAGAGTCATTTCTGGAACGTCCTTGCACTTACAACCAGTCCTCGCACTTACGACCCGACTCATTTGTTTGCTTTTAACACTGATCAGCTGTAGGACGGCCCTTTGAAGCCCCGTGGCAAGAGTTTAAACAGTTTTTTTCCCTCTAGTCATCAGCTGGGACTCAGGAGGCAGCAATAGATTGGGGGTGGGACCAAATAAAAGGTAAGAATAACGTGGGTGGGGGGGTGGGAGGGCGGGGGGGAGAACCGGTTCGGTGACGTCATATCGTCACTGCTATCAGCTCGGCCAAACCGGACCAAACCGGGAGGAACCCACCACTGGCCCACACCACTCCAAGTAACTTCTGAAAGCAGGGTGATTTCTGAGGAGGAAAGTACAAGGTCTTTGAATTGAGGAAAAAAATAGGATTGTGAAAGTATCTTATAAAAGACCAAAGCAATAACTATACAAATGGGAAATAGGTTTTGAGGTTTTTTTCCTTTTGTTTCTTGACGTTTGGGGTTAATAGTGCTGAACCAGCCATAATTATTGCTTTACTAGGGCCTTAACATTATGTGAATCTCTGCCTTTTTTGAGGAAAGAGCCAACTCCAGTTTCTAGTAAAAAGCTGCTTGTCTCTCCCCACCCCTCACTTCCTTTCTTAGCAGAGTAGAGGCCCCTGCTTCCTCATTTCTTCCCTCAACATCCATGACAGCCCATTTTCCATCCAAATTATTTACCTGGAGCTGATCCCCAGTGCCAGAACTTGATGACGGTTCCCTGGAGAACATGTCCCAGCTTGTCACATCCTACCACATTCTATTCCCTGGATTGTTTACTGTTCTTTTGTGGGCTGGGGGTTTCCATCATGGTGGAGGGTGCCATGGGAGAAGAGGAGGAGGTGCCTGGCTGCAAGGGGATCAGGAGGGCCAGCAGCACAAGTCTAGTCTTTATAGAAGCCCGTGGGCTGCATGGTTTATAAAACAACCCCCGGAGAGAGAGAGGGATAAATCACTCAGGTGCTGGCATTGGTGGTTACCCACAGTGAGACATTGGCTTTGCTTTGGACAGGTCCCAGACCATGAGCTGCGAGAGAGCAGAAAGGTTGTTCAACCTCAGACAGCCTTTTCCCCCCACTTTCCATTCTGCCTGCCTTGTCTATTGTTTCTCCATCAAACCCAGTCTTGCCCTCCATTTTTATCCCCCCTGATTTTGATGTTTTAAACCGACCCCTTGATGCAGGGAGGACAGATCAAGAATGCGAAAGTGTTGTTAGATTTAATGTCAGCTCCGTCGTGCTGTGGCTGGGAGGTGATGCTCCCTGCTGCTGATGGGAAGCATTTCCAGATGATTTGCTTTGCTTGGGTAACAGTTGCATTCATGAAGTGGCAAATGGATGGCGAGATAAATGTCTTGACTACTATTTTGTATAGTCAAGAAAAGACTACACAAAGGGATATATGTGGTGGTGTGACATTAGGCATGGAAAGGTTTCATCAAGCTCTGGAATTTTGCTGCAAAATGGTCTCTGAAATGCACAGGTTTTATTTAGAGGAATAGGTGACTTTGGTTTGGTTCTGTTTCTATCATGCGAAAAGAAATCAGTAGTGAGACTCCTTTATCAACAAAAATTAAAACATCCCTCCTAAATCCTTCGGTTTGCATTTCTTACCAATACTCATTCTTGGGTAAAGTACTGAAACATGTGATGAGGGTTCCAGAGGTTTCTGAATGATATGGATAATCCAGATACCTTTTAATTTGATTTCTGGCTTTGTCATTTCTGGTTGAAACAATTTATTGAAAACTGAATTGAGCAAAATGCCTGTTTGTTTTTTCAGATGCCTTAGGGAACTTCTCATTTCATTGGGCATCATATTCTTGCAGAGCAACTGAAATTTTGGAAACTCTGTTTGGAGCAGTAATTTCAGAATATGAGGAATGCTGGTCCATCTGGTCTCCAACAATTGAACTAGATTATTCACTAGTATTGAGGATTGTCTCTCTCACCCCGTCTATCAAATTTAGTTCTGTATTAGGGCCTGATTACAATCATAATGTAGGGAGGGTGGAGGTTTAATCTAAATATGATTGATCATTTGAAAAGCAAATCAGATAATAGATATTTAACCCACTGTTGGAATGATGCATTCATTTTGAAGACTCAGGGTATGCAGTTTGGGTGTGTTCCTGGAGGCATCCTGAGAACCAAGATGCAGAGGTAAATGCCAACTGTGCTATAAGAATTGACCACAATGATGTATGACTTATTTGTGTTCTGTTTGCATGATTGTCACGTGTTCTGCGTGCGACTTTCTTTGAAAAATATTTGGAAATAGTTTACAATACTGTAGCTGGTTTAGAATGCTTTGGCCAGATTATAGAATAGTGTTGAGTATGAGTGACTTCATTATAACAAGCAACAGTGGCTATTTTGCACCACAATTTTAAGTCCTTGTTATCATTAGTTAATATTTAGAAAAGAGACACCAGGGAATATTAGAGATATAGTGAGAAGTTGAAAATATTTGCTAGAAGAAAGCAGAGGCAAATCACACCCATATTCTTACCGATAAAACTGCACTTTGATCAAGTGAGCAAGAGTTTGGCTCAATTTGTAGGAGACTTTATGGTTTTTGGGGCATTTAAAACCTGCTTAAGTTGAGACCACATTCTTCTACATGAGTCTCATGAGAAATCTTTCTTTCTGCTATCCACGACTGGAAGCACAAATACGGCCGAGAAGCTCCATCACTTTATTCTTTTTGATACCTGCCAAAGATTTTCATTCCCATAGGCATTTGGCATCTAAGCTGCTGAAGTAAATTTTAACTTGTGGTATGTTTATTGTTTTCCTTATTGATTTCTTTATTGAAATGTTGCTCTTTGAATAAACTGTATTTTGGTATTATTGCCTTGAATGCCATTTTTAGCGGGAAGGTGACATATAAATTTAATCAATTAATACTTTTTGACATTTTACCTCAAGATTCCCAACTTCCATAACAGTGATACACATATATATACATTTTAAAATGTATTTGGCTTCTGGGGGTACCCCAAGACACAATGATAAATGAGACCAGAATGGGCAGGACCAAATTTTTGTACCAGGACATTCATGTTTGGGCTGGATTTGAGACTTTGCGGACAACAAACATATGAACTCATAAGACTGAAAATTGGCCTATTTGTTGCCAAACTTTAGGAATGTTCGGGCATGATTTGTGGATCACAGAGTAGGTGTTGGGGAGAGTGTGTGGTTTAATTTAATGAATTCCAGGCATCCCAATTAATGGCTGGAAAGAATATCTATCAACATGCTCTTAGTCGATCATTGCTTGCTTGTCATGCACTCCCACGCCATATGGCACTTGTGCTTTTATACTGAAGTTACTACTATCATCCACAGAGCTACTTATGGAATTTCAGAAGAAGGAGTGTGCAAAACCATAGAGGGTTGACGATTTTTCTTTCCCTCCTACTTTGTATACGAGAGTTCTGGAAGTTTGACTGAGAAGGTGGATGACTCAGAGCCATGATTTGGCTGATGGTTGTTGGGGTACCAGGTCTTTCCTTAGGATTGTACGAAGGATGGGCAAATTCAGAGTGGAACTTTTCTCACAATTTCCACAAACAGAACTGCAGGTACTGCCTCTGCAGCCCAGCCTTCTCCAATGCGATGTGTTGGATTACAATTTCCCTTATCAATAGCTATCACAACAATTAGTGTTTCTAAGAGCAGTTGAGTGCTGGAATCCCACATGGTTGTAGGGCACCAGGGTGCAGAAGACGGCTGCAATATATTGGCTGGCTCCTTCCCTGCCTGTACTACTGTATGGCTTTTGGCTCTATTATAGCTCCTGGGCTATACTTTGGGATTAGTCTCTAATTGGAAGCCGATTTTGTTTCCCTTCTCCCCTTTACAAGACTCGCCAGTCCCAGCGGGACAAAACGATTAAGCTGAGGTTTGGAAGGGAGATTTTATATTTTGGAACGTCCAGGATCTTTGCATGATGGATTCACCAAAAAAAAAATTAAAAATCCTCAGGCTTTGCCTTTCCTACGGGGCCCCTTTTCAAGTGGTTTTGCATAGTACATGTCTCTGGGCAGCTTGAATCTCAAACAGTTGCTGGTAATTATAGAAGCCTCTTTCCCACACGCCCATTACTCAAAGGATTCTTGTGTGTTTCACAGAGTGTTGCTTCAGCCTGAATAAGACTCTGTTCAGGATTTCCGCGGCCCGGGATAGCAAAGCATCTCCCCTTTTCTGTGATGGCTGCATCCCTCTCTGTCATGGGGTTTCAGACAATTCAAAGCGCTGAGGCACATGTAATAAGAAAAATCTTTCTTGGCTACATATATGGGCACATGTCCCTAGGCAGTTTTTTCCACGTCTTATGTGTGTTCCTACAGAGTTTCATTCCATTTTGCAGGTTGTATTACTGATAGAAGTTAGGGACCCTTTCAGTCAGCTGCATGATGGAAGATGCTTTTTTTTCCTCTGTAGAAGTCTTGTGCGGAGGTTTAGGGAGATGGAGGGGAAGGAGAGAAGAAAAACATCTTTCTGATCAAATAAATTAATTCTGCAGGCAGAACCCGGAACCCTCTTCTTGGGTTCCAAACCCAGAGCATGCTTTTCAGGGTGGGCTGCTGGGGGTTCGCAGGGGTTCGGGAGAACCTCTAGCTAAGATTCTGTGGAGTTCGGAGAACCCCAAATCCCACTCCTGGCTGGCCCCGCTCACCCCTTCCTGTCCCTCCCAGGAGTCCCCAGGCAGCCTGTTTTGGTTGCAGGTAAGTGCAGGGCACGTGCGGAGACTCAAGGGCGAAAAACAGTCCTACCAGAAGTTCGGGAAGGCTGGAAATGGGCTCATTTCCAGCCTCCAGAGGGCCTCCAAAGCCTGGGGAGGCTGTTTTTATCCTCCCAGAAGCTCAAAGAAAGCCTTCGGAGCCCGGGGAGGGCAAAAATGACTCCCCCCCCACTATGGTGCAGGAGGCCGACCTGGCCATGCCCATCATGGCCACACCCACCCAGCAACCGGGCAGTGAACTCCTTACTAAAATTTTTGAAGCCCACCCCTGATGCTTCTTCTGCAAGATCTAACTTGATGAGTAGATACTACTGGAGAGAGATGGTCCCATAAGCCATTTCTAAGCCATGAAGGGCTGTAAAAGTAATCACAAGCACCTTGAATTGCATCTATAACCAGTGCAGCTCATGGAGAGGAGGTCTCACGTGTGCTGAATGACTAACACCCATAACTGTCCATATTGCTTCATTTTGCACCAGCTGAAGCTTCCAACTATTCTTTAAGGGCAGCCTCATGTAAAACATGTTACAATAATCCAACTTGGAGGTGAATAATTAATGTTAGAGATAAGGATTTAAAGTGTATAGAACAGGAGCATTTTAAAGGAGTTTGGGGAGCACAGGAAAAGTTTCAAACATTGGAAAAAATATTAAGCCTTTCTATGACACTTAGTCCATTTTAATATTCCAGGTTTGAGTTAAATAGTAAACATCCCATGACCCATTGGCATATCCTTTCAGAGATATTTACTTGCCTAAAAGATAAACAAAATGATCATGGACATAAAAAGCAGTGGGAGCAGCAGTGACTTCCAACTTCCTGCCAACTTCCCCATTGAGTTTCCTTGTGTGGGAAGCTGGCAGGAAGTGTCATAAGTCACAATCACATGACTGCAGTTGATCACAGTGGTGCTGCAATGCTCATAACTTTGTAAATACAACTGGTCTGAAGATCCTTAAAATTAAAATGATGCTGGTTTGGGGCCCAAATTAGTTGTGGGCTTTGAAAGGGAAGATTTTTTGGAGATGGGTCTGAAAATATCACCACCGAAATACGTTGGAAAGAAAAGTTTCACCAGCAAAATGTGGACAATAATTGAAAGAATTTACTGGACAACCAGAATGCCACAATTGCAAAAATTGTGCTCTCTCAGAAATTGAATCTGAATTCTTATACTTATGAAGTGCTGTTGCACTGGAGCACATAACCACAAGGAGACTCTGTAAAAACCCATATCATGACCAGCAATCTTCAAATCTTCTCATTCTCTCAGTCTCTGAAGTTTAAATTGTGTCTGATAAAATGCAGTATAGAAATAAGCAATAATAAAATTGATGCCTGTATAACAGTGTTGAAAAGCAGAGTGTGAATTATGAACTTCATTGCATTCAACCCAAAGTGATCTTTTTTTCTTTTTTGAGAAATTGGGCTATGATTGCGTTATGTTCTTTGAGGTGAAAAGGAGAGCTTTGTAGAGAGAATCCTATGACTAGAAGAGGTTCAAGCCATTCGAGAAAATTAATCTCATCTTCTCTGAGATTTCTTGACCTGATTTTTCTATGTA
This sequence comes from Pituophis catenifer annectens, assembly GCF_029215685.1. Lineage (NCBI taxonomy): Eukaryota > Metazoa > Chordata > Lepidosauria > Squamata > Colubridae > Pituophis > Pituophis catenifer. Next base: position 231,768,400 of record NW_027256881.1, read on the forward strand.
TGTGATACAGTCTGTAATAATGAGAAACGTTCTTAAAAATCTTGCATGATATACAGGATATGTGGCATCTCCTGAATTTTCCAGAACGTTCTTTGCTTTCTGACTCAGCCCTTCTCTGGTTTTTACCAAACTTGCGTGATTTTACTTCGTGTTTATGGAAAGCTTTGGATCTATTTATTGCCCACAGAAATGTTCCCAAGCCTACTCAAATTAGGACCCTCTTCCTACCCTACCGTTACCCACTCTCATTGTATCCTTGTTCCACTTCATCCTTGGTCCATCCGACAAAAAAAGTGCATAAAGTAGCTGTAGTCATCCCCATTTATAAAGCTAGTAAATATACTGCAACCAGTTTGTGTCCTCTCCAAAAGTCAATATTTGTGCAAAGTTTAATTTTAACTTAACAAGGAAATGTTTATTGAACTACTCTCTTGTTTTAGTTCCTTGCATACACTATTGTGTGCCCAAAAGTGTTGAGGCTACTTCCATATACTGTGAGCATAGATATTAGGGAATGATGCAATTCATGTTAATCTATACTGGCAATTTAATACAATATGTGTAAAAGCGGAGTTCTGTTTAGTGACAGATATGACTTTACCCCCTCTGCTTCAAGAATTACTATGTGCTTGAAGTATTAGTGGTGAAGTACTTCAACATAAATATTGAAATATGCATTTCATTATTAAAATACATAAGAAAAATATATTAAATGCATATTCTCTGGACAGCCATTAATTTTCGGTTCACATGTTTAGTCTATCAGTTGATAACACTTGAGGCCACTGTTACATATCTTTACATTTTTTTACATCTTCTTATCGTGAGTTCCTATCTCCTTCTATTCTCTCAAGTTCTTTGTGCTGATAGGTTAATGTTTATGAATATGATGTTCTGTAATACCATCAAACTCAAGGTGTTATCAGCAAAGGTTGCATGAGTATTCCTATAACCTCCACAAGCACAATTGTTTTCTTCTTTGGTAGTAATTTTTCCTCATTCTCTTTCATCTTAGATGTGTCTACACTTGCGCTCTGGTGTTAAAATAAAGCTAAAAATACACTTGCAATAAAGCTGTGTATTGTAATGTTGATATCAAAATCAGATATGTCAAACTACTGGCAGTTTTACAGGGTAGAAATTTACTTCATCTTTGCCAGAGTCTGGGAAGTGACATTTGTTAATTTTGACTTTAAAAAAACAAAAAAACAAATCTCTGCTATGAACTTTGCTGGAATGATTTGTTCACTAGGTGTACATGCCCACTAACAACTTTGGGTAGGATTTATTCCTTCTACCACATAGACATATATAACCCATATAGCAAACACTTAATGCTGAAATACACACGGCACTCTCATACACAAACATTAACACTGCATAAAGACATACTGGAATCTGAGCAAATCAGTCTGGATTTTTTTAGCAAATTGGTCTTGTGGGAAAATCGTCTAGCTTATTTGACTATTTCTTAGCAGATCTGTTCATACCTCGGTACTCAGAATGAAGTTAATTTTGGGAAGAGAAGTCTTCCTTTGTTTCCCCATAGCCAGAGTGCCAAAGTTAACTTCTGAGAAGTTTATTAAGAATGCTCCTCCACGTCATCACAGAGATTGGTGACAAAAAAAGGCCGTTGCCTTAAGCCCGATTCAGTTGTTAAGGGTACTGGGACAAATATCAAGAGAGGACTTTTGCTGAAATGTGTTCTTTTGCTATTTGCAGTGCTGTCCTGCCCTCATATACAGCATAAGCCGAAACATCAGGGCATTGGCTGGGACGTTGCCATTGGCAACCAGTAGAACAACGAGAAACCACTATGGGATCTGCATACCACTGTGAAAACAAAGAGACTTGTGGCACCTTAAAAACTAACAGATTTATTGTAGCCGAAGTGCTTGGGAACTATAGTCTACTTCCTTATAGGCAGGAAATGTTCTCTACAGTGGACAGATACAGAGTAGATAGATTTTACAGAGTGAGACCAAGAAGCCATGAAATTTGAGAGTTTTAGAAGGCCTATTGCATTTCTATGCAGTGTAAATATGTAAAAAGTCTATTTGTTATTTTGTGTATAGATCAATTTCTGCGTAATATCAATAGTTTACTTGGTGGTGGGGGGGGGGAGTTCTTCAGATGTCAGTTTTATCATATTGTC